>NC_138048.1:53591410-54195305 GCF_964194185.1 Rhinolophus hipposideros | reverse complement strand
TGCAGAGACCAGGCTCCACCACCACATCAACTGAACCAGATTCTCCAAAGTTGGGGCCCCGGCAACTGTGTTTTTCGAAGCTCCCGAAGTGCACCCAGAGCTGAGTCTCACTCTTCCCAATGGATGAAGCCTAACTGAGCCTGGTGTCTCAGAACTGGAAATAGGACCCATGTCACATGACTCCTTACCCTGAGTGTTTTTTGTTTTCAGTTTTATTGCAATATAATTGACATACGATAAATTGACATACATGTGTAAGGTATACAGTTTGATGAGTTGGGATATACATATAACACATGTGAAACCTTCACCAAAACAAAGATTATGAACATATCCATTACTCCCATAAATGTCCTTGGCCCCTTTGTAATCACTGCCTCCCTCTCTTCCTTGCCCACACCCCCTCCATCCTGCCTGGCGTCTCGGGCAATCACTGATCTGTTTTCTGTTACCATAGATTAGTTTGCCTGTTCTAGAATTTCATATCAATGGAATCAGGCAGTACGGACTCTTTTTTGTTTGGTTGCTTTACTCAGCATAAGTATTTTGAGATTCATCCGGTTTGTTACATTACCAATAGTTCCTTCTTTTTTATTTCTATACAGTATTCCATTGTATAGCTATATCACGTTTTTTTATCCAGTCATTCCGTTGGTGGATATTTGAGTTTTTTTTTAGTTTTTGGCTGCTATGAACATTCTTGCACAAGTGTTTGTCTGAACACATGCTGTCATTTCTCTTAGTATATACCTAGGGTAGGACTAACTGGATCACATTAGAGGTATGTGTTTAATGTTTAAAAATAAACTGTCAAACTCTTTTCCAAAGTAGCTGTAGCATTTTGCATTCCCACCGGCAATATAGGAGAGTTCTAATTAATTGCTCCATGTCCTCACCAACACTTGGTCTGGCCAATCTTTCCTTGTCTTTTTTTTTTTTTAACTTTTATTTATTTTCTTAACATTTTTTTAACTTTTATTTATTTTTCCAGGACCCATCAGCTCCGAGTCAAGTAGTTGTTTCAATCTAATTGTAGAGGGCGCAGCTCACAGTGGCCCATGTGGGGATCGAACCAGCAACCTTATTGTTAAGAGCACTGCACTCTAACCAACTGAGCAACTGGCTGCCCCGGTCTGGCCAATCTTTTTAATTTTAGCCTTTCTAATGGGAGACTAAGGGTATTTCACTATGGTTTTATTTTTCATTTCCCTAAATAAGTAGTGATGTTGAGCAATTTTTCCATGAGTTTATTTGCCATCCATATGTCTTCCTTGGTAAAATGTATATTCAAGTTTTTTGCCTACTTTTTACTTAGATTGTTTTCTTATCATTGAATTCTAAGTGTTCTTTATATATTCTAGACATAAGTCCTTTATCAGATAATATATTTTACAAAACTATTCTTCTAGTGTACAGCTTGCATTTTCAATTTTGTAGCAGTGTTTTATAAACAGCAAATATTTTTTGATGAAGTCCAATTTCTTATTTGTTTAATTTTCACACTTTATGCTTTTTGCATTGGATTTAAGAAATCTTTGCTAAACCCAAGATCACTAGATATGTTCCTGTGCTTTACTTCTAAAAGTTTTATAGCTTGTCTCTTACATTTAGTTCTGTGATTCAGCACAGGTGAAAAAATCTGAGACTTATGTAATTGAGTGACTTGACCAAGGTGACATGGTGAGTTAGACCCCAAACTAGTCCCATGTCACATGACTCCTTGTCCTGAGCACTTATTTTTTCTTTATTTTTTGAACTTAGTTATAGAATTGAATTTATCATATTCCTCATTTCACAGTACACCATCACAGTCTAAGACAAGCCTTCTGTTTTTAATTATGTTTCATTATTTTTATAGCATCAGTTATTTCTAATTATCTCTGCACCCAAGCCCATAATTTTATATTTTGCTTTGTAATACTAGGTCTTAGTCTCTAAATTCATTTCCCAGACTTCTTTGCCAGTTGGCTTCCTGGCAGGTTCTGGCAATGCGATATACTGGTTGGAGTTAGAAAGGCAGGATAAACGGAAGAAATTTCTTTCAGTTTTTTTCTTCCTGTCAACATCCCCATAACAGCAGAGGAGAGTCACAGCTCCAGGCCTTCCTTCTGTGCTCCTAGCACCAACCATCAGCACCAGTCGTGTCCCTACCCCAGAGCTCTGAGCACCACTCCCACCAACCAGCCATGGGGGTCTTTCCTTTGAACTTATAAGTCTCATAACACCATCTCTTCCCTTTTGTTCTCCAGCCTTAAACGGGGTAAATTTTCTCTGCAGTTACAATATTGCAGTGTTCTCGGTGTTCCTTTTCTCATCTCTCAGCCTTCCAATTCCCTTATGACCAATTTCCTGTATTAAACCCTCTGTGTTTAAAATATCTAGAAAGGTTTCTGTTTTCCTGATTGGACACTGATTGATGCGTTATCCCCATTTCTTGCCTTACACAGGTACCTCATCTAGTGCGTTCGGTATATATCTTTGAATGTGAATAAATCCCTGTAAAACATACCTTTTTTCTGTTGTGGTTTTAATTTTTATAAATGCTATTGTGCTAAATATCTCATTCTGTTTTCTTTCATTCAAAATCATTTTGCTTAGATCTATTCATGTTGGTGTTTCAGTTCTAGTTCAGTGCTTCTGATTATTGCATAATATTCCATGGAATGCATCCACGTCATTTCCTTTATCCATTCCCCTGGAGATGCTGTCTGAGATCCTCACCAACTCCCTGCTGCTGCAAACAACACGACTCCAACTTATGTGAGCATTTCTATGGCATTTACCCCTGGGGTGAGAGCTGGTCAGACATCACATGTTCTCTTCAGTTAGTACATTCTGTATATCAAGGTTGCTCTCTGGAATGGCTGTACTTGCAACGCTTGCGGATGCCTGTTTCCTCACGTCTTCACCAGTACTTATAATCTGATCATCTACTTTTTGCCAATTTAGTGAGTACAAACACAATTTTGTAATTTTACTTTGCATTTCTTTGATTACTGATGAGGTTAGGCATCACTTTGTGTACTTCTTAAACTTGCCCCTGGGTAGCTTGCTACACACAGCTTTTGACCATTTTCCATAGGATTTTTTTTCCTGTCTTTTTGTTGGTCTGCAGGAATTCCTTATCTATTCTATTTACTACCATTAGCTTATGGCATTGCAAACATATTCTCTTCATCTGATTCCTTCTTTAATCGTTAATGTATAATTTATTGAACACAAAACTATAATATTGTTGTAGCCAAATCCATCAATATTTTGCCCTAAGGTCTGTACTTTTGGATTCTTCTTTGAGAGTTCTTCTCTACCCCACAGTCACAAATACATTCTCTTTTCTTCTATAACTCCTTTTATAGCTTTATAATTTTATCTTTCCAGGCAGGTCTTTCATCCATCTAAAATTCACCTTTTTCATAGTACTAATGTAAAGGTAAAAATTCTAATTTTCTTTTTCTTCAAAGAGTGGCCCATATTCCCAAGCCCATCTGATCTCTTCCTAGTTTATATGTAGAAAAATCAGGCCTTCCTCTCTCTGACAGAATCAAACCTCTATGACAAACAACCTAAATTTATGATTCATCTAAATGTTTTAGTGAGGTTTGACTAAACTGAGACCATAAAAAATGAGATAAGAAGATGATTATGTGCTTCCAGATTCCTCACCAGATAGTTCCTTCCATCCCATACAACTCCCTTCATCTCTTATTACCACTTACTGAGGCTCTTGACTCTTGCCAAACATACCTCTGGCCATCTCCTCAGGGCCCCTCCCTTCTGACGGCCTACCTTCACACATGCCGCCCCTGTGGAATGTTCATTCCAGGTCATTTCCTTCTTCCCTGTGCCACACTCATCTCTCTGAAGACTGCTCATGGGAATCTCTCCAGACCCAACCCTTTCAATGCTTCATTAGCACTGAAGTCTGCACTCGGCCCTAAACATTAAGCTCAGTGTGTGTGTGTGTGTGTGTGTGTGTTCATAAAGATCTGCTTTTTCATAGTTTACAAAACCCTTTCTCACTCATGACTCCTATAAGTAAATGTTTCTCCCATTTACAAATGAGGAAACTGAGACTTGAAGAGTTTTAAATGTGTTAAAATTTAGGCAACTTACCCAAGACATGCTGTAGGAACAAGGAATAGCTGGGACTAAACACCAGCTTTTCTGGTTCTCAATCCAGCACTCACTCAACATATCACACTTCTTCTTAGCATGTGCACCGGGCCTGTCTCTCCAATGAGAAGGATTGTTCCTCAAGGGCAAGGCAGGCTTTGAAATTCCAAAAAGCACTTGCCTCACCTGATCCAAATGAACTGCGGGCATAGAGGCCATTGCTTTGAACGCCTGCTCTTTTGTTTGGGGCACTTACATTCTGCCTAACCAGAGAGCATGAGCCCTCTTGTATTACTGTCTTCATCTTTGTCATAGCATTGATCGCAATTATAATCAAATCACCCCTTTGTCGTTAGTATTTAACATCTGCCTCCCCTATGAGTTCCACAAGGGCAGGGGCCCTGTTGGTCTTGTTCATAACTGTATTCTCAGTGCCAAGTTCTGTACTCAATGAGTATTTGTTGAATGCATGAATGAATGAATGCATGCATGCATGCATGCATGTTTCCTGTGCCTTCTCAGCCACTGCCTGGGCTCCTGTGTTGAATAAACCAAGCACCTGTATTACCAATGCTGATACTCACCTGACTTTAAGCGCTTTATACAGTATAACTTTCCAGGTGGGCACTGGCATTTGCCACACAGCTTTAGGTTCAACATGAAGTCCACCACCAGAACATTTCCTCCAGCCCAGGTTCTGCCTTATCCTTGCCTGCTCTCCCTTGCTGGCCCTGCCTCCCCCAACTCTGTATCCCAACACACTCCGTATCCAAGGCCTTTCAATTCAGGGTCCTCCGTGGCTCCTTCTAGAACCGAGCCTCATGGTCTGGGCAGAACAGACTCTCAATAGATGATGACAAATAATGAGCTCTTTATTCCTTCTGGAAATCAGATTTTTCACTTGTCTCATAGATATGAATGGAAAACACAGTTAATTGGTAAGTAGGAAAAAATGCTTCCCAGTTCCAGTAATGTTCAGAAATGTCAGCCATCAGCGAACACAGTGGGAAACACTATCTCCTGAATGATTATTCTGGAAAGAAACATGGCTTTAAGCATGCCATAGGATGACAGCCAGGTCAAGACAACCACTAGAAGGTTCTCCCAGAGTGCCCACGTCCTGCCTAGGTGAGCTTTCCATTAGACAAGGAAACCAAATACTAAGCCATGAGCAGGAAAACACATACACACACTCCCGTGGGCACACAAACAGCACACAGCATGGATGTAGGATGGCAGGGTGTCTTGGGCCGTAGGTTTTGCAGTCACACAGAACAGGATTTAAATTTTGCCTCTGATTTTTCCTAAGTAGTTTATCGAAGGCAAATTACTTCTCTGACTTTGTTTCCTCATCTATACACTTGGCTAGTAATGCTTATTTCGTAAGGTTGTTGTAAGGATTAAATGCGATAGATAAACAAAGCTCCAGGAATGCAGTAAGGGACAGAGAAGTCCTGGCTGTGACTAGTATCAAAACGGGAGTTTTAACATTTCAAAGCTGAGTATGTATGTAGATGTGGGGATGATACAGAATGAAGATGGCAGGGAAGGAATCTAGGAATAAATAAGCCCAGAGCTAGGTGTTGGAGAAGGGGAAGAAAATGGTTTGAAGTGAGGAGAGTCCCTGAGGTAGAAGGAGGACCTGTGAGGACAGAGCGAGGAGCAGGTTCAGCTCCAGGTCCCAGCTCTAGCTGTGGCCACTGCTGAATAGTCCCTGGGGGCAGTCGTGCATTTCCTCCGGATCTTATACAATTACTTACTTTTTATTTATTTTTTTTTTAACTTCACTGAAGTAGCATTGGACATTCTGCCCAGCAGCCTGTGAGGCTCTGGGGGGTGACAGCCTAACTTGTGAATGTTTTCTGCCCTTGAACACACCCTCTGCTCCAGCCATGGTCTCATCCTGCTCAGGGCTCAATGGGACACAGCTTGTCACTGAGGTCAGTGAGTGGCAGGCATCTCCAAAGTTCACATGGAAAGGCAATTCTCATTCGGTCCCTTGCCTTTTAGTTTTAACAAGGCAGAGGAAATCTTACTGTGTTCCAAAGTCTCTCTTGCCTGCGGAAAAAATAATATTTAAAGACTTGCTGTTTCCAATGGGGTCCTTAGACCAGCAGCAGCAGCATTACCCTAAGAGCTTACTCGAAATTCTGATTCCAGGGTCCCACGCCAGACCCACTGCATCAGAGTATCTGGGCTTAGTTTCTAAGAATTGGTGTTTTTAACAAGCTCTACAGTTGATTCGTATGCACACTAAGTTTGAGAAGCACTGATTGAAGGCCAAGTTTAGATATTTCCACCTCTCTTGAGCATACCTGCATTAGCTGTAGCTACCTTCAAGCAGGTGAACAGAAAAAGCCTATTTCTATTCAACGGAACAGGAAGTTCACTCTAAAATGCAATTGCCAAAGGCTTTGTTTCAAAACATAGATCTTTGGAGAATTCCACTGTGGATCAGCTGAGAATGATCATAATATAAATTGAACTTTTGATGTTTGGATGGACCTACTCTATCAGTTAGAATTCTTTGATTGCAAGCAAGAGAAATGGAATCTCTCTTCCACTATCTTAAACACAAAAGAAATTTAGTAGAAGATACAGGACCGCTTACAGAATCAGAATCAGAAGAATCAGTGTCAGATGGCAAGGAAATAAGGCAGGCCCTAGGTAGCAGTAACTAATGCACAGTCTGGATAGGGAGCTGCTGTGGTGGCTTCCATGGCTTTCTGAGCTACATCTGCCCATCCAAAATACAAATTCCTAAGAAAGAATCTGATTGGTCAAGGCATAATCACATGTCGAGCCTTGGCCAATGGAAAGCAACACTCCTTGACTAATGGTCCCAGAGCCCCTCCAAGACTGAATGCAATGGGTGCTGGATGGTTCCTCAAACAAAATCAGGTGCAGATCCCAGACGTGAAGGGATGGAGCCAGCAGGCAAGACGGCGGACGCTCCCTGCCTCCCCAGTCTGGCTGGGTTTGACGGGACATCAGCAGGAGCAATCCAGATGTGTAAACCTTAAGAGAGATGAAAGGAAATGTGACAGTTTTCTCAGAGAGGCTGGGCGAGTTCAAAAGCTAGGAAAAACAGAGTGGAGGCAACAGTATGATTACGTATAGTTGTGAAGGCCAAACAGAACGACCTTAAGTAATGACTTCAAGAAGCCCAGCTCCTAGAAACTGGCAGGGGCAGATGTACTGCATGTTCCTGAGAGAGAGGGAGGGAGGCAGAGGTTCAAAGAGGTGTCTGTGAGAGACAGCCACAGAGAACACACACCTGTAATATGAGCACTGCATAAAAAAGGACATCACTCACTCAGGACAGTGGTGCAGTGGTGTTGGGGTGGGGTGGCCAGGGGGCATGGAAGGAGGCCCATCAGCTACATTTGGGCTATGGGTGTCTGCAATGTGACATCAAGGACCTGAAAGAGGTAACCTTACCAGCGTGTCCTAGAGACCATCCCCCACACTGCCAGTGAGTAAGGGCTTAGAGACCTTGATGTTTTTACAGAGAAATGTTGAAAATACAAACTTGTGTCATAAGATAAAAGCTAATCACAGCTATTGACTCCCAATTAAAAGCCCTAGAAAAATATGTAAAAAATAGAAAGAGCACTAACATTTAATGAGCACCTACTATGTATAGGCATTATGCTAAACACTCCATGTTATCTCATTTAATCCACAAAACAACCCCAAGATCTCTGTTTTACAAATAAGAGTTTAGGTGACTTGCTCATGGTCACACAGATAATACATAGGGTGCCAAAAAAAAAAAAGTATACACATTTTAAGAAAGGAAAAAAACTGTATTAAAATTGTAATACTCAATATATACCAATAACAAAAGATGCATACAAGTCATGTGTATACATTTTTTTTGACACCCTCAGTGTGGAAAAGCCAGTATTTGAGCCAGGCATGTTTAACTACAAAGCCTATACTAAATATTAGGCTGGCAAAGTCTTTATTCAATTTACAAGCAAATTGAATCACAAGAATTTCTAAAAGTTAAAAAAAAAAAAAAAAGAATTTCTAAAAGTTGCCATCAGAAATAAAGCCTTTATAGCACTGAGTGCATATATATTATTGTACAAATAAATATAGGAGAGAAAATGTGAGTATCTCTGCAGTATTTATTTACTTTTTACATACTGTCCATTTACATACTTAATGGACATAGTAGGTATTTTTTAAATAGTTGTTTAATGCCTAAGCATTCATAGAGACATGTATGGTTAGCAACACAAAACATACAGTTATTTTATATTCTAATTTATTTTTACCTGGCCAAGTCTAAAGAGAATCCATCAAAAAATATATACCTAAAATACACTTGGCCAACAGTGACATGAAACACCACGAAAACCTAAAATTTCCCCAAGATAAATTGTGAACTGTTTCAATACCAAATAAGGCAGAACCAGTGGCTTAGTGTGTCTACACACAGACTCCAATGAAGTAAAGCGAGGATGGGATCTAGGAGAGCCAACCAACTCTATGACTAACTGTACCAGGCTGGTTTAAATAATGAGAACAGGCCCTATAGTTTACAATGTGATTTTATTCCCTGAGACCACCTCACCCTGTCACAAAGGCAATGGAAACCAACACTGGAGGTTCTGAAGTCATTCCAGGGAATGGAGGTGGGCGGTGGGGTGCAACAGGGAGCAACAACAGATATAAGGTTTGGAAAGTCCTTTTGGGGTAGGATGGAGGATCTCAATAATATTTTTTCCTTTAGTGAGGCTTTCATTTGGCAGAGAATTGTGGTAGTCTCTCTGGACTCTTCTAGGATGTTAAGACCTAACGGGCTACAGCATAAATTCTAGGCAAAGGTACTCTACTACGGAGTGTGGTCTCCCCTCCTGGCCCAGCTGGGAAGGATTCCCAAACAACGATCACACCCCTTAAACAGCATTTTAATAGCATCTCCTTCCACACCAGAGCACTAACTTTCCAATTTGATATTTGGAAGCTGACAAGTTCCAGCTTCGGCCCATGCCCATGGGATCCCCTTTCCCTGAGTGTTCCCACATACATACTCACTCCCTGGTGGTACTTAAGCCTGGCCCTCTCCAACCCCCTAAGCCATTTAGAAAGCAGTCTGTGCGTGACCCATCTCTCTGCTTGTACCAGCACTTAGCATTGGGCTTTATATTTGGCGGGCACTCAATAAATACCTAGGAAAATGCTAAATAAAACAAATTCTGAGAATAGCTGTATAAAAGGATTCTGTGTACTTAATTTAGGAACACTTGCAGACTTATGTCTTGAGGTACAGATAAACATCTGTTTTTTAATGCCCATGACAGATTAGAATTATATAAGCAAAGTGGCACTTAGTAGGTTCAATAAATATTGATTGAATGAATGATTACGTTAACTGAAGAATGCATGCCAGGAAAGGAAGGTTATAATAAGCATTTAAGCAGTCCTCAAATCAAGAGGGAAAGTCAATAGTGAGAGTGCGGATGGACTCTATTTCACAGTGAAATTCAAAAATCTACAATTCCATACGTTGCATGAACAACTAAAAACCTATGCATTATTCGAATACAATTATACTATATTATCAGCATGTCTTTTTAAAATTTCTCAAGTTATCTTAACTTTTAAAATGATTGATTTCTTTTTAAAGAAGAGGCCCTGTTCATCAGAAACTTTGAAATAAGATTTAACTATAAACAAATGTACTTTAATTCCCTCCTTCGAGATTGCAAAGGTCAGACTGCTTTCTAAGGTCTGGGTTTTCTTTAGTGACGAAGATGTGCAAATTAGGAATTAAACGATAAAGTCAGACCTCCTCATCTGGAAGCACAACCTCTCTGCTTTTTAATAGGCCTCTTTTCCATTTCGTTTGCAATAAAGTGGCCCCAATTATTTTAGAATCCCTTAAAGGAAAAGATATCCATAAATTAAGCTATAGTCCTCTCCTTATTTCCCAGAGAAATTAAATTCTTACCTTAAGTGACTTAAATCACATTGCACAGAACCAGACAAAACTCTCTTCTGTGGTATTACAAAAGACGAACACGGCAGCACAGAATTTTGGAGCTAAAAAGATAATAGAAATAGATATAAACACACACCCCACTAGCAAAGTTCAATAGTAAGATCAAAGCTAAACTTTCTCCTTCACAGAGCTCCTGTTCAGATTTTTTTTCCTCTTCTACACTATAATCTGAGTCTCGGATACTTTCGTTCCTATTCAGACTCAAGATCAAACAGCTCACACACATCTGCTGGGGTAGTTTTTTTTTTTTTTTTTTTTTTTAAGGCATTCAAATAATTGATGGGGGGTGAGGGGAGAAGAGGAGTTTGAACATCAACAAAAAGGCAACAGCAAAATACACCATCACACTCCTTCTGCCCATGGAAATGAGGGGCCTCGTGTACATGTGAGAGTGTAAATGTTTGTAAGAGGTAATATTAGCATGTTACAAAGAGAATTTTTTTCAGAATACTGGCCCTACCACTTAAAATGATCTTTCTTAAAAAATAAAAAGTAGCATTTTAAGTCAACTCTTTTAAAATCCTGCCCCTAGCGTGTTTTAAAAGCCTGACCTTGGGAAGCATGCAGTCTCGTGCAGGAGCTAGGTATGTACATATATGCATGAGTAGAGCAGAAGGCTAAATGTTACTACTACTCAACAGGAATCTTTGTGGAAGTTCAGGGCAAGAAGTGACAGATTGTGACTAAGGAATGGAGAAGCTTTCCCGGAGGAAGTGGCATTCAAACAGGGCTTTGAAGGATACATAGGGTTTTGTTAGAGAAGCCGGCAAAGCGTGTCCCAGGCAGACAGACTGGTAGGGACAAAGTAGTGCTGTAAAAATACAAGCATGTTCAGGGTCCAGTGTAACTGGGCTGCAAGGGGAGAGACCCTGGAGATCAGTGAGGGTCTTAGGGAGGGTCAAGGACACCACATATGGCGATGCTGTATTTATCTTTCACTTCATCTTTCCTCTAGTCCCAGTTACTCCTTGTCCCCACCCACTCCCAAATATAATTTTTCTGTTTTCCAAGCAATAAGATTCAGTAGCATACTAAAGTCCTCTGTTATAAATGATGCAGCTTACAAAGAGCAATGTCCAAAGATGAAATATCAAAATAACCTGTGAAGAATGAAGCCTACACGAGCCCAAGGGCAAGCCTTCATAGTCTCTTCTACTACCTTCTCTGTGTTTCTCCTCTAAAAGCCATGAGGCACAGTTCTGGTTGCTCTGCCCTTCTCATATCCCATTGTATTAGTCAGGTTAAGTAATGCGATCTGCTGTAACAAATACCCCCCAAATATCAGTGGCTTAATACAGTAAAAATTTATTTTCCGCTGAGGCAAAGTCTAATGCTGATCTGCAGCTCAGCTGGGTAACTCTCTGCATCAGCCTTAAGGACTCAGTCTGCTTCTATCTGCCACTAACCTGAAGTGTGACCTTAGGCAAATCGCTTTCTTTCTATGGACTTCAGATTCTTTACTTACAAGACAGGGATAATAGTCCTTGCCCACCTACCTTACAGAATTATTGTGACTGTCAAATGCTTTGTAAACCATAATTATAATTATAAAGGCAGTTAACATTTATTAAACTTTTACTATACAAAGACACTGTGTTATGCGTTATAAGTAGTATTTCATTCAATCCTCATAACAACACTGTCACAAAAGTTCTACCACTATTATAATCATTAAATGGGTGTGTTTTGCATTCATGAATAAAACATAATTGTAAAAGAATATTCCTTGAATATATTAAACATATTCCCATCTTGGGGCCTTGTAGTTGCTAATCCATCTCTCAGGAAAGCTCTGCCCCCAGTTATCAACATGGCATGTGCTCTCTTTTCATTCCAGTTTCTAGCCTATGGCATCTTCTCAAAGAGGATGTTCCTCTCCACCATCCATCCAAAGGATCACTCCAAATCCATCACCCTTCTTTATTCTCTGACCCTGTTTGATTGTTCTCTATAAGATTTTAACCCACGACAAATGGGGAATTTACACACATGTATTTACTATGTTCTCCCAAACCAAACTGTAAGATCCATGAAAGCAGGGACTTTACTTGAAGCATTCACTGAGATAACTTCATTGTCTATAACACAGCTTAGCACATAGTAGGTGCTCAGTAAATACTTGTTGAGTCAATGTAATCTACTCCTTACTTTATGCTGCAAATTAACGTAGGACAATGATGTTTGCTACTTGACTTTTTTTTTTTTTATCTGCAAAGAAGCTGTGTCAAAAATACAACAGCAGTATTTAGAGGACTCTGAGTCGAAAACATTGACTCCTTCAAGCTTAAGGTGAAGAAATCTACCAGCTGCAACCTCTCAGTTCTCTTCTGGTGAAAGGTTCCAGGGGGAGCATGCTCTCTTCCAGCCCATTCTCAGGCATCAGGGTCGCCTGGGCAAGCCTTAATCAAGTTATCATATCTAGCCAGTGTCTCCTGGATCCCGTCATTCTGAATGAGAAAAAATTTGCAGACAAATTTCTAGCAGCAGGAAATTGGTGCTCTCCTGCGAGGCTGCCTGAAAAGCACCTGCAACCTCAGTAGCCTCCTTCCTACTCCTGCTGGGAGGCGGCTTCAAGCCTCTGGCTGTGGGACTGGGGCATTCTCTGCTCATTTACTTTCAACTTACCTGCCCCTCCAGAATACTCCTCTGGTACCAGTACTACCCGGGCTGGGTCCAGATGAGACATGAGCCTGTGTCCAGGCCTGTGACGTGTCCCTAATGGGCTTTGCTGAATTGCTCTGGTCAAAGGAAAGGGCTCTGCCCAGAAATCAAGAAGCCTATCACCACCAGCACAACCTGCTCTCCTCATTGTCCACATGCTAAGGGGCATTTGATTAAGTGCCAGCAAAGTTCACTTGAAAGTACAAGAACCCTCGTTCAGTTCTTCCAGGAAGAAAGGGCTCCATTGGCTTCTGGGTTTTATCTATATGTGTCCAATCATTTTCACTTTTTAGTGAAAACTGTGAGAGAGAAACCAAAAGCACTTTTCCCCCTCAGCAGAAAGGAAATTTTTTTTTTTCCGATGAGAGAGTTTTGCTGGAGAAAAAGAGCTGAGAGGATAAAGATATTTGCAGAGCTTAATGCCATAAATCTGATTAATTTACCTTGTGACACTCTCAACAAAAAAGTTAAGGGTCAGAGTCTTGCCTGCAAAGTGACCTTTCACCTGCAGCCAAGGCAGTCACAATGGGGGCCTGAGCAGCCTTTCACAGCTACCTGCTGCTTCCTACAATGAGATTGGACACAGTTTTCAACATGATGGAGAACACCTTCAGAGCGAGAGGCCTTTGTTCTTGCTGCCTGCGGAGTGGAAAGCGTCCAGGCCAACATCTTCACCTTCTTGTGCTCAAATGGGGCCAGAAAAGAGTTTGTATCTCTGGGACAGCGGCAAAGGAAACTAACATAGAGAGCTTTATGACTCGTTCCATGAACATATATTTAATAACTCACAGAATATACGACGATGAATAAGCATGGTCCTTGCTGTAACTCAACATAAGAGACCACGTCACTAACTAAAATTGGATACAATCGCTGCCTAACACACGGGAGGTTCTCGATGCATTTCACAGGATGAATGATTGAGTGAACTGGAAGAGCACTTTGTACAAAGGAAGACACTGCAAGAAACGGAGTCTGGAATTCCCAGTTTGAGGGAACGCAGAGAATGGTCTTCACATCCATCTCTTAAATTACGCCAATACACATAAGGGATAGAAAATCCTGCCTCTTCTCACATTTATGTTGAAAAACATCTCAGACTGAGTAAGATCTCATGAGGCACAAACAGTTTACACTGGGGCCCCTTGTCATGGCAGCGCTTTCTGGGAATGTGCGGCCCCACATAGGACACTTGCAGAGATTTCTCTGTTCCTGCTTATTGCCACATCATGTTGCCAGCCACCCTTGCAGCTTTCTAGTTTTGCGTTTCATCTCAACTTCAGCAGAATGTATTAATAGAGGGGAACATCTGGTAGAATGGCATAACAAAATGGGAACCAGACGCTCCGTCAAGCGCCACCGAGAGCTGTTTATCCGTGGAATTAACCTTTTGTTCAACATTTGTTTTGTGGTAGGGTTGTGCTGTGTTTCTAAATTCACATTTCTCCCAGTCTCTTCTAAAGTCACCCAAGTTTTGCTGATTCAGGACTTCACACGCCTGGCAGAAGGCAGTTTTAAACAGCTGGCAGCCATGGAGGCTTGAAAACCCTCCAGTGGGCAGTCGAATCTGGCTCCCCATAGATTTATGAAGCCACAGATGGGCCCAGGTGGGCTGATGTGAGACTCCCAGGCAGGCCCAGTTCCATCTGCACACTGAAACTGTCTAGACAGGAGGCTAGGCACACTCACCTTCCAAATTCACTTTGAAACAGCTCAAAGTGTGAAGGGAATTGATTGCCCCTGGAAAGGTCTATAACATGCAGGAAGCACTCAGGAAGAAAGAAGAGAAGGAAGGAAGGAAGGAAGGAAGGAAGGAAGGAAGGAAGGAAGGAAGGAAGGAAGGAAGGAAGGAAGGAAAGAAAGAAGGAAAGAAGAAAAGAAGGAAGGAAGAAGAGAGGGAGAGAGGCAGGGAGGAGGGAGGGAAAGAAGGAAAGAAGGAAGGAAGGAAGGAAGGAAGGAAGGAAGGAAGGAAGGAAGGGAGGGAGGGAGGGAGGAAGGAAGGAAGGAAGGAAGGAAAGAAGGAAGGAAGGAAGGAAAGAAAGAAGGAAGGAAGGAAAAAAGCAAAGAAGGAAGGGAGGAAAGAAGGAAGGAAAGAAAGAAGGAAGGAAGGAATGGAGGGAGGGAGAAAGGGTAGCAGGAAAGGGAGGAAGGAGGGAGAGAGGTCAGAAAAGAAGGAAGGAACACTTATCAGAGAGAGTACATGCCAAATTAGCATAGAGCACATGATTCCTCCATGACTGTCTCCCCTGGTCTCCCCTGTGTTGGTGATGGGAGCCCCTTCAGAGGGTCACTGACCATCAGGCAGGTTATTCTTCATAGATTAGCTCCAAGAAAGAACAATAAATCCTTGCAAGCCAGTCTAGAGGGAGCCCCTTAATGATCATCTAATACTAGACATGGCCCAAAAGGAGGTGGTGGTGGTGGTGGTTGTTGTGTTGCCTGGGTTTCCATGGAAACCCAAGATATAAAACAAATCGGAGAATTGGCACTGGTTGAAGTAGAAGTAAGAGGTGGCCAGGAACCCAATCACCCCTGAGACATTTCTTCCACCTTCCTCCACCAACACCCCATCCCCCGCAGCGGGCCCACAAAAGATGTTGCAGTTGAAACCAACTGATCCGTTCTAAAGTCCAAGTTGGCAGAAGGCCTGAGAGAAGGGAATTTGCCTGTCTAAGAGTTAGTGATAATACTGAATTGAGTCTTCTATCTCTCAGGCAGATACTTACCCTTAGACCCCTGACTAGGTGTATGCTTGGGCATCCCCATTACCTGAGTCTACAGAAGAGGAATGGAGATTTCTACAATTATACAATAAGCAAAAAGAAGCAAACTTGTGGCTGTGGGTCCTCCACATCCTGGGCACATATTCCCAGCTGCAGGACACGCACTACATATGGCTGAAACATCCTAAACCCACCTCCCGTCCCAGATTCAGAAAACCAGACTTCATCTGCGTGCCATATGTATGGTCTTAGAGATTTCATTTTACACTGAAAATATAAACATCACAATAAGGCAAAAGCTGAGCTCATTTATCCATTCAATGCTTTTTCATGAAGGGTTTATTTGGAATTCATTGATTTTTTTAAAAAAGAAAAGTAAGAGAGAACAACAAAACAAAACAACAGAACACATATTCTCCAAGCAACTTCTGGTCCGATGCCAGTGGTAGTCCTATCTCAAATAGGATAGCTTGACATGTTGAAAGATATATTTCAGTAGAGAAATCAATGAGAGAACATGATATAATTTGAACAGATAAATAATGTGAGCAAAAGAAGTTCCCTGGCTTTTAGAAGACATGGTTTTGGAAGAGTATCCAGACTTGCAATTTAATATCAGATGTTGGCATCTGGAGAGACCCTGATTTGACAATTCAGCAGGAAATATGAAGAAAATACAAATAGTAGTTAAAAAAAAAAAAGCTAAAGAAAGGATTGCTGTAATAGCACAATGGAGCAGTTCTGGAATGTCAGAAAGCCAGAGTTTATCACCCAATGAAATGATATCAAGTGCATCCTAGGCCCAGGAAGGCTCCGGAAGGGTATCTAAGGGTGAGGAAAGGGAAGGTTCTTTGGTGAGTTCCAGGATGCAGTCAGTGGTAAGGGGGCAGCAGGCCAGAGGGTATGGCTGGTCCCTGTGATGTGGTTGCAGGGCCGAGAGGAAATGGCTCTCCCAACCTGCTATTACGGCAGCTGTGGTTAGGCCCAGCCTGACAGCTAGGCACTGGCAGACAACACAGGAAGCTGGCTGACCCCAGCCATTAACACAAGCGGGAACAGACAGCAGTTCTCCCAAGCTCTGGATGCCAGGACACACCACTGCAAACTCCTTGTAGAAGCCTCACAGTCCTTAGTTTCCATACACGCTCTTCTCAACCAGATAGAGTGTTAATATTGCACCATCTTATCTATAGCTAGAAATTCATTCAAAAAAATTTTTGAGGTATAATTTGTATGCAGTGAAATATTCAAATCATAGGTGTTTGACCAGGTTTGACAAACCCATGTGCCCTGTACCCCAATCAAGACACAGAGCATTTCTATCACCTTCCCTAGTCAATGACCCTCCGTACGCACACAACATAAAGAAACGACTGATCTGACTTCTGCCACCACAGATTAAATTTGCTATTCTGGAACTTGATATAAATAGAATCATACCATTTGTCCTCTTTTGTGTCTTCCTTTCTTCACTCAGTATGTTTTTAAGATTATCGTTTTCTTTCTTTCTGAGTATTATTCCATTGTATGGATATACCACAAATACCATAGTTTGTTGTTTATCCATTCACCGGTTATTAGACATTTGAGATGGATCCAGTTCTTAGCTATTATGAATAAAAACTGCTATGAACATTCATGTAAAAGCCATTGTGTGGACATGATTTCATTCTTCTAGAATAAATACCTAGGAATGATATTGCCGTGTCATAGGGTAACTGTATGTTTAATTGTTTAAGAAAGTGCCAAACAGATTTCTAAAGTGGCTGTTTAGAAGGTCACAAAGTCTAAATATCATGGCCATCCCTGTGCTTCGGTGTGTGAACGACTGCACTGTGGTGGATGGAGAGCAGGTGGACACGTGGAGCACAGTGGGGAGAACACTGGCCTGCTGTGGAGGAAGGTAGTTGAATAGGTGATGTCCAAGGGTATTTCTGGTTCTATCCTGACATAATGAGTCTTCTATTGTAGCACTTTCTAGGGAAGCAAAACAAAAACATATTGGCTATTATTCTCTCTCAAAGCTCGTACTGATTTGTAATCTACCAACAGAGTGACTAGGTTTGTCATCTAACAATTTCAGGCACTGGGTCAGTTAGGACACTTCCAACTTCAAGGAACAGAAAACGCCATTTGAGCTTGTTTACCCAATAAAGAGGAGTTATTGGCTCATGGACCTGAAACAAGCTCGGAGATAGAGGCCAGGGTCCAGGCATGGAATGACCCAGACTCCCGCTCCCCTTCTCTGACGTTTTCTTGCCTTTGCTTCCTTTCTATGATGGCTTCCTACTTCACTTGGTAACAAGGTGGCAGCAGTGCCAGGCCTCACTTCTACACACAATGAAAGAAGGGAAACTATCTTTTCTAGTAGTTCTTTCTTAAGAATGAGGAAATTTCTTGCCAAGAAATTCCTAGAAAACTTCCCCTCATGTCTCATTGGCCTGAATTAGGTTACATGCCTTTCGTGACTGATATCTATGAGCAGGACAAAGTCATGAGATTATCGTGTATGCCTGGATATCTGGGCCAGTATGTGATTCATTAGACTTATCAGTCCTACTAACAAACAAAGTTGGTGTGAGGCTAGTTTCCCCTGGAGTATGAGACTGACTGTGTGGAAGTAGAATTGGTACCTGAAAAAAAAAATGGGAGGATGGATATTAGTAGGCAGCTACTAATGGATATTAGTGTCCACATCTAGCTCTTTTTCACAAATACAGAAATGTGCCACATGGTCCTTACCAAGGGCAAATGGAATCTTAAGGGATCACCCTGAAAACCAAAAATCACAGACAATTCAGGAAGTATGTTAGGTTAGATATGATCACAAATACATTGCAGCTCCTCCCATCAAATGTCTATTTTGATATCTATTTCCTCATTCCTTGAACCTGAGCTGGCCTTGTTTTGGCCAATAGAATGTGGTAGAAGCAATATAGTATGTGCTCTATTTCCCAGGCTTGCAGCTTCTTGTCCCATTCCCTTTCAACACTCCCAATACCATATAAGAAGACCTGGGCTAGATGATAGAATAATAAGAGATCACAGAGAGAGGAAGCCCAGTTGATAGGCAAGACTCTGGATATGTGAATGAGAGCTACCTTAGATCCTCCAGTTCCAGTCAAGCTGTCAAATGACTGCAATCACATGAGTGACTCAGGGCAAGATCAGCAGAAGAACCACCCAACTGAGCTCAGTCAACCAATAGAATCATGAGAAATAATAAATCACTGTTTTAAGCCACTAAATTTGGAGTAGTTTATTATACAGCAATAGGGAACTAAGTCAGGAAAGACCTTTAGAACAATTCCAGTTTCTCCAGTAGTTGATTATCCGCTAAGCCTGTTAGGTCCACTCACTAGTTGCTGAGGTATGAGGTGGCCCATTCCATTTTTGGAGAGCTCTACTAGGATATTTTCCTACTGTGGAGGCAGACTCAACCTCCTGATACTTTCATCCCTCAGCACTAGCTCCCCGATGCTTATTGGGGCCCCTCAACTACACAGCAGCTCTTCAGCTAGCAGGTCACTCTCTTCTATCCATGAAAAATCATTCTCTTCAAAGCTAAGCAATTCTAGTCATCGACCCTTTTGTACTGCTGATGGAATGGAGGATGGTTAACCTAGAGGACCAAACCAGTTAGGAGAATGCTGCAATGTGCCTGAAACCCTGCAGCCATGGCCAGAACCTCCTCCAGCCAGGGGCTGTTCAGACCTGTGGAAGCCCCAGCCAACCTGGTCAGTGTAAAGGTGGGTTTCTGGAGAAGATAGCTTGCCAAGCTGCTGGAAGTGAGGGCAATACAGTTTCTGAGCAGAGGGGCTAGGGTCCTAGGTGCCAAATCTGGTGAGGGGTAAGGACTGACGAAGACAGAACAGGAGATATTTGGCCAGAAATCAGATCAGTGGGATACGTGTAAAGCAGAAGAAATAGGCAGGCGAATGGACCCAGACTTTGGTTGTAATTTAAGAGAAACGAGGCCAGCAAGAAGGACAGGGTTGGTGGTCACTGGCTGCTGCATGAAAGTCCATAATGGGTTAGCTGGAAGTAAAGGCCTGGGCCCCGGAGAGAGACTCCAATGAGAATTCTGTGTTTGGGGGAAGCTGGACAGGGCAGGAAAGTCCACTTGCTTTACAATACCCTCAGGTTGGCCTCTGCCTCCACTTCCACCTCCACACTGCCTTGTCATGGGAGTCCTGGGCCACTAGCAAGTAAGCTTCCTTTTATCAGCAGAGAAGGAACCCATGGCTGTTTGTCCTCAGATCTCAGAGGGCTGGGTGAGTACATGTGTACCTCAGTAGCCCTCACTGCCCTAGGACGGAACCACATTTCTTTCCTCTCTTTATGCTGTGGAGCGTACTTGAAGAGGCCTCAGTAAACATTTGTCTCAAGAACTTTGCTGCAGTCAAACAGAAACTGCACGTTGACACTTTTGGATGAGACTACTTCAAGCTACTCTTCAGCCACCCCAGCTTCTCAGCAACTTCTGGCAGTCTGCCTTCCACCCCAATCTCTGAGGGCCTCAGCAGCGGAGGGGGGATTTCAGGGAGCCCCCTGGCATGGGGAGAGTGACTCTGTTGAGAACACAGGGCAATGTGTCTTAAGTGGAAGAAATGAAAGATGTGTTCAGGATCTGACACCTATAGCAGCCTGCCCTGCCCTCTGAGGTCCTGTTTCATGGGAGTGGGAGCCAGGGAGTAAGGTGGGAGGTGTCTCCCAAAAGCCCCCAAGCAAGACCACAGGCTCAGAAACCTAAAGAACAGGTAGCTATGGAGAATGAATGTAAAGCCTGCTGTTCTTTGGGGTGACCATTGCTTTCCCTGGGGCATGTATGTGTGTGTGTGTGTGTGTGGTGGGGAAGGGGGGGAGAGCTCCACAAGGAGCCCAAGCTGGCTCTGCAGAAGGCAGGAGAAGACAAACCAGGCAGGAGCAATCTAAGTTCTAAAACTAATTCCCATCCATGTACCTCCTTCAGCCTTTGTCATAAAAATTGTATGCTTTAACTTTTCTTGGTTAGTCAATCATGATATCACAAACTATTGCCCACATACCCCACCTCCATCCCCACTCTTGGTGGTGTATGTTTTCCTGAGATGTGACTTTTTCCCCCATTATAAATAATTATCTCCATACCCCTGGATCTGGAAATGAGAAAATAAATTAGTAAGTGATTATAGACTTATCACTTCCCCACTCTTCCATTAGAAAACATATCAATAGGTTATTGTGAATCCTTAGATGGAAATTGCATGAATACACAACATTTAAAACTTAATGAGGTGATGAAGGTTAGATCAGGCAAGCCCAGGAGCTCTCAGATTGCGTGTGCCAAAGTGTTTGTGAACAACTGGGGAGAAAAATCCTTAGTGAGATCACTGTTACCACTATTTGCCTCAAAATGTAAAAGTGCCTTTGATAGAAATAAGGTGAGTGAAAAGGAAGCTTTTCACTTAGGATGAACTATTATTTTTTTAAGCTAATCCTACAAAGTCAGGCCATTCTACAATACGGTGGGGTAAAGAAAGGGATTTAGTAAAAGTTATGCCATCAGAATGCTGAATTATCAACTCTAAAGATGATAATCTTGATAGCAATTAAGAAAAAAAAAAAACGCCCTCCAGGAAACCAAAAATCTTTGAGATGAAGAAACTGAGGCCTGGAGTGCATAAGTAATTTATCCTAAATCAAAGGCATTGAATTTCTTTGCTTTTCACACTACAGAATCACCAGGCTTCCAACGGGAAGACACTAAAACCCAATTCATTTGCTTCAGGCAAAGAAAGGGCTGAGCACTGTCCCAGCGCCAGGAAGTCAGATCCAGGGTTGGCAGCTTCTAACCCCCTGTGTCCATGCCATCAACCACTGCAGCGAGACAAGGGTTAAATCAGACAAGTGTCAGAGAGCTCAGATCTGCACGTGAACCACCAGGGAGAAAGGCTCTTTGGACATGTGCGTTCTCTTATCTTGATGGCAAGGGTATTCAGTGACCTTTGTGTAACCCCAAAAGCCTCGAGTCTGACAGCAAAGTTTGCAAAGACTGTCTCCAGGCTGTTGCCGTTGCAAGTGCTTTTGCAAAGATTAGGCTGTTTGATAAACAGATAAACTTGGAACTGGAAGGGGCTTTAGAGTTTGCCCAACTCAGCTCTCTAGACTTTAAAAAAAAAAAAAAAAAACAGAAGAGGAAATTGCAGCTCAGAGAGGACACAAGAATCACTCAAGGATCACAGTGACTTATGGGTATCAGAGCCAGGATGAGAATGCAAGCTCGGCCCCTGCCTTGCGCAGCATCCCCTGGGGAAGGCTGGTTTCTGAGAAGGTCCACAGCATTCCTTCAATCTGAGCCACATGCTTTGTCCCACCACCATTCTCAACCCCATCTCCTGCTGTGCCATTGCTGACTTTGCATAGAGGAGAAGTGGGAGCATGAAGAATATCGTCGCTTTTACAGAGGAGTCAACCAAGTCCTCTCAGTTGAAGACATTCCCGTTTCAACCCTAAAGTTAAAAAAGAAAAAGTTCCGTAAGCAGCACCAGTTAAGAATTACCTGGAACTCTTGCTAAACTCCAGTGCTTGGATCCCATCGACAGGTCCCCAGGGAGGGTCTTGGGGAAACTCATTTTCAATAAGCACTTCGGGCATCTGTGCTTCCACCTTTTCTCCTCAGCATGGCCTTCAGGGCTCTTCATTGTCTGTCTTTAACCCACCTTTTTAGCCAAATTTCCTGGGTTTCCTTCCACCACATTCCTATACCTCAGCCTCATTGAACTTTTTGGTGTTTAATGAAATTGGATTCGTGGTCATGAGAGCTATCATTTACTATGTGCCTCTAAAGCACCACAGGAGTTCCGTCTCTCTGCAATGCCTCTCTGAGGTAGACGATGGTACCATCCCCATTTTACCATGAAGACTGAGGCATGGAAAGGTAAATAACGTTGTGTAAGGGCACAGAGCCCAGAGCCCTCACTCCCAACCACTTCACAGCACTGTCTCTACGAACACAGCCTTTGCTTTTCTCACCTCTACCTTTGTTGACATCATTTCCTCTGCAAAACTGACGTTCCTCTGCCTGCTGCCTCTGCTTGATAACGTCGGGCTCATTCTTCCCAGCAGCAATGTCTTCCTATACCTCTTTCCTGACTTTGTGGACACCTTCCCCACTGGCCCCTGCCCCAGACCACATCTGGATGACCACAGGAGATTCCCATCTGGTCTCTACCCTTATTCCACGCAGCAATAGGAGCGAGAGTTTTTAAATATCTATCAGATCACACCAATGTTCATAAGCTCCAATCTCCCTGAGAGTCAACTCCGTCCCCATGGCCTACGCTTGTTCTCTGACTTGACCCCCTCCTTCTCCCCTCCTTGCTCACTCCACCCAACACACGTTCCTTCTGCTGCTTTTCCAAGATGCCATGCACATTCCTGCCTCATGAGTCGCTGTTCCCTCTTCATAGAAAGCCCCAGATATCCACATGACTTACTTCCTTTAGGTCTCTGCTCAGATGTTACTTTATCACGGGGACCTTCCCTAACTATCCACTATAGGAAGATACTCCTTCAGACCTGAACAAATGGCGAGGCCAAGGCCCAAAGAGGGAAGTTCATTATCCCAGGACCCACGTGAGCCAGTGGCAGTCAAGACCAGAGCCTGGATCTCTCAGCTTCTAATGAATCTCTTTGCTACCAAGCCCATGACCAGGAGGTCCCAGCATCCATTCTTCCTAATGCGTGGATTTGTCCAGTTTCTGCCATGCATGGGATTTATGATCACAGGCAGAAAGCTTCATGTCAAAGCCTTAATTTCCTTAAACCTGGTGGGGAGGGGGAGAAAGGAAGCAAGAAACATGAATGTAGTTGGCCTCTAAAGTCCCTCAGAACTAAGTAATTTTTCATGACGGATTAAGCTTTGCTGTCTGACACCCAGCCCTTAGGCAGATTCAAGTTATGTGGGGGCTAAAGCAAATAGAATTTTCAGGGCCTTATATGAGAAAAAAATACAAAAGATTACAAATAAAAAAATAGGTACAAATATAGATATTTATTTAGAAAGCTGGTAAGTACCATAAACATTCAAAATCTTAAGGACAACTTCACGTTTTAGTGATTAATTGCTTACAATAGATACCATTTATATGTATAATGGTTTAACCTGTATTTTTTACTAACTACTTTTTAAATTTCCTCTTAATATAGCAATGATTTTGTTATATTATGTCCAATAGAGATAATAGAAAGATAATTCATTTTTTCCTCTAGCATGGTGACTGGAGTTTGTTTCTTCATTATTATTAAACGTTGCAATGAATAAAACTTATGATTCCTCACTTACTTGCTTTTAGTAACACCCCTACAGATCTTCATCTATAGACACAGAATTGTGATGAATTCTATTTCACACAAGTCCTATTTTTAAACGGAAAAACATATGGTGCATTTATAATTATAAATAATGCCTTATTAAGTATAGACCTGACTTTGCTTTTTCCAGGCATCATTGAAATGGAATCCTTCATTGACAATTGTATACACAAGGTGATTAGACACATTTTCCACAGGCTGGCCTTTCGCTCCATACCTGGCAAACCTTGTTTCTCCTCCATTCTCCACAGACCTCCAGTGTTTAGTTTAACTCTTGATGGGACCTTCGGTCGGCAGCTGTGTCCTGACCGCAGGTGAGTTGGCACAGTGAAGGTATGACATTCCTGAAAGTCATCCTTACATCAGAACATCTAGAAATAACTTCATTATACACAGGAGGGGCAGCAAATCACATAACTGTATCATGTAAAGCCCAAACTCTGGTAACCCCAACTCAAGGTTCTCTTAGCGGGAGTGCACAAGTGCTCTGGGATCAATTTTAATGTCACTCAACAGCCCTGGGCAATATGATGGAAGGGAAGTCAGAGTGGAAATAGCATTTTTAACCAACTATAGTTTAAATATCTGATTTTTGCAAATTTTACAAAGACAAATGGCAATGAGAACACCTTAGAAGAGCCTAGGCTGATGAGAAGCTTAAACTTCATTAGCATCCCTGTGAATTCACCTTGCTCTTGAAAAAAAGAACTGTCCCCTCTGCCTACCTAAATGAGAGGAATCTAGCCAGTTTAGCTATTGAGTTAAATCCAGGGAGAAGTCTCCTTGTTCCCACAATAATATAGTTTCCTCTTTTTGGAATAACCTCAATAAACTCTAGGCAAAAATTCTTTGAACACGACACCTTGAGCTGAGCTGCCGCTGAGCTCCCGGATGGCTCAGTTGGTTGGAGCGCGTCCTCTCAACCACATGGTTGCCAGTTCGACTCCCGCAAGGGATAGTGGGCTGCGCCCCCTGCAACTAGAAAATGGCTACTGGACCTGGAGCTGAGCTGCGTCCTCCACAACTAAGACTGAAAGGACAACAACTTGACTTGGAAGAAGGGCCTGGAAGTACACACTGTTCCCCAATAAAGTCCTGTTCCCCTTCCCCAATAAAATCTTAAAAAAAAAAAAAAAATGGTTATAGAACAAAGCCTTGATGAGTTCAAACACTAAGGATTACCCAGGGCTCTGCTTAAAATATTTTGGCCTTGTAGTTCATTCTTAGTGTTGAAAGTACTCCACTATCATTTATAATCCTCATGACATTCTTGTAAGGCAGGTGTGCGGCAAGGATCATTCCTTGTGGTGTTGAAGCCATGGTTTGAACAGGGCCAAAGTCTGGCCAATGAAATATAATCAACAAGTTACAGGAAGAAAAACAAGAAACCAAACATTGAAATCTTCACTTTGGGTGTTTTCTCCTTACCCTAAATGTCATGTAATGCTTTGTATAATCGGGGTATGCAACTTAATAGCAGTATTTTCACTGGATTGGTGACAACTACTTTTAGAAAAGGCAAATTTGTAAAGCAATTACATATTGTTGACTACCTTCTTCATGTATCTCTATTTAGCTTCTCAAAGGGATTCCAGAGTAAAATAGCTTGAAGATGAAAGAGTGTGATTTTCCTCGGAAGGAGCAGTCCACTGTTTCTGTTGGCCAAGAGATGGTTGATACACATCTGAAGATAAATAGTTAACAAAGGTGTTGGGATTGCAACATCTGTTGCCATTCTTGGAAGCTGGGACTTAATTGCAGACTGGAGCATCAGCTCTTCAGAGGGTTCGTAAGACAGAGATTGATTGGGGTCACCAGGTTACCCAGAAGTAAAATCCCAATCCTTATCTTTAAAATGCAGTGTCCAATTGATTCTCTCTGGATCATTACACACAGCACATGGAGGTAAAGCCAGGAGAGGAGTGGTCACACATTGTCCTTTTCAAGATATTTCCAAAATAAACGAGAGTGGTGCTTCGATTTTGGTGAAGAGTCTCAAAGAGAAGAGCCAGCTTTGGCTTAGACATGGAAGCAGCAGCATTATGTTAATGAACACATACACCTCCTGCTTTTACATCCAATGGAGAGGAGCAGCACTAAGAGGGACCTGTCTGCTTTCTACCTGAGAAACCAGACCGTAGATGCCAAATATGTCCAGCCAAGGGCAGCAGGGGAAAACTACAACCTGTAAATCATAGGGTCCCCCCTGCCATTAGCAATCTATAAAGTCAGAAGAATAAGTGAGATGCATCTATGATTAAGATGTGACCAGCACTGAGAGCCAGGGGCCACTCTTCAGCTGAAAAAAGAGAACTGAGTCCTGGTCAGACGGTCCCACTAAGCCACCATGTGACTTTGAACAGCTCATCTCCCTTCCCGGGCTGCCACGGCTCCATCTTTAAAATGATGGAGTAGACTAAGTAATGTCCAAAGTTCTTCTCAGAATTTGAACTGGAAAGTCTGTTTTCTTTATTTCAATTGGTATCCATACTCTGGGTCTTATCTGGATTCCTTTCCTAGGGCCATGGCTCCTCAATTCGAGAACCTGTCTCCCCCCAAAACAGAGGCCATTGACAGAGGAGGCCTAAGCCGTGTTCAGAGGTCCTGTGGGCTGAAGGGCCAAGGGGTGTGAGTCTCCAGCTCTGAGTCTTACACTCATGGTCAGTAGTTTCTTAAAATAACCAATAAACATCTCTCTAGAGTCTTTCATAGGTCTCAGAAAATCCTAGAATGATGGTAGCATCAACAGAAGACAAAATGCTACTTCACCCATGAGAGCTCTAGAAAATGGACTTGTGGCTCCCTGGAGAACTTTCATTTCACTAGAGTGTCCTTTTTGATAGACATATGAACAAAAAGTCAAAAGTGGAAGGTAACTTCGAGGACCTGAAATACCAGGGAAACCTGTGACATGAAACTGTTTGATTCTAGTAATTAAAGGAGTCAACAGTATCCAGAGCCAGGTCCTCTCAGAAAGGAAGTTGTGAGAAAATACTAAGATATGTTCAGTGCCATATTTTCTATGCTTAGTAAAGAAGAAACATTCGGGGGTGGGGGTGGAGGGTTCTAGTGTTTGCCTTTATTTTTGGGCATGTAAAAATTCAGTGCTTACAAGTTGGGATTCCCAAAAACTATCCAAAGCGGCTTCCCTGAAGAATCCTGACTGCTCCAAGATTGTATTAATTACCCTTTCTTACTAAAACTAAATGATTTTGTATTCATTTATATTTCACAATAATCAGATCAGAAATTTAGCATCTTGTTATAAGGATGATAAACTTGTAACATCCAAAATGCAATACTTTATATAAAATAGAAGAATATTTAAGCAGTTCTGTAACAAAGTTTACTGAACATATTTGTGATATAGTTGTAATGTAGAGCACTTTTTAAAATTATTGATTTTTTAAATTTGGAATTGTTATATAGTGTTATCATTTATCCAATGCTTATCCTAGCCATAACAAACTGTTTGGAAAGAGAAGAAACATGAAATCTATTCATCTATTCATAGTGCAGCTATGTGCTCCTTTAAAGATTCCGCCTCCTTTGCCCCCATGATTCCTCCATAACTAGTCAAATTTCTCTGGTCTTCTCTGATCACCTCATGAATGTATTGCCTTAATTAACTCCTGCACATTTTCAGGGGTTGAAGAGGGCTAGAAATTGCTTGTTTCCAAAGCTAAGGTGCTTTTTGCTGCCTGGTCATACAGTAATATATTTATGCTGAATTGCACTGTATCCCAAGAAAAAGGAGACATACCAAGGAGACCACTAGACTTTAACTCCCTTTCCTTTCTGGTCATGGTGCTCCAGGCTGCTCCCAAACGAAGTTCAGCATTTTGTTCCAGGTAGCCAGAGAACCGACTCCTTAGTGCTTGCACTAATCTTCCTCTTTACTAGATAATCAAGTTTTGGGGTAGGAATGGGAGGAAAATTACATAATTTGAGTTCATTGGTTTGGGGCTCCCCAAAGCCCCTCTGTCATGAAGAGGACTGTTTGGTCTTCAAAACCCAATTAGAAACATTCAGCTGATGTAAATAGATTCTATTCTTTTTTTCAAATCATTGTCAAGAGGCTCAGCCTCCATACTATACCAAAAAATATCCCCCAAAGCATCCCGAAAAGATGTTTGGAAATAGGTATACTTAAAGGCATGGGAGGCTATAAAGACATACTAATTAGCTAGTTTATTTTACACGTTCAAGAATGCCGACTTCAGTGATAAGACAGGAACTCCTTTCAGTAAGCTTTCAGGGACTCTAAAATGTGTGCTAGCTAATCAAATTCTTTGAACAAATGGCCCAAACTTTATCTTTTTTTCCTAAATAGGGATTGGTTAGACAGGTTTGAGAAATTCATGTGTGGGTTTCCTAGATGTGAGACAAAACCACATGTGACTTCCATTTGAATAATCAATGTGGAAGGCATGGCCATGGCCGCATAAACTTGCCAGCAACAGCAATTTGAGTTTCCAGGTATTCAGACAAAGCAAGAATTGTGGCAGGTTTAAAGCCATCTGAGATGCGCTGGCTTTTCAGTCCAGCAGCTTAAGAAAAATGATGCTTGAAATCAGTTTTTGCGGATGACAACAAAAATCATTCCTTTGTAAGGCCCATGAAGCCAGAAAGAGATTAGAAACATGAATTGTAAAGTGAAGAGGTCGCACCTATGTTTATAGAATCACTGCTTGATTCAGCAGTTATTTCCTGAGAGAACACCATGTGCACAGCACTGGAAAGGAAATAAAATTAAGACCCAAGTTCTTGTCCTCAAAGAATTTTCATACATACAGGGTGGGAGTGAATAAAGGGGTTACAGAAACAAAAAAAGCTGAGCAAAATAAAGGAGAGGAATGGATACACATGCTAGAGGCTAAGAGGAGGAAGGGAGCTCATCTAGTCAGAGATTTTTATAAACAAAATGATGTTCAATATGGCTCTTGAAAGCTCAAGCTAGGTCTTAAAAGCGCTCAGTGATTCCAGCAGACCAAGAAATCACAGCTTTCAAGACTCTCTTGAACACTGTTTTGTTGGGGAGGTTGTACCAAACAGAGGGAGCAACATGAAGAAAAGAATGAAGACAGAAGGGTTTGAATGGAAAGTCCGGAAAACATTGAGTAATATAATTGAAATGCAACCAAGAGCACCAATGGGGGATAATTGGAGCTTGAGTCTAGAGGGCTAGGTCAGGTGCAGATTTGAGGCCTTACCACCAATGTGAGAAATTTGTACTTGATTTCAAAAACAATGGGGAGCTATCTAAGAATTTGAGATGAGAAATGCTGCAATTACAACAGGGCTTTCATGAGGTGGCAGAGGCTGACATCAGTGGGCTATGTGGGAAGAAGCAATGAGCATCTAAGTGAGAATAAAACACCAGCCTCAAAGAACAAGCCCAGAGGGTGGAGAGCATGAGCCTAATACAGGTAAAAATTAATCTATCCAGTAGGAAACCAAGGCATGCTGTTTTCTACAGCCAACGAAAACACTGATTCTGAAATAATCAAGATGCTTTCTTGCAAAGGGAGATTGAATTCATTTGCGAGATATGATTGAGCACCTACTGTGTACTGGGCACTGTCCTGGCCTTTGGGATACATAAGCAAATAATACAGACACAGGCCCCTGCCTTGTGAAGTAAGTAATTAACTCTCCCACAGCCCTCAGGGTCCTCTTCAGAAACAGCAGAGATGAGGGCCAGTTTCTATATAAAAGTTTCCACAAGTACATTTCTGTCCTCTAGGAGCTTATAGCTGCTAAGGTGTTGCCTAGATTAGAGAGTACCAAAGTCATGACATGTCTCCGTGAAAGTAGGAACACGATGGGGAGGCAAACAAACAATGTGCAGACTGTAGAGAGCTACACCAATGGAGTCAGTACACAAGAGGTGACATCAGGTAGATAGGGGTACCCCAAAGCCAGGTGATGTCATAGACCAATAACAGGAAGAGCCAGATTAGGAGCAAGTGAAATCCAGGGCCTGAATTTATAGAAAGAAATAAGATAACTCAGCAGGAAACAGCATAGAAAAGAAGGACAGACCTTGTAATTTGGCATCGTTTGCATAGCAGGAGAAAGGCGCTGGCTACAGACAGCTCGGCCCAGGCCTGGGGTTGGGTGCCATGTGGAGATAGATGCAGCTGGCCGACTGCCGTGCCTGCCCCACACACAGAAGCAGGCACTTCACTTCCTCCCTTGTCATGAAACTTTGTTTCCCAGAAAGACTCTGGTTCCAGTTTGTTTCCTTGGGAAGCTTGCCTGCAAGGAAAGTGTGGGCTGGACATGAGTTTCCAGTCTCCAGGAGTGGCCAATGCCACCTGGTAAATGGACGACTTGGGATTCTCATCTACATACTAGGTGCCTATATAACTGGACCCCTTCAGGGAGTGACAAGGGCTGGACCCTGCAATGGAGTGACTTCACCAAAGCACAGTCGACTTTTATAGGTGCCACTATATACCAGGCACTGTGGTGAGCACCTCGCATATACAGAGGGTACAAAAAACATGTATACACACTTTAAGAAAGGAAAAAACTGTATTAACATTGTAATACTCGATATAGACCGATAACAAAAGACGAATACAAGTCACATCTGACTTCTGCAATGACAACAGGTGCTCAAAGGGGTTCCCATCAGTGTAATTTTAATACAGTTTTTTCCTTTCCTAAAATGTGTATACATTTTTTTGGCACCCTCTGTATTATTTCACCTTCTCCTTACAACCATCCTCTGAGGTAATGATCATGCTTCTGAGTTACGGCTGATGTTAAATGATCGGCTTGAGATCACACCGCTAGGAAGTGGTAACCCTGGGACACCAGGCCAGGTTCTCCTGACTTCTGGCCGCGCTGCCTGGATACGCAGCAAGCCTCCAGACGTGTGCTGTGCTGCTCACTCTCAGCACCAGTAACATGCAGCCCACATCAGCAGCAGTGTACTTGGGGGTCCTTCAGGTGAATGGCCACTTCATTCTCACTACCCTCGCACCTCAGCAAACGCGTTTCACTGTAGTCACAGATCCTCTGTGTGCGCGTATGTCACTGGATCCTTGTTAGAATAGGGATCATCCTCTCCTTTTGACGGAGAAGGACACAGAGATCAAGGGAACTGAAACAGCTGGCCAAGGCGGCACGGCTGGCAGGAAAGAGGCCTGCCTCCGAAAGTCATGTCTTCTGACTCCCAACCGGGGGCTCTTTCCAGGGGGTCTTGAGGACCAGGCATCTTTCTCTCAGTGGCACAGCTGGTGCCCACCAGAGCACCTGGCATGTAGTAGATGCTCAGAAGACTTTGTGGGACTAGAATGAATGACATCAGGCCGGCCTTCCACTTATGCCTGAAGACTGAGTCTGACCCTCACCTCACGGGACAGTCCCTACAAGTGTAGTGCCTGCTGTGAGCATTGCTGTCATAATGGGACCCTAGAGGGGGGCCTGGAAAAGCAGGTTGTAATAATCCTAAAACCTAATGCTTGCTTAAGGCTGCCTGGGCCCCGACTTTGCTCTAAACGTGTCGCGTGTATTAATGCATTTACACTTTACAGCAACCCTGAGAGCAGGCATTACCCTTGTTCTCATCTTATAGGTAAAGGACAGGAGGCTCCAGTAGTTTGCCCAGGGCCACGGGATCAGTGAGCAGCAGAGCCAGAAGCTCTCGCAGCCATGCAATCACATCACCACACCTCACTGCCCCTCAGACTAGGGGTTTCTTCCTGCCCTAAGAAACCACTTTCTTCCCAGCATCCCTGAGATTGTGGGTCTCAGTATCCCTACAGTGAAGTGAGGAGATTGAACTCCATGCTCAAAAATGACCTCAAAAATGACCTGATTCTCCAGTAGACTCACGCTGACGTCCTTTGGAATACAGCCCAATGGGAACACCAAGCCCCTGCCTGTATTGTTTGTTTTAATTTTTTTATTGGGGAATATTGGGGAACAGTGTGTTTTTCCAGGGCCCATCAGCTCCAAGTCAAGTCATAGTCCTTCAATCTAGTTGTGGAGGGCGCAGCTCAACTCCAAGTCCAGTCGCCATTTTCAGTCTAGTTGCAGGGGACTCAGCTCACCACCCCATGCAGGAATTGAACCGGCAACCTTGTTGTTAAGAGCTCACACTCTAACCAGCTGAGCCAACCGGTCACCCCACCGGCAGCTCAGAAGCAGCTCACTGTCTTCAATCTAGTTACAGGGAGCACAGCCCACCATCCCATGTGGGAATCCAACTGGCAACCCTGTTGCTCAGAGCTTGTGCTCTAACCAACTGAGCCATCTGTCTACGCCCTGCCTGCATTTTTATTTATGCCTTTTTAATGTTACATTCAGAAATAATTTCAATGTCTAAAAACCCTAAGGAAACCAAGTGGGAAGCCCACCTTATTCCTAAGAAAGAGGTGGAGTATCCCTAAATACCACCTGCTGAGATTAATCTGTCATTAGGACAAGCCAGCAGTGGGGGAGAGAGGGGCGCAGAGCTGCATCTGTGGGGTCCTATTCAGAGCCCATGTGGGAGCAGCTACTCTGAATGCTGCCTGCTAACTCCACACAGGTGTACTGGCCCCATAGTTATCAGGCTCCTATCGGCCAGGCCCATGGGGACCCACAGCTGGAGGGCTCAGCCAGGGTCCCCTTTTCTTACCCCCCTCTTTATTTATCTGTTTCCTTGTCAAACAGTTGGGAAGACTAAATTCTAAATAGCCTTTGTTGTTTCTGCTCCTTCCTTCTCTCTAAGTCGAAGAAGCGGAATCCAAAAGCAAAGCCATGAGGTATCCATCTTCCAGAAAGTTAAACAAAGAGAGCAGATTATAGATGGCAGGTAGCTCTTGTTTGTCAACACTCAATGGAATAAGGACATACTTGGATGACGCACCAGCACTAAAGCCTCATACCCAGTAGATTGACCCCAGTGAGGATAAGCCCTCAGTAAAGCAGGGCTCTGTCTCCTAGGGAGACAGCTTCAACAGCCAGGGAGGGCAATGCCCGAGATTAGGAGTTAGCCTCACACACTCTATGTGATTCTGACCCATGCTTGTGGATCAAAAGCTGGAGGCAATTCAGAATCTTTGAGAAAAGAGAAAACTCTGAGCCAATCTCATACATTCATTCTTTCAACAAGATTTATTGAGCATCTACTCTGGGCCCAGTGCTGTTTCGAGGTTCTGGGGTGAAAAAAGCAGATAGAATCTCTGCCCTCATGGAACTTACGTATTAGTGGATTAGTTAGACAATAATTAAACGTAAGCTATCAGGCAGAGATAAGTGCTATGAAGGGAAATAAAACAAGGTAAAAGAGAGGGAAAAGAGGTGGAGGAGGTGATGTTTTAGATTAGGTGGTCAGGGAGGTGACATTTGAATGAAATAAGGATGTGAGAGTCATGTGAGCATCAGGGATAGACTATGCCAGGTGGAGGGAACAGCCCGTGCAAAGCTCTCAGGTAGGAGTGTGCTTGGCATGTTTGGGGACAAGCAAGGGGGTTGCTATTGCTGACCTGAATGAGTGAGAGAGAATTTGGGAGATGCCAACCCCAGATCTTCTGCTTCTGGAAGAGGTGGGAGCAAAGAATCCAATATAATTATCCTGTAAGTCTGTAGAGAGGAGCTATTATGGCTAAAATCCTTGAACTCTTCAAATAAAGTGCATTTTGTTTTATAAATGAGCAAACTGCCGTCCATTCAATTGCGTATTTAGTGACTTGCTCTTTGTGAGCTCCCAAGAGAACTTCTGCACCCAAACCAAGTCAATCCTGCTCTCCAGAGACCATTTGATTTGTATTATTTGTTCTCCTTGTCACTTTGCAAGGAACAAATGTCTCAGCAATGGTGTGCTGGTAAATGTTTAACAACTGGATCTCTGGAGAAAAGACAGATGGATAGATGATAGACATGAGTTCATTATAAATTTTATTGATATAAAAAATATGTAGCACACAATTAAAAAATGAAAACGTGTACAACACTATCATAAATATCATACAGCCAACTGAGTCTCACAAAACGCTTTCATTAATTGCTGCTAAAATCTTGAATAAATAGCCAATCTTTGCTTATTGTAGCAGTTGGCAAAAGAGTGTAGCTCTGTCATGAATGTTGGTTGATATGGCAGGTGTCACTAGGACATGCACAGGACAAGGAACTGAGGTCTCCTGCAGATACAAGTCAGTAACAACATAATGATCATCCCAGAGTGCTTGCTCAGGTCAGCAAGAGGCAACAATGTGTGAATCCAGGATCATAAAGTCTGCAGAAAGATAGCCCAGCACCATCATTTGCCAGCTGTGTGCCCTTAGACAAATTACTTAACCTGTCCAGCTTCAATTTCCTCACCTGTAAAGTGAAAGCACACCAATCTCCTAAAGTTATTGTGAGGATTAAATGAGATAACATCTATAAAGTCCTTCGACCAGTGACTAAAGTAAATATTCAATAAATGAGAGCTGTTATTTACAGTAATAATAATAATAGCAACTATTATTACAGGGGGAAAAACACATTTCTCTTGGCCTCCTCTGTTGGGGGAGATGAGAAGGAAGGGAGGAGAGGATGAGTTAGAGAAGTGAGTGAGGTAGAAAAAACACAGCACTAGTTGGGAGTGTGGAAATATGGTTTCTAAGCCTGGCTCTACCAAGATTTAACCCTTTGACCAGCGGCAAGTCATTTCCCCTCTCTGGAACTCAGTTTCTTCATCTATAAAATTAGGTCATTGGATTGCATCAGAGTTTCCTAAACTTCACTGAGCATCAAAACTTCTTGGGAAGCTTTTTCAAAAATCTGGGTTCTCAGGCCCCACTCTGGTTTACTGAATCAGGGTCTAAAATTGGGGAGCCCAGTAATATGATTTGTTTTGTAAGCTTTCTAGGTGAGTCTGATGCATCCAGTTAGTGTTTAGGAGCCACTGGATTCAAACAAAAGCCTCCAAAGCCTTTGCACTTACTGTCTCCTCTGCCTGGAAAACTCTTCTTCTAAATGTTTCTTTGGCTTATCCTCTTATTCATAACACTGCATAAATGTTACCGCTCAAAGAAAATCTCTTACTTGCCCTATGTAATACAGTTTCCTTCCAAGCACTGTCTGACCTCTTATATGACTTCTTTCCCCCCCACTTAGACATCTCATTATATGACTTGATTGATTGATTATTCCTCTTCTCACTACAATATAAATATGAAAGCAGGGACTGGGTTTTGTCCACTCCTACATCCTGGCACCTTGGAATAGTGCCTGGTATAGAACTGACACTCAGTAAACCAGTTTTGAATTAATAACTGAATGGATTCAATGAATGAATAAGCATGAATAAACTTGCCTCTGCCTGAGAGTCAGGATACAGAGCCAACAAAGAGCAGGGAAGAAGGGAAAGCAGTTAGCCTGCTCAGCAACTGGGAAATATCTCACTGTGCTCACCTCTCATGGAACCCAAAAGTTTCCCAGGATTGTGGAACATGCCTTTTGTCACACCCAAGGTAATTCCCCCAGAGAGATGGTTTTAAATCTAGCTAATTTCTTCAGTGCTCTGTTTTGGGATTTCATTGACCACATTTTCCAGGTGCTTACCTTTAGGGAGAATGATGACAAACTATTCAGCCATTGCTTTCTGGAGGGGAAAGAATTTCCAGTTTCCATTAGAACAATATACACTGACAGATGTGATATCATTTGATTTTTAAAAAGTGTTTGAGCTGGAAAATATTTCCAAAGTATTTTAGGGGGGAGTCCTAAATGACTGATGTTTATATGTGGGTTTTTATCTTAAAAATACAAGAATAGATGAAATATTTTTGAAGCTAAGCGTATGGGCTAGCATTACACTTCCAATTTTTATTGCTTTAAAAAATATGCCAATCTGGGTCCATCAGCTTTAAAGAAAAAAGTCCCTTTTTCTATAAAATCTTCTTATTGGCACATTTAAAACGTGTAACCCAGACTCATAGTTTGCTAGAGAAGTTTAAGTTATCTATTTCATTGCTGGCTCTACCAGAAATGATCTTAAGCTTAAATGCCATATCAGCAGCCTTGATTTTGACTAATTTGCTAAACCTAAAAGCTCTCTTTTTCCCTTCTGAATAGTATTTTTCCAAAACTTTGGGAAAATAGGTAAGACATCAGATAATCCATGAACCTAAAGAGCACATATGTCATGCAGGGTCTCTAGTCCCGCTCCCCACACAAGAACGCAGGACAGGGTGAGGCCAACAAAGGAACACCCACGGTGCCATAGATAGGGGAGTCACACCACTATATTCTTGCTGGCGGCTGGGTTGGAGACACAGGAAACAGGATCCACACCATCCGCAACCTGCCATCCGCTTCTCTGCCAACCAACCAAGCCCTTGCTAACTGCAATCTGCACTTCTCTGCCAACCAACAACCTCTCTTGCGTAGCCATGGCAGTTGTATTAGTGGCTAACGGCTAACCGGTAACAGCTGATGGCCACCTGATTACAGCTGATGGCCATCTACTACCCGAGCCAGCACCTTTCCACATGAGATCCAGAGCCTGGAAACTGCTCTCTGGGACTCTGGGCCCACAACATGTTTCCAATATTAATAAATATTTGGTGAAGAAGTTCTACTAATCAATTAAGTTTGGGAAACATTGAGTTAATAAAAATTTTCAACAGGACTTGTCAGAGTCTTTAGTATGTTAATGTATGTGTGGTGACTCGGAAAGAAAAATCAGACATAACATTTCCCAAAAGTATTTGATCAGAGAATGCTTTATACACAGATTACTTTTTGTGGATCTAGCATTCTTCAGAAAATAGTATGGGAAATTCTGGCCTAGCAAGGACTATCAGGGACTGGCTTGAATTTTCAGAAACTGTGGTTTGTTTGTTTGTCTGTTTAGAAAGTTGAAGACAAGTGTTGTAAGAATCACCCAGTGATTTTTCTGAATTCATCGACATTATCAAATCAAATCCTGTACTATATAAAAAGGATAACACATTATAACAGGATTTATCCTAGGAATGCAAGGTTGATTTAACATTCAAAAAGTAATCAAGGGCCCGGCCCAGTGGCTCAGGCGGTTGGAGCTCCATGCTCCTAACTCTGAAGGCTGCCAGTTCGATTCCCACATGTGCCAGTGGGCTCTCAACCACAAGGTTGCCAGTTGGACTCCCACAAGGGATAGTGGGCTGCACCCCCTGCAACTAGCAATGGCAACTGGACCTGGAGCTGAGCTGGGCCCTCCACAACTAAGACTGAAAGGACAACAACTTGACTTAAAAAAAAGTCCTGGAAGTGCACACTGCTCCCCAATAAAGTCCTTTCCCTTTCCCCAATAAAAACTTAAAAAAAAAAAGCAATCAATTTAATTCACCACATTGACAGAATCATAGAGAAATACCATATGCTCATTTCAAAAATAAAGAAAAGGCATTTGACAAAATTAAATACCCATTTAGGATTTCTTAAATCTCTCAACAAAATAGATAAAATATCTGATAAAGGACAGCTATGAGAAATCTACAGTTAACATTATACTTAATAATGGATCATTTTCTGTCTAAGATCAGGAACAAGGCAAGGATGTCAGCTCTCACTACATCTCACTACATCTCACTACATCTCACTACATCTCACTACATCATACATCTATTCAGCATTGTACTGGAGATCCTGGCCAGTGCAATAGGGTGGAATAAAAAGTATAAAGATTGGAGGGGCAGCTGGATGGCTCAGTTGGTTAGAGTGCGAGCTCTCAACAAGGTTGCCGGTTCAATTCCCGCATGGGATTGTAGGCTGTGCCCCCTGCAACTAAAGACTGAAAATGGCAATTGGACTTGAAGGTGAGTTGTGCTCTCCACAACTAGATTGAAGGACTACTTGGAGCTGATGGGCCCCAGAAAAACACACTGTTCCCCAATTAAAAAAAAAAAGTATAAAGATTGGGGAAAAAAATCAAAAGTTTTTTTATTTGTAGATGACATGTCAATCCTATGGGATCCTTAAATCCTAAGGGATCTATAAAGCTACTAGAACTAATTAGGGAATTTAGCAACATTGCAGCCTACAAGTTCAAATATACAAATATACAATTTATACACTAATAATTAGAAAATAAAATTTTTAAAACACCATTTATAATGACATCAAACTACATGAAACATTTAGGAATAAGTTTGACTAAAGATGTTCAGGATATCCATATTAAAAATTATACAGTATTGCTGGGGGAAAAAAACACACAAAAAAATAGAAATATATACCATGTTCATTAACTGAAAGGCTCAATAGTGTTAAGATGTCAATTCTTCTTCCCAAATTGATCTACAGAGGCATCACAATCCCAATCACAATCTCAACAAACTTTTTTGTAGAAATTGATAAGTTGATTCTAAAACTTATGTAAAAATGCAAAAGACCAAGCTAGCTAAAATAATCTGTAAGAAGAGTAATATTAGAGAATCTACATTATCTGATTTCAAGATGTATTAAGGATCTACAACAATCATGGCAATGTAGTATTGGCATAAAGATAGACCAAAACAGAACAGAGTGTTCATAAATAAAGTCACACATATACTGTCAATTTATCTATGACAAAGACATCAGAGCAATTCAATGGGGGAAAAGAAAGTCTTCATTAAATGGTGCTGGAACTACTAAACAAAGGATTGGAAAAATAAATGTTAACCCTTACCTCACACCATACACAAAAAATTTAATTTAAATGATTTATAAAGTGAATCACAAAAGCTAAAATTATAGAGCTGCTAGAAGAAAGCATAGAAAAATGTCTTCACAAATTTGGGTTAAGCAAAGTTTTCTTAGATGGGACAAAAAAAGTACTAATCATAAAAGAAAAAAATTAAAAATTGGACTTCATAAAAATGATAAACCTTTGCTCATCAAAAAGATGCCATTAAGAAAATGAAAATGAAAGCCATAGACCAAGAGAAAATATTTGCTATGCCTATATATTCCAGAATACATAAGCGATACCTACAAATTAGTAAGAAGACAAACCCACAAACAATGGGCAAAAGACTTAAACAGAAACTTTATGAAAGGAAATATGCAAATGGTAACAATCACGTGTTCAACATCATTAGTCATCAGAGAAATTGAAATTAAAACCGTAATGAATTACTACTTCATCACATTAGAACAGCTAATGTTAAAGATACTAGCAACACCCAATGTTTATAAAGAGGTAAAACTACTGAAACTCTCATACACTGCTTTCAGAAATATAAGGTGGTGCCACCAGTTCAGAAAATGGGCAATTTCTTATCTTCTTACATCATAAAGTTAAAGACACAGCTAACTGTTGACACAGCAATTCCACTCCTCGGTAATTGCCCAAGAGAACTAAAAACATAGCCCACAAAAAGTCTTATACAAGAATGTTTATGGTAGTTTTATTCATAATAGACTTCAAACTTAAGCAACCCAAATGTCCATCAATACAAGACTATTCTTGTATGTACATGGTGGTATAGTCGTACAGTGGCGTACTTATAAATAAGATAGAGTGAAATGATACACTCAGTCAACATCACAGATAAATCTCAAAAGTGCTAGTTTGAGTGAAAGATGTCAGACAAAAAGAATTCATATCATATGATATCATTTATATGGAATTCAAGAACAAGTAAAACTAACCTATAGTAATAAAAATCAAAACAGTGATTGTGTGGATGGGTGGACTGACCAGATGGGGGCAGAAGATTTCTGAGGTGATAGAAATATGGTATATCTTGATTATTGTATGGATTAACTGGATGTGATACGTCCAACTGGATACTTAAGATCTGAACACCTCACTGCATGTACATTTTACTTCACTAAAGTGGGAAGGGGCAGTGAAAGAGCAGCAAATAATATGGTAGAGAAAAACAAAACTAAATTAAATTATCCTTTACTTGCAAGCACACGCACACACAGACAATACAAATATGTGTAAATACATTCATTGTGAACTGAGCTTTGTTGCAAAGAGCATCATAAACTTTAGATCCATTTCAACAGATTGTCTTCAAATCTCATTTTGAGAAAGGTCTCTCCTTTCTTCTTCTTCTTTTTTTTCTCTGTCTCTTTTGGGCTTTAGTACCAAAATACCCATACATGTTTGAAAAGAGAGGGAACAGAAACACTAATTCTGAATTTCACACTTATCAGAATCCAAGACAAATTGTTCATTGTTGATATCTTCGGATTTCATTTCCTGCCACGATTCTCTTAGGGAAAGAAAACTAGAAGGGAAATAACTCTCAACTCCTCCTTAGCCTCCCAAAATCTGGCCATTTGATTTGAATCTAGAATGTGCTTGATAGCAGAAAAAAACATATTTTCAAGAATAAAAATAGTTGTTATTTTTATTATAAGATAGCTCTTTAACTGACTTGATATCACTTTCCCATTAAGACCAATCAAGTGATGTTCTCAGCAATATCATCTCGTAAAGTGTACTGGTCACATTAAAATGTAACCACATGGAAATGAATTTCCCCCTTTTCACATCTCTGTCCTTGGTTTCCATGGAAGAAGGCTAATTACCTTTTTAATAGCCTTAATTGATGGGCTTACAGATCATATTTTGCAGTCCCCACTTGTGTGTGGTGAGGTTGGGGGTGGGGCAGCAGCTCTCCTTTTCTCTTGACCGCTCAGCTCTGGCTCTTCCCTATTGGAAGGACATTTGCTGGCTCAAGAAAGGACCCTGCCTTGTGTTTCTCTGTTTGCAAGACTACCTGCAGCCCATTGTGAGCTGGCCAGGAAGCCTCTCTTTGTCTTGGCCAATTGACACAGCTGCACACTTGGTAAATAGACTCAGATGTTGAGCTTTTGTTTGAAGGATCTTTTCAGATTAATGCAGAGAGAATTAGTTTTTAAAACTTAAGCTGGAGCCAGGATGAGTAGAATGGAGCTGTGAGCCATTGAATTCACGTCCACAGAATGAGACCAACTGTCTTACAAGGGTGTTTATCCCCTGTTCCTTTTGGAGGTAACATTGAGGAGAGAGGCTCCCACTTAGACCATTGTGAAAAGAAGATCTGACCAGTGATTACACCGGCCCCAGTTTCATTCTCCCAGGGGAGAGAGACTGTCCTCATTAGGTAGATGTAATTACTGCAAAATATTTGTCTACAATTAATTTGGGTTTTCTTATTTCCAGATCACAAGAGGTTCTGAAAATGGTGTAAGAAGATCCATGACCTATATAAAGATGATTTGGCAGACAAGGCAACAGTCTGGAGTCAGAACTGATTGGCAGCTCAGATTCTTCAGTCTTTCTCTTTAAACCACCCCATCTAGCCCTCACTTACAGGCTCATTCTGAGCTATTCCCTGTTAGGACACAAATATCAGCTATCGCTCCCCATTGAGGGATGGTCTCTTGATGGTGGGACCAAACCTAAGAGTATGCCATTTCACGTAACACAGGTTGGAATTTTATTCACAATTTTGTGATTAGAACCCATAATACTTCATGCCTCTCTGAGACTTAGACTCATTTTTCTCCAGCTACAGATTGGGGGTAATTGCTCCCCTTTCCAACAGTTCTATATACTGAGGGAGGCAGTCTGATGTTATGGAAAGAAACTTGGCTTTGACTCTGCCGACTGGCCAAATAATTCTCCAAGTAACCCACCAAAAGAAAATGGTTTCTTTGGGAAAAGAAAAAAAGAAACAGAACCACCAAGGAGTGTGAGCACACTTGCCGGCCTGTCTGCCCACCAGCCCCCCACGTGGGAAAAAGGTAGAAGAGCCCAACATGGTTTCCACCTTTATTCACATCCCTTCCCTGGAAGGTACCACAGAGTTCAACAGAAAGTCTAAGACTAGAGAGTTAACAAGGAGTCCATCTCTACCCATAGTCCTCCCAGCTCTATAGTTAAGCATCTTAAGATGCCAGTTCACTTTTATCAACTCAGACAGATCAAAATTCAAATCCTGCCCCTGCCACTTACTAGCTGTGAGCTCTTAGGTAAGTCACTGTTCTGAGCACAGATCCCCTCTCTTACATTTAAGATTACTTGTCTCAAGGTGTTGTCAGAGACTGAAAGAATTTTCTCATATGTATGTAAAAATGAGAAGCACATTTCCTAGTGTATTGTAGACCCCCAACAGGTTAGCTCTTCCTCTCTAGCCTTCTGCTTTCCAAAGATTTTTTTTTTTCCTTTTAAGGAGTTAAAAAAGAGATATACCAAATGGAAAAAGCACCAAGTGAATTATTAAGATGTGTACATGGCACAGGGTCCCTTTATTATACTAAACATTCAATAAATGCTAAAGAATGGCTGTGAGTGGGCTCTCTCAACGCTAACCTTGTCAAACCCCTCCCCTTCTTCCTCCACCTCCAGTGTCTCAGTGACTGCCAGCCACCCCACCACTGCACGTGCACACCCACCCACCACTGCCACCCCCTTCCCACATCCACAGTTGTTAAGCTACTGCTGACAAAGCAGAAGAGAGGATCAGAAAGATGCAGGGAACAATCCCAGAGGAAAACAGACATCACCATTCCAAAACCGTGACGATTGCATAAATGAAGGGTACACAGACAGGGTGGTATGTCACGTATTTCCCTTGCTCCAAACGATGGGATTTAAAGAAAATGCTTGTTCCTCTTTTGCTTTATGGAGACACTAAGCAATCTGCATTCCCTAGCACGTGTGCAGTACAGAGCACTTTGTGCTAAAGAGTCGGAACACAAGGCCTGCCCAGCCACCAGCTTGCTATGGGTTTATGGACCCAAACAATTTGACAGGATTAGACTATATGACCTTACGTGCCCTTCCTGAGCCAAGCATCCAGGACTCTGATTCCCCGGCAGCTTCCTGAAAGGAAGGATGTGAGGACAAAAAATGTGGGTTTTGAACCAGCTCCAACAATCAGGAAAAATGCTGGCAGGATGAGACTGCATTACGGAAACCGAGACCAACCCCAGGTGAGGTCAGTTTTGCCCGGCATGCTTTTTAGACTCTAAGAAATTAACACTGGAAAATAAGCCTGTGACTTGGACTATAATAAGAGAAACTGTGGCTGACAGTTTTAAATACCAAAATACATCCCCGAACTATACTTTAGTGTCACTTTCTTTTGAGACATAAAAAGAGTAAGAGAATGTCTCACTCTGATAGGTGACTCCCCAATGGGAAGACACAGAGGGTGAATCATGAAACAATGCATCATGTCTTGTAAATCCTCGGGCTAATTCCCAAACCTCTCTGCACCTCAGTTCCTTTCTCTGTAAAATGGATGTGGTATTCCTCCCCAAGGACATGTTTCATTCCACAAAGGGAAGGACCCCACAAGAAACGGAATGGTTTGGTGATGCTGCATTTCCTGCCTGTCCCAATCCCTCTATAGGACAAAGGAATAGGTCTGTGTTCCTGGAATGAGCCATACCCAGCCAGATTGATACTGAACAATTAACCTTGGAAACGTTGGTGCTTTCCAACAGGCTCATGCTGGAGGAGTCAGTACCAGGAACTTTGAAGTTAATGTTTAGAGAGAAGAAGAAAGGCATTACGGAGTAGTACGTGAGAGCACTGAACCACAGGGGACTGAAGACACACACATATTGGTGAACTGAAAAAAGCGAATAATTCTAAGCATGTACCAGGAGATGCAAAGGGAGACCGGACAAGGGCGCTTGTCATCTGCCTTGCTTTTATCATCATGCTTACACAAGACAATTAAGGAGCACCAGGCTGAGAGTCAGGAGGCCCCGATACTGATTCCATCTCTTCCACTTTGGGCCTCAGTTTCTTCATCTGTAAGGAGAAGGGGCAGGAGCAGATGATTCCGAAGGGCCCATCTATCTCCGACGTGCTATACCACCTCAGAAATCAGCTTGGTATTTACTCTCCTCATCCAGGGTTCCTGAGTCTGGTTTCAGAAACAAAGAATGATGAAATCAGAGCCTTTGGTTTGGAGGCTTTGGATCTTTGAGCTGAGTTTCTAAATCTCACTCAATTGGCCCTGTCCCAGATTCCTGCTTGGCTCAATCTACCTAAAGGTAGCAAAGGTGGCTTTGGTAGGAGCCCATGGATTAATGACAGGATAAGTCTACATGTGTGTTTCCTCTGCTTATGGGAAGGCTCCACAGAGGGGCTGGAATTAGAGCTGAATCTGGCTGGTGGATGAGCATTCTGGGCAATGGCAACAACCCCACAACTCACAGTGTTGCACGCATCAGACACGGTAGCAAATTCCTTACTGTAGCCAACAGTCCCCAAAGTGTAGAACGGTTTAAGGCCCATAGACATTTATTTCATGTTCATATCATACACAGGATGGGTGGAACAGCTATCCACAAGTCATTTAAATGTCTGGGATGATTGAGGCTCTGCTATTTTTAACAATTGGCTTCAAAAGTTGCCCAGAGGGTCATATCTACTCCAGGCAGCCAGACAAGACAAAAAGCAAGGAGATGGCTCCTTGTCACTTCTCCCACCCATGTCTAACTGCAAAGAGAGCTGGAAAATGTCATCTAGATGTGTGTTCAGAAAACACACGATTGCATGGAAATTGCCAGCTACCTCTGCCACAGTCTGGTCCATTCCTTAAGCCCTGTTTCTTCTGGAGAGATCAGAAAGAAAAGTAGCCAAAGGTCCAGGCAAGGCAAGGGAGAGAGGAAGGAAGTTTCTGGCAGCTGGTAGCAGCACTCTGGGGGCAGGCAGACATACAGATTGACTGAAGCCAGTTTCATCTTTTCTAAACCAATTTCCCTCTGATGGGATAAGGAAGCCTGGAACTCCACAGAGTAGGGGCCTCTACATCTCTCCCGGTTGTTTATGAGAAGGAGAGTGAGGAAATGTGACCAGGTTGACTTGTCACAGGCAAGCCATCGGGCCTCCCAGGGTGAAGTTTGGAAATGCCCTGGCTTTCCCTGGCATTGCCTTTCTTTCGCCCCTTGGTTCCTCCTCCTGCCCTGTTTTCAGCCCCTCTTTCTGGACAGGCTCCAGTGACCAGGCTGTCGCACTCCCTGACACCTCGGCTAGGTGCCCAGCCTGTGGGCCACTTTGGGTTCCAGTTACTTACTGGTGGGAGCTGATTCAGGAGCCTGGCCCAGCCCTGTGGCTTTGATGAGATTTCATCATCCCGCCTGCACTCGTTGGCTGGGTGCCTGGGAGAGCTACATAGAATTGCTTCAGGCTATCTGCTTTCACCAAGGAGAGGCCTTCCTCTCTGAATAGAGGAGAACCTGGAGGTGAGGAAGTGAGGCTCAGGGCTCCCCAGTCTACCTTGCCTGAGAACCAATCCCAAGCTAAAGCCATCTGCCTTCACTTAAATTTCCCAAATGGCAGAGACAAGATAAAGGACAAAGAATTAATACTGAACAACTTGTTAATGATTTTATTGCAGGTTAAATGAAATGTCTCAAATAAAACTACGGGAGACCTTCTTTAACCTTACCAGGCTGTAAATATGTATTAACTCAATTACAATCAGCAATTAAGGACTAGTTTGGGAACAGTGGCCTGAGACAAAAAAGACATTATCATCCTGGGAAATGAATTCAGAATAAAAGGAATTTATTCCACCTTAGCTAATGAGCAGCTGTATAGGGATGGAAATGAAGGCCTTTGCCTCGGAATTGCTTTTGACCGTTCATACAAGGAGAAGAGAAAAGGTTCCCCTTTACGTGAAGCTCTTAGAAGCACATTAGGGACATTGTTACAATGCAAATGAGGAAGACCATTGTGTTTGGGTGGTTTATGGGTTTAGTAAAAGGAGTAACATTTCAATTAGTAGGGAAGGAATGAGAACCTGCCTCAAAGAGGCTTAATTGGCAACTTGGCTTTCCCAGGGGCTTTGAAGTAGCATCTGAGATGGAAGGTTTTCAGAGATGGACTAATAGAGCAACTGCGCGGCCCTGGTCTGTCCGAGTGAGAGGGCAGATGGGGATACTCAGAAGGTAAAACGCACAGCGCTACACAGATCCCAGGCCCGCCCAAGTGCTGCGCCAATCTTCAAGGCTTCTGAAGCCTTTCCCCTCACCACTGCACTCAATTCCCCTCTCAGAGCGCCAGGACCCCGCCCTTTCTAAAGCGATCAGTCTCTGTGAAACCACCTCTCTTTAATGACTGCAGCCCTAACCTAACTGGTGTGGAATTCCTTTTCCTTCGCAAGAGTCACTTTTGCTCAGTTTCTAAGTTCGTCCCAGCAAGCTGGGGAATTCAATTCCTAATTGCTATAAATTATGGGGAGAGGGTGCAATATTGCATACACATGTGTTCTCTCTCTCTCTCTCTCTCTCTCTCTCTCTCTCTCTCTCTCTCTCTCTCTCTCTCATCAGGAGTTGACCTTGCTGTGCTGAGTCCTTGGCTCTTGCTCATCACAGTGGCATGGGGATGGGAACGTAACAAGGGCTCCTTGGTGGCCACGCTTGCCCAGGGTACAGGAATGTTTAGGGTGCATACACATGCTATACTTCCCTCTGTCCCAACTCTGAGGAAACAGAAAGGGAAGAGGCTGGGGCGGGAGTGGTTACTCTACACGGGCAAGCAGGGAGAGGGTGGTGGGAAGAGGGTCACTTGTAAAGTAGCTGGCCACCGCTGAGACCCACCAAGGGATGAGCATTACTCGAAGGGTGGGTCCAGTTCCCATTTTAGACCTGAAGTAAACTCTTCAGGCCCTGTTGTAGTTGGCTAATGGCAATCCCCAAACCACAGGCTCCAGAGATACGAGCCAGCGTTCCAGAAGAAGCCACCCACAGGAGAGGAGAGGATGGAGGGAGGAAGCCTGGCTCAGGGTCCTGCGTGTTTGGGACTGATTGCTTCAAATGGAGGGTTATTGCACCCTCTAGTTCAGGGTTCATTGGTAAGAGATCACGCAAAACCCAGTCCACATTCACAGATACTCCCAGGGAGTAGCTTGCCCTCCCCAAAGTCAACATTAAGAGAACAGAGGGAGTCACGGGGTCACTTGGAAATTCTTCATTTTGGTTTTTTTTCCCCCCAAGCTCGGAGAGACCAGCCCACCACTAAGGAGGCTTGGTTTGGATGGCTCTCCAAACCCCTGGCCATATTACTCTCTTTCAACTAAAACACAGGGTTAGTTGAAATTTTCCCAAACTTCATTTCAATTAACTCAGTATGTTATATGTAATACTTCCTTTGGAGGGTTCTTCCATGTTAAAAAATTCACCATATCCTGTGAATGACTGGATTGAAAAATAAAACCTCAAATCCGTTAAAATTTATGAAGATTTGAGTGAGTCCTGAGTATGAGCTACACTGAAGAAACCCTCCTGTGGATGCAATAGCAAGGACACCACATCCTAGAATAACGCAGGGCTGGAGGTCTTTGGCAATTCGCAGTCTGAAAGGGTCCACCCTGAAAGACACCTGTTCAAGCCTTGCCTTAAGGTCAGGTCATCCTGGACTCTTCAGTCTTCAGACCCTTCAGGCTTGGAGAGAGAGAGAAAGAGAGAGAGAGAGAGAGAGAGAGAGAGAGAGAGAGAGAGAGAGAGCCGTTGTTACGTTCCAATCCCCATGCCACTGTGAGGAGCGAGAGCCAAGGACTTAGCACAGCAAGGTCAACTCCTGATTACTGACACGAGTGGAGATCCTGACCGGCAACCCAGTCCTTCAGCAACGTGAGGCTCTGTAGTCCCTATAGGGTATTATTGACCACATGCTTTGGGACAGTACAAAATGCATTTTAAGTGCTGGAAAGGACCTTAATAATATCCTAACCGACATACGCATGACAAACTGGGTCACAGAGGGGAAGTGACCTACAAGTGTACCCACAGGGAGTGAGGGGCTGAGACCTAAGCCCAGGTTATGGGACTGAGGCCAGTGGCTGCCCACTAATAGTGCTGAGTTTCAGCTTCCCCTTGCCAGTGGGGTTCTGCCTTGGCTAGAGCGGAAATTAGATTGTAAAAGCCTGCAAAGGAAGAGAGAGAGAAGTATGCTGAGAGGTAAGAGGAAGCATTTGCCATAGATCTTCCAGTAATGGACAATAAGGACATTATTATATACTCACCTTGTTGAGGAGCATTTTGCTCCTTATTTCCTTCTCCTTATTTCTTTAAACCCCTTTATTACAATAAAAGCTGCTTCAGTGGTACTTTGGTTAATGTTCAGGAGAAAAATCTCATGCTACACCATTATTTTCAAAATGCAATTTTTCATATCTAAAATATTTCCACCCCAGAATCATAGAACCAGTAAGGGCAAAAGGCAGGATCTAGTATCTCCATTTCTACAAAGAGGAAATGGGTCTACAAGAGGTGAAGTAACTTATCCAAAGCCATATTCCTCACAAGCAGCTCACGCAGAGCTAGAACCCAAGTCTTCCAACACTTCACAGCATTCTAGCCTGGGGGGGGGGGGGCCTCTGGGACAGCCTGGCTCAGTCAATTCCTCATTATTTACTCCTCCCCTTTAGAGGACAATGAAATCTATGTTCCTTTGAAACATGAGAGTTTGGATAAATGACCACATGTACTTGTCCCCACCTCCTCTTCTCTCCTCCGCCTGCTATGCAGGCATTGGAGAATATTCTAAGTCAACACCTGTAAGCTGACCCTCCTCCTCCAGAATCCAGGGCACCATCGGTGCCTCTCAGAGCCTGGCCCACAGCACGCACCCAGCCACTGTTCTGGAATAGATAAACCCTCAGCCTCCTACTTTAAAGGAACACAACATGAGAAAACACATCAATCAATCTGGGGTTTTGGAGCAGAGATAAAAATCTTTTCATCAGTTTCACTGCTTGAGAGTTTCTTCTGGAACATATGAGGAAAGAAGTGAATAGCAAAAGGTGGAAAAGATGAGCTAATACGGGCCCTTCACTCCCCAGACTAGAGTCTGGCCAATAAAGTAGATAACAGAAAATGTTTCAGAGAAGAGACACGCAGCAAATCAATCCCCAAAAGAACAAGGAAGAATTACTTCCTCACGAATGTCTCCAAAAAACAAAAATACAGAAGACATGAAATATGTGCTACTTATATCTGACATAGGAGGCATGCCTCACATGAACTCACATTCAAAACCTCCTGATATTAAAAAGATTTTTTTAAAGAGAAAAATGAGTTCCTCTTGAGTAATTCTACCTTTGTGACAAATACATGAAAATCTTCTATTGGAAAATTATGTGTGTCTACACTATGTGTCAAAACTTGTGTCTTACTTCGCACTCTCGCCCATCTCTCATCTGGAAAATGGCAACAGCCTCAAAACTGGTCTTCCTGGGCGGCCGGGTAGCTCAGTTGATTAGAGCAGGGTGCTCTTAACAACAAGGTTGCCGGTTCGATCCCCACATGGGCCACTCTGAGCTGCGCCCTCCACAACTAGATTGAAACAACTACTTGACTTAGAGCTGACGGATCCTGGAAAAACACACTTAAAATAAATACAAGTTAAAAACAAAAACAAAAAATAGTGGCCTTTCTGCCCCTGGTCTGGAACCCACCTCCACATTGCTGTCTATACTGCCGATCTGACCGCTTTCCCCTTTGATAGGAACCTGCCCAGGGTCCCCCATCTTCCACAAGATAGAGCTTAACTTGTAGACACGAAGTCCTTCCTCCATCTCCTATCTCAGTGCTCATTTCCTGCCTCGCTGTTTATGTGCCAGCACCAGGGAGCTCTTCATAGTTTCCAGCGCACACCACATGATTTCTCTCTTCCATTACTTTGCTCACATGGGATCCTCTGCCAAGATCCCAACCTGGCCTTCCTGGAAGCCTTCCCTAACACATCACACATCCTACCTTCCTCTCGTTTTCCCACAATGCTCTGGGCACATCTGCATCTAGCACTTAGAATGATCTACTTTGTGTGTCTTTGTCAGCTACTAGTCTTTGAAAATCAATGACAAAAACAAAACAACAAAAAAAGACACCTTTCTATTAAGGAATAACATACACTAAAAGCTACCCAAATCTTAAGTGTACAAACTGTTAAATGTTTATAAATTTTAACCAGCACCCAGAATAAGAAGTGGCCATTATATTTTTGTGTCAGAGTCTGAGTTCTATTCATCTTTGTAACCTCAGCACCAAGCACCGTGGCTGGCATACAGTATGTACCTAACAAATGGTTGTTGAATGAATCAATGAACGGTTATCTCCTTATGTCTTTCTGTTTGACCCTCTTACCTTTTCTATCAAGTCCTACTTTACCAGACTTGCCCATCAGATAATTCAGGATTTCTTGCCCAGGCTTTGAGAGCCTGAATTCTGAGGGATGAGGGTTGTGAAGAAATGGTGGTGGTTGGGAGTAGAGGGATGGGGAACAGCTTGATTGCTGAGCACCAAACCTGGATATGCAACTCTGTTATAGCCAAGGACTGGTTGTAAGAGAAGATAAGTCTTTTTTCTTTATAGATTTAAAGCTATAATTGCAGCTGCCAAAGCAAGTCACAGTACATACATCTGTTAAGAACAAATAAGGAAGTCAGTAGAGAATAGCACATTTTACCTTTTTACATTAGATCTAAGAAGAAAGAACAAGTGTATGTTTGTTCCATCCTCAGCTGCTAGTGCCAGGCAGCATTGTCACTTTAGTCAACAGCTGTCACCACACCTGAGGAGGGAAGAGATTATTCTCCCTACACCCATGAAAGCAATAGTAGGCTATGTAGCAGAGTGGGTGCTTCTTACTATTAATGCCCCCATCTACACACTTCTCTGTAAGGTTCACAATGGGAAATAATAAACCTACCATTTATTAAGCACTTACTGTGTGCCAGGCACTGTGCTAAGTAACCACATTCACATATTACCACATTTATTCATCATAGCTACTCTCTCAGGTGGGTGACATCCCCATTTTACAGATGAGGAGACTGAGCAACTGAAGCTGTGATTTGAATCTTTGATTCCAAGGCCTCTAATGATATCCACTGTGCCAGGGCTAGCTTTATTTTCCCTGTGTCCCTGCTACTGATGACAACATCAACAGAGCTGAGGTTGAGAAGCCCTGGTCTAGAGGACTTCCCCAAATGAATCTATGAAGCTGGGAACTCCAGACACACTGGATCTGTCTCCAGTTGGGCCTCAAGAGCAGTTGGGTGAGAACAGGTCCATCTCGGTGTCTTACTCCACATTCTCAGTCTCACTGCTGGGAACCCAGGTTCAATGTTACCCAGAACTGCAGCCTGAATTCTTACTGCGGATCTTCTCCTGAGGAGTTCGAGCTCCTTGTTTACATTCACCTATTGGTAAGTCCTTATTTTGAAAGAAGTATTCTTGGGAGGTTCACAGTGCCTGAGGATTGAAGCATTAAAAACAGCCATTCCTTCCCATAGGCAGCCAAGGGAGACTGGTCCCCCTTGAAATGAAGGGGATCCCCTCCCCAAAGGAGCCTTCCTGAGATCAGTTGGGATTTCCTCAGCAAAAAGCTGAGAAAGCATTTTCTACCTGGCCTAAATGACTGCTCCCTGCAGAGGGGCTCGTCATCCTGGGACCAACCCAAAACCCTGGACAGCCCCAGGAAGGGACATTCTGGCCCTCTTCAGACCAATGACCAAGCCAGGGAACCTGGCTAACGCTCACGAGCATCCGGTCCACCGGTTGGCTTGAAAACAGACACAAAACCCCCCTGCCCCCCAGCCCAGACCTCTAATGAGCCCCTCCTGCTCCCCAGTGCTCAGACATCCCTCTGTTTACATTCTACTCACCAGCCAGACCTAATCCCAGGGCTCCGGATCTGCACTTAATCCTGTTTCTGTATATCCTCTAGATCAATACATGTTAATAATAGTCATCACTGTGGTAAGAACCGTGTTTGAGGAATTCTGAGCCCTTTAGGTTTGGTGCCAACAGGAGAAAATATGGAAAAGGAAACCCAAACATTTACAAACATTCTAGAATGTTTAGTTCAAGCTGCCCTGTGTAAATAAGAGAGAGCCCAGGAGATACTAATTTTCCTGGGACTCACTTATTTTGTCCCAAATAAAGATTGGCTTTAAAAAGGCAAAAAAATCAAGCCACCAGTCTCTATTTCTCTCTCCCTTTTCAGGCCCAAAGATCTTTTTCATGTAGTTTGCTTCAACACTATTGTATTTCTTCTGTGCTTTGAAACTGAGCCCCTCTCTTTGATGGATATTAGCAAAACGTGCTTTCGTGTCTCTCTAATGAACTTTCACTTGGGAAAGACCCCAAGCAAGGAAGATGCTAGAAGTGTAATGATATTTTGTTTAAAGCAAAGAGAGAACCTCTCTTCTGGTTTCCCCTTCTTTGGTCCACCCCAGAGGAGTAATCAGCCAAGAATCACAGATGGGATCATTTACAGTTTTACTTTCAAGCTCCCCAGCCCTTTCAGATTGTGTTTACTCCGTCAAAGCCTTCAGACCAGCCAGGGTGGGCCTCCTGACAGCCCCATCTTGCTGGCTCTCAGATACTCTGATTGGGATTAAATCTGTGCTGATCTGTCAGAAAGTGATTGATGGAGAGGCTTCTTTGTCATGGCTGTGGTAAACTTGAGAGGACGGGAGAGTTTAGATATAGAGGCAATATTCTTTAAGAGACCACCAGCCCTTGCCTGGAGGAGCCCAGGACAGCAGTCCTGCAGTAATTACTGACTATACAAAAGCAAAATCCTCCCCAAATGGAAGACAGCTTGGCGCCACAGTGAGAACCCCCTTTCATAGGTGTGTTATTATTTTTAACAATTGAAGATATCCTGGGAGAACAGTTTTCTAAAATTCAATCAACATTAATTTTCAAAATAAAACTAAGTATAGAAGAAACAAGTGAGCAAGAAAATTCAAAGCCATGAGATATGGGTAGGTTTTCTTATTTTCCTCTCAGTGGGTGCTTCTTTAGGGAGAGATTAGCTGTACTCATTAGTGTTTTTTTTTGTGAACAGAATTGTCTGAAGCAGGACAGTTTAGCATAGATCAAATACAATTGTCAAGAGCATCAACTTCTCAGTGTGGCCCAGTAGAAAACGGAGTGGGTTGGACACAGAAACATATGTGCTTCTCCATGCTTAGTCTCGTGTTATTGTGAAGGCTTGGGCAGTCTTTGCCTTTCAACTCTTTGCTCTTTATCTATAAAATGGGGACATCCAGGTTTTGTTTTTCACAGGTTTGTTCTGGGCATCAAACAAAGCCATGAAGGTGACAGTACCATGGGATCCCTAATACATGACTGGTTATCACCACCTACCTTCGGTGTGTAGGCTTTAGAAGTAGAGATTCCCTCCTTGGGTAATGTCACCTACAAGTAATCATTTCAAAATTCCCAGCTCCTGAGTTTTCAGAATTTTTCACCCCTATGCTTTTGTATAGTCCAGGCTCAGCCTGGAATGCCTAACTCCCATTTTCCTCTTCTAAATTTCCCAAATCCTCTCCTCTCTGAAGGTTCAATTCAAATGCTGACATCTTCATAAACCTTCTCTGACTGTCCTGCCCCCAGTAAAATAAGACCATGCCCCCTCTAAGTTCCCACAGCACTTAGAACTTTCAGCTGTTTTTGTCTTCTTTCAGTCATGTCTTTACATTATCTGACCTCTCCTACCACTTGATCGAGCTTGAGAGCTGTCTCAGTTGTATTTCAGTACAGAGACAAGCCTTGTATCCAGTGGGCACTCACTTTTTGTTCAAGAAATGAGAACTACTTTAGTTACATTTTCTATCCAAAAAAAAATTTAAAGCACCTACAGGTAGTCCTTGTTTTCCACAGTACCGTGTTCACTGAAACTTATACATCTCAGACCTGTGTTCTCACTTTATAGACACCATGAAACTGTGCAAAGGGAGGACACAGTTCCAATATGCACACATTTTAGTTAACTGGTATTATGCAAAACCAAGGAGGGCTTCTATACCTAAACAGTAAGCATGTCACATAATGTAACCCATCTCATCATGCGAAAAAAAAATACCAGCAAGCTGTGTGCATTGAGGGCAGCCAGCCACATAGATTAAAGACAGAAACTATATAGCATCTCCTAAGTCAGAGCCCTGGCAGAAACAGCTGTGCGTGTCGAGTCTCAGGACAGGCGGGCCTTTAGCGACTGAGTGACCACATTGTTCCCTTTTCAGTGGCGTAAGGAAGACTGTTTATGGAAGTCGTTTCTGGGGACAAGAGGCAATCTGAAATATAGAACTTAGATGCTGAAATGTGGTCATTTCTGGAATATTTTGTCGCTTCAGGGACAATGAGACACAATATTTATAATCTGTATGGTCCCAGGAATGCCTTAAAACCTCCTAAAATTGCATAAACATTAGCCTCCCTGGTGCCATGCTGCTTCCCACTGTGAACACTGTGACTGGCACAGAGAGAATCACAAAACAAGACATTTTTAAGCCACTAAAGAGCCATGAGACTGCACAGCAAGTCTCTTTCAGAAAGTTAAACATGCTGAGTTTATGTACTCTACAAAAGAAAGGGATACAGAAACACAGCTAGAAGTGATGGAAGATGATGATAAGCATGAGTTTAAGCCACTCTAAAGGGTGCCAGGCTGTCTGGTCATGCTGAGGCATGACCAGAGGACAGAGCCAAGACCCAGAGTGAGGACCTTGACATTCTGCCTTCGATTCAGCTACTGAGCTCCAGGAGGCTTCAGAGAAGCAGCTGCATTGGCCGTGGTTCCCAACATCTTCACCAAGGATCAAGGTGAGGGCTGAGTCATGCTCAAAGTCCACCAAAGATAAGACAGAATGGGATGAATGCGGGCTTTGAAACCTGCAAACTAGCTCCGTTTCCTAGCTGGAGTCCTTGGCAGGTTACATGACCTTTCTGAGCCTCATTCTTGTGGTCAGGTAAGAAAAGCCATGGCAGGGAGCCAGGCAGCTCCCAGTGATGCTCCCACAGCCATCCTGACTACTGCAGTCTTGAGGATTAGCATCCCCTCTCCTCATTTCCATGTCTTCACCTGTGAAATGGGAATCACACCCCTGTGCCATTTGCAGGATTGCTGTGCAGATAAAATGATGACATATATGAAAACACATGTGTACAAATTCAAACAAGTGTAAGGGATTCTTAACATCACTGTGAATGGGTGTTTGGTAACCAATTTAATTCTCCAGCTTCTGAGCAGAGATAAGCAGTTAGACTGCCGTGAAAGAAACAAGACCTTCAATGAGTTGCATCATGTCCCCTCAAGGATATGTTGAGGTGCTAACTCCCTGTACCTGTGAATGTGACCTTATTTGGAAGTAGGATCTTTGCAGATGTACAAGTAATCAACTTAAGGATCTCTTCTTATAAGGACACTCACTAGTCATTGGACGAGGACACTCCCCGCAACCCCCAATCTAGTACAACCTCATTTTAACTTAGAGTGGACCTTACTGCAATATAACTGGTGTTCTTATGAGAAGAGGAGAACTCCACCCGAAGACAGAGACTGGGAGAATGCCAAGTGATGACAGAGACAGATTGGAGTGATGCAGGACAAGCCAAGGAATGCCGGCCAGCACTAGAAGTTAGGCAGAGGCAAGGAAGAGGTCTATCCAGAGTCTCAGATGGAGCATGGCCCTGCCGACACCTTGATATCAAACTTCTAGCCTCTAGGATTGTGAGAGTAAATTCCTGTTGTTTAAGTCACCCAGCCTGTGGTACTTCGGATGGCAGCCACGGGAAACGAATACAGACCTCTCTACTCTTCTTCCCTGCTCAGTTTATACTTGCTAAAACATTTACCCTGTACGACCTCTCCAAATTCCAGAATGAAGCTCTACCTGTAATAAGGTTTATACTTCTGTGTTTTATTTCTAAAGAGTTTTTGTCCCTGTCTTAGCAGCTTCTACTGAAATCTCTCTTATAGGGAACTGCTTACAACACATCTTTGGGGTTGGTGCTTCTGGAACCTTCGTAAGTAAGAGCTCTGTCTGGTCTTCCTGGGAAGAAAATATTCTTGGACCAGCTGAAGAGGAAACAGCCATCTACAGAAAGAGTGGAGTGTGACCGATTAAGAATACCAGCATGCACTTCTGAAGGGCTTATAGTGGATTTATCACTGCCCCTCTCCATTAGCCCGACAGAAAGTAGGTCCACAGAAATTTTCTTCCAGCTCAGTTCACCAACAGGTAAACACCCCGAGTCCATGGAATGAGGCTTGGACTAGGAGTCAAGGACCCAGAGATCCCTTCTTGGTTGTGCCACAGAAAGCTCTCCCAGACTTTCTTCATCTGTAAAATGGGTGTCCCACCTCCACCTCCTGGGGTGGTCCTGGCCACATTGATAAGAACGTGGTGGAAGCACATCCAGACTGAAGTGCTATACTAATAGAAAGTGGTGAAATCATTATCACCCTCATCCCCCACCAGTTGTCAGCACCTGGGGGCAGGGATCCTCCAAGAGGACCAGGAAAACTGGATCAAAGTGTCCAGCTGGTAAAAGAAGAGTCAGCTGTAGGGCCTGATCCTCTGGTATTGGCTGCCGAGGGGGAGAGCAGTTGAGATGAGCTCTCCCGGTGGGTAATAAAATGAGTCTACGTAGGGAGGAAGCAGGATGTATAAAGCCCAGGAGCCTGATCTGTTTCTGAGATCAAACAGAGCAGCATTGTACAGGGGTGTGGAGCTGATGTCAGCGTCTAGAATGCTGGTCGGAATCGCCCTGGTTACGCAGCTGGACCGGAATAAGGCAAGTCTGTATCTGAACTCATTAATTTTTACAACCAACTGAACTGTTCTGCCTTTTTGGGGGGTGGGGGGTGAGGGGGGTAGTGCGGGGGGAGAACAAGGGAAGGAAGGGGAAAGGGAGGGGCTAGTATGTATGGAACAGGGGGCTTCCCACCAGCAGACACTATTTCATTATTCTCCAGCAAATCCCAGCTTCAAACCTCCAGCCCCCTGGATGGTTAGGCAGAGCCATCGCAACAGGTCCTGCCAGCGGAGGGAGAAAAGAGGGCCAATGAAGTGTAAGGATAATTAGAGCGGCACAAGTCGCTCCTAGGAGTTCAAGTTATGTCAATGTTTCCATTATATGCCTCACTTTTGGGGGGTTTATAACACAGCTATAAAAGCTCACGCCAGCTGAGAATTTGGCAGGCCAGGTCGCAGCAAAGGAGAGCCTGTTTTTTAATTCAATTCAGCTGCTCGTAACTTGGGGTGGGGAAGCACACTGTACAATTGGATAACTCAAAGGGGCTGGTTTAAAGTATTGAGCACTCTTTTACTATCTGATCACCCCCTCCTACGACTGTCATATTCGTTTGTGCTATTGCAAAAGAAACAGCATTGCATAAATGCACCCCAAATGTTTCCTGAGCTCTCCAACTGCCAGATTATTTGTCCTTTCTCTGTTCCTGAGAGATATGTGGGTCAACCCTCTTCCAGTAAATGTGCAAACCATTTCACCAAAAACTCTACACAAAAGACTGTCAAATCTCTGCAACTGAGCTATTTGGTACATGTGATATTCCAGACAAACCCCAATATTTGGGGGCAGCCCCTTTACATTGTTGTAACAGGATTTGATCTGGTTAAGTATTATCCCTATCTCATAGGTGGGTTTGTCGGCCTCTCAGTGAAGAGAGCTTTCTCCATGTTTTATTCCATAGTCTCAGATTCCGTTGGAGTCCCCAAATCCTGCAGGATCCCTAACAACCCAGTGCATAGATTACCCCCACCATGAAGCTTTTTTTGAAATCCCCTCTCTCCCTTTGGTCTCTTATCTGCTCTTTTCCTATAATATTTGTCATTCGATTGCTGTGTTATATTTTACTTGTACATCTCATTTACATCTCCCTTCTGACAGACTCCCAGGCTTATTAATCTCTACCTACTCTAAAGTGCCAAACTTAGGTGGACTCTGCTCAGTAAATGTGGGTGGAATTATTTCTTAAATAATTAATAAAGACAATCAGAAACCCGGTGGCGCACAGCAGAGGTACAAGCAAAGCTCAAACAGATAGAGACTTATCAATCCTTTCTTTCTTAATAGATGGGAAGACAGCATATCCTGTTGATTCCTTACCTTGTTACTAATAGTAACACTATGAAAATGGTAGATGTATGAGAATGGGAGGTCAAGACCTCCAATCAGAAAAAAGTAATAAGATGCAAGCAGTAGCATATATGTACAGATACACATAACTGTATTACCATATAATAGTATTAACAATAAATAAAATCACATATGCACATTAACCTACATGAACAATGAGATAAGTATAACCATATTAACCTACATGAACAATGAGATAAGTATATTTTATCAATAGGCACTGGTTTTGCTCTCCATTGTAATCCAGTTCCTAGCCTTAATGCTATGAAAGCGCTTTTATAAACTACGGATAAGTAACTATATAAATGGCTGGCATTGATGTCACTGTAGCACATGGAACATTCAATAAAAATTTGCCAAATTAGTGAATGAACAAATTAATGAACTACTTAAGGTAATTTAACTGAGGTAATAATACTTCTTCATATAATAAATACTAAATATTGTTAGTGATGGTAATTAATTTATGTTTCATCATAAATGCCCAGCTCTGATCTAAGAGTTAGTAATAAATGAGATTTCAGTCTTCCCTAGGGGTTCAGAGAGCTATAGGCCCATTGTTCTCACCAGGCAACGGGGGTGCAGACAGATGTGTTCGTGTGATTGGGGGACTGGTCTCTTCAATAAATTTACACAAAGCTTGACAGCTTGAGGTACTAGAACTGGGAAGGCCCAAGTATGATGAATGGGTGGGTGGGCTAAGAAGATAGATCAAAGTCAGAGACTGGGATTGATTTATAGAGAAGTCTGAATCTAGTTGCATTTTCTGAAAGATTTCTAGCACTGCTTCAGAATTTTTTTTGAATAGAACCTCGAGGTCTTCAAAAATTTAGGAGTATAAACTGAAACCCACATCTCTAAGTTAAGATGTAAAGCTAATTTGAACAACTTATTTCTGTAAGGAAAAATATCTGAACAAATGCAAATTTGTTTGTTACAAAATACATATATATATATATATATCAAAGTCTCCAAAGGATTTACATATGTAATAATATGTGAATGCGAGTGGAATGAATTACTTAAATAATTAATAAATGACAATCAGAAATCAGATGACTGACATCAGAGGTCCCAGTAAAGCTGAAAATAGATAGACTTATCAATTCCTTCTTCCATAATAGAAGAGAAAACAGGACAATATACTAGTTGAAGAAATCATTAGAAGGGCTGAGCTTGGTCAATGGAAAATGTCAAGGCCTTACAATCAAGCAACTTGAGTTGGAATCTAAGCTCTACCACTGTAAGTTGTGCACTTTCATTTTCCTGAGCCTCAGGGTCTTCATCTGTAAAATGGGGTCTATAATATTACCTATGCTACCAACATCACAGAACTATAATCGGTCGTATCAGTTAGGAGTGTGTTTGTCTTCAAGTAACAACAACAACAACAACAACAGAAATGGGAGATGGTAGCTTCAACAAATGGGAGTGTATGGTTCTCACATAAGAACAAGTCGAGGCAGGCGGTCCATGGCATGCAGCTCTGTGATGCCTTTGGGGATCCAGGTTCTTTCTGTATTTCTACCCTACCATCCCTGCCATGTTGATTCTCTTAAGCTTATCACCTCTTGGTCACAAGATGGCTACTATAGCTTCAGCAATATGCTCACATTCAGGAAGAAGGGGCAAGGGGAAAAGCCTTCTCCTTGTAAGCCTGTCAACTTTACATCTCTTTAGACACTATGGGGCATTTGCTCACCTTCAGATAAATCAATGACCAAGGGAACTGAGATTACCGGGACTGGTTTAGACCCATCATCAGCATCTGTAGACACTGAGGTAGAGACCTAATTCTGAAAGCAAAGAATCTTCTGTGCTTTGAACCTCAGGGCTCTGTCTGCAGGGAACAGGGGATGGCTGTTGCGTAGGCAACCAACAGGGTCTGTCTACCCCAAAGCAAAACAAGATAAAGTAGAGGTCCTCAAAGAGTGCTGCAGCAGCACCATTGTAGGACAACTTGTCAGAAATGCAAATTCCCAGACCAACTGAATCAGAAACACTGGGTGTGGGGGCTCAGCAATCTGTGGGCCTAACAAGCTCTCCAGGGGATTCTGTGATGCCTGCTCTAGTTTGAGAACCATTGGGATGAAGTTCAGAAAAAAACTTAGGAACCAAGCTGGAGGACTCAATGATGTTACTGGAAAGTGTGCTTCATCAAAGCTCTCCTATGGGAAGGAAAGGGGAGAAGAAAGGGCAGGGAGGAAAGAAGGAGAAGAAGCTAACCTTTGTTGAGTACCTACTAAATGTGGGCAGTGTGCTTGGGGTCTTCATTGATCTCTTCTAACTTAATCCACACAAACCCTTTTTTTCACAGATGATAAAACAGTATCAGAAAGGTTAAGTATCTTGTTAAAAGTTATTCGTCTGGAGAATGGTACAGCTCAAATTCAAAGTTTGGTCTGATTCCAAGCCAGTGTTCACTTCCAACTGTTACACCTAAAAGGAAGCAATCCTTTTTAGAATGACTCAATTTAATAAAATATGATTTAAACATAAAATGTATAATCCCTTTACTGGGCATTCAGAGCCCTCTGCAGTTTGTTTCCATCTTGCATTCTTACTTTCACAACAGCCCCTACCTTCCTCAACTCCCAGACACATGTCCTGGGTCACTGCCACATCGTCCCCATTTCTTGGGCATGCCATGCAGCCTTACGCCTCCACTCAGTGCCTACTCCCTTGAATGCCCTCCCTTCCCTTTTCTACTTGTTCAACTTTATTCTTCTGTAAATAATTAAACAACTAAAACTGGCCCTCTCTGAGTGTTCAGGGTATACTGCATGAAACCAATTTGACATTCAATAATTATCTGCATAATGGATGAATGCAAGAATGCCTAGTTTAAATTCTTCCTTCACCTCCAAGTTTTCCTTTCTAACCCAACAGCATTTTGCTTTCATTTCTAATTTCTTAATCTGTCCTGTGATGGCATGCTTCTGTCCCTCAACAACTGTGTGAATTCCCGAAGGCTAAGTCTCACTCATCTCTATCCTCCACGGCCCCAGCTGAACTATATGATGTGAAATGTACACCCGCACTTCAAAGAACTGGATTTTTCAAGTAGCTGATGAATCCTACCATTTTTAATAAACAAGAGCCTATTTCATACTAATACTGTTGGTATAGGAGCTAACCTTTCCTTTGGATCATTCTAATGGATTTTACCTTGCCCATTGCTTAGCTAATCCAACTCTGAGAATATAGCCTCACTGCTGGATGTTGAAATGGAGCCATTTGGGGAAGCTGAGCGGAAAACCTCCCCGTAGGTGTTATTTACGCACCTGCTGGATTGCCTATAGTAAATGATACCTGCCAACTCACAGTGCAATCCCCTCACACACCCTGTGTCTAGACCAATCCCTCCCTGCCTGAATTTATTGGATGACTTCCAAGAATGCTTGGAAATTAAATATATTTTGCAGCCTCCAGAAAATACCAAGAGACAACTTTAAAAGTGATACGGAGACATAGATAATTATATTTCTTTTAAACAGTTTTTTAAAGAACACGTTTTTATAATAAATTTGGACTGTTGGGGGAATGGGTTACAGTGAGGGTTAAAAGGAGGAATCACAGAGAAAGTGTGAAAATGGTTTATAAGATCTGGCACTTTCCATGCAGATAATAGCAAAGTATAAAGAAAGCTTAAAAACATAAATATCAAAGAAGGTAGTAATAATATGTCAATTACTCTCTCACCCCTTTTTGTATCTGTAGGTATTTTTCAGCATTTTCTAGACATTCATTCCAAATAACTAACCAATAAATATTTATTGAATACTTTGTACACCATGGGCCCAGCCTGTGAAAAGCAAGAAGAGAAAGAACACCAAAAGAATAACTCCCATTTCTTACTTTTTTTTTTTTAACTTTTAAGAACTTAAAAATGCTTTCAAACACTCCAAGGTATTGCTCTCATTGTACAGATGAATAAACTGAAGAGCCCATCACCAGGATTACATGATTTATAAGTGAAAGTGACCGAGTTGGGGCTCAAGTTTAGGTCTTCTGACTGAGTCTTGTGCTCTTACAGCTCTATCCCTCCACTTACAAAAACGGGTTGTTTTAAGTAAACTCATAACATGCAATACATACTCTCACAATACGAAAAACCTTAATGTGCCTTACACATGATTACACATGATTGAAAGCTTGGCGTCATCTTGTCCAGCATGGTGCAGGTGGGATGAGATGAAATATGACACTGAAGGCCATCTCACAACTCTGCCTCCTGAGAAACAGCATTGGTTACAGGAAGTGGCAGGGAGCCTGTGAGAACCCCACCAAGCATGACTGGCCCCCCTTTCAATTGTGAAGTTTTGAGGGTCAGGCGCAGCAATGAAAAGGAGCTACCTCAGAGAAGGCAAAAATTTACACGAGAGTTAAGAAAACTTGTTAAAAAGCAATAGCTAATTAAAATTTTTGTTAAAGCAATAAAGAGAAGAATAGGTACTACAAAAAGTCAAAATCAGTGGTACAGAACAAAAACTTGAAAAACTGCCATGAATAAGAAGGAAAAAGACAAAGTGGAAATAATGAGATAAAAATTGTTGGATTTGGGGGTGGCTGGGTGGCTCAGTTGGTTAGAGTGTGAGCTCTGAACAACAGGGTTACTGGTTGGATTCCCACATGGGCCAGTGAGCTGCGCCCTCCACAACTAGATTGAAGGCAACAAGCTGCCACTGAGCTGCCGGAGGGGCGGCCAGATGGCTCAGGTGGTTAGAGAGCGGGAGCTCTCAACGACAAGGTTGCCGGTTCAATTCCCGCATGGGATGGTGGGCTGTGCCCCCTGCAACTAAGATTGAAAATGGCAACTGGACGTGGAGCTGAACTGCGCCCTCCACAACTAGATTGAAGGACAACGACTTGGAGCTGATGGGCCCTGGGAAACACACTGTTCCCCAATAAAAAGTTTTTTTAAAAAAATTGTTGGACTTGGGAGTGGCTGGTTACCTCAGTTGGTTAAAGCACGATGTTCATTACACCTGATAACACCAGGGTTGCCAGTGATCACCGCATGGGCCACTGTGGGCTGCGCTCTCCACAGCTAGATTGAAACAACTACTTGACTTGGAGCTGATGGGTCCTGGAAAAACACACTTAAATAAATAAAAGTTTTTAAAAAATTGTTGGATTTGAAGAACAGATAATACAGAGAACATAGATAAGAGATATTTCTGGAAAAATACGAAAAAGAACAGAATAAAACAAACAAACAAAATAACCAAAAATATAAAAGAAGAAAACTTTCCTGAGCTGATATACCCATAAAGATCAGAGTCAGCTGCCTGAGACAGAATGCAATGCTACACTTCATGGGAGTCTGGGAAGTCTATGAACCCCTGTGAAAATCAAGGATTATGTTACTAAGAAGGAAAATGTGGATTTGGGGGGGAAAACTACCAACCTCTTCCATAACTGAACAAAAATGTATATTGGCTGGTTTAAAAGATCTCAGAGAATACTCAGCAAAATTATGTCAAAGACTACTAGACATATTCAAGGTCAAAAACAATATAAGAATGTTATAATTATCTAGGCAGAATACACATTCAGGCTAGCCTCAGATAGCCTTATAACATTCAACATCAGATGACTATAGAGAAACCTCTATAATTTTGGTGCCAAAGGTTGGCAGACAAGAATTCTAAGCTCATCCAAATTTTATTTCATGTCTAAAGGAATATTGAGAGACTCCTAAAGTATATCACTCACATTCTTAGTGAAAAAAGTACTTAAATTATACCCCAGCCAATTGAAAGATAGATCAAAATAAAGAATGGAGGATTTCTGATGAAATGGAATTCATAGTAGTTACTAAAATCAATTAAATATATCATCTAAATAATTTTTAAAGTGTAATGGCAAAATAGTTTTTAAACACAAAACAATAATTATTGAAAGAGAAAATAATGTTAAAAATAATATCTGATGTACATTTGTCAAAATTCACTGAATACATATGTAAGACTTGTGCATTTCATTGTAAATTTTACCTCAAAGGGGAAAAAAAACTGCAAGCAATCATTAAATTCTAGTTAATAATATCTGTGCTGAAGTGTTGAGAGCGAAGTGAGGGCGAATAAGTTTACTTTGAAATGTATTTTTTTTTAATGGGTAGATGGATGGATGGATAGATATATGGTAACACAAGCCAGGTAAAAGAGCAATAATGGCAACAGTGGAAACCAACGGTGGGTATAAGGGTGTTCACTGTAAAAATTTTTTCAATTTTTTTGTAGTTTTAAAAATGTTGAGAAAACAAAATGTTGGGGGTGGGGGACTAGAGGTAGTGATACCTGAGTCTAAAGTCCCAGATTAAATAAATAAAATAGAAAATTGAGTGAAATAGAAAAGAAGGGGGGAATAAAACGTGTTTATTTCTTAACTTTACTTAGTAGACAGTCAATAGTTACCATTTTTTTAAATCAATAATTAGGAAAATATAGGTTTATATATTTTTAAAGTTTTCCAGCAATCCAAATAGAATTTAAAAAAAGGACCTAATACATACCATACCACTAGTAGAACAACAAATAAAATACAAACAACATAGCAAAAAACAATTTTAAGAGCAAGAAAGTATTTTTAAAAACAGAAAGCATAAGCAACTTGACTGAAATAAAAACTAACATAGTAACTATGATAATAAATGTAAATGGCTTAAACTCCCATATTTGAAAAACTGTATCTATGCTCTCCCAAAATATGTACCTAAAACAAAGAAAGAGAAATATAAGAATAAGGAAAGATAAAGCCGCAAATATATATATATCACACACACAAACACACAATCTATTAAAAAATATCAGGATCAAAATATTTTTTGTCCAAGTAGAATTTAAAGCAAAAAGCGTAAGTGAAATTTAGATAAATAAATATTGACAAAGTATACAACTCATAAAGAGAACATAATTGTCATGAGCCTTTACATTTCACATAATACAGAATAAAAATAAATCAAGAGATCCTAGGGGAATTCAGGAAGAAATTGATAGAAATACAATAATAACAAGAGACTTTAAGATAATGTCTTTGTCAGCTCAGAAAAGTAATACCTACACAAGAATACAAGAGTAAGTTAAGAAGCATTCCAGGAGTGCTTCAGTCAGGGCAAAGGTGATCAGGACAATACCTTTGTTCACTCTATAAGATGTATTCTTCTTAATAAAGCATACTGTACGTGAGCTTTGGAAATCACATACATACTGTAGCATTATACTTGGCTTACGTTGTCTACAAACCCCACTTGCATATGTGCTGCTGATAAACGATTCTCCTCTGCATGTGGGATCTAACCAGACCTGTGAGCTATAAAACCTAGAGAGGCTTCATTGTTGATTTGGAAGAAGAAGAAATAATATGGGCTATAAGAACTGGAAAAGATTTCTTTTAACTATTCAACTATTAGATATTTTAAAGCAATGTTTCCTAGTAAAAGATCAGATGACAGAATGAGGAGGTTTGGGGCTTTCCAGTCTACTTTTCATTCCCTAAGACTTGATCATGCTTTCAGAAACAAAAATGAGAGAGATGGGAAGAGCAGTGAGGTTAAGGGAAAGATGATGGGGACCCATGAGGACATTTTGAATTTGCAATAATGACAAGATAGCCCACTGGAGATGTTTTGAAGGCTGTTGGCAATGTAGATCAGAATCTGGGTTGGAAATGTGGATTAGAGAGCACAATCCCAAAAATGAATTGAGGCCACATGATTTAAGTTACTTAGAGAGAGGATATATGATTACCAAAGCCTGCAAAAGCCAGATGACGGGGACGTTGGAAGACAAGTCTGTGCATGACATGATAGGCAATGTATAGCCAGCAAAGGTTTTGGATCAGGGCTGTTGTTCTAATGATTAGGGAATTCCAATTTTTAAGTCCAATTTTGCTCCCCTACGTGTCTGTCAGCTGATGTTTCTTCTGTCCTCTAGGGTAACACAGAGTACATCTGCCCCCTCTTCTACATGACAACAGAGGGAAAAATAGAAACATTTAACCATCATGCAGTTCACAGGACTAGCACGAAAAGCTTTTTGAGAAGGCACAGGGCACTCTGAGAAAAACCACATTAATCATCAACCCAGGAAACTGGAACACTCTACAAAACCATTGCTATAAATTCAATATTTACACAAAATCTGGAGGTTGAAGTTCTTGTTACTACAGGGAAGGAAAACATAAAAAGCTGCCAGAAAGAGAAGCCCACTTGCTACCTAGATTCACCAAATTCATACTTAACTGCAACATTCTCATTTTACAGAGAAGGAAACTGAGTTGCCAAAAGACAAAGTGTCTTGACCAATAACATGTCTAATGCACTTTACAATCCCTACATGGCTGTGCCCACGTTACTAAGAGGGAAAATGTGGATTTGGGGGAACCACTACCATCCTCTTCCATAACTGAATAAAAATGCATATTGGCAGATTTAAAAGATTTCAGAGAATACTCAGCAAAATTGCCTCAAAGATTAGTGGATCTATTCAAGGAAACCAAAGCTCCAAGGGCACAATGGCCTGCCCAACATCAGACAGCAAGTAAACATCCAAGCCAATAGTCAAACCTAGTTTGCCTTGCTACTCAACCTCACTAACCAACCAAAACACACGTGACAGAACAAAGCAGAGAAATTTAGCTCTGTGGTATCTGAAGAAGCAGGCACACGTAAGTTTCATTTGGGATGTTCTTTAGAAAAATGACAATTCCCAGTGATGGAGGAACCTGCATACACTCAGCTGGGTTTTGGATGAAGTCAGTGGACCATCTCTACAATTTCTATAGAAGAAATGGAACCTGCCTGCTTCTTGCAGGGGAGTGACCCAGGGACCTTATTACAAGTATGGTTTGGCTGAAGACCAGGCCAGACTTCCTCAGTCAGAATCTCAGGTGCTTCCTCACCCCCACTGTCCAATTTTTCTCTCCCAATGATGGAAGGACGGAGAGGGGGATGGGGGAACCACTCAAGGGTCAGATGGCAAAAGGGAGAACCTACATAAAGACTGATTCCTAGCCAGGTTGTGACAGACCAAACTTCCAGAAGACTAGGACCTCCTATATTAAGAGATGTCCTTGCAGGTTCCATCTAGGTTTAAGCTGAACCTAGGGGCCTAAAGAGCCACGTCTCCTTTCTGTGAGTTCTGCTCTCCAGATGGGCCTCAGTGAAGTCTCGGTTGGCATCGTCTCACCTTCTTATCACAGTGTAGCCCATGGGCCAGCATCAGCAGCGTCCCCAGGGACCTCATTGGACATGCACAATCCCAGGCCCTACCTCAAACCTTTGTACCAGCATCGGAATTTAACGAGACCCTCAAATGATCCTTATGTACTTTGAAATTTGAAAAGCACGCTCTTCTTCCAGTATAAATCAGAATTTCCCAGGCCTTTTCCTAGAGATCTACCTACTAGAAGCCAGTCCACGCCCACCCCAGTGACAGCTTTTCTCTTTTCTTAAACGTGCCCATAGGAGAAAAAAACCTTTAAAAAAATTTTTTTTAAAACAACAAAGAAATAGAAAAGACCAAGAAAGCATTTCTAGACTTGAGAAGTTCAAAAGTCCATATTTCATTTTATTCATATAACCACAGATTTGTCCTGCATCACACCCAAGGGCTGCAGCTCCACCTCTGCCAAGCCACAACTAAATGAAAAGCCAGAAGAAAAACACTCTTTCTGACACAGGAGAGCCAGGAACACCAATACAGAGACCAACCTTCAAACCTCACAGAATCACCATGTGTGGGAGCCGGAAGGGGCCTTGGAAGTCATTTCCCACCCCTTCATCCTGTAGAAGGAGAAACTGACGCCCACAGGGGACAAGGTATTTGTTCAAGCAACTCATGCTTGTTAGTGGCAGAACTGGCTGGGACTGGGCCCACGTCCCTTGTCTCCAGTTCTCTTTCCATCGCACCGGGAGCCATAGAGAAATTTGTGCAAGGACTACCTCGAGGCCAGTGTGCAAAACCATTTCACAAATTTGCACAACAGGAAATTGTATTCTTCTAAAGCAAATTGTAACTACTGCTGTGGAGAGGTAATCCCGAGGAACCACCTTGGCTGCTGGTCTCCAGGTTGCAAATCAGCCAGGATATTACGCAAAAAGTGAGAACTAACCCAAGCCTTTCTCAAAAACTTGAACTGAACTCACCACCAGATTAGGACACGGAGCCAATTTTCTTTTGATTCTCTCTCTTTTTTTCCACGCATTTCCCCACACACCCTCTCACCCCCCCACCCCTCCCCACTCCTCCCCCGCCCCCATCCCACACAAAGTCCTGCCTCTGCCAACCACCAATCTGTTCTCTGTTTCTATGAGTGCAGTTTTTTTAGATTCCACATATCAGTGAGATCCTACAGTATTTGTCTTTCTCTGACTTATTTCACTTCATTCTCTTTTTCTTAGCAGCCTGCTCTATTCCACCTTTAGCACTTGTGCATTATTGGTGTGAGAAGACTGGTTCCACCAGCTCAGTGGAATATCTTCACAACGGACTAATGGTTTCGTTATCCAAAATCACCATTTTTTAAAAATTCAGATATACACAGCCCAACTTGAGAAGCAAGGCAGAAAAACATAAATGTTCCTTAAAACCAAATCTCCACCAGCAACTCCCAGGGACTCAAGTCAGCAGACCCCCAGGGACTCAGATCCAAAATGACCAAGTAACAGCAATGGAAACACCCATGTGAGAAAAATCTTTGGTGAAGAGGAGGGTGCTTCATAAAATCCAACGGAATAAACCTCAGTTCTCAAAACTCCCTTTCTCTGCTACCTCCAGGAGCCAAAGCGCCTCCCAGTCTCAATGGGTCCCCAGTGCAGTGACCATCACGTCCTGTCCCTCTAATGCCTAAATTGTCAAACTTCAGCCTCATGCTGGTTCTGTCCACAAAAGGAAGGTTTCTACAATGAAGTTTTCTGAAATTGACCCCCGACAATTTTTTTTGTTTCTTTTGGTCTGCTGCATCCTGCCATTTTTCTGAAATGGAGAAAAGGGGGGAGGGGGTGGGAGGAGAGGAGACGCAAGCGGACCTTCCCTGCCGGGCAGTGAGTGACTGCAGTGTTTCCATGGCTTGCTTTCCACTGCTCTTGGTGACCCCTGCAGGCGCCCCTTATGAGCCAGTGTCCGGGAATGTCTCTTTATTAGGTGTCTGGAGAAGTAAAGCTGTCCTCATGCCAGCGCCCCCACACTGAGGACTTTATTAGTTGTTTAATTTTCTGTCTGGGTGCTCCTGCTGCATCAAACTTTCCACAGCTGTTAAGAGCTATTAAGTAAGTAGCCTCATCGGGCCCTTTCCCCACCCCCAACCCTTCTTAATAACATGAGAAATTTCTGGACATGCTACATGGAGGCTTTAAAATAAAGATACTTTGTCTCTCTGGTGAGAAGTTGTTGGGGGTCTGGGTGGGAAGAGGATGTTTTGCCATAAGAAAAGCTCCTTGTCTTGTCCATGTCTTGGCTGAGAGCAGGGCTGTTCAGACAACGTGGGGAAACGACTTGGGGTGGGGGGCGTGCAGAAGTGAGAACCCACTATTTCAGCTATTCTGCCCAGCAAGTAGGGGACAGAAGTAGCTTTGACTGTTTTTCGAGCTGACTTGGAATTCAGCCCAGAGCTTGATGCCCAGTTCAAAGCGTTCCCTCCTGAGTGGACATTCTAAGGCCTGCAGTGAAGAATAAAACAAAACGATTCACAAACATTCCCCTTGTAGGTACACAGCTGTGGTTCTGTACAACAGGCTATTGCTCATGTCCCCTGAGAAGGAAATCCTGATCTGACCCCCCACAACCCCCTCCCTGCCAGTGTCCCCGAGACATCCCCACCCAGCCAGCCCTAGGACACCCTGAGTGAAAATCCAAAGATGAGGGCACACACACACATGTATTATTATTAGCACACGCAACTTGGCCCTTTCCCATAGCAGCCGTGGATCTGGAAGGTTCTGAACACTGGGCAGGCAGAGGAGACTAAGGGACTTGAGAGCCGAAGAATTTTTAGCATCCTTCCTGGCTCCAGCCTGCTCTGCAATTTGCCTTCCAGTGGCTCTTTAAGCCTCCCTTTGAGAAGACCTTATTTGCAGGGTGAATGTGAAAGCCTAGAGAGAAGAAAACCCTTTGGTGATGCCCGCCTAGAAAACAATTTTGCCTCTGAAAGCAAGTTGGTATTTGGGGTTAATCCCTCTGTGGAAACAGTAGGTTGAAAGCCCGGAGGAGGTCAGGGCTCTGATTAGGGCTTCTGTTTAGGGCTTCTGTTTACAGGTTCTGTTTACACATAAACTTCCTGGTCCCAAGAGACAATCCAGGGATGAGGGAGGGGAACAAGGAAGAAAAGAAAGAAGGAGAATTTTAAAAAATTAAATGCCCTTCTCTCTTAAAAATAAAGTCTACAAAATAAGGTGGAGCTTATGAAATCAAGGTTTGCTTTTAATGCCTAGGTACAAATATTTGTTTTAAATTTTTCAGTCAGGATTTACATAATAGGGTGGAAGCATCTTTTGAAATAAAATTTGAAATGAAATACTGATCTGTATATACACACACACATATATATTTATGTGCATAGGTATATTTAAAAAAAGAAAAAAGAAAAACAGGAAGAAAGTCTATCTCCTGACAACAAGAGGGATAGTTTTGTTGTATTTTTTGAGAGTGAGATTTGGTATGATTTTTGTTTGGTTTGGTCAGAGAAAATTATCACCGAGACTTTAAAACAGGTGGATGAGCTGAAAACTATGGTATTTAGGCCAATTAAAAACAGCTATAAACACACTCAAACAAGAAAAACCTAGATGGCAATATTAAAGCCAGAAAATCACCCATACTTTCAAAAAAATTAAGAGGAAAAAACCACATGCTCAAAAGAAAGCAAAGCAAAATATGCAGTTAGGGCTGGAGGGTGGGGGAGGTGCAGAGAGAAAAATGCTACAATGGTTACCAAAAAAAAAGAGCAGTTAATTTTTAAGGTCTATAACTTGAGCAATTTAAAAGGATTACATTTAAAGACAAAAGTTACTTTTTTTTTTTTTTTTTAAGAAGGAGACAGGGTTCTAAGAGTCTGTCCCAGACATCTTTAAGAACATTAAACAAAATATCCATGAAGAAACTGTGGGAACCCCCTTACTTGGGACATTTACAACCAGATAAAACTCAGGTATGTAGGATTTAAATCTAAAATCATCCCATAATTAAAAATATCCCAAGTACTTGATCATTAGTTTCCTTTTGTGTTTCTAACTGCTGAGATTTTTTTTTGAGGCTTTTTTGCAAATATTAAAGATGCTTGTCACTGTTTACTTTGTCAAATAAAAAGGAGAGCATTTCTTCAATAAATCCTCATCTTTCCACTTTGAGTCTCCAGCTAAAGAATTTTGGAAAGTCAAATGTCTGACATTTTGAAAATGAATTTGTCAACCAACGTAACAACACCCAAAAAAAAAGGTGAACAAAAGTTAATATCAAATCCTCGTCTAGACCATTAATTGTCCCTTCAACAGAATCAAGAAAATTTCTAATTCTTTCATTTTTCAGAATCAATTCTGCGATCTCCCTAATTCATCAGCTATTTGGTTGCTTCCTTGCCTGGGTGGCATTTTTCCTAGGATTTCTCTCCTAAATGAGAATGGTTTCTTGATATTTTTTAACACAAATTCCTTCAGGGCACTGACGTCAAGAAGGTGGCTGTTTCTGCAGTAGGAATAAAAGGAGACAAGAGAAGGAAGAGAAAGAATGACACAGACAAACAATTCAGAAACAGACCAGCAGATGCAGAGTCCAAAAGTTCACAAGCTAAGAAGGTCCAGAAACGCCAGGAACGAAGGCATGCATTGTATAGTAACACCTAACACAAAAGGTCTGCATTTCTTAGGGGCCCTGACTTGCTGTCAACTCTCTTACAGAACCGCTTTTGAGAAAGTGAGGCATTTCTCCAGGCTGACTATGGCGGCTGAATAAAGGGGAGAGAATTCAGGACCCACTGGCAAATATCAGGGGTTGTCAGAGAGCAAGTGGTGAGTCAAAGGGTGACATCAGATTGTGTTATGGGCAGAAGCAAGCTTAACAGTGAGCTTCCCTTTGGGCTCCAAAATGCCAAGTGGCTGGGCTTTGCAGGGGGCTATGGTCAGGGAGACCATATAATCTATCCCTTTAAATTGGGGCTACTAGAATTATACTGGGGCAACCCATATAAGCCGGGACTGCCCTAGGCAAACTGGGTGCCGATCACCCTAATCCCTCCAAAGTCTAGGAGATAAACTTTAGCTGCCCTCAGAATTTACTCCAGATAAGGCTGGACCCCCAGTAGAGTTCTTTACCCTGGGCAAAAGCCTCTATAATGGCAGAGTGGGGCATGAGGAAGAGCCTTAGTCAACTAAGTGTGGAAAATGGACTGTTCCTACTCTTACCCCCTCTGGGAGACCATGATAGATAGAGAGATAGAGAGAGAGAGAGATAGATAATAGAGAGATAGAGAGATAGAGACAGAGATATTTAGAGATGTTGAGAAAGCTCACAGTAAATTAAACTACTTAGCATTTTTCAATCCAGGGGTTTCCCTAAGGTTTGTGACCACCGTGAGATCTTTTGTCTGCTGAACAAATGAAACATTCAGGCAAACACTGCTCTAAACCTTTGGAGGCAAAGTGTAGAGGGAAGGCTGGAATGCAGGCCTTCTTCTCCAGAGTCGGAAGCTGGCAGAGCACCCGGCAGCCTTCATTGCTCCTGAGGATGACACTAGCAGATGTTCAGCTGGGTGAGGTAATAGCAGAACTTACCCAGGCACAGCCAAAGGGCCTGCAGAGACACATCTGAAGCCGCCCCACGCCATGGGCAGGAATGAATGTAGTTCATATGAATGTAGGCAAGCCTCCTGAGCCCACATTAATCCATTTCCTTAAACGGGGATGGCAACAAGGACCGCATTTGATAGTAAGGAAAGGGTGAACCTGACCCAAACTCAGCTGAGACACAGGACCTGTGTTTTCTTGTAAGCATTTCTTCCAGGGGGCCCTGGGGCGGCACCTCATCCATCCTGCCTTATCTCTGGCACGCGTGTCCTGGGAAGGGGGGGGGAGGTGCCTGAAAGGGTGTGGGTGGTGAGGCCCCAGTCAGGGCCATTCTAAATGAGAGGAAGAGTTCTGGTAAAGGAGGTGATGGGTGACCGCACAGGCTAGGAGTCCAGCCTCCGGCCACCTGGACACCAGCCGAAGCACTTGTCTCTGGCTGTGACAAGCAGTTGTGAGGTCCGGTTTGAGTCTCCCCGGAATGTGCCATGCTGGCATGCAGATGATGTTGAGTTAAAAACAATTGAAACCCAACAAACTCAGGAAGAGTTTTGTGTTTTTTTTACCTCCCCAGATATTCAGGTTAAAAACACCCTGCTTCAGGAAGGGAACATTAGCCTATTCCCCACCATAGTACGTTCACTTTACCTCATACAACTGAAGCGTAACAGTTGGGGAGGATCCGAGCAACAACTCTTCGCTACAGTTTTCTTTGTGACCCATTGTTTCTGGGTGGTCCTGCAAGAATTTGCTTATCAAATGTTTGCTCTTTCTCCTCTACCTATGAATTGCCTACCTCCCCCTCCTTAGTGCAAAATGCTATTTATGTATACCTCACTTTGCCTCACTGCCTTAGGAATTGTCATGCGTATGTGAATTCCCTGCACAGATGCATTAAAATTTGACTTTCTCCTATTAATCTGCTGTGTGTGCTTTGAATTATTCCACCAGCCAGAAGAACTAAAAGGATAAGGGGAAAGATTACCATCCCTGACACAGTCCATGAAACAGAGGTTGCCGGGTTCACAGACACTGGACCCTTCTCACCTAGACTGTCACAGAATCCTCGGAGGGCCTCTCCTTGTGGCTGCTTCCTCACTATCCCTGCTTATCCTTCGTTTTGCAACTGTAAACACACAAACTCACGTGGGCCCTGCAGAGCATCTCACAGTGAGTTGGTGGACAGGAAACTCCTACAGAAAGGTCGTGGGTGGGAGACGAAGATCAGTGATTCCCATCATCAATGCCCAAACGTCTTCACATGGTGCCAAGGTCCTTCATAGCTCTTCAAGATGACTGACTCCCCATGTCTCCTCCCACCCTTCGCTACACCTACTTATACTCAGCTGCTTCCTGATCCCTAAATATACCACTCTTCTCACAATCCCTTGCTTTTCCTAATGCTCTGCCTCACCCATAATATCCCCTATCTCCCTAACAAAGTTTTACTCATGTCCTCTAAGACCCACCTGAGATTTTCACTTTTTTAGTTGAACAGGCTTCCTGACTGACCCTGCACCATCTCTATTCCAGCAGAATTCAAGCCTTCCTCCTCGGGGCACCCACTACTCTGTCTGGCTCTTACTGTGCCACAGGGGAGTCTCCTTGACTGGATTCTGAGTGCCCACAGGCAAGAAACTGTCACACCAACTCCAGTGTCCTCGCTGCCCACCCCAATGCCCACTGCAGCGTCCATGCCCATAATGTGGGGTTATAGAGCAACAAGCAGAACTCTGTAGAACCACAATCAAGATTCAAATAGTTTTTCCCAGACCTAAGCATTTTAAATTTGAAAATAAAAGGCACCAGCAGCATATCTTTATGATTTGAAAAGAATGATCACAATGTTTAAAATGTGGAAATGGACTGGGACTTTACAACCATGGCTGAGCAAAAAGATATTTACTGGAGATTACCATCCCATCAATTAATTTCCCAAGGGAAATGGTAGTTGGAACAGCTAAAGCCATTTCAAAGGGAACTAAAGCCCGCCCACCCAATATCCATAACCTTCATGAGTCTTTCCAGGAAGCAGGTGTCAACATGGGGTGGATAGATACCTTAGGCTCAAACAGTAGCGATTTCTAAGATGGAAGAATTACAGGGCGTGGGGAGGAGGCAAGGACTGAAGTAGAAAAAAAGAAAACATCAAACAAACGACGGTATCTGGAGGTGAGAAGAGTACCCTCAATATAAACACAGCGCAGAAAGTACCCTGAAGTCCTGTCAGACGAAAGGTCCAGTCCAAAAAGCCCACGTAGCCCAAAGATCTAGAAAACAGAAGTCGGAGGTAGCACATCTCATCCTCGGGACATAAAGCTGAGTAAGCAAGCCTGTATTTCTGTAGGTCTCTGGTTAATATCTAGCCATCAAAATATGGCCCAAGACTTTGTAAACTATCCCTAAAACATTCCACATGCTTCTCAAGGCGGAGGGTAATTGTTATCAACAAACCCACACAAATTCCTATGCCAAGGGCAACAACCTGAGAATGGAGAATGAATAAGAAGTATGAAAAGGGGGCTAGTCAGAAACCTGAATGACAAATGTGGGCCATCCTCCTTTCCCAGCAAAACCTGAGGGAAGTAGAACTTTACAGCAAGTGCCTCAGAGGCTTATTGCTTTCCAGCAAAACAGTCCAAAAAAACCATAAACCATTTTCATCATGGAGGGAGCTCCAGGAGCGCTGCTTATGGACACAGGCAGCTAAGGATCATGCCTGCAAAATCAGTCAGGTCACAGCCTCTAGGACTTGCGGGGAGATCACCTAAATTAACCCCATGCAGTCTCTGATCCCCCTTCACATGGGCTCCTTCATGTGGTCAGCCAGTTTCTGCATCTCCACTTGCAGATATCTTGACTTATAGAGAGTTCTTTCTTACAATGAGTCAAACTCTTGCCCCGGAGAGTAAGGGAGGGGAAGGAAAAGTTGGGAGCTAACAGAGTCAGCTTCCCCCTGGCGGGCCCTCAGGTATATGAAAAGTCTACTCTCCAAACAAAACAGCCCTTTACTTACTGTGACATGAGTTCCAGTCTGTCACTCTCCTGGCCAGTGTCCTGGGCACACGCTCTGGCTGGAACTGAGTACAGAACTCCTGGGGGCCAGCCCTCACTCCTGTCTATCATTGTGCAGGTATCAGTAGACTATTCTGGGGCAGCAGGAGCCAAATGTCGATGCACAAAAACAAGAGCTCTCCCTCCCCCAAATTAGCTGCTAAGTTTGTGTTGTTCTTGCCAAAAAAATCTATGATGAGAGTGTCAGAGCCAGGAGAGCTGCCCTTGGGCTAGCAATTATCACCCTTCTCTTCCCCTCCCTGTCCACTTTGGTTTTTACTGTGCTGAGATTTAACACTGTGGGCTGCCTCTCTCTTCAGTTTTCTGTAAGTGCAACTATTCACCCTCTCAAGGAAACCTTCACTCTGAGAGTGACCCTCACCTCTAACATGCACCCCTAAAATAGAAGGGTACCAGAGAAGCGGGAGAGGTACTGAGTAAGAAAACTTTCATTTCCCCGTTAATAAAATGAGAGCTCAATCCACTAAAGTTGGAAATGGAGGGAGACTCCCAGACGGGGCAGGGATGGCTGGATCCCACGGCCTCCAACACTGGTTCCTTGAGTCCTTCCTTCCTCTTAGAGATCCTTGCTGGAACATCAGGTCAGGAATCCAGCTATCTCTCCTAATCACATCAAATCCCAGTCCTCCAAGGTTGGCCATGGCCTGAGACTCTTCAAACAGTAGAGCAACCAGCAGAAACCAGGGCTGTGAGATCCCACTGCATGAAAAGAAATGGTTCCTTTCTCTCAGGTAACACCTTGCCATTTTTTGACCATTTTTACGTTCATCACCTCATTTAGTTCTCAGCATAACCCAGTGCTATAGGTAGGGCAGGAGTTATTTTAATTTTCCAGATGAGGAAGCTGAGGGCTCGAAGAGATAGCATAATCTAGTGGATTTATACAACAAATCACAGAAAGAGTTGATTCCAGAATCAAGGCCTCTAGTCTCTTTCAGATGGTCATGCACTGATACACAACAGTCTTAAAATGTTCCCATCTTATACATTTTATGCATATAGCAGCAGCCCAGTGAAAAGTCCTAAGAAGTGACACTTTCTGGGGACTTAGTAGGGCTCAAAACAAGTAGCTTCTGTCCTGCAGCTCCAGCCCTGAACCCATGATGGCGCAGTGACATCCTCAGAGATAAAAGCCATCTGTGCAAGGCCCAAAGGAACACACAGCCAGCCACACCCTGGGGCATTGCAAACCTCACTGATTCAGAGGAGCATTCCCATGGGTGACCACAGTCTGTTCCAGGCTGTTGCCCTGGGAGACAAGAGAATCAGCAAGCAAAGAGCTGCCTGCCCTGCCCAGCCTCTCAGGGGCAATAGCTTAGCCCTGAAGCTGGCAAGCGCCCACCACTTGGGTGTGACTCGGCTGGGTGCCCAGCCCTGCAAGCCCGTCCAGGTCTCACAGTTCCTGGTAACACCCTCATGCTTTACCCTCTTACATTTGGGAGAAGAGTCATCAATCTGGCAGCAGCCCAACTCAGCAGCTGATTGGAACAGGGAACAGCAGAAATCTTTACCAGACCAGCCCTTTTTCCATGAGGTTATTCAAATGTGAAGCTACTGTTTTAAAGGATTGAAGATCTGACTCATATATGAGTCTGTTTTCTAAATGAGAGCGTTTCTCATCCACAACAAGAATACATGTAGTGCTCGTCTGAGTAGCAACCTGCAAAAACATTCCTGTAGATGTTACTCAGTGAGCATTTACCAGGCGTGTAGTCACACAAACATGTGAGGAGGAGATGACCATGGACAAGATGTTGTGCAAAGCGAGATATAAAGATACCAGAGAGAGGACTAAACTTCCTCAGCTCAAATCCCAGGTCACCTATTTAATAGCGATGTGGCCTTGGGCATGTGCCTCAGTTTCTCTGTGCCTCAGTTTTCTTATCTGCAAAATAGGCATGCTAGCACCTAGCGCACAGTTATGTGATTAAATAAGATGGTTATATCTAAAGCACTTAAAACGGTGCTTGGGCTGTAGTAAGCCCTGGATAAGTGTTAGCCATTATTACCGGAATATTTTAACTCAATCCTTTCAATATTTCAAGAGATGACAACTATTACTATCCCCATTGCACAGGTGAAAAAATGGGTCCAGGGGCATCAAGCAAGTTTCCCAAGCTCATAGCGCTGATAAGAAGCAAACTCAAGACCCTACATAGGTTTGTCTGGATCAAAGCTCCATGCTCTTATTTACTGCACGAAACAATGCAGATGCCTTCCAAGAACACATTGTCTTATGTGACAAGAGGAATTAGTGTTTCTTGGGTGTCTGTTAAGTGCAAGACACTTTGCTAGGGCTTTACACCTGTGAATGTAAGCAAACCAAAAACTCTAGTTCAAATCAAAATGTGATTAGGGCTTCACCAAGTGCCACTGGAAGTCAGAGGAGGGCAAGTGTCACACGGCCAATCTCTGCAGGCTCCACCAACTTTGCTTTCCCTCTTGGGGCCCCTCTTCTCTCTGTTCCCGTGATGACTCTATGAATGAGAAGGTTAGGCTACCTCCCGGCCGCTCTGGATGCGTGATCTCAGGCAGGCCATTGTAGCATGTTTCCTTTGCACTATTCTCATTTCACCGAATAGCAAACCCGTAAGAACAAGCTACACACAAATCAGAGTTGTATTCAGATTTCCCCACCCCCAACACAAACCACCCAGATTTTCAATGATTTGGGATTAGCTGTGCCCTGGTTCCATTATTAATAACCAGTATGGACTGAAAAGAAATTTTTTTCTTACTCATCTCAGTGGGGCAACTCAATGGGGCAAAATAAATTGTAACTCTAGGCACTTGACATAAAAATATTGCTCAGGGTACTAAGTACTCAGAAGAGAGAAGAGATTTCAAGGAAAAGTTGTCTTTATTACAATGTAAAAATGTGTAGTTGAACGACCATGTTTAATACAAAACTGGAGAAATCCATTCAAATGCTTCTTGGTTAAAAAATGGGGCAGCATTAAAATATAAAGAAGTTTGAAATGTTATTTTTTTTCATAATATAAACCTACACATTGAGTCTTACTCAATTTTATTTCCTATGCATATGCATACATATAGATCCATGCATACCAAAAGTAAGAAATACATCAAAATATTACTAGTAGCTACCTCTGGAGCATGGGTTAATGGTCATTTTAATTCTTTCTTTATACATTTCTGTATTGTGTAAATTGTATATAGTGAGTCTATGTTATTTTTATAATCTAGAAAGATACCAGAATTATTATTTCAGTTTTCAATTAGTGCAAGGAAAAACAGATTTGTTCCTATTAGCAATCAATATCTTACACTTCTGAAAACTCTAAGAATTCAACTATAATACAAAAAGAACTAATTCAGAAAAATCAAGAAATGAATTAATGACTATAAAGGGAGAGTAGTATATAATTTATATTTATAAATTAACTCAAATTTTGCAACAAAGTACTAATGATATATCAGCAACAGACTCTGTTTGGCTGCTTGTATCCATTTACAAAAAGTATAATGGATACAAATTTATCTCTACTTTTAAGCAATTGGCATTTAACCTTGGGGAAGGGGGCATGCACCCATGTGAGAATCAGAGGAGGTCCACAAACAATAAACCTTTCCCCCCAATGAGGATAAACACACACACATACACACACACACACACACACACACACATACACACACACACACCACAAAGATTTACATATAAATTTAGAAGCTTTCTTGTTCCTAACACCCATCCAACCCTCCCCTTGGAGTCCACGAAACACAGGTCAAGAAACTGCTGCAAGAATTTTTTTCTTTCAATCTTCCCCAAGTTTTCAACTATGAATAACATCAAGCAGAGAAAAAAGTTGAAAGAAGAGAACAATGAACATCCATATATCTTCCACTTAGACTTAGCAATTCTTAACATTTTTGTGATACTAGGTTTATCTATCTACATTTTCACTGAGATAATGAAAATTGTAAACATTATATCAGATCAGGTCATGCATGGTCTCTGCTCCGCTCCCCACTTAAGAACGCAGGACATGGTGAAGCCAAAAAGGAACACCCACGGAGCCATAGATAGGGGAGTCATACCACTATAGTCTCGCTGGTAGCTGGGTTGGAGACACAGGAAACAGGATCCACACCATCCGCAACCTGCGTCCGCTTCTCTGCCAACCAACCCCACTTACTAGCTGCAATCCACTCTGCTAACTGCAATCCGTGCTTGCTAGCTCAGCCACCATCCACACTGCTAGCGTAGTCATGGTAGTTATATTAGTGGCCAATGGCTCACTGGTTACAGCTGACGGCCAACTAGCCACAGCTGACGGCCATCCAGTCACAGTTGATGGCCATTTACTACCCGAGCCAGCACCTTTCCACATAAAGGCGAGAGCCTGGAAGCCTGGAAACTGCACTCTTGGCTCTGTCCCCACACACCCATAATGTGCTCCTTAAATATAAAGACCTTCATAACAAAAAGCATATTTCACCCAAGATTACTAACAATTCTGTAATATCTAATACCAAGAATCTTTTTAATATAATAAACAATTATAAAGAAGGTAAAGACCTAGGAGAGTGTAAAGAGCTACAGGTGATATTCTCAGAAGATTATAAAAACACTGTCCCAAAAAGAGAAGTAACAAAATTGTCTCCATCTCATCCTTCTTGCAAGGTGGGGCAGTAATTTATCCCACCACGCCAGCCCAGATAGAACATTGGCCCAAGGCCTTGAAGCGGAGGAGGGCATCTCCGTGGGGAAGCTGCCTCAGCCTGTGGCACCCCCCTCAGGGACACACATGCTGTGACTTCAGATGGGCAGCAGATGCAAATACTCCTTGTTTCATTCTCTAGTGCCATAGAGAAAGCCAATGACCCATTTCATGGTGTCTGGAGCCTCACCTTCCAGCAATATAGCCATCAGAAATCTCGATCAATTCAAGACTTCAGCTTTCCCTTATTTTCCCGCCAAATCCCCCAACGCTGGAGACAATCAACAGGGTTGGCAGAACTCAGCCAGACTTAACAGACCTGACTGGATCAGCATTAATCCTCTCCATTCAAACTGGACTTGTTTTTTCAACCTCACAGCCTTTCTATCAATAATTTCTAGATGTCAGAAAATTATAGAGTTCAAAGGTTTTTAAAAACAACAACAACAACAAAAAAAAAAACCCAGGGCAGCCAGATGGCTCAGTTGGTTAGACCACAAACTCTTAACAGGGTTGCCAGTTCGATTCCCACATGGGCCAATGAGCTGCGCCCTCCACAACTAGACTGAAGACAATGAGCTGCCACTGAGCCCCCGGAGTGGCAGCCAGATGGCTCAGTTTGTTAGAGCACGAGCTCTCAACAAGGTTGCCCGTTCAATTCCTGCATGGGATGATGGGCTGTGCCCCCTGCAACTAAGATTGAAAACAGTGACTGGATTTGGAGCTGAGCTGCACCCTCCACAATTAGATTGAAGGGCAATGACTTGGAGCTGATGGGCCCTGGAGAAACGCACCGTCTCCCAATATTCCCCAGTACAAACTTAAAAAAAAAAAAAAAAAAAAAAGGATGTGTCAGGCTAACTATGACATATGTTCCTCCTATTATGAGGGAGCCTGAACATTTTAAAAAAACAAAACACCCATCCCTGCCCTACATCAACTCCCAATATAAACTCGTAAGATCCCCTCAGCACTTGCACCCCAGCTCTGTTTGTGGTTATTCTTCTGACACTGTGATTTAATGATTTTTTGAATCCTGCACTAGACTGAGCTCCTTGAGAACAAAGACTCTGTCCTTGCCAACTTTGTACCCTCTGTATCACAGGTTGAATGGTGGCCCCCAAAAGATCCGGCCAACTCTAATTCCCAGTACCTACGAATATGACTTTATTTGGGAAAAGGGTCTTTGCAAATGTACTTAAATTAAGCATCTTCAGATGAGGTCAGCCTGTGTTGTCCAGGTGGGCCCTAAATCCAATGACAAGGACCCTTACAAGAGAAACACAGGACAGACACTCAGGGAGGGGGAGAAGGCCGTATAAACCCCGAGGCAGAGATTGGATGATGCAGCCACAAGCCAACAATGCCTGCAGCTACCAGAAGCTGGAAGAGACAAGGAAGCATTCTCCTCTAGGGAATTCTGAAGGATGGAGGCCCTGCCAGTCCCTGGATTTCAGACTTCTGGCCTCCAACTCTGAGGGACTAATTTCCTATTGTTTTAAGCCCCCACATTTAGAGTAATTTGTCACAGCAGTCCTAGGAAAATAACATACCCTTGTAGCATAATCCCTGATAGATAGGTTGAGCCAAGCATACTGTTGAAGGAATGACAAAGCTGAGGGTATGGCTTTATACCTTTCTCGTATCATACAGATGAGGAAGCATCTCTGAAGTCCACTGGACACTGGCTAACGAATAGGTAAGCGTCATTATTCTGGTGTCAACTGAACAATTTGTTCCTTTAATGAGGTGTTTTAATCTCACTTTATATTCATTGTTCTGCCCTCCTTGATTTTACTGTAAGTGACTGAATTGACTTTTGATGTATTGCCAGCACACCATAAATTACGAACTTCTTTCTTTACGGTTGGCAAGGGGAGGAACTCTACTTCCCTGTTCAGTTATTTCAGGCAAGGGTGGGAGCAGGTTTTCTGTGCCAGCAGCATCCTGATTATAATTCAGGATGTGCGGCCAGAGGCAAACAGTTCCTCCTCGAATTCAATCAAATAGGAAGGAGCAAAGGCCCAAACAAGAAAAGCCTGGTTCTTTGTGTGCACAGCCAAGGGGTCCTGGGAAGCTTGTGAAGGATGACGCCCTACCTCAGGCTTAGCAAGACTGACCTTAAGTGGTACTCAGGAAACTTCTGGACATATCCAGAATGGGCTTCTAATCCTAGCCCTACAGAGTCACCGTCTGGACAATCCCAAACCCGCTATGGTGGAAGTTATTTTCAGGCTGTAAAGACAGAGGTTAACCAGAAATAAAACATCTCTCTCTCTTTTTTTAAAAAAAAATCTTTTCTCCTTGGGAAAAAAATTCTATATGTAACTTCCACGCAGTTGATTGTGGCTACTAAAGGTCCAAATGATGACTTTTGTGGACATGTTTAGTTGATACATGGAATAACTCAGAACAGTGATTTTTCACTCAATAAGTCATGATCCTTTAATGGACTGAGAAATCAATTTTGTGAGAGCAGCCAGCACTTTTGCTTAAATGAAATAGAAGAGCATAGAATGTATCAGAGCGTAACTTACATATAGTAAGTATTGTACCATGAAATTTTGCTTCACATATATGCACATGTCACTGACTTGTGGCAGAAAAGGTAGTGCTCACTATTAGTCATAATCCAAAAAAGTATGGAAGTTACTGTCGCAGAGAATCTACTCCACCAAACCAGAAAGCATTCCTTCCCCTTGTCCATGTCCCAATGCTTGAGTACATTGTTTGCAGTGATGATGGGGAACTCAATTGATGGGAACAATTCATCACACACCTCATGAGACAAGTTGCCACATGAAACCACGGAGCGTCCATTCCCATCACTCCACTGAGTGCCTTCTTCCTGTTCAAGCCGCGTCATGCCTGAAGCTTGGCCCCCTGACTCTTGGGTGCTTATTTCTACACCTTGGTAGAATTTCACCTGGTTCACTTGCATTTTTCTGAGTCCCACTGGTCTTCCTCTGTAGTCCTATAAATTCTATAGTCTTCCACAATTACTCTGGAAACCGACTCACATACGCAGCTCCTGAAGTCTTTGAGGAGAAAAAGAAACCACCTTACTCCCTTTCTCGGTTTCCTTTGTCTTTCTATACTAACGTGTCCAATTTCCCCTTTTGCCATTTGGCCAGGAAAACCGTCACTCTGGCCTCCATTACGGATTATTTCTCACCCACGAATTTACTGACTCTCCTACCCTCGTGCTCCAATACTTTGGCCAATACCAAGCCACTGTGCCCTGTCTACTGCAGGGCCTGCCTCACAGATCTGCTACGGACTTTCTGATCACACATAATTAAGAACAATAACTAATTAGACAAGCCACGTTGTGTAGACTGGCGCATGCACTTTGGCATGAGCAGAACTGGGTCCAACTTTTGGCGCTGCTGCTTTACTGGCTATCAACCTTGAGCAAGTCACTTAACTTCTGTAGCCTCATCTGCAAAATCAAGATAATACTAACACCTATCTCAAGAGAGTTGCAGAAGCCTAGTTTTTTGTTTTGCTTTGTTTTTAGATTGATTGAAGTTTCTGTGATGAATCATTCTTGTGCATCTTATGAATGGATTTTTTTTAAGTCTTTATTATTGCAATGTTTTCAGGGATGTTTATTACCTGGGGAAAATGTATAAAATAGAGACTTTCTGAAAAATATGTATTGCCATTCCTGACACATTAGATTTACAAAAAGTAGGAAGGAAGGAAGGAAAGAAGAAAGGAAGGAAGAAAGGAAGGAAGAAAGGAAGGAAAGGAGTCTTTTCATTCTTGCATTAACACCAGACCATGCACATCTTTCTGCCAGCGGCATCATCGGGTTTGGTGGGTCTGCCAATCTGTTTCAGCACAAAAGATCCACTTAATGGAAAGCAAGTGTGCAGAGGAAAAAACGGCACTCACATTTTCTTGTGCATTCTTTATCCAAAGAAAAAATGGCTCAATAACCAAAATAACCCAGGTTATATTTGAAACAACTGCCCTTTACATCTTGGACCAGTATTTTTTCTAAAGACATGGAGCCTTTCTACATGTATATCTTTTTCCTGGAGTAGCAAAAAACAAATGGAGGTACAGGATTGTTGGATCATCAGCAAGTAGCAGTTGCTGTACAAGGCAGTGATGATGGCCTTTGCATGTCCATCCTTTGGTCATGGTTTAATCTGAATGCTGATAATGGTATATGCTGAGGAACCAGTCTTACCAGATGCCCTCATCTGCACCACACTTTACAATGCAGCTAACGTGTTTCCCCCAAAATAAGACCTAGCCAGACCATCAACTCTAATTCATCTTTTAGAGCAAAAATTAATATAAGACCCAGTCTTATTATAATATAAGACCGGGTCTTTATAAAATATAATATAATATAATATAATATAATATAATATATAATATAATATAATACTGGGTCTTATATTAATTTATGCTCCAAAAGACACATTAGAGCTGATGGTCCAGCTAGGTCTTATTTTCAGGGAAACACAGTAGCACTTCCAACGTTGAGTCTTTCACTTCATCTCACTCCATCCTGTGTAGTGTTCCCAGTTTACAGTTAAGGAAATGAAAGGAGAGTGAAAGGAGAGGTTCAAATTCAGAGCTGGCTCATGATAAAAGCAGAGCTTCAGTTTAGTGTCATGCTTTCCCCTTGTACTACAGGACTAAGCTGTGATACATTCCTGGAGAATTGCTCTTCCTCAGAAAGCACTGACTATCTCTTCCCCTTTGCATTAAAACAAACAAACAAAACCATTCAACACTGTCCAGTATCTTTTGTGTCTTAAAGTCCTTGTGTACACCAGCATTTTGGGCACCAGGAAGTAGCACAAGTAAAACACAAAATGGGTATTTAAATTTTCCTAAAGGAGTGATCAGAATCCACTCTATGTTTTGAAAGGATATCTGAGGGCTTTCTGGTGGGGCGTGGGGTGGGTTCCTCTTTGCTTCCATCAAATTCCCATAAATATCTATGAACCAGAAAAGATTAAGAATAACTGAAAGGTAATTATAACATAACCAGGGTGGGCTTGTCTGGATACTAAATTCAGCTCGGAGCTTCCTGGGCACCAGGGGAAAAATCAACAAAGTAATGATAAGTCAAGGACTTTCTATTAAAAAAGAACTCTCTCACCACTAAAATACACACACACACACACACACACACACACACTCTAAGACAACTGGAATTGGCCTCTCATACTCTCAAACTTGTGAAGTTAAAAGACAAAAAGTGGAAAGGAGGCAAGGCATTTCTTTTTAGTAGGGTGGCTTAATTGTTTTAGTGAAACTTAGGTATCTTATTCAAATTCACAAAAACTCATAAGCTGTCTAAGAACTCAAAAGTACTCATTTAAAGATGAAAAACTTGAAGCCAGGAGAAAGAGATGTGCCCTAAATATATTTGGAAAACTGTAACTTAGAATCTACACCAGCATGCTGGAGATGTTCGTCAAGTGTCACTAAAAAAAGGTCCTATATAATCCATTTTCATAAATAGAAACTTGTGGATTTCATATTAACATTCAAATAACTCATTTGCTAGAAGGCAGAAAAAGAGTTTTATTTCTTAGCCATCCATAGAAAGGCTCTGCCTGCCTGACCTGGTTTGATCTCTTAATCTATACACGATACCTTGCTTCAGAGATAATGCAGGGGTGAGTACTTGCCTCCTTCCCACCTCTATAATCCTAATAAACAAAGGGGTTTGTTAGTAGAATTGGGTTTTTGGTTTAGGGGAGGTTGGCTTTTTCTTTTCTTTTCTTTTCTTTTCTTTTTTTTTTTTTTTTATTTTCAGTCCAGGGGTTCTCTTTTTCTCACTTACTTTAACCATGGAGAAAAAGAAGTTAAAAAAACATTCCTGAGTAAGGCTAATTCACAAAGCCAGCTGAACCACAAAATCTCCCCCAAGGCCTAACTCCCTCCTCTGAGTTGGTTGGTCTGAATGTCTAGAGTTAAGGGGTTCTTTCCTCTGGGCCCTTTGAAATGGCCATAATTAACACTTATGCAGAGGTTTATGATACAATGGTATCATTTACAGCAGGAGTCAGCAAACTATGTCCTACGGGGGATTCGCAGTTGCAACAGAGACCATATGCTGAACAAAGCCAAAAATGCGTACCCAGTGGCCCCTTCCGGAGTTTTGCCAACCCCTCCACCATCTCACCTTGATCCCCAGAACCACCTACCAAGAAGCACCCTCTCATTTTGATGGTCACCTGGACTTCAGTCTGAACAAGGATTTGGGATTCCTTTTGGAATACTTCCTGCAAAGAATAGCAACTTACTGGGGTAAAAGGGAGGGGGCAGGGAACTATAAGGAAGAGGGTTAGAAAGGTGACAGAAAAAAAAAAGAAAGAAAAGAAAAAACAAATGACTCCAGTGGGGAAAAAAGCCTCCCAGTATCACAGTATTCCCCTTACTGAACAAGATGCCCAGATGCTACGACTGCTGCTCCCCGTGCTCTCCCCTGCCCCACACATGATCGTCTAAATGTCCTCCTACATTCACAGTGGTGGGTAGGAGCCCGCTTGCACCAGCTCATGAGAGGCAGTTGTGTGCACCCTGTCTCAGCTCCGCATGCAGTGACAACCCATGGGTAGTTTGATATCAGCCACGATAGGAATATTTATATCACAAAAATCAGCAGGAACTGCAAATCAGAGCTCCTCCCACTACCCTTAGAGCTGGTTGGTAAATATTTCCCAGTATACCATGCCATATACATACATAATTATGTATGTATCATTTCCCATACATTTCACCGTGAGTGCATTGTGTAGGACACTGGGTGCATAGCCCATATGCTGCACCCCCTGCTTCCCCTCCCTCCCACCTCCAGCTGAAGGAGTGTTGGCTACTGACAGATCCCAGCTAAGTCTCTCTCTAAGCATTGTCCAAAGGTAACTGCCACACCCCAGGTCTGCTCCCTTCCCTGGGCACCCTCTGTGCAACTACTAGTCAATAATGGGGTGAAAAAGCCAGACCCATCTTGATTCAGAAAATTCCAGCTCCAAAGAGACAGAAACAGACAGAGATAGAGAGACAGAGACAGAGAGATTGAGAGGCCCAATTGCCTACCACTAACTTCTCTCTTCATCATCTCCTCTCTTGAGTTATCTGTTTCAGTTAATTTTTTCATTTGTTGAAGGTGTTTTCTAGAGTATTTTTCTCAGACGGGTGCCTAGGTACCTGGATAATAATATATCCCCCCATTCCCACCAGCAAGAAGTATTTTAGCTGTTGCTAGTATTTTATAGCCATCTGTCTTCAAGTTCCCATTACTATAGGTGTGAAATGTGACACCCATCTTTATACCTGCGGTTCAAGAATTTTATCAGGGATGGGCTTAGGTATGTGGCTTTCAGTCCTAGTAACCCCATGATTCTTTTTAGACTTCAGACCTAAGTGTTTTGTTCTCAGGGAAGACAGCTTGTATCATTTGTCTAATTATCCCTTCTCCTTCATCTGTATGCTTTTCTCCTCCGCCTGGAACTCCTATGATTGGCATCTTAGATCTCCTGGGTCTAACTTCCTAGTCTCTTATTTGGCCCTCATGATTTCCATCTCTGTATTTTTGTTCTATGTTTGGGATATTCTTGCACTTGATCTTCTAAGTCCATATTCTCTCTGCTTTAATTCATCCAATGAGTAGATTAGTTAAAAATATGTTTTAGTTCCAGGAATTTTTTGTATGTATGTATGTATTTATTTAGGTACTGTGTTTGAATGTCCTTGTTGCTGCAGCTCAGGCTATCTATTCTAGCAGTGTTATTTCCTTGAGGGGCTATTTGGTGTATTCTCCTTCTCTCTGTGTCTCTTCCTACTGAGGCCCCATAAGTGCAGTTTTATCTGTTCTTTGAAGCTCAGAGCCAGCTTCTGGGTGTTCCTTAAGTGACAACAGTCCTGTGAGAAGCTGCGTACAGCGAGTCCGAGTCCCAATCAAGATACCAGGAGGAAGGAAGACTCTCAGCTCCATTGTCTCCCAGGTTCGGCCTCTTCTCAGCCCCCTGGGAGCAGTGGGACTCGCTCTTGAATGCTGATGTATAGCCCAGGGCCCACCACATTTATAGCGTCAGCCCAAGTTGGCTCAAAAGGGAGAAGGTCCTGCTTCAGCTCCCTTCAGGGGTCTCTACCAGAGTCGGGCTTGCCCCGGCTCCTCCAGGCTCCAACGCCAGCATACCCAGTGGCTGCTTCCTCAGGAGGACTACGAGTTGGAGTTGGGAGTCAAGAGCAGCCAGGGAACCATCTTATGAAAATCTCCATTCCACTCCCAACCTCTTAGTTATGTGCATTAATGAAATATTTTTGAATAATTGAATTTACTTTAAAATTATGTTCATTGTAAAAATAACTGGGTGAAACAGGCAAATTACAAAAATACGTGTGTGTGTGTGTGTATACCTGTATATATATATATATAATATATCCCACATCTACAGATATACAAAATGTATCCAGAAAAAAAGTTTGCATGGACAAACACCAAATTGTTATCTCTAGATGATGAATTTATAAATAATTTTCATTGTCGCCTTTATCTAGATTGTCTAATAACTTGTTCATGAAAGATAAAAGAATTATTCTGTCCTATTGTTAATTCAGCAAAATACATGCTAAAATGTTGTTTGATCCTCACAAGCGTTTTCAGAGAGTGTGAGGAAGGAGACAACAAATAGCCCTCGGCTTGTCTATCTCAGTCTGTACAATGAGAGCTCATCTCCAGAACTCCACGCTTACCAGGCTATTGGTAACCTATGGTGGCAAAGGAGAACCGTACACAGAAGCTTCTTGTCCAAAGTCACTCAGGACAGCCCCCATATAGGATGAACCCACATCTGGAATGGGCCTCAGAAGCAAAACTCAGCCACCCCCCGATTCCCCTGGTCTCCCCAGCTCGCTAGTACTGTCTCCAGTGGACTGGACAGTGTCTCAAAGCAGAGCCATTTCTAGTTCCCTGCTGAATCTCCAGTACCAGGCACACTTCTGGCACTTAATGGCCGCTCAATAAACCTTGGTTGAATAAACGAATGATTGCATGACCTCTCAGCTCGCTTGATACCATAGGACATGTTAGTAGATGGCACTATTTGCTTTGGGACCTTCTTTGGACTTGCAATTCCATCTAAGTGAGAGACCAAAATGTGAGATGTATACAAAGATTTCTCCTCAACAAAAGGGGTTCACACTTGGATTTGTTTAGGAAGATTTCATTTCCTGTTGGTTCAAACAGGAGGCTTCTTTCAAAGAGCTGAGGTGCCTTTCAAAGGACACGATCTAGGAGGGGCTCGCTATCTCCTGAGAGATGTGGATATAGAAGGATTCCAGACTGGCTGTGAAGCGAGACCACATGTCATCTAAGTATCCTAATTCAAACTTTATGGCAAATGTAATTCCTGGTTGGGAAACCTTATGCAAATTTGTCTCTGTCTTCTAAAAATATTCTTCAACCCTGATGTCATTTGCTGTACCTATTAAAATTCTCCTTTGAGGCAGCCAAATATGATTCAAACAAATGGTTGGGTGTGTTCTTGCAGCAACCAAGGGAGTGAGAGGCATCTTTTAAGAAAGCCTTCTTCGGGCACCCTGGATGCCTGGGATCAGTGAAGCACAGCTTTATAGAATTGTGTCCCTGGCCCATTCCACAGGTATCTAACAGGTCCAATCTTCAGAAAGACGTACTGTGGGACGGGTGATATGTGAAGTATTTGACAACCAAGACTACATGGGCACCAGCCTCTCCAAAACAATGTGGTGCTGGAGACATGGCATAAACAGGATCTGCAGCCTCTCTGTATTTGGTTGCTGGACCCTGGGGGAGTCCCGGAGTCGGGGCTGGAAAGCCAGTGCAGAAGAGGAGCCCTTAGGAAGCTAAGAGCAGCAGCTAGTTAACAACCGGAACAGAAGGCTTTCAATAGTTTAAGAACCAGAATGGCCATACACCAGTGCATAGCAGCTAGACATCAGCCCTGCTCTAAAACCACTTCTGAGCATGGCTGACCCTCTGGCAGAGGCTGCAACCCATTGCTCCAAGCCACATTTTATGGAGTTTTTTTTATTAGTCTCTCATGTAACGCATAGCCACATCATAAAATTAAACACTCCATTCTGTACATCAAGTCCACTGACTTCTTGAGCCCTGATTAGCACTGGGCCTTTCTCTCTGGGGTTGTATTACAGTAACATTGTAACTGACAGAAAAGGAATCTTGTCTGGGAACAGTCAAATCTTCAGACCAACTCAGTCTCTGCTGGACTCACAGTGTTTCGCCCTTTCTCTGAAGCCCCTTTGCCAGCCTCCTTTCAATCTTAGTCTGCATTTTTCATGCCTACCCTTCCCAATCCTCCCTGTGGATCTCTTCCCCTTCCCCTTCCCAAGTTCCTTCCACTTCTTGTGATATTGTAGAGCCATGGGTGCTCAGATGCTTGCTGAGGGTTGAGGGTAGCCCCAACTCACCCCTGAGAATAAATTTAGCCTGTGGGTGATATTCCAGATAGAGAGGTTATCTTTAGCCTGGCAGAGGTTGGGAGTTAGTCTGGGCCATGATAGGAAACAGCAGAGGGAGGGCGAAGGAGGAAAGGAAACTAATACTGGAGAGTCTACAACAGCAGGGCTCAAGTGTACTCAGGTGGTAGAGAACTAAAGTCGTGGTGTGTGCTTCCTGAAACATGAGGCTCTTCCGGGAACACCCTGGAATAATGGCCTGTTTCATTCCATCCACGAACTAGGAACAATTTTAATAGCAGAAAATATGGCTACATTATGGGCAGACCATATAAAACCACACGCACACATGTTCTTTTTAAAAAGCAACAAACTCAGCATGATCAGTGGTTTTCAAGCTTTCCCATTCATATCTGTTTACTACTTGTTCATTAGTTTTGTTGCCTGCAGGTGTTAAAGGTTTAAGACTTGAGAAAAATGTATGGAAAAAAATTTACATGGAAAAATTATGTTACCTGAACTAGGGGAAAGGCCACTACTATTCGATTTTAAAGGTAGAACATCTCAATGCACCTCAGGAATGCCCAGGGCTCAGTTTGGGAAGAACTAGGACTCTGTTGCTGAACTATTCAAGAAAGACGGCAGACTTTTCCTTAAGGAGATCGAATAACTTCCCTTGTTATTGTCCCCATATGAGAAATCCTTCCTTTTCACTCACTAAAATCGTTCCTACGATCCTTTATAGCCACAGCCTCTTGTTTGGCCTTCCTTACAGAACAACTGATCAGAATCTTTTGTCCAAACGACTGAGCACTGGCTGGTTACTATTGGGGGAACCAAGGACCTAGTCTGAACCTGAGCTGGAGTCTGACATGTCTGAGCATATCTGACAACCAACTCCTGAGAGGAGCTCATTCTGTGGGAAAGGAGACCTGAGGAGCCTGACTGACCCAGGAAGACAGTCCTGTTCATGGGAGAAAAAGAGCAAAGGATTCTAAGTGCCAAACATGCTTTGGACTCATGTCTGAGTCCTACCAGGAGCAGCAGGACCATAAGGGAAAACTGAAAAGACTAATGTGTTGGAGTTTTGCGGGAAATCAGAACGTAGACAATAGAGCTTTGGGGCCACACTACTGGAACATCACACAGAGAGAGGGAAGAAGGGTGAAAACCTTCTTCCTCATTCCCCAGAGCTCTGGCTCCGGAGCACCTAAGGGGTGCCCAGTGGGAACTGGAGTAACCAGTAGGAGCGGGCCCCGGAGGCTCCTGGGACAACTCAGAGAAGCTGTGCAGAAGGCTGCAGAGCTTTGCTTTAGGCAGCCTTCGGGTACAGTGCCAGTAAGAAGTCATCTGTCCTCAGGTGGTAGGGGAGACCTGGGGGCACTCCACTTACTTTACCATGTACTCAAATAGTTAAGTCACTTTTTGTTCTTTTCTTCTCTAGATTAAACGATGCCATTTTGGTCAACAGTCTATTGAGGGCACCCTTCATTGTAATGTTGTAGGAGCGCTTCTGGGTCTTCCTTATTCAACTAGAGGTTACCTTATTCATCTTGGTGACACTTCCTCCTATCAGTCAGTCACTCAGGCTCTCAGTTTCACCATCTGCAAAATGGCATAATAGCACCTCCCTCCAAAAGTCCCTGTGCCCCCCTCCACCCCCCAGCATTAGGGCAGTGCCTGCCTCCGTGTTTGCTCTCTAATTCTAGCCCCAGGCTGTAGGTACTCTACTCCACCGGCTGTCCTTGTCACCTCCAAAACTTTGAGGAACAGGACAAGAGCTCTTCATCTCTGAATCAATCGTTCTCTCTCAGGGGCTTACACGTGTCCCACAAAGTAGCTGTTCAGTTACTATATTTTGAAGGAACAAACAAAACAGGGTCATGAAAAGAAAGGAAAAAAAGGGTCAAGTCCAAATGCAAAGACGAGGAAATGTAGGTGAAATGATGGCAAAGGAACGTAGAAAAGTAACAGCAGGGATGAGAATTTGCGACTCCTTCAGAGGAGAAAAATTTCTATCCCCCCCGCTTCTATGCCTTTCTATTTGGATGACAGTTTTCCTTTCCAGCGTCCCTGGCCTTGGCGCTCCCTGCCCCCTCCCGCTGCCCTCCCCCCGCCCGGCCCGGGGCCGCAGCCCTGACCTCCACTCCCACGCCACGCTGGGCAGCAGCCGGCCAGCCGGCGGGCAGGCGGACGGGCAGGAAGGGCAGACGCGGCTCCGGGCACCCGAGATCCTTAACTGCAGCTTGCAAAGCCTTGGCTGATCCTAATCAGTGTGGGAAAGGAGCGCGGGCCGGCCCGCCCGCCGGAGACGCCGCCTCTTTTCATAAACTTTATCGCCAGGCACAGCCACTGATAACCCACCGTAAATAAACGAGCGCCGGGAGTGTGCGGTGGCCCGAGGCTGCCGGCGCGCGCCAGCTCGGCCCTGCCGCTACCCGGGGGGGAGATGAATCACACACCAAGTTGGAAAGCGTTCCGTGTCCTCCTCCTCTCCAGACCAGCGCCATAAATAACCAAGCGTTCTTCCCCTGCCCAGAAACCCATCACCCTTTGTTTGATGCAGTCAGGAAACTGTTCAGGGGTTTCTGGTTCTGGCTGCCGGGCCACCCCTCCTCGCCCAGGGCGTCCAGTGCATGGTCCTGGGTTATGCTCTTGCCTCTCTCAGGTCAAGCTCCTCTGGCCTGGGTTGGGCCTGTGCCTGTGGCTGGGTTTTCAGGAGTCTTTGGCTCCTGCACAACCTGAGAAGGGCTGGAGCAGGGTAGGGAGAGGGTGGGAAAATGATTTAAAGTCTCTAGGGACAAGTGATGAGCCCCGGTTCCCACAGAAGTGGCCTTGGACATGCGAAGGTGACAGTTTGCGGTGGACAAGTCAGAGGAAGATCCCTCGGGCCAGCACCCAGGTATTCAGAGGCAGAGGGAACATGCAATATCCTGATTGTATTGCAAGGGAGGGACCCCTTTCCACTTAAATGATAGTGTTTTCAAAAGTTCCTTAGATTTTATTTGGCAGAACTGATGATCTGCATTCTTTAGTTCTTGAAATTTTGACTTGGGGGCCTTCAGATTAATTTATAGTACAATTGGGAGACTGAAGTTTAAGGAAGATTTTCCTGAGTATGAAGGCATATAGAAAGATGGGGTGTGCAGAGCAGCCCAAAGTACCCCAGCTCAGTCACAAGACCCTGGTCTCTAGCCCAGCTCTGCTACCACCTGGTTCTAAGGCACCCACGACCCCTCTCTGTGCCTCAGTTTCCTCTTCTGTCTGTCAAATAAGTGACTAATATCTAAAAGGATCCTCCAGTTTTCCTATTTTGTAAGAAATAACATTCTTCCTATAAATCACTACATTTCTGATGTGTGACATCACACGCCCCACTGAAGAAACACTGTTCTGTCCCTTTGGAAGAAAGCAGGAGATGGCCAATTTCCATAACTGACCCCTCATTAGTGAGATTAACACTAGTCTTTACCCCTCATGGAGGTTACAGAAATCCAGGGACCCTTTAGGTAGAATGAAGTCTACCTGTGAGTCAAAAAGACATTTAAAAATAAAATCCAGCAAACTAACATTAGTTCAATGCTTCTTGAGGCCCCAACTGTAAGTTGCCTTTTGACTGTGGTTCAGTTTCATATGGGAGGGACTGGTTGGCTCAGAACATCTAATCTGGAAAACTCAATGTTTCCGTCAGTGGGAAGCAAGGCAGGGGAGGGAAGGAGCTTCTGGATGGCAGCTCAAGAGGTAGCAGAACCTGATAGGAATCCTGAAGAGATTCTCTCCAGGGGAATGTGGGTTGGGAGCCACCCCTCCAGCCATGGCCAAGAGGAGGAGCTCACTCATGAACCAGAAAAGAACAAAGGCCTGCTTCTTCCCGAACCCATTTCTGACACTACAATGTGTCCCAAGGGAACATGTGACCCCAGACAAGCTTCATTTCCTGCTCTCTGGACAGAAAGCCACTCAGTCTTATTTCCCTCATTTACATAATGTTAAGAAAAATGAGTCATACTGAATTATCATTTGTTAAGAAATATTGGCAAGAGGTTTCCAACTGAGATTGGAGTTGATTTCTTAAAAAGAAATGAACACTAACTTGATCACTGATTTATTTGGTGAGTGTGATCAACATTTTAGGCTTCAGTTTTCCCACCTATGGATTCTGATCATTTTTAAGGTTTTGTGGCTTTTTTTCCCCACTCTGTCATACTGGGACTGTAATATACGTGGGACTATCATGAGTAAAAGAAGATTTTAACTTTCCAGAACAGAGACAGGATAGGGAAACTTATGAAAACGTGACTTCTCCACAACTGTTCTTGCTTTCTACTTTGTCTGCTGTTGTGGAGATCAGCAACCAAGGAAAAAGGAGAGGACTGGGCAGAGGGATGGCCAAATGGGTTAATGAGGGTCAACAACGTGGTGATGGATGGAAATTAGACTTTTGGTGGTCAGCACAATGTAGTACATACAGATGTCAAAATACATTGCACACTTGAAATTTAAATAATGTTATAAACCAATGTTACCTTAATTAAAAAATAAAGAAAGAAGAATTCATCAAAAAAGGGCTGAACGTCAAGCTTGGGCTAATCTGCCAATTATTTTACAAGAATTGAAACCCTATGGTAGTGGTTCTGAATCTTTTATAGTCACAGAACTTCATAGAATTTGATGAAAATCACATGTTCTTCCTTCTTCCCTCCCTGCCAAATGCACATAAAATATATAGTTCTCTTTGCAGATCATGTCAGTGTTCACAGACTCCTGAAGACCCATCCAAGGACTCTGTTAAAAATTTGTGCTCCAGAGGCTAATAAAATATTGACCCTCCATTTCCTTACCTGTAAAAAGGAAATACTACTCATCTCCAACAATACTACTCATCTCCTCCTTTCATAGAGGAGGAGGAGGATAAATAGATCTTTGCTCTTAAAACATATTGGTTCTCTGCCTGGTAGACATGTAATATTGATGCAACACTCTTACCATCATCGGCCATACTCATTCTGAACTATTCTGTTTCATGCGATGCAAATTTCCTTGCAAGACAGAAGCAGCCCTGTCTATGAAATCCCCAAAGCAAATCCTTCTGGTAAGCCAGCACTGTAAGTCTTCATACTTCCCTGTTAGAAACGTAATAAATCCCCACAGAGACCAAAGGGAAGGCTGGAGGTAGCTCTGCAGGCACTCAAAGAGTAATAATTGCTGGAGTAGAAATGTACCAAATGATACCCTTGTGGCTTTAAAAGTCAACATAACTTTCCAAAGCGTCTTCCTTTCTTCCAGAGTAAGTTGTAATATTATAGAAATTAATTCATTGAAACAAAACCAACGTTTAGGAAAAAAGCTTTTGATGAAGTAATCAGCTAATATATGAAATAGAGTTAGTCTATTTGCTGCAAGGAACCAAACATCAATTTCTATTATTACCCATATAAAAGGGATTGGATTGGACTCCATAATCTTCCCGGGTTCACAGATTCTTTGAGAATCAGATGTAAGCTATCGTTCCTGGCCTCAGAAAATACATGCACTGGACATACTCTCACACAATTTTACTTACAATTTAGGTATCTTATAGACCCTGGCAGTCTATCTGTGGACCACTAGATTCATGGAAGCTGCACGACTCGTCTCTAAGGCCTTAATAGTTGAAGACTTTTTGGATTCACAGATGGAATCAGGGCCAAGCCCTTGACCATTCTCAGAGCCTCTGAAAACAGAGGAAGGAGCTAAGTGTCCTTTCTATGGCTGCTGTGAAAATATCCATGCTTTAAACACTCAATGTGTGAAACTATAACTCATTGTTTTGTTTTGTTTTGTTTTGTTCCCCCTGAGAGATGGAGAATGAGGAGGAATGGGAGGTCTGGATAGTACAGGATAAAGAGTAGAATGTAATCAGAACATACAGACAGCACAGTCCTTGGAGAAGTTAAGGTTTTGAGAAAGCCTGGATAAGCGGCAGCCTTCCCCATGTGGGAGATGGTAGAGAAGGCTAGGCAGCTTCTCAACAGACAGAGGGGCTCCTCCTACAGCACCTGTCACCTGCCTCACTGTGGGTCATAAATTTTCACTACCACTCCCTGGGAAAAGATGATGTTTCTCTTCCACGGTGACATCAAACTTGGCCACGTGATTTGCCTTCGCCAGTGAAATGAACAAAAGCAACATCCGTCACTCCTAGGCAGAAGATTCAAGAGCCAGCCTGAGGTGTACCAGGCACTCTTCTTCCTCTGCCACTAGACTGGACATATTCCAAATCTGCCACTCCACCAGGCTGGTCCCAGGGGGAAGGTGACCTGGAGCACTCCTGTGGTCAACTTGTCATAGATCTCAGGCTAGTGTAAGAAAAAATGTTTGGTGTGTGAGCCACTGAGATTTTGGAGTTGCTTGTGACTGCAGCAGAGCCAAGCCTAAGTTACTGGTACAGCATCTCCTTTGGAAAGCAAGAGAGGTGGGTGCTCAGAATGGCCCTCACTAACCTGCAGGGCTGCTGATGTCAGCACCAGCCACTGTCAGCAGGAGCAACGTACACACTCGTCACTCTTTCCATCCTTCCCTCTCCCTGACACTGTTAACAGTGCCCTCCCTATCCACCATCACCCAGGCACCCTAGAGTTCAGCTACAAGCCAGTAGCCCATCATGCCACCTGTAGTGGGGTGAATGGTAGCCCCCCCCCAAAAGATATCTATATCCTAAATCACAGAAACTGTGAATGTGATCTTATTTGGGGGGTGGGGGAAAGGTCTTTGCAGATGTAATTAAGTATCTCTAGATGAGGTCATCCTGGATTACCCGAATACACTTTCAATCCAGTGACAAGTGCCCTTATAACGATGAAGAGAAGACAGAGGCAGAAGCTGGAGTGCTGCAGCCACAAACCAAAGAACAACAGGAGACACCAGATACTGAAAGAGGCACGGGAGGATTCTCCCCTAGAGCTTTTGGAAGAAACCTACAGCCTTGCTGGCATCTTGATTTCAGACTTCTGGCCTCCAGAAGAGTGAGAAAGTAAATGAGAAAGTAAGCCACCCAGTTTGTGGTCATTTCTTATGGCAGCCATAGAAAACTAATACTCCACCTTACAAAATATTTTTTTCTTCATTAGCTCTTCCCTTTGATATAATTCTTAAAGGCAAGAACTACAAACCAGTATACTAATGGATTAGGAAGAAAGCCTCTCTTTCTCTCTACCCAGTCCCTAGAGCAGGCCCTCAATTATGTTTAAAGAGGGGAGAATGCCAGCTCACAAAACCCGACTGGTCTACTTCCTCTCCAGAGGAGACACCAGCCTGAGAGAGGTAGAATCCTTGATTATGGGCTCTGCAGAAACTGATGCTCAAAATAAATAGCTCCTGGAATCAAAGCTCAGGGGATGGTGCGTAGAATTTTAGAGTTTCGAGGTGAGAGATTATGCAGTCCAACATCTTCAGAGTTTTTAGAGAAATAGGAGAGCTTAAAGGATTTTTGCATATTGGTTTATTTATTTATTTATTTATTTATTTATTATGTTGTTGTTGTTGTTGCTGCTGTTGTTGTTGTTGTTTTATTGAGGACCTTGAGGCACAGAGAGGGACACAATCTGCTCAGGGTCACAAACTAATTAGGGGTGATTCCCATTCCACCATCCAGCACGGGAAGATGCTTAGTTCTCCACAAAACTCTGGCTGTCCAGCCTCTGTGGTACTCTCCCAACACTCCCTTCCCAGGAACAGGGGCTCACTGCCTAACTGGTCTGCATGGTTTAGGTTCCTTGTAAGGCCTCAACTCTCCTAGTTTGCTCCACATCATTTTAAACAGCTTTAAATGCATGCTCATTCCACATCAAACGTTATTTTTATTTTAAAATTATTTCATCGTTCTTTTGTAATTTTTGCTTTTGAAAGTAATTGCTCATAAGTAACTTCTTTGATTTTAGATTTACTACAATGTGCTCAGCAATCCTCATACAGAGTTAGGTAAATCTAACCATAGATTGTTTTCAAATGCAATGAAACTTTTACGAATACTACATTTCAGTTAATTTAATAAGATGGATATCACGCTTCCTTTTGTACAGCTTTAATTCGATCAATACAGATATTAATTTCCAGCTTGCCTTTTAATTTTTGGGTTGGGACGTATGAGAGGACACTGTCGTATGAAGGGCAGTGTACTAAGTAAGGTAGTCAGAATGGGATGTCAGTACGTGAAACACCTAGCAAATGGCGTGCAGCTCTGAGGCTGAGTGTAGGTGAGGAAAGTAGCAAGGGATGTATTGTAAACATCTACCCCAGGTCAGAGACTGAGCCAGGCACCTCCACATCCACAGTCTTCTCTAATATTTGAAAACCAAGCTGGGGAGAGACTACAAATGACTTCACATGCCACTCTTAGCTTCACCTGCCACCTGCACCCAGCGCAGCCTTGGGGGGCATTCCTGGTTCTGGATTTCTGCCTCCAAACAGCTCACTTGACATGACTAGAAGTCATGTGCCCAGCCATACCCATCTCCATCTGTTTGTATGGCCCAAAGCCAGCTGAGATAGGGTCTTGCTGGGGGTGAAAGATAAGGCAGGCATCGTCGAGTGGTTGGGACTTATCCTCCCAGGAAATGACTTTGCTGTACTCACCTCTATACCACCCGGGCCAGGGTACCCTTGTGGAGAGGATTCCAGCCTGCATGGCCTCAAACACCTGGGAGAAGAAAAAAACCACTCAAACATGTATTTAACTGAAACATATAACTCTTACAGGCTAAATATAGAACAGGCAGACAGATTTTTCAAATGGTGCCTCTGCGATTCATTAGGCCACCATGAAATATCAATGCACAGAAAGACTGTGGAAGGTCAGCCTATACCATAAGCTTTCCTCTTTAGCTTGAATTTCATAGCAACTGCTCCAGATGGTAGGAAAGACTAATTGTCTTCATTTTACCCCCTAAAGTAGAAGGGCCACTCTCCTAAGGATACTCAATTAGGAATGAAAGAAGCCAAGAAGTCTGCAACTCAAGTCTTCACACTCTGAAGAGTCCCCTTTCCCTTACACCCAGCAGAGCTCTCATTCAAAAGACTAACTAACATTCTCAAAAAATGATGGGGAAATATCAAATATACAGAAGTCAGCTTGGAAGCACTCTCACTGGTCAAATCTGGGACAATGTATTAATATTTATCAAAATAAATAATGATAGTAGTGGACTGAAATCACTGAGTAAGAGAGGAATCTAGAAGTCCATACTGATACAGGGAAATAAATGAAAAGAAAAAAAAGCTTCTCCTTACAGTAAAGTGCCAACTAATAAGTGGAGAAATTATAGATTCATAAAAATCAGCACCTAGCAGCCATCTGAGTAATAACTCAGCCAAGAAACATCAGTAGATGTTAAAACTAGTGGGCAGAGTTTGATTGAAAAAAAGCGGGTGGGGGAGGGGAACTTGCAGTTTCAGAGTACCTTCACACACAATTCTTATTAATTGCAAGAAGAAAAAAAATACTTTCACGATGAAAAATCCTGACAGACACCACCTCAACTGAGTGATTCAAGTGAACGTCACCAATAGTGGGGTCAAGTTGAAATCATGTACAACCTAATTGAATGCAATAAGAACAGAGAATCACTTCTGTGGTATGTTTGCCAAAGATGCATAATTTGAATATCATCAGGAAGAAATAGCAGACAAATATAAATTCAGGGACATTCTACAAAATATTCAGCATGGAATATTCGAAAGTATCAAAGATACAAAAGTCAAGGAAAGACCGAGGAGGACCTATTCTGAGTGAAGAAAACGAAAGAGACATGACAACTAACTACAACCGGTGATCCTCAATTGGATACTTTAACAAACATATCTGATGAATTGTCAAAACTTGAATGGCATCTGAGGAATCGATGGTAGTAATGTAGCAGTGTTAATTTCCTTATTTGATGATTGCATCATAATTATGTAGGATAATTTTTTTTGTAGGAATTATACAGTGAAGTATTCAGCTTCAGGAAAAAAGTTGTTTTATGATATTTTCGCAGTTTTTGTGTAAACATATAATTATTCCACAATAAAAAATTTACAGAAAAAATTCAGGCACAAGCAAATCAAAGTAGTATTAAACACATATTTGTCACTTTGTCCAGGAAATAGGCAGCTTCACTCAAGGACAGGGTAACAATCTGCCAGTTGAGGCAGCTTGGTGCATTTCTAGAAAGACTTATGTGCAATGAATGTCTACAATCAAATCCTATCCTCGCCAGTTTAAATTGATGATGCCTGATCGTCATTTACTGTCAACCCTTAGTTAGCAATGGCTCTTTTATTTTACCTTAAATCTGACCCATTCAATGAAAAGATGTCCTGAAAAACAAAACATTTAAGGGTATTGAGATGGTTCCCATCTTAAGAACTCATCAATAATTTTTTTAATCTAATTTTGTAATGTGAATTCTGTTTTCTCCAAAAGGGGGACCACCAGAAATGAATGTGCTATCTATTATCAGAGTGTAATATGGAACAAAAACAACACCAACTTAGAAAACAACATACCTTCCCACATTGGATTCTCCTGTGCCCTCTACTGCCTTCCCATTAAATGATGAATTTCCAATGAAATATTATGCAGTATATGTCTCTTTTTGCCTAGCAGTGATTGGCTTGCTTCCTCCTTCCCTTCCTTCCTTCCTTCCTCGTTGTCTTAACGCACTCAGCATTATCTGGGTCGATCAGAAGTCTATTTTTCTTGCAGACTTTAGGAAATCTACGATATCTAGTGAATATAATTAAGCTTAATATAACCTGGGGAAGGCAGAAGAAAAGGAAAATGAAGGCTGTGAATAAGAGAAGACATGCAGTTAGCATATACCCATTTTCTTTGTGAAAAAGGGAATAAAGTCTGCAAACATCAAGAGTTCTCTAATGTGTGCTGGGTCTGACTCAGATCTTTAGCTATTTCAACTCTTCGTTTTCATAGAATTGACATGTCTGGAGAATGATGAGAGCACGTCCACAGTGGACCAGAGAAAGCTACACTCACCCTGCCTTCTCTCCAAATGGAACAGCCTGTCCCCAACTCACAATCCTGCTAATTTCCAAAAGTTCTTTTTTAAATTATTACTTAGAGCTTAGAAACAATGTCATAAATTATAGTTTGATTTCCATATTAGCCACAAAAACTCCCTATAATTAGTTTATAAAATAACCAGTACACACACACACACACACACACACACACACACACACACACACAGAACCCCAAACTCCATCAGAACTGCTAAGGTGACATTTTCAGGTAATGACTATAAGTCAAGTGTTCATAGCTCAGACACTATCTTGATTTAAGTGCTACATGTTGACAAATGGCTCCTTCACTTGGGATTCTGATTTGAATGAGAACATGGTAAGGGGTTCATGCTAGGCCACCCTCTCTCTCTCACCCCCACAGGTATAGACCCCAAGAGTCAACACTGAGTTTCATTACACTCTAATCACTGTTTTGCTGTAATTTTTATTTCACCCCCTCGCAGCTCTCATATTCCCTCCTCCCACCCCTTTTTCTCATAATATATTTCACTGAGCCCAGAAAATATGGCACTTGGGCAGAAAATTAGGCCTGAAAGGAAATTTAAGAAAGCAGATATCACTTCTCATTTCACCACTAAATATGTATTTCATTTAGAATGGGCATCTATTGATACTTGGTGTAATTCTCTTATTTAAAACATTTTTAGAATATTCTATTTATCATGATAACAAGGAAAAGGAACAAGAAGAGGAGGAAGAAAACCTAAATAGCAATTAATACCAACTCATGGCTATAACTGCACTTGGCTATAAAAAAATGATAAGACTATCACCAGGATAATCTCACTAAAAGTACAAATGTCCCTGAAATTCTTATTCTGTGACAAAACATGAAGACAAGTCTGTCTAGTATTCTCCCTAGATGTTCTTCTTCAAGACAAAGTTTCTAAAATAATCTCAGATGTAACATTTGCCAGACAGCTATTCGAGGGAATGCCAGGAAGATAATCCCTGAGTCTATCATAGTTTTTTTTCTTCCTTCAGTGAATTCTGGGTCCCAGCCAGTTTGTAGACTCATGTCTTGAAAGTTCAAAAAGTCTTTCTAAGGAGACTTGATGTTACTTAAAGCTTTTTACGTCTATTCTACTGACCTAGTTGGGAAGACAGTCTGTTGACTTTTTCACAAAGGGATTGACCTTAACTCTATTTCTAGAGGGCAAATGTCTATGAAATTAAAGCTTCCACTGAAGTACACCAGCCCTGAGATGTACCTGGTCTGAATGCTCTCTCTCCATCCTTGAGATAGCTCCCATCCAGAGTGGTTGAAACCCTGGGACCAGAGAGTTGCAGACTTGTTGATCTTAGAGCCAGAAGAAAACCCTAGCAGTAATTTGGCCTGAACTATTGGTTACCCCCACAGGCTAGCTGAAATAAGTCTTCTAGAAAATAAAATTCTTTCTACCAATAAACATGTTCAGATTCTCATGGATATTTTAACACATATGACTTTATCTTTCATTCAAATAGGTTTAGTGAAGGAAGTTTAGACAGGGAGTAAAGGATTTTATGTGTTTACATAGACCTAGATATAAAAACCTTAAGGCCAGACCTTCCCTCAAATCTTCAAAATACCAGTTCTCTGACGCTACTGCTTCTTAAATCTGTCAGAGAACAAAGAAGACCATTAATAGAAGAGGAGACAGAGAAGCATACAATATGGACATGGGGACTGGAAAACAGACGCTGATCTCAGGCAGAGGAAACATGAGAGAGAAATGTTCACAGCTCTCTTTGAGGTCCCGACAGATTGTTGCAGAAAGCCAGATTTCTGGCTTTGGAGATATTTTCTCTTCTCACTAAGCTTTCTTCAGCTCTACTAAGAAATAGGTTAGTGCATTGGTTTTCATGGGCTGCCGTAACAAAATACCACAGACTGAGTAGATTAAACAACATAAATTAAATTTCTCATAGTTCTGGAGGCTGGAAGTCCAAGATCAAGGTGTTGGCAGATTTGGTTTCTCCTAAGGCATCTCTCCTTAGCCTGTAGATGGCCACCTTCTTTCTGTGTCCTTACACAGCCTTTCCTCTGTGCGTGCATATCTCTGGTATCTCTTTTTGTGTCCAACTTTCCTATTCTTTAAGGACACCAGTCAGATTGGATTAAGACCCACCCTAACAGCCTCATTTTACCTTACTTTCCTATTCAAAGCCCCTATTTCTATGACATTCTGAGGCACCAGTGACATTCTGAGGTACCAGGAGTTAGGACTTCAATCTATGAATTTTGAGGGGACACAATTCAGCCCATAACAATTAAAAAGAGTACTTTTCAAAATAGGGTACTAAAATCCAAGTAATTAGTAGGATTTCAGAGTTTTTAAAACAAGTCAAATAAGAAGTGTAATTGAATTCATAATGTTGCCCCAGGCTGAAAAGGGTCTGAGCTAATAGCAAGTGAGAGATGGACCAGTTGAAGGAAATCTACATCTTGTCTCTTCTGGCCAAACCCTTTGATCTGGGTTCTAAGCCTTAGAACTGATACTAGCACTCAGTAATAGAAATGTAATGTGAGCCACCCAGGCAATTTTCAATTTTCTAGTAGCCACTTTAAAAAAAAAAAAAAAAGGTGAATTAATTTTAAAATGTACCTTATCTAACTCAGTATATTAAAAATATTTTAATTTCAATATGTTATCAATTTTTAACAATTGTCAATGAGATATTTTACATTCCTATGTTTGGGTTAAGTGTTCAGGCTCCATTGACTACTTTATACTTACAGCACATGCCAATATGGATTGGTCACATTTCTAGTGCTCAATACTCATGTGGGCTGGTGGCAGCCATACTAGACAGTAGGATCTAGGGAGTGGTCAGGTCCACAGTGGCCTAGGAAACTGACCTGTCTTATGCTCCAAACAAAAGTCTGAGGGTTTAGTGAAGGAGCAGGATGGGCCAGAAATGAAAGGGATTTTCACGAGGAAAATCAAGAGCAGTCAGGGCCAGAGTGGCTGGTTAGCTCAGTTGGTTAGAGCATGGTGCTGATAACACCAAGGTTGCCAGTTCGATCCCCTCGTAGGTGACTGTGAGCTGCGCCCTCCTTAAAAAACAACAAAAAAGAGTAGTCAGGGCCTTCTAGGACTCCTAAACCTGCCCAGGGACTTGTGAATGGGGCCCTGTCAGATGGTGCCTTTCAGATGGTGCATTTCCAAACTCAAAACTGTATGAGCAAACCAAGGATATGACTCGGGGGCAGAGCAGCCCTAGAGGGACTGACCTTCTCCGAGCCACTCAGCTCTGACTTGGTAAATAGGAGTACAAGCCTCAATCTTCTCTTCTAGAATGGTGGCCAAATCACTTAAGCCCATGCCCAACAGGAATCACACAGGCCTAATAAGAAACATCATGTTATCTAGCCTTGCCTCTCTTTCCTTTCATGCTGGCTTTTCTAGGAGTCCATCACCACGGAGGTGGCAAAGAGGATTTTTCCTGCAGAATAGCAGGTGTATTACAGTGATGGCATACACAAAATTAATAATTAAGACAGAAAAACGGGAAAATTTTTGGAAGTCACATCGCCTTAGAGGATTGCTGATTTTGGAATATTGTATGGGAAATGGGGCACCCTCAAATTCTCAAAAGGTTTTAAAGTTTTAATTCATGCTGAAAGGTAACGCAAGAAGCCTAAAGCCTGTGACGTTCCACTATAACAACATATACAACCTGTTGCCTGTCCTCGGAGAAGCCATCGAAGTGCGTGGTTAATCCAAAAGAAATCCATGGTTATCTACAAAGTTAAGCACATTCCTTGCCCTAACGGCACATTTCTTATGCTTCTAATACTGACATCTTCTCGCAATGTCCCTATGAGGTAGACTAGAAAACTGAGGCTCACAGAATTGGCAAAGTTAGCGGGTAGTAGAGGATTTTAAAACCAGTCTTCTGACCTCAAGTCTGCATAAATAGTACACAGGGTAATTGGCATATATATATAATGTGTGCTTGGCATGTAGTCAATAAACAATAAAAGTTGGTTGAGTGAATGAATAAATGGATGAGTGAATGAATGAAAAATAAGAAACTGAATTTCTTGAAATTCCACAAAAAACACCATTTCTAAATTTAAGTATGGCATCACACATCCTCAGGAAATGTCCTCAGGAAAGTGTCTTTGTTTGATTAGCATTGTTTAGGAACAGCAGAAAGCACTTCCTTTAGTCTAGATTTCTTTATAAAATCATTATTATAGCAGTAGTTTGAGAACATGGACCTCTGTTTCTCCAAGATTTTTGCAACAATATACAGACATCCCAGCAGCAAGTGCTCAACATTAAGCAAAGCAGCCTTCACTGGGAAAATTCATTGTCCACAGATGACTTTGATCAGCTACAGAGACCAGCCAACCAGGCAGAAATGGAGCTGGTCAAGTTAGCCTCTGCCAAGGCCTATGCTTTCCTCACTTACCTGGAGATGGAAATTTCCAGGGAAAAAGATGCTAAAGAGGGAGCCAAAGGAATTCAATAGAGATAACTGGGTTGGAGGAACAAACCAGTTAGGAGAGAAAATCATCTGCCCATAAACTACTTTTGTCCTTTAAGATCAAGTCCATTCTCTCTAATTCTGGTGGTGGATGGAAATCATTTAAAGGATCTCAGACACTGGCTGTTCAAGCTGGAAGAAATTTTACAATAACAAGAATAATAACTAACACTTGCATATACCAGGCATGATCTAAACATCGTACCTGTAGTAACTCATTTCATCCCCAGCAGGTACTCCGATCATCCCCTCTTCAGTAACTCCATCTAGTCCAATCCCAGGTACCGTTCACATATCTTTGAAAGCACCAAGGGAATGCAGCCCTGGAGTTGTGCAACCCTGCAGCCTTCCCCATCTGGCAGTGGTAGAAACATCAGACACACATCCAGCACCCTCGTTTTCCTGGTGGAGAAACTGATATTCAGGAACTCACTGGACAGCAAGTTATCGATAAAGCTGGTTCTAGGATCTCAAGCCCCTAGTTTTGAGGCTGGTGCCTGTGGGATGGGACATGGGCTACATTTTGGAAGCTGTCAGTGATTTCAGTGTCCCCACCATTAAAGAGCTCACAACAAATAAGGGAGGTACTGGTAACATAAGCACATAAAACCCAGCACTTCTTCACATTCAGGTTCTGGCCAATGGTTCCATCAGCCTCTCGGTTGTACTTGATTTCTCCTTTTTCAAGTCCCTCCTCCAAAAAATTGCTACACTCTGACATCTCAGCATAGAAGTTGAGGACATGTGCTCTGAAGTCATGCTGCTGTATGACCTTGGGCAAGTTTCTGTGCCTCAGTTTCCTCCTCCAGAATGTGGAGATAATACCAAAACTTATTCCTGGGGCTGTTATGAGAGTTAACAAGTGAACATCTCTAAAGCAACTAAAATAGTGCATGGCACATAGTAAGCACAGTATGTAAGTGTTTCATAAAATGCTGGATTATTAAACAGCTTCATTCTCTTCCTACAATAGCAAAACACACGTGCTAAAACCCAAGTCTGCTCACCACCTGCCCGGTTCTACATTATCTATAGCAGCAGTTCTCAAACTTTAGTTTGCACAAGAATTCCCTGGGGTGTTTGAAAAAAAGAAAGAAAGAAAAAAGTGAACTTCTGAGCCACTCCCAGGATTCTGGTTTAAGAAGTCTGGGTGGAGCTCAGGAATCTACATTCCCACAGGGGATTCTCATGTAGGTGGTCTGACAGCACACACTGAGAAAAAAAGCCCTCCTGGATAAAGTCCACTTTTAGCAAGGCTTTCAATGACCCTGGTCATCTGGCCCTTGTCCACCATTTGGACCTCACCGCTCAAAACCCCGCCCCTAATCCTGCCAGCCAAACCTGTGTCGGGAAAAATAAAAAACCATGTTAGAGTCAAGCCCAATTGCATTTCTCCATATGACTGCTGTGTTATATGAGATTAGGAAAAAATAGCTGAGTTGACAACCAGCAAAGTCTCTATGATCATGCCTGTGGGTCACCATGGGAACCACATCTCTGACTTAGCCCAGAGTGAGCAGACAAGCTGAGAGGGACAAAACACATCATGCTTCTGAGTTCCTGCTCTCTTTCTGAATCTCCCTTAGAGACCAGACCCCTTGTTTTCTTAAAGTAACTCAAGGGATTGTCAATTCCAAATTTGAGGAAAGGAAGATGAGAAGGGGCAGAAGAGAGACACAGGTAGGCCTGAAGCCAAAGGGACAACACACTGAGATAGATGGAAGTATTAAGATCTAGGACTGCCCCAGCTTCAAACCATGGACTTATCCAAAGGAAAAATATATAAATATATTTTTTCCCTCGTGGCAGAGCAATTTAAACTTGACATTAGACTTGATGTTAGACGCACTGAAAACTGAGTCTTAATATGTAAGTCTAAGCACTTTTAATCCAAGCACTTTTCAAAGGTGTTCGGTCAGAAAACAAAAGTCTGTTAAACCCCGCTGCAGGAAGCTTCCTTCTCCATGGATTTCAGGTCTAACCCACTTTAGTTTTTTCGTATCTGAAGTTGACTTAATCAACCACCAGCAGAGCAACCTCCATTCTCTGCCTGTACTGGGTTGAACAGTGTCTCCCCAAAATGTATGTCTATCTGAACTCTGTGATTATGACCTTATTTGGAAATGGGGTCTTTGCAGATGAAAGTAAAATGCAAGTTGAGATAAGCTTGTACTAGTTTTCTGTCTTAGACCATTCAGGGTGCTATAACAAAAATACACTGGGTCGCTTAGAACATTAGAAATGTATTTTTCACAGTTCTGGAGGCTGGAAGTCAGGGGACTAGTGTGGTCAGGTGAGGGCACTCTTCCTGGTTCCTAGCCAGTGTCTCCACACTGTGTAAGGTGCTAGCGAGCTCTCTGGGCCTCTTTTTGAAGGGCACTAATCCCGTTCAGGAGGGCCCCACCCTCATGACCTCATCATCTCCCAAAGGCCCCACCTCCTAATAGCATCACATTTGGGGGTAGAATTTCAACACATGAATCTGGGAGGGACACAAACATTCAGAACATAGTAGATGAGGTCATACTGGATTAGAGGGGACCCTAAATCCCATCACTGATGTCCTTAAAAAGAGGAGACACACAGAGAGGAAAACACCATGTGAAGACACAGACACATGGGGGAGACTGTACGACAATGGGGCCAGAGATTGGAGTGATATAGAGGCAAGTCAAGTGTTGGGAAAATTTCCCAGGGCCAAAAGGCCAGACGAAGAGGGTGACATCTCTATCATGACATTAAGGGTTTGTTAAGGGAACTTACATGTGAGCGTACAAGGTATGTCCTAAGCAGCAGCGAGACGCCACAGATATCCTGTGTACCATGGGGCAGGCTCTAAGTAGTTGTATAGGACAGGGCAGGATGGTGGGGTCCTGGGGCCTGACCCCTCCCAGGCCTATCATGCTTGCCCCGGGTGAGGCAATGGCCTGTTCCAAGAATCAGCACAAACCAGCAAGCTGTGGGGCATAGGGGAGGGGTCGATCAGACAGTCTCTAAGGGGATTTAGGGGAAGCAATCTCTGTCCTGCACTGGATCTAGCTGGCAGACCCAGCAGCACTCAGGCAGCAGTCACGTCATGGAATAGTCTTTCCTCTAAGGGTTGCCAATCACCACCGGAAGCTAGGAAAAGCAAGGAAGGATTCTCCCCTAGAGCCTTCAGGGGGAGCATGGACCTGCTGACAACTTGATTTCCGACTTCTGGCCTCCAGAACTGTAAGAGAATACATTTCTGTTGCTTTAAGCCAGTTTGTGCTACTTTGTCATGGCAGCCCTGGGAAACTGCCCAATAGGTCCCTTTCTTAATGATAGTTCAAACTCTGCGGGCTTTCAGATAGATCATTGGACAATCATTGGGTCAGTTTATTGCGAAAGCATCACTAGGATAAGCTCAGATAATAGAAAAAACAGTGAAAAGCAGCTGTATTTTCGAATCAGAAAATTTCCTTAAGCAAATCCAGCGTGGGGTGGAGTTAGTACCCTGCTGGATAACAGCATTCCAGTTTTCCTTAGGGAACTGTCCTCTGCCCTCATTGTGTGCAGTTTTAGTGAGGCTGTCAAAATTCCTTGACATCCTCTAACAAGTTGCTGCCACATGACTTAAACTTTGCCCCTTGGAAGCTCTTCTGGGATTTTTGTCCCAAGCACAGTCATGCCGGAAGGAAGAGCTACACATCGTCCATCCAGCTGCTGAGCCCCAGGCTGCCTATCCACTAAGACCTGCTGCCTGGACACTGGGAAGTAACGAGGACTGCTTCTACTACTCTGCCCTCTGAAGGACTTCCTCTTCTGTTGATCGAGCCAGAAGCAGTTTTTGTTGCCTGCAACTCAAAACTGTAATAGAGATACCTGCCTGAATCCAACCACCCTAAATCCTCCTTTCCTCAAAGGGAGAAAGAGGACAGAAGGGAATTCCTTGGAGTATCTGATAAAATGTCACAATTGCCCCCCACACATACACACATAGCTGAATCTGTTGCAAAAGTGCTGCTAAAAATATAGTCATCATGTTTTTCAAAGTGCCTTGTGTACAGACATGTGACATACATTTACTTCAGAAATCATTACAGTGCTAGATAAAGGTCCTCTCCTCTGAACAACTGTTATGTTTCTTGCTACCAGACAAAACGCATCACATAAGTTACTGAGTTTCCCTTCTCTCCACATGTACCTTTTGGTTCAGAGTTAAAGCCACTATCTGATCATAATGACTTGAAGTATATTTTTCCGTCCCCTTTGTTTTTGATCTTTGATTTTCATTTTAAATATTTGTTGTAAGACCCCCTAAAACCTCTTATGGAAATAGGTGAGATGTAAATTATAAATAAATAGACACATAGAGAGATCAAATGATCTCCATAAATCTTATCAAGTGAGATCCACAGTGATCTAAATTTAGCTTTCAGAAGCATATATTTATTCCCCAGACATAGTTTAATTGGGATTGGGAAGAAGACACATTGGATCCCAAAATAAAACACACCCCACCCGTCTTCCTGATGTTGCTAATGTTTTTATGTTATCACCAAACTCTGATACCATTGCCTTCAAAGACCTGCTTCACACCCCTGAAATATGTCCTGCCAATTGTTCAGCAGCATTCACGAAATAAACCAGACAAATTCCTAAACCACCAGCCAGAGATCCTGGAGGCCAAAGGCCATGCCACACCCTCGTCTTTCACCAGAAATGTGTGAAAAGTACAGGCCACACACTGGTCTTGTTTTGTTTTCATATTTTTTAACTCAATTGGTATGCTCACCTGAACGAGCTGGCCCACGAGGAAAGGATTTCACTGGGTGACTGTTTGGCCAGAGCAAAGCCATCTTTGTTTTCTAACCCCCTCTCCTGTCCCCAGGGCCTGAAAATAACACCAACACCAACTTCTCTCAAATCTGAGGAGCTATTGTGTGAACTTGAGTAAGTCAGTTACTCTTTTCTTTGCCTTGGGGAGGAGGGAAAAAAAACAAAACAAAACACAGACGGGACTCTTCGCATAAACCAGACCTTAGGACTGAAAAGATTAATATTTCCATGGTCAGATGAAAGATGGTATGTAAATGCAAAATGGGTCACTGTACATTATTAAATTTCTATTACACTTGAATTAGTTATAGAGTGACATTTTGACTGTTTCCTCCATGTAGTTCTCATAACTCCACCTGTTTGACATTTCCTTCCTCTCTGGCCCATGAAGAACAGGTCCCACTTTGTGGGAGAGAGGCCACCCTGCAGAATTTCAAGAACACATTCCAGGGGAAGCCGTTGCTGAGGCACACACAGGAAATTTCAAGCACTCACAGATATCAAGAGGTTAATCTCCCCCAGGACTCGATCATTCAAGAACTATCATGGAAGAACAGAGAAAGTTCTTCATTAAAAAAAAAAAAAAGGAAAGAAAGAAAGAAAAAAAAATTCCAGACCCTTTCACCTCCTTATAGCCCTCAGGGACAAAAACTCATTGAGTAACCAAATAGGCATTTCTCTCCTGATCTGAGTGGGCACTCAGAGAAAAGTCACAAAGATTAAAAGCTTAGCATCGATTGTCCAGAAGAAATGCAAAGAGCAGTAAGTGTACTGGGAGAGAGGAAATAGGGTGCCAAAAACTGAGACTTAAGAAAAAGAAAAGACAGAGAAAGAAAAGACAAAAGGCAATGACCTCAAACAAACATTACCTTTGCTGCACTAAGGCGAATGGCAGGCAGAATGTTTATGAGGTGCCCATGCCCCATCCCCACCCCTGCTTTTTTCCTTGGGTCACAGCCAGGACTTCAAATGGCATCACATATGAGCTTCAGCAGATTCTAGCACCTACCTCACTATAGGACAACTAAAGTGCTTTAGTTCAAGCACAGATTTCCTTCTAATGCATATTCTTCTGTCTTGGATAAATCCAAAAGGCATTACCTACCAAAAGAGCCTGAAGGTTCTTGTTATAATATGGGAAGAGGAGGGGCCTTGCCCCCTAATCTGAATCTGTGGTATTATGGTGTCATAAGAGTGGAATTAGAGCCCAGCTCCAAAGCACAAACATTAGTGACTTCTCATTTCTCTGTAAAGAACCCCAGATAGGAGAGGAAAATGGAAGGATACCCCTAGAGGCAACCCCCACTTCCAAACCCCACTTCCCCCAAACATACACATATACCTACACTTAAGCCCAAGCTTTCCCTAAAGCCTGTGGTTAAGCTTAGAAATTCATGCAGAATTTGTATCTTATTACTCCATAAGATATCTTTGTTTTACTATAAAAACATTTCAAATTACTTACCACTAAGTGAACTTATATCTCACGAAGATATACCAAGTTTATCCTGTGGATTAATGTATTTTGCTGGATTGCGACCCCAAATGGAGACCATGTTTCCTTTTGTTTGAGAAGCACAGTCTTACACAATCACTTATCTTAGAGAAGCAAAAGTCTGGCCAATCATTCTGGAAACACATTTGAGCAGCCACCCTATTTTATTTTCAGTTGTCACCAAGAAAGCGTTTAGATAGGTGAGCAACATTCCTATAAGTTGATGCAAAAGGGGAATTTTCTCCAATGTGCCTGGTTCTCTCTCCTCATCGCCTTTTCTGAGGAAGCTGGGGAAATATGACCTGCTCATGATTAATCTCTCAAATCTTAAAATAGGATACAAAGCTCTGCATGATCTGGCCCTTGCTCAGTTCTCCAAACTCATCTCACAATGCTGTCTTCCTCTTCATCACTGCATTCTAGCTTTGGTCCTGATTGGCCTTCATTCTAAGAGTAGTGCTTGCTTTGCTACAAGTCCCCTACTTCAGTAGGAAGGAAACGGTTCTACTCGTGGTCCATGTGAGTCTGAGCTCTTCTCTAATTACTTGTCTAGGATCCCAGCTCCTCATCTAGGACTTGCTGTCTGAGGGGTCTTGCTGCGACCAGTCCTTATAGTCCTGGACAGAAGTATGGTTGGCCTTCTCAACACACCTTCCACCCTTCCCCTACTTTATAACAGTCATTCAGTCTTGTACAACTGATCCCAACCTACTAGAAAATTTGAATCCACTTTGGCAATCCTCTTCTTACAGTTCAGGAGTGGACATATCATTGAATCAGAGAAAGCCTAGGACTATTGTTCGATGGTTGGAGGAGAAACCGTCTGTGGTTTCTTTCTTTCTTTGCACATGGACAAGAAAGCAGGTATCTGGGGGCTCCTAGCAGACACTGTGTGACAAGAATAGGAGACCATCTTAAGACGAAGCTGACACACAAAAGACAGAGGAGAGAGAGAAAAATGAACTGGGTCATTGCTTACATCCCTGAGCTATTGAATTACAGCCACATTGAGATCTACCCTCTGGAATATTTATTTCCAAGAGTCAATACCATGTTTCCCCCCTCAAATAAGACCAAACCAGAAAATAAGCCCTAGCATGATTTTTCAGAATGACATTCCCTGAACAGAAGCCCTAATGCGTCTTTTGGCACAAGAATTAATATAAGACCCAGTCTTATTTTGGGGGAAACACGATACACATCTTCATTATTTAAGCAGTTTGATTTGGGATAAAATAGACAAGTGTCCTGCCCTTGGAGAGTCTAAAGTCCAGTCAAGGAGACAGAAAAGTACATATGTAATTAATACTAAATTGGAGGAAGTATAGGATTCTAAGAAACAGAGAGCTGGGTCACCTAATCCAAACTTGAAAACCAAACTTGAAAGAATTAACCAAGATTTGATGGGTGGATAACATTAGGCAGGCAAGGTGAGGGGAAGAAGAAAAAGAAGAGGGAGGTTATAAAGTTCCACACAGAGAGAATATGTGCAAAGACCTAAAGTGAAAAACAACATGGTGCTTTCATGCAACCAAAATGATCTCATGATTTGGTCCAGTGTTAGAAAACAGGCACTGAGAGCATAGTTACCCTGGATCCTGCCTGGAATCCTGCGATCTCTTTTAAATTAATTGTAGTCTGATGGCCAGACCCTGGTGCCATCTTTAGCCCAAAAGTATCCTTGCAGGAGCAGTGCAAGTAAAGAAAGCAGGTATGGACCCACTAGGGCTTTGGGAGCCCCACACACTGTCTCTACACCCCCTGCCCCAATCCCATGCTAGCATAAGACCTTCTTTCAGCCAGGATTAATCTATTGTCCTCATTTTCAGATTCACCTATTTCTGATCCCCACATCAATATTCACAGTGCTCTGGCATTCATTTGTAATTATGAAAAATTTGAGTCCCTTGACGCACACATTCCCAGCTGAGGTCCACCCTGTGTCTTCTTGTTTCAGTTCTCATACTGTAAAATGTCCTTTTCACAATTGATTTAGTGTCCTTTTTTTTTTTTGCATTTTTGTGCTTTTAAAAAGTGATTTCACTATTTTAAAAGATCCCAAGTGTGATGCTAGAGCATTGTCCAGTGTCCCTTAGTGCAAGAGGCTTAGTGTGCTATATGGAGCAAACAATACATGTGTTAAATAAGTTTCATTCAGGCATAAGTTATAGTGCTGTTGGCTGTGAGTCCATTGTTAAAGAATCAACTATATATATATTTATTTATTGGGGTGACAATTGATAGTAAAATTACATAGATTTCAGGTATATAATTCTGTATTACATCATCTATAAATCCCATTGTGTGTTCACCACCCAGAGTCAGTTCTCCTTCCATCACCATATATTTGATCCTCCTTACCCTCATCTCCCACCCCCCACCCCCTTACCCTCTGGTAACCACTAAACCATGTCTGTGTCTATGAGTTTTTGTTTCTCATTTGTTTGTCTTGTTCTTTTGTTGTTTTTGGTTAATATACCACATATCAGTGAAATCATAGGGTTCTCTGCTTTTTCTGTCTGACTTATTTCGCTTAGCATTATACTCTCAAGATCCATCCATGTTGTCACAAATGTTTCCTGTATCATCTTTTCTTACCGCCGAATAGTATTCCATTGTGTATGTATACCACAACTTCTTTATCCATTCATCTATCGAAGGACATTTTGGTTGTTTCCATGTCTTGGCCACCTTAAACAAAGCTGCAATGAACATTACAGCACGTGTGTCTTTATGTATAAATGTTTTCAGATTTTGGGGGTAGATACCCGGGAGAGGGATTGCTGGGTCATATGGTAATTCTATTATTAATTTTTTGAGGAACCTCCACACTGCCTTCCAATACGGCTGCACCAGTCTGCATTCCCACCAACAGTGTATGAGGGTTCCTTTTTCTCCACAGCCTCTCCAACACTTGTTACTATTTGTCTTGTTGACGATAGCCATTCTGATGGGGTGAGGTGATATCTCATTGTGGTTTTTATTTGCATTTATCTGATGATTGGTGATGTGGAGCATTTTTTCATATGTCTATTTGCCATTTGTATGTCCTCTTTGGAGAAATGTCTCTTCAGGTCCTCTGCCCATTTTTCAATTGGGTTGTTTGTTTTTTTGTTGTTGAGTTGTATGAGTTCCTTGTATATTTTGGATATCAGCCCCTTATCGGAGGCAATGTTTGCAAAAATCTTCTCCCATTCAGTTGGTTGCCTCTTTATTTTGTCAATGGTTTCTTTTGCTGTGCAGAAGCTTTTAAGTTTCATATTCCCATTCGTTTATTTTAGCTCTTATTTCCATTGCCTTTGGAGTCAAATTCATAAAATGCTCTTTGAACCCAAGGTCCATAAGTTTAGTACCCATGTTTTCTTCTATGCAGTTTATTGTGTCAGGTCTTATGCTTAAGTCTTTGATCCATTTTGAATTAATTTTGGTACATGGTGACAGATAGCAGTCCAGTTTCATTCTTTTGCACGTGGCTATCCAATTCTCCCAGCACCATTTATTGAAGAGGCTGTCTTTCCTCCATTGTATGTTTTTAGCTTCTTTGTCAAAAATTATCTGTCCATATTTACGTGGTTTTATTTCTGGGTTCTCAATTCTATTCCATTGGTCTATGTGTCTGTTTTTCTGCCAATACCATGCTGTTTTGATTATTGTAGCCCTGTAGTACAAGCTAAAGTCAGGGAGTGTGAGACCTCCAGTATAAACAATATATTTAAATAAAGTTTCTTTATGTGCTCACTTCTGCAGCAAATGTACTAAAGTATGTTTAAACAGAAACACAGGTAAAACAAGGTTATATATTGATCGATTAACAAAAATGTTGTGACCAGAGGCTCACAGAAAGCTAACCCTGAATTTCTCCTAGGAGCAATAGATCAGTATTTGCTAATGCAGTGTTCACAGCAATCTTATATAACATAATTACCATGAGTAAGGAGAATAAACTGTATAGATTGCAAGGACTAGAGGCTGTCTCTCTAGCTCAAATGTTTGTTTCTATATGAGCTAGTATAAGTGTACCGCTCTAGCAAACAAACCCCAAAATTCATAACAGTTCAAATGCAATAGATGTTTATTTCTTGTTCACATATCAGTTCTGAGCTGGTGAGTGAGGGAATCAACCCAATGGCCCTCTTCCACTAAGCTCTGCAGGAATTCAGGTTGGATGGACACTGCCATTACAATGTGTGACTTTCAAGGCATTGTCCTCATTTAGCCCAAAGTGGAAAGGAACATGTCGGAGTACATCTGAGGTGTTTTAATCAGCCAGACCTGGAAGTGGCACTCTTCACTCCTGCTCACATTCCATTGGCTAGAACTGAGTCACATGGCCATGCTTAGCTGCAAGGGACTCTAGGAAATGTACTCTGTCTAATAATCAGGAAGAAGAGAACAAGATTTCCTTCACTGCTAGCATTCTCTGTCACAGTATATTTGTTTTAAGGACTCATGGAGTAAGGTTCATACCAAGACCTATGACTGCCTCAGGGAGATTAATAACTTGTTCCCTTCCCTTCGGTTCTTTAAACATTTGTTCAAAGTTTATTTGGAGGCAAAACTAAGATATGTGTGGAGGTAGAGAGGAAGAATGCTGTACCTTGACCTGAGGAATTCCTGCCCAAATCTTTGCTCTGGTTCCTGAGCCACCTCCAGATCTGATGAAGATTGTCAGCCCCTCTTCAGGGCTGCCTATAAATGTAGCATTTTTCTAACCCTCGTGTGACTCAGAGCCCTCTGGTGTAAAGCAGCCCAAAGGCTGAAGGAGGGTTCTCAGGCCCCTATGAGGACCAGGAATCCCCCAGAGGAATCACACAGGCCCAGCAAGCCCACACCCTCAGAGAGAGGGAGGCTACAGTGAACACGCAGCTCCCGGCAGGGAGTACCGAGAGCCTGGCAGCTCCCAGAGGCAAGTGATAGGTAGGTCATGCCCAGCCAGGGAAGGCCTGAGCCAGACCCGACTTTACCTGTCTAAGCCCCTTCCCACACTGCAAGGCCTACTGTGAGGAACCTGAAAGGAGTGTCACAGGATGAGAGGCAGTTTTGGGTAAGAATGGCCTGAGTAAGATGGCCTGGGGAATAGAGGGACCTCATCTTCAGCCCATGTTCTAAGAAGAAAAAAATACCTCTTTGTGTTTTAAAAGCATCTATAGGAGACCATGTAGTCGCAGGCCACCTACGAGGCCTCCTCACCTTGTTGCCCCCACATACTCTAGCTGAAGTGAAAAGGAACACAGATGGGGGTGTCTCACAAAAAGGCATTATACCCTCTGTCCTCCCTCTACTGTATCTCTCCTGCGTGCCAAAAGAAAGAGTCTAGTTCTATAAACCAGCAGAAGCATGAGGTCTGGAAACAATCCCTGCAAGAAAAAATAATAATAGTTTTCTATTGAACACCAGGCCCTGTGATAAACATTTGACATGTGTTGTTGTACTGAATTCTCACAATGACCTGTGAGGCAGGTATTCTAATCCCCATCCTACTAAAGAGGTTCAGAGGAGTTAAGTCACTTGCCCTAGGTTCATGCTAGTTGAGTGAAGCATTCGGACTGTTTGCTAAGCCTGTATTCTTAGCCTCTAAGCTCTGTGGCTCTGACAAAGTTGGTCACTTACTGGGTTGGGCAGGGATGAATCTGTACCTGCCTCCCACCTTGCACCTGTGTCCTCCTCCTCCACAGCTGAGTGACGCCTGTCTCCCTTGCTAGAACCACTTCCGTGCTGACCACCTAGCAGAGTGACCTCATCACCTCTACGCATTCATTGAACTCTGCTCTTTTCCTCAAATAGGTTTTCAGGCCTCTCTCTTGCATGAATCCCATCCTGGAGTGTTCTGCCAGAGTCTGCTCACCAGCAGCCTGAACTCCATTGTTGAAAGATTGTGTTTCTGGGATGCTGAAAGGAGCCTCTGGTTGCAGAGCTGACTACACAAACCCTCTTTCCTCCTTGTTCACTTCCCTTCATGTGACTCTTGAAGCGTCTTGGAATTGTACCCACATCTCAGGACATATGACTTCCCCTAACCTCCTCACAGGAGCTCAAAATGTAGTGTGATCCATCAATTAAAGAAGTTCATTATTAGCCCTGAATTAGGCCAGGGATCTGGTCCATGCTTTCAGCTGGCAAGCTGCCATCAGTGGCTGCTTGAGCAACACAGAGATGTGACCTTGGACCTTGGACCTGGAAACCTGTGCAAACAGCTCATGTGACAGAGCTAAGTCCTAGACAGGCAGAAAAGAGCTGGGATTTCTCTTGACCGTGCTACTATCACCCTGCTGCTTGACCTTGGACAATATCCCTCCCTTCTCTGAACCTACCTTTTCCCTTTATAGGATGGGCTAGACCTTAGGGGTCTGCCAGTTCTAAAATGTTCTGGGGGGGAAAAATAACACTTTAAACTGTGGGTCCTTCAATGGGTTTCCGTGGGCAGTCTTAATTGATGCAGTTGGCATTTGCTTCTTGGCCCGTTCTCTCTGGAGGCAGTCACCATGTCTGGCCTCATTTCAATCCTTTTCCTCTTTTTTGCTTTTTTTCTTAAAACAAATGCTGTGGATTAGTGTGGGAAGGAACCAGTGAAGATCTTGTGAAGGCTCATTGTTTAGGACATTACTTCTTTACATTCTTTCTAGTTGTTTTGTTTGTTTGTGTGTTTCTGGGGCAGGGTGGAGGGTGGTGCGTAGGCCAACCCTTTATCGGGGTGTTGCTAAGCCATGTCAAACTGTCCCTAACCAGTACTTCTTTCCAAGGCTGTGGAGGATTTGGCAGAGAAAGGCCAGTTGGGTGCTACAGCAGGTTTCCCAGGAGCCTGGGCCATGCCTGGCTTTCCAGCTGGGTTGGATTGAGTGACAGCATGGTTAAGAGATTTGCCAAAAATCACAGAGCCAGGGATAGCCCTCCCAGAGTACAGGGACATTATGAGCAGGCCCAAGGGCCTGGAGTAGAGTCCTGAGGCAAGAAAGCATCCAGGGAGCCCAGGACAATGCCTGGGGCTGAGCATTGGCAAGTGTGCTTTGGGCCTGACTGCTGAAAGCTCCCTGGAAAGCCTGTCCCCATGCATCCCAGGGTCTCAGTCTCCTCGTCTGGAAACCAACAGGAAGGGCCATCTGAGGTAGACAGATACGAAATGGATTTAAGCTCCCTCCAACTTTGGGATCCTCTGACTACTTTACAAGTGAAGGGTCTGAAAATGTTCCCTTGGCCTTTTTCCATTTACATGGAGTGCTGTGGGTACAGCAAACCTCAGAAGCCTCATCCAGCTCTCCCTCCCCTCCCTTCTCCTTACCCCTGCCTGTGCCAAGGAAATGGAGTCAGGCTGTTTGGATCCATTTACCTCAAAGGCAACCAAACAATAGCCTGGCAAAGGGGACCCAATTCCTTCAAATCCATTATGCCCCCTGGGTGGGTGAGTTTTATGACTTCTCTCACTCCCAGGGACCAGAAAGCTTTATTTGATCAACATTCAAGTCCAAAATCTTTCAGTTTGCCTGGAGCAACCCCAGGAATGTTAACCTTGGAGAGCTACCCACCTCAGCCATCACCAGACACCTAGCAGGGAGGGGTGGGGTTGCAACACGTCACACCCACTGCCCTGTGACATCTCCATCCCTCCCTCCCACCCCCACCCCCTCACCCCCCCATCACCCTCACTGCCCTGCTGAAAGAGCTGGTCCCAGCCAGGGTCAGAAGTCAAAACAAAGCTGCTTTTCCATGTGCACATTCTTCCTCAGCGGCTTAGACTATAAAATCATCAGGAAGCATGGTCTAATGCTCCAAGCTCCAGACAGACAGCCTGACCTCTGTCCTGGCTCCGTGGTCCAGCCTGGTCCAGACACCAGACCCCCAGGACTGCTTTCTCATCTGCAAAACAACTCGCCCTCCCCCACCTCACCCCCCCCCAGCATCACCTCTCCTGGCCAAACACAGCCCCTCCCTCCCTTGCAGCAGCCAGGCTTAGAACCAGAAGCAGCCTGTCTTCAGGAGTGGAATCAGTGTGGGGAAGGGTGTGGAAGAACACAGCGGAGAGAAAGAAGAGGACTCATTGTACATGAGGGTGAGGGGCAGGGGATGAAGATTTCAGACAGTGTCTCCCATCTTCACCTTTTCCACTCTCTCGCCCTGAGGTGGAGGGGCCTTCCTCTGGGCTCCTTGTATTTGGACGGGTTCCCTTCGGAGGAGAACAGCCTGATGTGCAGATAAACAGAGGGGCTCATTGTGGATGGCTGCTCAGTGTCTCTGGGGACAGTAACACCTCCATCAGAGAGGCACTTATGTAAGCATTCACTTCCCTTCCCTGCCCCCACCCCCTAAGTCAGCAAGCTGTTTCCTCCGCCTGCCCTGCCCCTCACAGCTGGGTCACTTTGCCTTCCCCGGGCTGGAGCCTGACTTCTCATCCAGTTTCAGACCTCAGCTGCCCTTGGTGAACCTGTCTTCTGCTACTTTTGAGTTGTCTTTTTACACCTGCCTTTAAATAAGACCCTGAGCTGACCGCGAAGAAAACTTATTTCTCTGTCTGTGCTGGCGAGACAAGGGTTTTTGGAGCCAAGAAACATGAGGCAAGGCCTTGAGATTCATGAAGAATAAGCCCCTCCGGGGACCCTCTGCCACGGGTCTGGTGATGACGTCCATCTGATCCTTGATCCACCTCCAGACACAATAGCCAAACACACCCCACATAGCCTCCTGCGGTAGGTTCCAAATATCCCTGGCTCTCTGCTTTCATATAAGGAAACTTCACTTGCCCTTCATTACTGACCCCAGCTGTAGGGGTTCATCCTCAGGGGGAGGAACGGTTAATAGGTCCCAGAGCAGAAAAGTCCAAGAATTTGAAGAGGCAGACACCCTTGCTCCTGAAAGCAAACCACTGCACACAGTTTCATGGGCCCTTTGATAAGATCTAAGCGAGTGGTTCTCAACCCCGGCTGCACATTAGAATCCAGGCCACTCCCCAGCCGATTAAATGGAAATCTCTAACGGTAGGATACAAGCATCTGCCACCTTTGAGAGCTGTTGATCTAAAACAATGCCCTGTTTGGCAGCTTGGGAGACAGAAGCTAGAGAGAGGGGAAGTGACTTGCCCAAAGTTAAATGGCCAGTCGAGACAGAGCCCTAAGCAGAAGTCGGGTCTCCTAACTTTAAATTCATATCTCTTCCCATCATGGTTTTCCCTCTGGTTGCTTTAGACGAGAGGATCTTAACCTCAGGTGCACATTAAAATTATCTGGGGGAACTTTAAAAATATATGATGACAGGTTCCTTCCTGAAATTCTGATATAATTGCTCTGGAGTATGGCCTGGACATACATATATTTTTGAAGTTTTTTGCGTGATTCTAGTATGTAGTCATGACTGAGAGAAGTCCCGCTTTAAACGCAAAACTCAGGTGGGGGAGGGAGGAAGGGAGAGAAAGAAAACAATGCTATGGAGGTCAGGGAAGGGAAAAATGTTCCTGTAGGAGGGATCTTGAGATTTGTCCAAAGAAATGATGTTTGAGTTGGATCTTGATGGAAAAATGGATTTAGATACTTGGAACTGGTAAAAGGCTTTCCAAGGGAGGGAAGAGCATGGGCAGAGTACCTTAGGAAGGGATATGGGAGAGGTAATAGTTGAGAATTGGACAAATTGGGACTAGAGAGTGGGAATTGTGAATACCATACAAAGGAGTATGGACTGAATTGTCTAGGCCACACATCAGAATCACCTGGAGGGCTTGTTAGAACAGGTTACTGGACCCACCGGCAGAGCTGTGATTCAGTGGGTCTGGGTCCAGGCCTGATAACCTGCATTTCAAACAAGGTAAGGGGTGCTGATGCTGGTGGTCCTCAGAAGACACTTTCAGAATCACTATCACCAAGGAAGATCACAAAGGGTTTGGCTCTTGGATCACATGGAAACTGTGGGAGAGGGGAGAGAGGGAAAGAGAGAGAACCTTACTAAGACAGGAACATGGATCTTGTGTAGAGAGAAAACAGGAAGTCCAGAGCAGCCCGGAAGCTAACGCAGGGGCTTCTAGTAGAAGAAGCAAGGGAGGTCATGAGGAGAGCCCAGGCTCCTCAATGCAGGGCCTGGGGAGCAGTGCAGAACGTGGTGACCATCTGGATTTGGGGAGAAGTTAAGGCAGAGTCCGGGGTGAGTGAGTTGTGGGAGATAAACAGCCAAGACAATGCTAGTGCAATTCTCTGAGCTCAGGAGCTAGGAGGAGGTGCAGGCGTGGGGCTCGGCTGGAATGTGAATGCTGAACTCTTGTCTCAAGCTCCCAGCAAGACCGTGACCTCTGACTCAGGCCCAGAGCATGCCAAAACCAAGACGACTTGGCTCCGTGCCCCTCAAAGTCACTCTTTCTGCCTTAGAACTGCTACCCGCCTGGGGGTGGGGGAGCAGCTGAGACAGTATAACCTGACCCACCACACATAGCTCTGTGGGCCTGCTTCCCATCCCATTGGCTGGAGGAGGGAAAGACAATGGTGTATCTCTCCAGTGAAATGAGGAAGGCAAAGGAATGGAGCGTTGTTATGTCCCTCGGGCTAAAACTCACTCTGCTCCAAACCCTCACTTTTCACCTGCCTTCATGTTTACAGAATGTTCCCTGAAGTGGTCGTGCTCAAGCTTGGCTGCACACTGGAATCTCTGGGAACTTTAACAAGGCCTTGTATGCAGGCCGCATCCCACACCTAAGAAAACAGTCATCTCTAGGGTGGGACCCAGGCATCAGTTTACAATTTTAAAGCTCCCTGAGTGATTCAAAAACGCAACCAGGATTGACAACTGTACCCTGCAGGGTGTGTATGGGCAGCCTTCAAATAGCGAACTTATGAAAATGACATTTCCTCCCTAAGGAAATGGTTTAAATGTGTCTAACATCACCCCACCCCCCACTCTCCCTTCCCACACATGGCCACTGGTCAAGGGGCAGGTTGGCTTTTCAGACCCACAGGCCGGCAGCGCAAGTTGGGGGCAGGGGCTGTTTACCATAGCTGTGGTTTATGGAGCTAGAGGCCATGCCCTGGGAGAGGCTTGAATGCCCAAAGTCCAAGCAGGCCTTCACTCAAGGAGGCTGGCCCAAAACGGAGACGGGTGGGGGAGACGTGAAGGAGGGGTGGGGCAGAGTTCACAGCCAAAACTGACGGGGAGGTTTGAGGACCCAAGAAACCCTGTGGGAGGAACAATGGGTGTGGGCAATGGCAGGTGTTCTGCATGGATTTGGGCCTCACGGGCAACTCTCACAGCTGCCCCTCAGGCCTGGGGGAGTGTGGGGGAGCTAGGAGAGGGCACAGTGTGACAGGTGTCAGCTCCTGGTCTCCCATCTGATTCGGAGTCCCAGAGGCAGAGAAGATAAAGAAGCTTACAGGGGAGAAGGATTAACTCTAGGGGCTACTTGGATTTGGGGGGCCTGAATCTTTTACATTTTGGGGAGGGGCACCTTTAAGAAAAAGAATACAAAATGACAAGTGTAACATGAAGCACAGAGCCTGAGTAAATGAGGGGCCTGGTTATGGAGCTTTATGACCTCCCAGAAAATCTGCTCTGGTTAACATGCTAACGTTCTGTGATAGGACCTTAATTGTTTCATTCCCAAATCTTGTCATACCTTCCAGCGTTGTACCTGTGTGGTCCTGTAGGTGCTGTGATCTTTGGGATACCTGTCAGACCAGCGAGGCCAGTCATCCATTTTATTTCTGGGGAAACAAAGTAGAGAGATATATGTGGTCAGTCACCTAACACATCAGTGGCTGTGCCACCAATAAGGTCTTCAGCCCTATGTGCTATTCACTGCCTCCACAGACTCGTATTAGGAGGTACCAACCATGTGTCAGGGTGGTGCTGGGCATGGCAAGTACCACAGTGACTCAGACATAGACTTGACTCTCAAAAATGACAAGACTCTGCCCATAAAGAGCTCCAACTGTGGTGAGGAGGCCAATTTAGGCAGGCAATTACAGTGTGAGGAGCACGGGAAAGTTGCACAGAGGTGCAGGGCACCTCTGAACACAGGCAGGAGGGAGGGAGTGCCCATCCCAGGCAGTGAGGGCAAGCTTACTAGAGGGGACCAGGAGAAGGGAGCCTGAGAGAATGTGCACAGATTCACTGCCATGGGAAAAAAAAAACACAAAAAAAAACACCACAATATTTATTGAGCATCTACTATGTTCCAAGTCTGGGCTAATCATTACATATGTTAAGCAATGAATCTGTAAAACATTCCCACAAGATGGGTTCAATCATTATCCCCCTTTCAAAGGTACAGAAGCTGAGGCAGAGTGAAAGTGAAGGAGCTTTTTCTCAATCTCATAGCTATTTAAGTGGTGGGTCTGAGGTTGAAACCCAGGAAGTCTGGCTCCAGAGCTCACATGGGCACAAAAGTATGAGGAGACAACTTGGAGCATTTGGGGAACTGTAAGGAATTCAGTGTCTCACACAGAGGAAGCACAAGAGAGGCTGGCAAGGAAGGAGGCTGGGGAGGCCCAAGGGGGCAGGATGGATTCCAAAGGGCCTAGAAGAACAAGTAAAGGAGTTTGTGTTGGTCAAATAAGAGGCAGGATAGCTCCTGGAGGTTTTGAAGCAAGAGTAGAGTGTGATCAGGTTTTTAGAGAGGTTTTTCTGTTCAGGAGATGTGATTATAGAAAACGGATTGGAGGCCATCGATGGAAGCAGGGGACCTCCAAGGATGCAATTGCAGAGTCCTGGCAGGGGCTGATGGGACCTTAGCTGAAGCCGAGGGACCAGCTCAAAGGTCTTCTGGCTCCAAAGACCAGCTTTACCAGCCTGGGGAGATGGATTGGGGAGGGGCAGGGAATAACTATACCACAGAAAATGCTCTGGGCTTGGAGCCAAGAGGCCTGAATTCCATGACCATATTCCTATTGCCCACCTTCCTAGGCTTTCTCAAATCCCTTCGCCTATCACAATTTTTTCACGTGGAAGGGGAGCATAATAATTCTTGCTCTGTATGACTCACTCAATTTTTGTGAAATTCAAACAACATAATGTATGTGAAAAATGGCCCACAAGTACAATGGGAGATTTAAAATGTCTGCATAATGAAACAGACAGCCCAGAGACCCAGGCCTTTATATTCTCGGGCTAAAGTGTTTTCCTTTGCTTTGGCAATGGTCCTCACAGCTCATGCATGTCCCTTCTTCCCACCTCCAGAGGACCCGTCAAATCTTCCCGCTTCTTCAAAGCACGGCCTACTGTCACCTCTTCCATGAAGGCTTTCAAGCCTTTCTCCAAACCCCTGACAGGAAATAACCTCTTCTGCTGAAGGAGTGCTGCTCTCCAGCTCTTCCAGAATCACACTTTTTTCTCTTTGGTTTAGCTGCAGTTGATTATTTACCTGGCCCCCACACCTTCCCACCTTCGTGAGTGTGATGGAGGAGCCAGCAAAGGCTTTAAGTTGAACTAGAATGTGACACCACGGATTTATTGGATGTTAAAATCTAGTGGCTGCTATTATGGCAAGTTTGACACCAAGAGTGTCCAGTTAGTTAGAAAAAGCTACTCCAGAAGTCCAAACCGGGACTGTGTATGATAGTGTATGTAATATCTGTCTTGAGGTAAAATGGGAAAAACTGTGGATAAATGGATGTTAGATGGGAGCGGGGAAGTAGAGAATGTTTTGAGTTTTTAGCTTGGCACACAAAGGACACACTGAATTTTTCTTGAATGATTGAAATATAGTAAATTAGTGACCTGGCCACAGTTCCACAGAGAAGTCTGGGAAGACAGCAGCCCTTACCCAGTAAAAAGGGCCAGAGAAGTCCATGTGATGCTTTGGGGAGGGGTGGGCACGGGGTGGGGGGGGAGCAGTCAGAAGTATGAAAGGCCTTTCAAATTCTACTCTTCTCCAAAGAATAAATAATAATAATGAGATGAAATAATGTGAGTGGTAATAATAATAGTGAGAATTGTATTTGCTAACAGTCATTGAGTACTTACTTATTCTATTATATGACAATTTGCTGAGTGTTTTACCGAATGGTCTCATTTAATCCTCACAACAAATCTATAAGGAGATAACATTTTTATCCAGCACCTAGCACAGTGCCTAGGACAGAGAAGGTGCTCAGTAAATTTATAAAAAGAAACAAATGCTAGATAAGGAAACTGGGCACCGGAATGTAAAGTAACATGCCTAAGGTCATACAATTAATAGACAGCAGAGTTGAGATTCAAACCCCTCTGGCTTACCTACTGCTTCTCATAAAAGAAAAGATGATAGGATATGGGCACCATGAAGGAAAAACAGGAGTGATGAGGGAAAACTCTTTTCCTCTGCAGTGGTATAGGGGAGCTGGAGTCTGAGAATCCAGGAGAGACCCCTGATTCAGTGGTCCTGCGTGGCCAGCCTTCCCCAACCTGAAAAGAGTCAAGTATGAGTCTCAGGTCCCCTGCTCAGAGTAAGAGGGGATAGTTTCAGGGTCCAAGACCAGCAGTCCAGCACATGCAGAGAAATGGAGATTTATTTGCTTGAGGTTTTTCCAGAAATTTCCTTCTCGGCATCTCTCCTGGAAGGATCTAGGCAATCAGCTTCATTATAGGTGACTGATCCTCACAGAAACCCTATTAGAAAGGGTAGAATAGACTTGGGGTGTTCTGGGATCTGTCCTCTGCTCCCTCACCTCAGCTGGTTAAGAGAAGATGGGACAGGAGACAGAGAAGGTGTGAATGTGCAGGAGAAACCCCACAGCCTTTGCCCGGGAGAGTAGGAGAGAAGCAGACCCTGTCTGACTGATCCCAGATCCCTCCACTGCCCCTGCTGACATTTGATAAATGCTTCCTGTGAAAATGTTTACCCAGGAGGAAATGGATCATGCTTCCCCTTCCTATCAGGAAGGTGGGAAGAGGGGCTGCATTGGTCCCATAAATTCAACAACTGTGTGCTCACCACCCCGCCTCCCTGGGTGCCCCTGAGGTGTCAGACACAGAAAGAGCTGTGACAGGAGACAGGTATATAGCTGGGAGGTCATGTCTGTAGGAACACCTCCATGTCCATCTGTCGCTTTTATCTCCTATATTTTCCTCCATTTCTTTTCAATTAAGTTGCCATCTGTCCTTGTGTTATTCAGGAAGTCCTAAAGAAACCTATACATTTTTTCTCTGATTGGGAGGTGATGCAATGGGTGGATCTAGCAAACCATCAATGTAGATCTTAAATCTTGGGAGCAGAGGTGTCCATGGCCTGGAAAAATCATTTGCTTCCCCACCAATCAGAGTCTCTTGGTTCCAGTGTCAATTGCACTGCTGTCTTCTATAGAGAGGTAGTTGGATGTATTGAAAAGAATGATGTCAGGAGCCAGAGCAGCCAATGGGCACTGGTGTCATCACTTATTCATTCTGGGACCTTGCACAGGCCCCATAACTTCTCTGAGCCCACACTCCCTCCCCTGAAATAGAGACAATGACATTACTTGCCACACAGTCTCCTCTGACAATGACATTACTTGCCACGTAGGTAAGGGAATACGTGTACAAATGCTCTGAAATAGTAAACTAATGCACAAATATGGTTTTTCCTTAAGCCTTGGCTGAGTTTCCCGTTTGTAAAATGGGTACAATAATCTCTGTGTCTCACTTTCCAAAACATCGGGAGGACAGAAGAGTTAATGTTTGCAAAGGTGTCCAAGATCTTGGGTCAATTTTCCATTTTACCAACATCCAGTCAGAAAATGAAAAACATCCCAAACACATTTCAATTCTAAACACTGACTACCTCAACCAACAAGAGTCCTCTGAGGCAAAGCACCAAAGAGGCCTATTTTCTAAATATTACATTCCCAGTCTCTAAAAGGTCTTGATTCATATTTCTAGCTTAGCTTGAATATCTCTAACTAAAGCGTCCCAATTTCCAGCAGTAGTTCTGTAAAGTATAAGTCAGAGAGTGCAATTATCAGAAGTAACACAGGAGCTTACTTAAAACCCCAGATTCTTGCCCTGTACTGAAACAGAAACTGCATCTTAACATGCTCTTTAGGCGGCCGCTCTGCATGATGAAGTTTAAGAGCCACTAGTCTGGAAGCCCCATACTGTGCTGCGGACAAGTCTTGTGAACCTTCTCTCTATATCCTCTAGCAGCCAATCCCTAGATTCCCCCAAAAGAAGAGCCTCAGATACACAGAAATCTACTGGAACCCAAGTCATGTGACCCCAGCCTCCAAGGCTCCACATCAACAGCTCTGATTCTAGAAAAGACAGGTGGGAAAGGCTGGGTCCAGAGCCAAATCTAGATTTGAGTCTAGACCACAGCAGATGTTAGCCGAAAGAAGCACAACTGATGCATGCATCTGAAGTAATAAATAGGGCCACTGGGCTCTGATAGCAGGAAGGTGGGCTGCAGGTGACATCAGAGTCCTGGCTGTCAATCAGCTGACCCAGGTCAGAGGAGAAATGTCAGAGGGAGGTAGACCAAGCAGGTCATTACAGTGTCTTGGGAGTATGAATTCTAATGACTTGGATATTTCATTTTGATCAATGTATGCTTTTTTCTGAGTTTGTGGAAACAAATCTCGAATCTTGGAGCCCTTGAAAGAATTGATGCATTCTCAGGTACTGGCTGACCCGTGATTGGTTAATCATTTCACAGGATTCTATGATTTTCTACATGGTATTAGAGTTGTGTGTGGCGATATATTTCCTCATGAAGTGGGAGGCTGTCCTCTCACTTATTCATCAAGATAACCTGAACTTGCTGTGTTCCGTGGTACTGTTCACTGCAGCTCTTGGTCATCCTGTAGGAATGTGGCGAGGGTCTACACATGAATAATTCCCATTCCATTATGTTGCCTGATGGCAGCACAACCTTTATGAGTAAGACAGACGGGCTATCATCTCCGTCTCTCAGGTGAGCAAACTGAGGTTCAGAGAAGGCAGAATAATTTCCTAAGTTGCACAGTATAAAGTTCATAAATAGAACTCCGGGTCTTCTGGCTCAAATTTCCTTCCACTGCAACTTTCTTAAGTCTCAGAAACTTGACTTTTGAGATACATCTAGAAGCTTTCTTCTTAGCACTTTGAAAATCTACAGAGCTCTTTCTTCTTGTTTTCTGGTTAAAAAACGACACCCTTATTTAATACTTTGGCATATGAATTAGGGAGACCAATCATCTGAATTTTTCCAGGACTAGCCTACCTTTAGCACTACAAGTCCCATGTCCCAAGAAACCCCTCAGTCCTGGGGAAACTGTGACAGGCAGGCACCTTACTGCTCAAACCATCTCACCCATCAGTGAGCTTCCAGCTGTGTAGGAACCCATGCCTCCTGACTCCCCGCTCACCACAGCCACTGCTCCCCACGAATCTGACTCCCCACAGCAAAGGTGACACTGGGAAATCGACCTACATCCTGCTAAGCATTCTGGTGAACTTCTGATCACAACGGGCATATTAGCAATGTAGGCGAAAGGATACAGAAAACACTAACATTAGAATCATCAGTACCCATCCAAATGACCATAGACAAGAATTTGCTTCATGGAACACTGGTGCTGGGAGGGGAAAAAAATGACTGAAGACACAAACATCATGCTGCTCTATAGTTAATTTAGAAATAGTGTTGGGTGCATTAATTATTATGGCCACTGGAGCAGACATTCTGGTTAAACCCTGGCTCTGCTATCCAACGGCTGTGTGATCTTGGGCAGGTTGTGTCTAATTTCCTCATCTATAAAATGGAAATAACAGACTCTTCTTCACAGAGTTGTGATAAGAATTAATACATGTAACACAAGAGAGAGTGCCTGCTATAAATCACTCATTTCTTCCATAACCTATACACTGCATGGCCAATACCAACATCTAAATAGTAAATACTACACAAACCAAGCAGAGATAACAGGATTCATTTGTTTCCCAATAATTGAGGACAGTAAAAGGGAGATGGGAAAACTGTTTCACCTGAATATAGTCTTCTTCCTTCTTCACTTTGAGAGTCACTAGAGCCTCAAAGTATTATTTACTTTTACTTCATGATCTTTAGCTTCATGATCACAAATAAAAGAGGACCAATCAGCTGGATAATTAATTGCTCCTTATACTAGTGCAATATTTTATATATGTCAACTCACTTTTCCATATTTGGGTTTCCGTTTTTGGGTTTGGATGGAAGCAGACCTGTACAAACCACACTCCATTTTGAACCAGGGTTGTTTGGCCCATGTTGTCCGACTAGTATTTACCACTGAGCATCTACCATACATTTCTTGCTAAGCTGGATACCGTGGGAAAAGCTGAGCCTTGATGCATTCACTAGTTATCTCGGGACAAACTATTAGTGGATACAGCAGTACATATAAAGTACCAAATAACCCGGGTATTCAGTAAGGACAAGAGAATAAGAGAAGGTCACTGTGGGCTGAGGCGATTAAGACAGAGAATAAGAGAAATGAAGTGGCATTGGTTGGAGTGCCTGCTGTATCCCAGCTTTTTGGACGTATTTTGTTCAATCTTCTCTAACAGAGAGGTTATCAGAGCACTGTCTGTGACCGTCAATCTCATCCTTTGGGTGTGCTCCAGAAAACTTCCAGCTACCTGTATGGACGTCTCTGAGCCTGAGGGCTTTTTCCAGAAGCAGGAGCAGTCCAGATGAACCAGGAAATTAGCACTCTCTAGGCAGCAGCCTTCCACCAATGATGGAGAGGAGTTGGTATTTAAATACCCCAGCTCCCTTTAGGGAGGATAATTTTTGAGTCCTGCATTTCACAACTTTCCAAAGGTGTCTCTGTTGGGATTCAGCTGCAGTTGCCCACAGAGGTAACTAGCTTGATAATGAGCCCTTTCCTAGTTGCCTTCCCTTCCCTATATTACTGCCTATGCTTCTATCTATGCTCCTTCCCCTTCCCAAATAGACCCTTTGCACTCACATCCTTGTTTAAAGGTCTGCTTCTGTCCAAACCCAAACTAAGGCAGCCTCGTATTTGTGAAATTGGTTAAAAATGGCATCATGTTGACTAGTGAGAAAACTAAGAGTCAAAGAGATTAAATATCTAAGGCACCTCGCAAATGTGTGGTAGTGCTCAGCTCTACATCCTTCTGACTCCAAGTTCACCCCTGCCCTGTTAGCGTACTGAGAAAAGTCGCGTGATCTTGGAAACAGCCCACTCCTACTCCTGCACTCAACCCACTCAGGAAACTGGGAACTTTCCCCAAATTAAGGCTGAAAAATAGACTGATCACTTGGTCTCATTCAGTTCTCATTGCCTATTCATTTTAAATTGTCTCAGTCCCAGCTCTCCATGTGAAATAAGGACAGAAATGATGGTTACACAGGAGAAAAGCATCTAGTCCTCCACATGTGAGGGTAGGTGCAAGCCAAGAAACAGGAAGGAACTCTTTATGTATGTGGAGATGCTGAGAGAATGTTGTCTCTACATTGTTTATCCAGATCCACAGCAAATGGTTTTTGAAGCCACATTTCCAATTCATGACAATTTTTGCAGATCACTTGGATTAAGGTAGAATGTAAGCCATTGCATTGGAATAAGCCAAGTATATGGCTGGATATACAAACAACTATACCAGAGTTGGGAATACCAACAACTGGATATACCAACTGGATATACCAACAGCTATAACAGAGTTGGGAAGTTTGAAAGACTTGCTGTGGCTCAGGGAGTTTTCTGTGAATCCAGGTAAAGTTTTGGCTCATTCAAGAGGTAACTTGATCCAACTTTTAAGCAAAATGAGATTAGCATGGTCAGGAGCAGGTCGATGGATGAAATCAGCCTAAATTTATCAAAAGTCATCAGCAAAATTTCTTCTAGTTATGTCTAGTGTTCTAGTTACCTATTGCTGCATATCAAACCATCCCAAAATTTAGTGCCTTAGAACAACCATTTTATTATATCTCATGATTTGTGTGGGTCAGGAATTCAGGCTGGGCTTGGCTTAGCAATTCAGTCCCACATGGCATCAACCACTGTTACTCAGAGGCACTTACCTGGCTAATGGACTGGTATGAACGGTCTGAGACGGCTTCACTCACATGTCAGGCCCATGTCAGGGTGGACATGGCTAGAAGTCTGAGCTCAGTGGGGACTTTTAAGCAAAGAACCAAGTCTCCAGTGAACAAGGTAGAAGCTCCATGGCTCTTCTTTGTATGGCCTACCTTTGGGATCACATAGGGTCACGTCTGCCAAAGTTCTTGTCAAAGTAGTGACAAGTACATCTAGATCCAAGCGGAAGGGACTTACACCTAACCCTTGAGTGGCACAGTGTATAAAACTGCAACATCCAATTTGAGTTAAGCAAAGAAAGGAAGTCAAAGCCTGTAGGCTTTCTCTGAATCTGAGACTGTTGCTGCAGCTGCTTTGCCAGGACAAAACCTAGGCAAACCAGGGCGTGTGACCTAGGGCATGGCCAGGGAGGGAATTAGGAAAGGAGAGGTCTAGTGCTGCTAAAATCCCTGGTCTCCTGACAGTGCTCCTTGGTTCCAGCTTTGCTGGGCTGGCAGACAGCTTGAGCTGAGTGAAGAGCTTCACCTGCTCCAGGACACTGGTCCCTTGGCACTGAGAAAAAGGGAAGAGACCCATGTGGAAATGTTTGGCTGATTTAAGCAATGTGCAAATCAAGCAGGGATCAGAGCTGAGCAAAGTGCCTACTGCTGCTCATCACATCAAAGATCTGCAGCTGAGCTTAGGCTCCATGGGGAACTGTTACCAAAGCCTGCAGCTCCCAGGGGAAGGCCACACTGTGGGCTTCAATCCTGAAGCTACTGTCCAACACACTGATCACTTTCCTTAAAGTTTTATCATCTATTTTTGAATTGAGTCCCTGGAATGACTCCTGGCAGAGTAAATCCTTAGTTTCCCTATAACCATGATGATACAGCCATAAAAACACAGAGCCAGTAATTACCTGACATGTTCATATGTCTGGAGTCCTATAATGGAGTATCCCATGGGAGCTGAATGTGGGAGGAAGTTTGCATTTTTGCATTAGACAATGTAGGCTGCTCCAGTTAATGTCAGTCCTGGAAAGGCCAAACTTATATGCTGATTTATTGAACCTATAATATTCCAAAATCAATTTGTAAACACCTCTACAAACCAGGACATTATATAGAGGTAATATATGTATTAGTTCAGTGCTCTGAATTTAGTAAATATTCAATAAATGTGAGCTGAATAAATGGATGTCCCACAGGCTGGAAGCCCAGACACCTGAGTGCCAGTCTCATTCTTCTACTAACTGGCCATGAGGTCTTGGGAAAAGCACTTCCCCTCACTAAGCCTGCCAAAACAAATTCTAACACTCTTTAAAAGCAGATAGCAAACCTTTTCACGAAGATGGCGCCGAAAGCGAAGAAGGAAGCCCCTGCCCCTCCCAAAGCCAAAGCGAAGGCTTTGAAGGCAAAGAAAGCAGTCCTAAAAGGCGTCCACAGCCACAAAAAAAAGAAGATCCGGACGTCACCCACCTTCCGAAGGCCCAAGACACTGTGGCTCCGAAGGCAGCCTAAATATCCTCGGAAGAGCACTCCCAGGAGAAACAAGCTTGACCACTATGCTATCATCAAATTCCCCCTAACTACCGAGTCAGCCATGAAGAAGAGAGAAGACAACAATACACTTGTGTTCATTGTGGACGTCAAGGCCAACAAGCACCAGATCAAACAGGCTGTGAAGAAGCTCTATGACATTGACGTGGCCAAGGTCAACACCCTGATCAGGCCTGATGGAGAGAAGAAGGCATATGTTCGGCTGGCTCCTGACTACGATGCTTTGGATGTTGCCAACAAAATTGGGATCATCTAAACTGAGTCCAGCTGGCTAATTCTAAATACAAACGTTTTTCACTGTAAGAAAAGAAAAAAAAAAAAGCAGATAGCAAAGTCCAAGTACTTAATGATATAGCTTCACAATGTCTACTATCTACTAAAAAATTACTAGACATATAAAGCAGGAAAATGTTCACCCATGACCAGGAGAAAAATCAGTTAATAAAAACAGCCTAGTATATGACAGAGATAATGCACAAGTATTTAAGTAACTAGACAAAACCCAACAAAGAGTCAGTAAAAAGTGCAAATTCAAACCCTGGTCTCCTGACACTTTCACACAGCGTTCTTTCCATCACTTGTGCTCACCAGTCTTTCTGTATCTGTGGCAATTTGTAAGGTTTTACCATGACAATTCCAATGCAATTTTCCTATACTCTAGTCTGCACTTTAGTTTAGAATCTCTCAGAGGCTTGCAGAGATAGGCACAGATCTGAAAATTCTGAAGGCCAGTCTCTAATCAGGGACCAGCACAGACCATCCTCATGGACCAAATTTCAACATCAACAGAACTCCTTTGTCAGTTTCCCATGGCCACCCCTAGGTCACACCTCAGGCCGAAGGAGCTCTGCCATAGGTGCTGTGGCTTATGAGCACATAGGAATCAGTGTGTGGACAGTGGGAGCACTTGCCAGAAGCCAAGCCTCCATTTCAGCCCTGAGTCGGCAAAAACTTAAGCAAGAGGTGAAGGGGAACAGAAAATATTGCAGGCTGATGTCAACCTGCAGAAAGGTGCACATTCCCCCACCCCAAACCCCAATGCTGAGGATGTATTCATGTGAGCGCTGCCTACAAGTGCTTCTGAAAAGATGGTTCAAGGAGCACAGACACAGGGTCACCTCCCAGGCTAAGGGTGTAGCTTTCCTCCCTGCAGTTCACTACACAACTTATTACCAAAGCAAATATCAAAGCCCTGCAATTTGCTAATTACAAGCAGGATCCTGAGCTTGTGGGCCCAATTAGATACTTGTTCCTCATTTTCTGTGTGACCCGCCGACTGTACCCAAAATTACCCACTCATCTTTTAACTGCCCTGAGATCTGGTTGACTCACGTCCAATTCACTCCCACAAAGGGCCTTTGGTATCTCTCTGCTTTCCAGGTTCCCCCCGCCCCAACACACACACACACACCCCTATTATCTTTCTCTCTGCATCACACACCAATGTCTGGTCTCCCCCAATTGGGGCTCCTCTGAGATTTCCTGATCTTGCTCCTTGCCTAGGCTTGGAGCATAAGGCAGGAAACAGCTCCTGTTGGTCTGGGCATCTTGCCTAGCTTCCCCAAGGGCGCTCAGGAGGCTGTGGCTACATTCAGTTCAGCCTCTGCCCCAGACACAGAAGGAGTAAGGAAAATTACAGCTTCTCTGGAGCCGGCTACTGCCAGAGCTCCTGCCCACACTCTCCATCAATACCCCCTGGCTCTGGACGTCAATCAGGTCAGGGCTGGTTCCAGGAAGACTCACTGCCAGTCCTGGGGAAGGAGGTCCCAGGAGCTGCCAGCAGTAGCTCTCCAGGGAGACACAGTTGGAAAGGAGAAAAAACCCTCATGATTTTCTACTTCATTAGGCAAGCTACCTGGCAAGCAAAAAATTTCCAGCAAACTTTTTGATGATTTACTATGTCAATGCTTCCTACTCTTTTTTGTGTCACAGACACCTTCGCAAAACTGATGAAAGTTCTGGACCCTCTCCAGCAAGAACCTTTCATATTTTTACTCCATGTATTTATTTAATCATTCAACAAATATGTATGGAGCACCTATGTGCCAAGCACTAAGCAAACACCAGTGGACAAAAGAGACAAAAATTTCTACTCTCATGGAGCTTATATTCTATCAGGAAGAGAGAAGCAATAAGTAATAAATGTAACAAATAAATAAAATATGCCATTTGCCAGAAAATAAGTGCTATGGGAAAAAATTCGAGCAGGCGAAGCGAGAGATTGGTGGAGATGAAGGTTATATTTCAAATAGAGTGTGCCAGGTTGTCCTCATTGAAAAGTGAAATGTAAGCAAATAATTGAAGAATGTGAGAGGTTTCACCATGTGGGTATCTGGAGAAAGAGTGTAACAGCCAGAGGTAACAGCCCAAGGGCGAGTCCCTGCCATGCGTCTGAGGAAAAGTGAGAACAGTATGGCTAGACTGGAGAGAGGGAGGGGGGCAGTCTCAGTGGGTCACAGACAAGGGAGTGGGGGTAGGGCAGGGATCACAAAGGGCCTTGTAGGTCACAAGGACTTTGACTTTTACTCTGAATTAAATCAGGAGCCATTAGTGGGATTCGAGCAAAGGGGGAATACGATCTCAGTAGTGGCAGTAGAGACCTTGAGAAGGTTGAGTCAAGAGGATGTCCTGAATAGTTGTGGTGTGTGCAAGAAAGATGTGCATGTATAATTTCACACACACTTCAGCAGTTTACCAACCTCCTAAACACCCTCCATGCATGCACGTGAAGGGCCCCTTGTCAAATGATAAAGGGAGTAGTGACCCCTAGGAAGGAGGGGAAAGTGGCGACTCCAGGGGAGAGGGAGTAACTTAGCTATATCTAAAAGTTTCATTTCTTTTTAAAAGTGCATAAGAAGATATTTCAGGCAAGCATGGCAAAATATAACATCTGGTAATCTGAGAGGTGGATACATAGGTGTCTATTACATTCTTTATACTTCAATTTTTCATAATTTTAAAAAGAATTGATCATTTCAGAGTTTTTCAGAAAGCCTCTCTCTCACTTGCTTGTCAATGCATGAGAGAAAATCAACACAACTCTGCTAGTAATTCTGGCTGTGACTTCTGGCTGTGTGTACTTCACTTCTCTAACTTCCTTTCCTTCCCTTCCTTCTAGTAGCTCAGAATCAAAGGTGAGATAAAACAAGGACTAACACAAAAACCGTTCTATAGCCAACAGAACCTAGAAGAGGAAGAGAGTAGCAGGAGCTGGGAAAACTGCGGAAGGCCTCCTGGCAGAAGCAGCCCTTCCACAGGATCCAGGATAGGCAGATTGGGCCTCGCAGAAAGGAGGGAACGTCTTTCCAACTGGGGGCTGCCTCAGGAACAGAGGCAGAGTTGGGAGGAAGCATAGGGCCCAAGCACCTACTCTACCATGGCCCATTTTAGGGAGAGTAGGCAGATAAGATATTTTCCTCAGGATCAGAATTAGAGAAAAAGGGCCCCATGGAAGGGGCTTTCAGAGCCCTGCAGTTGACTGGTGGGACCAAGAGAGCCTGGTGGTGAAAAATCGTGGATTCAGCTCTGCCGCAAGCTGAAAATTGCAGATGAGGGTGACTTCAGGCCCCCAGGGATTAAAGCTGCTGAGCTGGGTGGAGTCGCCTTGCTGACCTGGAGAGAGACCTTCTCTGAAGCAGAAGACCAGGGAAGCTCCCCTGCCACTTCTGCCTCAGCCAGGCCATGGCCCTCAGACCACAAATTCCTCACAAGCTGCAGACCTGTCACTGAGCCTGGGGGAAGGTCCCCTGCTGCCCACATTTTGCAGAAACTTGCCATGTCACAAGTCCTGATTAGGGGCCAAGGGAACGATTTCCCAGGCCACAGCTTTAACAAGACCATACTTCCTAATTACTAGTTTTCCCCTAATTAAATAAAAAGGGGGGAGAGAAACCAGTGATTACTCCACCTTGTAATACCACCTTCTATTTATGTGCGTCTCTCTTCAGAGGAGCTCAAAGTGCTGTGTATATTATTGTGTATTTTCCCCTCATAATATCCTTGAGATTCCTAGGGATGGTTATTATCATACCATTTTACAGCTGGGAAAAGGGACATGGCTGAGATTAAGAGAAGTGTCCAAGAGTCCTCACTGGCTACGGTCACTATTCTGAAGCTCTTAAGAAACCTCCTCGTATTTGAAAATAAAGTTGTCCCCTTGGAAATAAACTAGGTTAAAGCAACACATAAAGAACAGTCATTTACTGCAAACTTGACAATAGTAATTAACACGATTTATTCTCACAACAATTCTATAAAACAGATAGTTTTACATCAATCTTACACAGAAGGACAATGAGATTCACACAGGCAAAGTAAGCTGCCTAGAGTCGCATAATAAAAATAATTGTAGTAGTAGTAAAAGCAGAAGCTAATATTTACTAAGCACTTACCATGTGCCAGGCATTTTGCATTTATTAACTCGTTTTAATTCTTACGACAACCTTTTGAAGTAGATATTAGTATTATCATCATTTTGCTGATGACAAGACCGAAGCACAGAAAACTTACGTTACGCCTAAAGTCACACAGCACGTCAGTGGCAGAGCCATATAGGAACTCACAAAAGCTACGCATGCCCCACCACACCAGTTTACCCATCTGACGGAATGCTGTAATCTGAGAGGTGGCCTGGGAACACCCAGGTACAGTCCCTGTGACCCAAGTATAGCTCCAGGTCTGCTCTGTGCCCTATCACCATTGTGGGTGGCGGTGCACTTTCTGTATTCCTGCTGTGTGCCAGGCCCCTCACTCTCAGGGTGGGTACCAGGAGAGGGGACCTTGGAGGAAAGGCTCTTCCTGCCCACCTGGAGCTAAATATGCTGGGTACTTTCACTGGTATAAAATGGCGCTGTTGAAGCTGTTAGCACAAAGGTAGTGGAATCTGTGAGTAAGGAGTAGCCTAGGGAGACATTCAGATTAGTGGGAAGTGAACTTGCTGAGGTGCGTGTATGTGGGAGGTGGTGTATCTATCTCTTCCACACTCCAGAGACATGAGCCGCCAAAACATCCTAGAACCTTGGCTTTTTCACCGCCTTCCCTGCAAAAGCATCCTCAAGTGACTCATTCCACCCATCTCCTTACCAGGAGCGGAGATGTCCTAGATGGGGAGAGAAATTCTGACTCCTTGACAGTCTAGCCAACCTTGTCCATCAGTAAATTGGCCTTCCAGACTAGGCTTAAGAGTTGGGGGCCTCCAAGAGCCCAGCTACTTCCTGGGGCAGTAAAGATAAGACCAGGCCCCTTCCCTGACTCCCAGGTGAGGGCCTGGCTGGCCTGCCAGGTGGCGTGTTACACTCAAACCTGTCTTCTCTTTTCAGACCAACACTTGCAGCAGACTGACTACAATCCTCACCTCCTGTCATTATGTATCCTGCCCCTTTCCATAGGTCAGGATGCCAGGGAGCCCTTCCTGAGAATGACAGGATGAGGGTTAACAAAGGGCCAGCACGTCACAATTCCCAGTGAGTGTTGGCTACACCACCCTCATGGTCCCCAGGTCTTTTCGACCAAATCAGAACGTTTCGGAAGGGCTTGCCATGTCTCTCTTACAAACTTTCCAGAACTTCCATCTCTACCTTGTTGAGAGCCTAAGTGCTAGAAGGAACATTCTAGAAGACAGCATCTTTTATCTAGTGAGTACAGTGGCTACAAGCATGGGATCTGGTGCAAGACTGCCTAAATTTAAACTGTAGTCCTACCATTTACTAGCTGTGTGACCCTGAGCAAGTTGTTGAACCTCTCTGTGCCTGTTTTGCTGCCTGGAAATTGTGGATAATAAGAATTCCTACCTCCTAAGAGTCATCGGATTGTTGTGAGAATTAAATGCTTTCGTGCATTACAGTGCTTAGCACAGAGCAAGCAGTCAGTAAATGTTAACTACTAGGTGGCCTGGAAATTTCTTCCCCAGAAAGAATCCATTACTTTTTGTCAACTTCACCCTTGTACCCCAGCACCGCAGGCACGTAGAGGCAGCTGAGTATTGTGAAAACTTGTATTCGTTTTGGGGATGGAAAATGATATTAGAAAGGGGACTTCGTCTTCTAAAGGTTGATTCTCAGCCCCTGCTGACCCCATAGTACGTGCAGGTAAAGAAAGAAGAAAAGAAAATTCACGGTCGGGTTCCCACCCCCCGGGGAAGGACGAAGCTGGCTCTCTCCAGCCTCCTTGAAGATCCATTGGCTGTTTTCGCCCCACCCCCCACCCTCTGCCGGAGACTGGAGGTTCCCCTGCAGATGTTCAGACCCTTCAGAAATGTAAAACCAGGGAAGCCAGAGCCTCTCAGGCACGCGGCATCGCTCCCCACCCTTAAATGAGGCTTAAACACCAGAGGACTTGCCAAAGATGGAACTGTTTTGTTGGGAGCTCGGGTTTCTCCCCCCGCTTGGCTGAGCCGGTGGTGCAGCTGCTCCGAGGTCATGCCCGAGACACGTCCGCACAAGCCCTGCCGGGGGGCGCAGAGGCTGGGGACGCGGGGGCCGTCACCTTCTCCAGGGACCTGCCCTGTCTCTGTTCCCATCTTCATTTCAGCCATGCCGCCCTGGACGTGGCTTTCCTTTTCCTATGAAGATATTATTTTTGTCCCACAAAAGAAAAAGACCCTAAGTGAAAAGAAATGGTTCTTTAAAAATGCTAATTGTGAGCACTTGTTAATAATTGTTTCGGAATTCTGTCTGTTGGAGTTGGAGATCTTTTTCAGTAAATAGCAGAGGGAGAAAAACTTACGTTTGCCATAGGAAACCTGAAGCCATTTAACTTTGAAAGTTAGTCTTCATTTTCTATTACTTACAATGTTTGCATTTGCATGCTTGGAGCCTTCCACCTATGATAAAAATAGAGGCACTGAACAGTTAAACCACCTGTGTTTTCCTTGGATTGCATATTTTCCACTGTAAACAAGAAAACACAGATTGAAAATCCATTCATTCCTTCATAAGTGCTTTAGTTGGGGTTTATTTGTGTTTTCAATCAAAAACAACCTTTGGAAGATTAAGACGTTCAAGCAAAAGAAACTCCAAGACATTTTTTTTATCCCCTCTGCAGCTATTTCTACATAAAGCCCAAGATTTTTTAAAAATGCAATGAATAATTATAGTTACCATTTAATTTACTGAGCACATACTACCTGTTTGACTTGTTGTCATCTCATTTTTTTATAATATTGGGAGGTAGTTATTTTTAATTCCTATTTTACAGATGAGAAGACAGGCTCAGAGAGTATAAGCAAATGGCTAATAAAGAATGCAGCCTTTATATCCCTTCTCTTGGGTCTGAGAGCTAGCTGTAAAGCTGTGCTCTTTTCACCACCATAAACCATTTCCGGTGTTTAAATATTTCTAAGTAAATGGGTGGTTAGGAACATAGAGGTATAGATGATGTTTTCTCTTAATTTTCAATATAACTTTTAGAGAGTGAGGCAAACAGTGAAAGGCACTGATTTCTAGAGCTGGTGCTGCCTACATTCTCTGGCCATCCCACCAGAATAAGGCTCTGAGCCTCAGTAACCCCTCTCTAAAATGAGACGTTATCTCTGTAAAGTCATATCTAGCTCTGACATCTTAAGATTTATCCTAAATGAAAAGCTCAGATTCTTCAGCCCGTTGTTGGACATGACATAATATTAATCACTACACTCCTGATTCCCTGGTTCCATTTATCTAACTCTGGGATTCTCAACACTGGCTACACATTAGAATCTTCTGAAAGAGCTTTTTAAAAATACAGGTGCTCAGGCCACACCCACAAAGATTCTGATTTAATTGGTCTGACATGTGGCCCTGGCATTGGTATTTTTCTAAGACTCCCCAGGTGAATGTGCAGTCAGGATTGAATATTGATCTAACCTAGTGAACTACTCCAATTTCATCTACCCCAGTGGTGCTTTTATAAATGTAGTTGCTGTGACTGGAATTCCTTTTTTATAAAATCCAATAACACTAGTGCTACCAGAGTCCATCTCAAAACAGATGTGAGCTTTTTGCTTTATTTGTGTAATTTGCTTAAATAAGTTAAGATGTCTCATGATAGTTTTGAAATGCTCAAAGGGTGTGTGTGTGTGTGTGTGTGTATGTGTGTGTGTGTGTGTGTGTGTGTGTGTGTGTGTGTGTGTGTTTTGTTTTGTTGTTCTTGCTCTTGTTGAGACAATAGATGATTTGTTTTCTTCAGAGGTAGAGACAGAAGATTGTCACAATAACCAGAGGTTCTAGATCAATCTGATCCAATAATTGACTGGCCAGGTGAAAGAGATCACACAAAATATTTATCTAACCCCAAGATGATAGTCCTTCTTTGGAAACAGCCTATTTTAGACCTTGCCTCAGAAACTGGGTTGAGCTGGAGATGGTAGAAGTGTGGAAGTCTGGGTAAGAGGTCAGCCTGGAGCCATTTGAATAAAGGCCCTAAGTTATTTTATGTACTATTAGTGTCTTGATTTGGCACCTATTAGAGGGGGGCAAACTTTCCAAAGCTCTCCATCTAAATGTAACCCAATGGCATAAGTACCCAGGGAAAGTCCAAACATTCTTGCAAGTCAGAAAAGATTTACTTCTTATATATGGAAGGATCTACTGATTTCTTGATATGCAAAAAAAAATCTAGAGAGTTTGCTTCATTTAAGAGAAAAAAGTCTGTTATAGTTTGTTCATTAAGCTTTAGCTTCTTTCTTTCTCTTTTGCACGAGCCTGTGAGACCCACCACATCAGATGTGTGCGTGCGTGTGCACGCGTGCACGCGCACACACACACACACACACACACACATAAATGAAAATGTAGTTTTTTTTTAATTCAACCTCTGGTGACACAGTTCAGGTGGATGAAGTATTAGTAGGTCACATCAGTTGGTACTGTGGTCAGAACAGTGATTTCTATAAACATCTTTGGTGGGACTGATATTCAAGTAGGAATATCAGGCGATTCTGTGGACTTTGGCCTTTACCTGTTACTTGTAAACAATCTCAACCATACAACATGGACACAAAATTATACTTAATGTATAAATGCGTGAAATCACCTTACATGTTAAACTGTTTCCCCTTGGCAATATAGAAAGATTAACATTTCTGTACAAAGAATGGTTTTGGTCTTGCCTTCCAGCTACAGTACATGCATTCCAATAAAGTTCATCTGGAACAGTTAGTAGTCACATGAATGAATATGTAGCCCAAGATCACATTCTTAAATAAAGATATCATCCAAAGAACAGGGGTCGGGAGGCGGGTAGCTTATTGCAGTAATTTAAAGATGAAAATTCCAGAAAAATGCGCAAATGTTCTCTAATGTGGATTTCCATAATAAACTCTGGGTCAAAAGACAAAATCATTTCAGGATTAGAACAAGGAGAGGACGACTGATTAAAGCTTGCTTAAATGAGCAAACTGGGGAAAACATCTTATCCACTCAGGTACATTGTCCTCCATAGATCAAAGATGAGCCTGTGCTTTAAACCATTGACATAAAATTAAAAATCAGTCTAGAGAAGAGAAAGAGACTTTGAAGTAATAGGGAAGTTGTCACCTCTTGTATGAACTGCAGGGACCAGATCTGAAATGCTGACCTTAAGAAAAGACGCTAATAGCACAGCTTCCAAAGCAGGAAATAAGTTTTTAAAAATCTCTTTTACCTGTAATGATATAGAGTATGACTTCGGGGACAGCAGTTGCCTAAGGAGAATGTGTTTCATGTCTGCCTAATCTAATAAACATTCACTGAGCTCTTTCTTACTATATCCCAGGCACTGGACTGAGCATCAAGATACCAAGATGAGTAAGACTCAGTCCTCTTCCTCAGGTGACATTGTTTACGGTGGAAATTCATATGAGGTGTTAGTACAACCACAGTTTCACAGCTGATAAATCTCACTGCTCACAACTCGAGGCTTGGAAGTCAAGATGGTTGGGGGTAACTTGGACAGGGCACCAGCATCGATCATTAGTTCAAGCCAACAAAAGTTCTCTCAGAGCCAACCCTGAGCAAGAACTCATGGGAGGGGCTATGCAGAGTGCAGAGATGAATGTCAGGGTCTCCATGCAGAGGTTCCCAACCAAGTTTCCAATGAAAAGGAAAAATACATGAGTAACTTTAGGGGTAACTCATTGCATGTGGCAAGAAAGACTCCTTGCTAATTGGTTCTCCCCAAGAGAAACTACATAGAGAGACATTTGAAATACTTTGGAAGAATAATGCTTTAAAAGCACAATAGATTGAAACACCAGAATGACATATTAGTTGCAAACCACTTAGTGAATGGCCTTCCTTCAGCACATTGGGCTGATTAAGAAGTATATTAACTGGTGAGCTTCTCTGTCTGACACAGACATTTAACCCTCTGCAGAGAATTTAACAGGCTTTTCAAGGAAAGTAAGGTACTAGTATATATTCATTCAAAATAGATGCTGATAAAAGCCTAACTAACCAACTCTAGACAAGTGTTGGAGCAAAAAGTATCACTGAAGGAAATGCTGCATCATAACTGTCTATGTCACAAAATCCATGGGGCTGACTTATTCCGAAGCTGTTCCCTCAAAGTCTCCCCAACCATCCCAGCCTGGATGGCTGTTACTGTATCTAAATTCTCCCAGGCCCCTGGGCTGTATCCCTGGAGCTCACACCGCAGCCAGTACAGTTGGGAGCTGTTCTATGGTTGAGTTGTGGCCTTCCCGATTATTCTGTGAGACCCTGACTCTAGAGATCACATCTCCTCTCCTCTCTGCCACCCCATTAATCCTAGAATAGGATTTGTATGATTTGGGCTGAGCACATCCTGACAGGGAAAACCTTAGACTTGGATTGGGAGACCATAGCCAGTGTGACCACTGAATAGCCATTGACCTTGGAAAAGGAACTTTTTCTGCCTGGACTTTGGTGTCCTCACCTATAAAATGAGAAGGTGGGTTATATATTCTTTGAGGCTAGTCCCTAATACTCTGTGATAATGCGATTTCTAGCAAATGCCAAATCTCCCCCAACACACACACACCCCACCTCCCAGCTCACTTCTCCTTTCTTCTCCCTGTATTTGTGAATTAGCAGGCAACTAACTGTCTTACATGAGATAAATACACAAGCTCAAGCACACAAGCCTCATACTAACTGCTGTTAGGCCTCTCAAGATGAATGTTCCTAATACTGGCCTTTTCTCCTAACAATAACAGCATGACATTGATCCCAATTCCCTCTAAATACAAAACTGAGCACCACATGTGTCCAATTCTTTACAGTTTATAGGACAGTTTTACATAGGGTCCCACAAAATTCTATAACCTGTTACTGTTGGGCCCATTTTACAGAAGAGGATTCGATGCAGTCATATAGTTAGCTAGTAAGTTTCCACTCCAAAAGCCAGCTGCCTCCTCCCTGAGGTGCCACAGACAGATCCTTCTTTCCAAGTGAGAGGCAGGAAAGGAGTACCGTAGTTGAAGTTCAAAAAGAGAGAAGAGCAAAAGGAAGAGATAGGGAAAGGGGAAGAGAGAAAAGAAGGACAAGCTACATCCTGATACTGGTAAGAAGCCCTCCAGCTTTAATCTGCCTTTGGCTCACAGCTCCTTACACCTCCCAGGATTTAGAACCCCTGGGTTATTCTTCTGACCCTCTGCCACTTTCCTGCCCTGTCCTGTTCTTTCCTCTTCTTAGGCTGACCTAAAAAGAATGTCCGTTGTAATCTCCAGCTGTTTGATCTTTTAAAATGTCTCTCACTTGTCTGTGGCATATGCTCCAACCAAAAAATAGACCTTGGGCATTCAAGATGGGAAAGCGTATTAAATGGCAAAAGCCAGCCTTGTGCCAAGGGTGTGGGCAGCCCCTAGATAACTATGATGACCAGGTGTCCTGGATTTGCTGGGATGGTCCTAATTTAAAACATTCTAGCCTCTTGTCCCCATAAGTGCCTTCACACTTGTCAGCCTGGGTGTCCCTGTTCGGGGTTTGGAAAATATAGTTACCACATGGATACCCGATATCCAAGTATCTAACAGACCCAGTGTCAGAATCATGGGGGTGGAAAGAGGACAGATATTGGAGCCAGATGGATCTTGGGTCAACCAGCTCTGCCACTTACTGTTTGTGTGGCTTTAGGCAACTTTTGTTCTTTCTGAACCTCAGTTTCTTCACCTAGAAAATTGTGAGTTGCGCAGTAAGTCAGCCCCATGGATTTTGACTTATCAGAACAACCACTGCTTACAGACACTTAATATCTTCCAGATGTTTCTGTCATTCTGTTTGTAAGTCATATTGTTCGGATTTTGGTCAAATCTGGTGTATTACAATTTAAAGTATTAACTTAAATGTGTGGTTCCGAGTGCCATCTTAAATAGCTATAATAATAGCAAAATAGCCCAACAGATATGAAATGCCCTTTTTTATTCCTATCCATCCATTCCAAATCCTCCTCATTCTTCAAGACTTAATTCAAATCTGCTCTCGTCTGCTCCCTAATAGTTTAATGTAGGCTGATCCTGCTCCAGCCAAGTTTGGGGTCTCATCTAGATAATTGCTATAGGTTCCAGCAGCTTTTGCCTCAGCTCTCACCTCCCTCTAATCCACTTGTCATAAGCCCAGCATATAGACCTTCCTGAGCCCGGTCCCACCTGGTACTCAGGGGCCAAGGCAAACAATAAAAGGGTCCACTATGAAGCCAACCAACCACCATATCTGATCCTGGTGCCCCACTAACCTGATGTTGACCTTAGTTGCGTGATTTGACCTTTCTCAACCTCAGTGCCCTCATCTAAAAACTAGGATTAAGTTTCCTGTATCTCCTGCCCATGAGAAGCATTTTCAAAGCTTTCTGGTTGCCATGTCATTTAACAAGCATTGACTCCTCCAATTCCCAAATCTTCTTTAGCTCCTATTTTCAGGCACATCGAACACAAACTCAGCATTCAAAACCCTCCATAATCTGGCCACACTCCAAGATTCTCAAACTTATTTCCACCCAGCACACACTTTTGGTACCAGCCATGACGGGCTCCTCACTGCTCACTCGTCCCTGCCTCTGCATTTCTGCCCAAGCTGTTCCCTTTACCAAGCATGCCTTCTGCCCATTATCCAAGAAGTTCTCTCTTTCTAGACTGAGTCACACTCTTTTCCCACTACTATGGACTGAATTGTGTCCCCCTCCCCAAATTCATATGTTAACACTAACTCCCCTCATGTGAACTGTACTTGGATATAGGGCCTTTAAGGAAGTAGTTAAGGTCAAATGAGGTTATAAAGGTAGGGCCCTAATACAATAGCCTTAGTATCCTCATAAGGAAAGACACCTGAGATTTCTCTCTCTCTCTCTCTCTCTCTCTCCCTCACCCCCCCCCCCCCAGCATGGGAAGACACAGCGGAAGGTAGCTATCTACAAACCAGGAAGAGAGCTCTCAACAAAAAGTAAATTGGCCAGCACGTTGATCTTGGGCTTTCCAGCCTCCAGAACTGTGAGGAAAATGAATGTCTGTTGTTTAAGCCACCTAGTCTATTGTATTTTGTTATGGCCGCTGCCCAAGCAGACTAATACACCCACCATCACTTCTCTCTCCTTCCTCAGAACGCTGTGTCACTTGTCAACTGTCCCTCACATGATTGCACTGAATTAGTGACACTCTACCTTGCTGACTCAGTAATTCCCCTTATGTGCGCCCCTTTGGCTCCTCCACTAAGGAGGAAGCTCTTTGCAGGTCGGGGTATCATGGCCTGTATCACCCACAGGTGCAGCACACAGCACTGCACACACAGATACTCAAGACGTGCTTAGCTGGTTAAAAGTCCTGCACTGATGGATGAGAAACAGTGGTCCTGAGAGGACAGGGGTTTTTCCAGTGTGGCTGCGGGACACCTTTAAGGGGCACATGGCTACCCTCACCCAGACATTTGCTTCTCTACATCCAATCTTGGCTATGTCACTATGGCCCATGGCAGGACCCTAGGAAGGAGCAAGCACCCAAAAGATGATCCACAGTGATATAACATGGAGTTTCCCCAACCACCAGCTTAGCTAACAAAGAGACAGACATGTCATATTGAAATAGTCTTTGAAAATATTTGTCATTTAATTGCATATTTTATGTGTATACTAAAAAGCACTTGTGTACTATTTTAAATATATATATATATATATTGAGTAGCTGCTTCATGCCAGCCTCTACACAAGTCACTTCAGACCCAATACCAATTGAACTTATCTCCATTTTACAGATGAGAAAACTGAGACTTAAAGAGGTTAAGTAGGTTGCCCAAAGTCACACATCTGGTAAGTGAAATTGTGAGCCAGTGACAAATTGCATTTGAAAAGCCTTCATTTGTTACAAAAAAAGCAGACACCATAAGTAGAACTCCAAACTGCTATTTGTGGGAGACATAGAAAGGAGGGCAACATAGCCTCTCTCCTTTCAAAATTGTAGAAGAAAGGAGAGATCATGTAGATCACGAATTATAGGTGGCTACAAATGCCATAAGAAGAGAGAAATCAAGCGCTTTAGGAGCTCAGGACCGGGTGCACGCTGACTTGGACCAGATATTAAAGGACAAGCAGAAGCAAGGTACAGAAATGAAAAGACGCTGATAGAGCGATGGGATCTCGTGGAGGTTTCACTCACCAGGACCGAAGACTTGTGCGGTGGTACCCTCCCACCCCGCTACCCACTCCACCCCGGGAAGACAGACTGAGGTAAGAGCGCAAGGCTGACTTGAGGCAAAGCTGCAAAGGTCTCAGGACACACCCCCAACTTTTCTAGTTAAAGCAGGGTCTTCATTAGGGTCACTAAGCTGCTGAGAAGGGGCTCGATTCCTAGGAGAGCGTTGGTGTGTGGCAGAAAGGGGTTGGAATCTATAAGTAGCTCTGCTGCCACCCAGCAGAGTGACTTTGGATAAGTCTCCCAGCACTGCATGACTTAGAAGGCATCAGCCCCGGGGGATTTCTGAGTACCATGGCATGAAGCTCATTCACACCAGGCCCTGGGCTGCAGTTGTGTGTCCGACAGAGAGTGAAGGTGTGAGGGGGTAGGGAGATGCAGATCACCCCTTGTTTCTGATTTGGGGAAGTGGATACTTAAGTGGGGCCTCCTGCTCAGAGCTCTCTGATAACTGAGCCCTACCTCAAGATGCCTGGCAGGGGACCAGGAAGGTGCTGACATCAGACACCCCCAGTGGGGAGGGCCACCCCTCCTCCCTCTCTAACCACACCCCCTCCAGGCCTTCACTCCCCAGGCCTTTTTCTGTTCCATCTAACAGGGCTAACCTACTTAAATGAGAGAGACTAGATCATTCCCCTGGAATATGAAGGGCAGGAAATGGCCCGACTAGGCTGCCCCTGCCTGCCTGCCGCGGGTCACGCCCCCTGCAGGGGCAGGCCCTCCTTGGGTCCCCCTGGGAGGGCTGGGAGAGCGTGGGTGCGGGCCAGCAGCGCGCACTTGGAAGTGCCCCTGGGGCCTGGGCAGCGGGTGGCTCCTGTTTCCCAGCTCCGCCAGGGCGGGGCGTAGGGCAGCTGCTGGGAGGTGAGCTGAGCAGCCTTTTCCCACAGTCTGGGGCGGTGACACATGGCGCTCACACATTCCACAGCCCGCGGCCGCGCCAGCTCTGGCTGCGAGTCAAGGCCGCGCCAGGAGCCCAGGCCGCTGAGCAGGTTCTGACTTTGGCACCCGCAGCGCTGCCTTCCCGCCTTCCCCAGGCTGTGGGGCGGGTGGGCTGGGCCAGACGAAGGGTCCGCGCTGCCTGCTTAATCTTTAGGCATCTAGACACAACTGTGCAGTTTTTTGACTCCCAGTGTGTAGCTCACCTAGGTGCCGAATAAATGTAGAATAAATAAATGAAGGAAGAAACAAAGGAACACGAAGGGTAACCCCTCCTGGGGTGCACATACAATGTGCTTATACAGTTATTTGCCATTTCCAAAGCACTTGACTCCCGGCCTCTTTGGTACACTTTGAAAAGACCCTAAGAAGTGAGGGGAGGGGGGCATTTGCACCCTCAGTTTACCATGGGGAAAACTGGACTCAGAGAAGTGGCTTGCTCAGAGCTGGGCCACTCTTGCCTTTAGATTCAGATGGAAACTGCCAAAGGAAGGTGGGGTAGGGGCACTCTCCATCATGCACATCCTCCACCTCTCAGTCTATGATGAGGGGGGTTACCAATCTCTAGCCAAGACCCACTCCCACAGTTCCCTATTTATTGATGGACTCTGGAAGCCTTGATCACAAGCCCACTCTGCAACCATTTGAGAGCCATGAAAACACACCAGTAGAGAAAAACAAGAACAAAAACGGGCCCTCTGATTCCGAGGTGGGTATTCCTTTCTCTGTATGGACTCCCTCATGACTCCTCCAACTCTATCACCTCTAGAACTGCATCTAACTGCCGAGGGCAGATAGCGCACCGAAACTGGAGGTCACAGGGAGACTTCACTCATGTAAAACCTCCCAGAGCAAGGAACCCACCAAGCCTCTCTCACAGGAGCTGCCCAGACCCCAGGGTCAGGAAGTGTTCTGAAAACTCCACCATTTCCACAGCTGTCTTATGTACATTGCCTTTAATTCTAATGACAACCAGTGAACTGGGTGGTATGCTTGTTTTTAGTTTATACCTAAAGAAACTGAGACTTCAAGAGGCAAAAATCACTTGCCTAAGGTCAGAGCTATACACATGCTTGACCCCAGGTTTGTCTAACCACTGGCCCAGTGCTTTTGTCAGCTAGGTCGCAAAGATGAAATGCAGTTCCGATTACATTCCATGCACACACCCTCTCCCCGTCACCTCTGCGTAGCACACACATGCACAAAGGACTGCCCAACCTTAACGTTCTGAGTGGAATCATACTTGATCCTCTCCCGTCTTCTGATCCACAATCAATAATTATTGACCATTACAACATAATCCAAAGACAGAGATCAACCATGAGATCCTTCGTACATTCAAGTTAATTCACTCAGTCAGTTAGCATTCTCTGTGAACCTGCTGGGCCAAGTACATAGCAGGGTGCCGGTGGACGCAAGAAGGGACGAGGAGCAGACTAAAAGGAGAAAGAGAAGGTACAATACAAAATACAATACAGAGAGACCTACAGAGAATACAATACAAAAGGCCTACAGTCCCCACGTGGGGTTCCCAATCAGGGAGGTTGGAAAGACCCCTAAAGAGCCAATTATATCATCACATTATCAGAGAAATATGAGGAACTAAGGCAAGAATGCTGCTAGTTGAAGTGCAGGAAGAGCTGACCTTTATGATGGGCCATGAAGAATGAATGGTCTCCTGACAGACGCAACCTAAAAGGCCACTCTGATCAGAGGAAACATGACAGGATAGCTTAGAGAAGACACAGAAAATAAATCATAAATTTTTTTTAAAAAAGTGATAAATTGTATGTCATCAAAATTTTAAATGTTTGCTCACACTCAAAAAATAATCATACCAAGAAAATAAACAGGCAAACAACAGACCAGGAGCAAATATTCATAAAAACCTATCTGACAAAGGGCTTATAGGCAGACTACATAAAGATCTCCTGCCACTTGATGATGAAAACACAAACAACCCAATTTTATTTTTAATGGCCAAAGACTAAGCAGACATTTGCCAAAAGGTACACAAATGACCACAGTGTGAAGCCCTCAACATCATGAGTCACCAGAAAAAAACGCAAGTTAAAACTATAGTGAGATACCACCTACCAGAATGCCCAAAATTAAAAACTGACAACATCAGATGTTGAGGAGGATATGGAGCTATTGAAACTCTCATACATCACTGATGGAAATGGTAGACAGTACAGCCACTTGAAAAACTGTTCCCTAAAAATGTATACATACATCTACACAGTAATATACTGCTAAATGTTCAACAACTGTCTCCCACGGTACAAAACCTGATTGGTGACGCTTGGCTGATTTCTCTGGTATAAATACTCCCACCAGGGCCGATTTCAAGGTGCCTCTATGACATCAATGACAGTGGAACTGGGAAGAGATGAGCACAGTTGCCTCTGGCTGCCGGTACAGACCACTCCGGTACACCATTGCATCCACCCCCTGACCTAGCAGTTCTACTCACAGCAATTCACCTAAGAGAAATGAAAACATATGTCTATGAAAAGTCTCATAGAAGGATGTTTGTGGCAACTTTTTTCATTCTAGGCCAAAACTGGAAACAACCCAGGTGCCCATCACAAGAGAACAGGTAAATGAGCTGCACTATATTCATACAATGGAATACTACTTATGAATAAAAATGAAGGATCTCCTGAGACATCCAACAACATGGGTGAATCTCAAAAATATCACCACGCTGTGAGAAAGAAGACAAACTTGAGAAGAACATCCTGTGTGATTGCATTTACATGAAATTCTAGAACAGTGACAACTAACCAGTGGTGACAGCAATCAGAACGTGGTCGTTAGGGGAAGTGGGGATTGACTGGGAAGGACCTTGAGCAAACTTTCTGGGGTGACAGACATGTTCTGGGCTTTGAGAATGCATTGGTCAAAACAGAACACTGAGGTCTGAGCATTTCACTGTATATAAATGATAAGAAAAAGAAAAAGGCACCACAGCTGAAAAGGCTGGATTTCCTTCACTTAAACACTCAAGCTACCTTAGGAGCAGAGGACCACAGCCCAGTGTGGGGGCTACAAAGTGTCTGGCTCAGCATACGGGCCTCAGGGACTAAACTGTGTTTCTCTTATTTTCTTTTAGCAAAACCAACAAAGCAGTATTTGCTTTGCCGCCCACTGTGATTACTAGGTCCCCCAGCCACAGGGCAGAGTATGGGCTGGGCAGCTGGAGGGCACTGAGGTCATCTGGCCCAATCATCCCCACAGCTCAGCTCATCTTTCCTCCACCCCCCTCTCTCACCTCCCCCATTTTTAAGGAATAAGTTTAAGGAACTTGCAAAGTTACTCTGCCTCCCAGCTCTCTCTATTCCCTCATATTTTCCTCCAACACTCCCTTCCTCCCATCCACAACCTTCCATCCCTTTTCTACTTAAATATGGTTTCAGAGATCTGTGCTAATTATTTATCAGCCCATAGCAGTCAGGAATCCCTGTCAGCAAGAGTTCTACAATAACAGAAGCACACAAATTGTTTAGTAAATTATCAGAGGTATTCCAGCGTGTTGAGTTTGGAACATCGTCCTGCCACCACTTACCTAGCTGTGTGATTGTGGGAACATTTCTCAAACTTTCTGACCTCAATTTTCTTATTTGCAAACTGGGGGAAATAATTCTTACTTCAGTGGGCTATCTAAGGAGTAAAATGAGATAACCTGTGAAAGAGTGACTATGTTTGGGGTACTTAACATTTGGGGTTAGTTTATTTTTTTCATATTCCATTGTAATTAATCCTTACTATAAACATGTCAATGATATTTTAAAGAGGTTGTGCAACTTTCAAGTCACGCATCTAAAAAGGAGCAAAGACAGCTCCCGCCCTGGTCTCTCTCCTCTTCCAGTCCTTAGTCTACAGGGTTTTGGGGCTGGCAAACCATCTGGCTCAGGGCACAGCAGTGGACTCCGCCCACTTGGGCTTTCATTTCTGCAATTCCAGAAAAATAGCATAAGAGGGCCAGGTGCAGGAAGGTGGAAAGGCTCTTGTCTCACACAAAAACAGTGAAATTCCTTTCACACCCTCCTACCTCCCACTCTTTAAGGAGTCTCTTACGAACTAAAGTCTCCTTGACTTTTCAAACTTCTATAAAGGGTTGCTTGTAGAACCCAGAGACTGAATATGAGACACTTGCAAAACTTCACACAATACACAGGATTTCCTTTTGCTTTTTTCATATATTATTTACACATCCTTTCCCATAACAAAATGTGCTAGTCATTGTCTGGTGGCTCCCCACCGCTCTCATCTCCTTAACTTCATTCTCATCATACTCTCTCTACTGTAACAATGGCTGGTTCCTTCCTCCAAAACACTGCCATCTACTCTCCTTAATTGCCTTGATGCTCAGAGTTAATGTTTCTCCGGTCTTCTTTCTCATTTGACCTTCTTTCTTGACAACTCAGTGTGCTCCAGACAAGCATAGTCCTTTCCTATCTTGGTGTCTTTGCTCATGTTGTCTCCCCTACACTCCCTTCTTCATGTACTATCCATCCTTAAAAACTCAGCTCAAATACCACCTCCTCCATAAAGCCTTCTCTCATGGCACCAGCTGGAAGTGATCTCTTCCCTCATCGGAGCCACACAGCACTTTTCTAAACCTCCTTCTTATGGCACTCCTTCCTATCTCCCATGTAGTGTACCGATGAATGAAGTGGATAGATGGATAGACAGATAGAGTGGTCAGTTGATGGGTGGATTGATGCACGGATGAGTGCTTGGATGGACTGCATATGAGTTGTTGAGTGGGTAGATAGATAACAGGCTGGCAACAGGAGCTGTAAGACACACTCATACCTGGGTGTCTGCATCATGTTAATATATTAACTTGTTTAATGTTTATCCAACAGTTTCTATGTCTTGTCTATCTATCCATAATTTATTTCTGATCTTGGGAACAGGCACTGGGAATACTTGATTCAGGCTAGATCCGAAGTCCTGTGCAGTCAATATTTACAAATGACAAAGGGCCCGATATGTTTTAATTTGTCCCTAACCTGAAGCCTGATGAGTTTTTTCTAGCATTCAAAAGTAGATGCCAATATAGTTCTTGTTTCTGCTCTCAGGGTTCCAGCCAGATGGGAGGTCGACCAGTCCAACTGTTCATTTCTCAGACGAGGAAACCGAGGTCTGGAGAGGGAACATGGCTTGCACAAGATCAGATATAGAGTGAGACTAAAGCTCTACTTGACTCCCAACTCTCAACCTTAAAATTTAAATCCAACGGTCTGGCTTATCTATTCTAGTTGTGTTTCAAACTTTGATGACAAGCAGGGAGGCTGAGAAGAAAATCCAGGACCTCTCTAAAGAGAGGTAACATTTCTCTTTCTATAGATTCTTTTGATGTTTAACATTAGATTTGGGGGCTTAACTTTCCAAGGTGTCATTTGTACAATGAAGAGAAAACTGCTATGCCCCAGACGCCTTCCTGAGAGCTCTGAAGGATTCCGGTTGTGTTTGCACAGTAAGCTCCTCTCTGACGTGGAAAAGTGAAGAATCAGAGACCTGTGTGCTGTAGATTCTGACTCCTCTTTGTAGTAAAAATTCTAACATCCACTAGGACTTCATCACATTTTGAAGAATGCCTCTATTATCAGACTTTGCTCATGTTGTCTCCCCAGAGAAATTTAACTATTTCTCTGCTCTGGTGATGTAATCACTGCCTATAGTTTTTATTGAAGAACAAGATTCTCAGGAAAACCTCTGTATGCTATCAATCTCTCTGACTTCTCTATCCCAATATCCAAGTAAACAATACCGCCCAGGAATGTTTAAAACCTCGATCAAAAGTTTCCAGAAACACCGTCAGTTCTGTTTTTATATTGTAATATAATTTCTTGATGACCATGATTCAAAATCCCAGTTCCCCTCCTTAAAAAAAAAAATACCACCGTCTGGCTCAAAACCCTGTGTGAAGTACAAAGTGCACAGCTTATCTATGCATCATAAATACACCCAGTGCCTACCCATGGGCATTAAAATGTTTCTTTAATTGTCATTTTTCTCCTGGAAAGTCCAAAGATAATGGGAAGAAAGTAGGAAAGAGTAGCCAGAGAATGGGGGCATCAGGGGAGGGTGTCTCTGTGAGAAGTCGACCTCCTCCCCGAGCACTAAAGCAGCAATTATGACTGGTCAGCCAACCTGAAACGCATCCTGCTTTTATGAATTTCCAGTCAATACTCAAAATGCCAGAAGCTTCTTTTCAAATTAAAAAAAAAAAAATGAGTGAGGGAGGAAGAAAGGAAGAAATCCAAACAGCGGACAAAAACCAGGCGCCGTGGCCCCTCACTCCAGCTTGTGTCGTGGCGACAATGGTGAGAAATCAATGCTCAGAACCACAAGGCAGCTTTCAGACACCTCTTGACCTTGTCACTTCCTGGGTAATTAAGAGGCACTACAGTTCCGTGTCACTGTCAGGGGCTGAATGTATATCGATAGATAGATAGATATGTTCTTAAGAGATTCTTTTCCTACGCCTTAGTCAGGATCTCACCAAAGAAAAGGGGGAAAAGAAAGACATTTTGTCCAGAGTACGGTGAAAGGAAACATGAAAGGAAAAACCTAAATTTTTCAGCGGTCTGCTCCTGACATGGGAAAATGGTGCAGACAAGAATAGATGGCTTGTTCACTGTTGTTTTTTCCCTTCGGTCCCCTGACAGATTATCTCTGTGAATGTATTGTAGGCAGCAGGGTACCCCTCCCTCTCCGTGTTCTTCTTCAGATTCCTTAAGAGCAATCATGCAAACCCTGAGGTCTCCAAGCCAGGCTGAGTCACTGCTTTCCTTCATCGGACTCAAAGGGAGCTGCTTCCCTTCTTTCAGCCTCAGTTTCCCCAAATGAGAGACATTAGACTAAACCCTCTTTGGAGTCTTTTTCAGTGCTGCCATTCACTGAGACTATGAGAAATGGTTCCTGTCTCCTGACCCTGCCGAGAAAATAGAGGAACAGGAACATGGAAGATTGAGAAAGTAGGAGTGGGCCTCCCCACCCAGGCCTGTCAAACACCAACTACCAAGGCCACTCAGACCCAAACCCGTGGGGAGCCTTGAGGTAAGGACGCTCGCGTGCGAGAAGGTCTTACTGCAACCCACTGCAGAGGAAAGCTCTGAAGGCACTTTGTCAGCTCTGACTCTGATGGTTCTTTGGAAAGTCTGTGTTCCTTCCCAGAGGCTCTTGTCTGTGAGGCTGATCACAGTCTGCTTTATAAATCGATACAAGTGGCATCTCCATCATGGACTGTGAGCTGCCTGACCCATGGCCCTCACCAATTATCTCCACATCCCTCTCAGCTCTAAGCCCAGGGACCAGCATGCAGGAGGTGCTCAGTGAATGCTTATTCAGCCAACATCTGAATTTAAAGATACAGCAGGGAGTAGGAAGCTACTGGTGTTGGATGCCTCAGTGAATCACTTCCACGTAAAACTGAGGGTTTTTATTACTGCAAAACTAGTGACTTCACTAAGTTCTAGGTAACTAGTTTTACACCTCAAGGACAAGAATCTGATTCTATCATCTCTCTTCCCACTACTAGTATAGTGACGGTGTATATAAACCAGTCAAGTTTGAGGGCAGGAATTGCTGAATGATGTCACCCACTGAGTGACATCTTTGGTCTGCAAACTCTATCCTTGGCATAGGGTCCTGTGTATATAGTGACTTCCCTGGAATACCTGTTGGTGTGCCCACTGATACTCTGCAATGACTGACATTCTCTGCATGCTGCTGTAAGGGTGTTATGAACACACGGGCGGCAAAATAGCCTGGAAGTTACATTGGCTGTCACACCAAAGATGCCCCCCTTCACTCTTGGAATATCAAAAGTATGAATGGTATAGATGTGAAATGGAATTACACTTGCCTGGAGGGAAAGTACAATATAAACGTATTATCATAATCGTGCATTTATAACTCCGATGAAGTTTGTCTTGATGTTCCGTCCAACTCACCAGCTAGCGTGCTGTGTTTTAAAGCTCTCTGTCTGAACTTGTAGAAAGCTGAGTCCCAGACACCCTGGCTTCCTCTGCAGCCCCACTTGAGGGGAGGTACCAGCTCAGCGTGACCCATCTTGAGGAAAGGCAGGTTCTGCCCAGCTACCAAAAGATCATTATTACTTTGGCCTTTTGGCGACTTTGTCTTCTGGCCAGCTTAACGCCCACTTCATTTGTTCTCTTGGGGGCTTAAGGGGCAGAGGAACAGCATAACAGCCCAGGGAAAACTAGGCCCAGAAAAGCAAAGCTATTTGCTGCAGTAAAGTAAGAATGGAGGTGAGACTGGACCTACAGCACTCACAGCTTGAGTCCTCAAAAAATTATCTGGAACAAGGCCAAAGGGAGAGATCGTTTCAGAAGAAAGGTAAAAGGAGAAGACAAAAGTAGCTATCCCCCCTTTCAAAACAAAACACTGGCTAAACTGGCTAAAAAGCAACTTTCCGTACCAGGGCTATCCACTAGAATATTGTGTGATGATGGGACAGTTCTGTCCTTGTTGTCCAATATGGTGGTGACCAGCCACATGTGGCTCCCCAGCACTTAAAATGTGGCTCATGTTACTGAGAAACTCAATTGTACATTTTATTGCATTTAATTAATTTAAATAACCATATGTGTATGGTAGCTACCATGTTGAACTGCCCAACTCTATACCCATCTTCATCACCCCAAAATATTACAGAATCTCAAGTATTTTGGGACTTGTCAGGCCTTGAAAAACCCAAATAAGACAATTAACAAAGGAACTAAAAGGAAGAAGAATCTTCTTAACTCTCACTTGGTATCAGCCGGGGACTGTAAGTCCATAGGGCCCGGGCAGAGCTGGTGGCAGAGCCTGACCTGAGACAGCTGGCAGCATCTCCCCACTAGGATGACGCTTGTCCCTCTTGTGGCCCCCTGCTCCCAGCTCGCCATCCCAGCCCTGATGACAAGATGCATGGCCGCGTGAGTGTGGAGCAGCCCGTCTTTTGGACTCTGAGCTTATGGAGGACAGTGACTGGGATTCACCCTCCATTGAACACCTCCCTCCAATCCCCAGCCCAGTGCCTGTCACACAGCTGAAACTCAAAAGAAAGTTGTTTTAAACAGAATTCCCAGTATTTAATTCAGAGGTTGTTATGATTACAAGATAGACAATGGACTAAATGTTTGTGTTCCCCCCCTCTGCCAGAATTCATATCTGGAAGCACTAATCCCCCAATGTGATGGTACTAGGTTGGTGCAAAAGTAATTGCGGTTTAAAAGGTTAAAAATTGTAAAAACTGCAATTACTTTTGCACCAACCTAATATTTGGAAGAGACCAGAGCCCTCTCTCTCTTTCTCTCCACTATGAGAGGACACAGCAAGAAGGCGGCAGCCTGCAAACCGGGAAGGGAGCCCTTGCCCGAGCTGGCGCCTTCATCTTGAACATCCCAGCCTCCAGAACTGTGAGGAATAAGTGTTTATTGTTTAGCAGCCTGAGCAGACTAAGACAGGGTCCTTGGGAAGAGCAGCTCTTGACAGCTTTTTCACATGTACTCATTAAAAGTAAAAATAAAACTAACCAAACCCAAGAAGACATTTTACCAAGCACCTCCCATGGGGACTATGGAGCCAAAAAAGAGCCATTCCTTGCTCTGGAAGGAGGACCCAGTCCAGTGGGAGAAATAACCAAGTACAGAAGTAATTATGATCCCAAAGTGATTGGCTCAATTTGAGCAATGTAGATGGAGACCTTGGAGACTTCAGAAGAAATAGGGATGGATTATTGCTAAAATGGGGGTGGGGGTAACAGGGGACAGCCTCCTGGAGAAAGTGGCATCTGAGCCAGGTCTAGAGGGATAAGGTGGTTGTGCTTGAGCAGAAAGGAGGTTGGGATGGGAGCCAAGAGCAGAGGCTGGAAGGCGGGAAGGCAGGGGAGTTGGCGTCTGGGGTCTGTAGCAATGCTATACAATGAGCCTGGAAAGAAACGCTGCGCTGTCTGAAGAAGTGATGGTAAGGAGTTTCCAACCTCCCACTTCTATAGCTCCTTGGAGCTCAGGTTTAAAACCATAAGGAACTGAGGTATTTTGTATTCCTAGCTTTTAGGTTCACCTCCACTGAAATGGATCCCCCAATCTCCAGCCCTACCCCTTTCACAAGGAGTGAGGGAGGACAGCTGAACAACCAGTGTGGCCTCCCAAGTGGCTGTGGGAAGGGGCTGGGTTGTCTGCTCCCCCGCACCCTCTTCCGCCTGCTGTGAAATCCACATCAGCTGGAGATGCCCAAGAGGTTCATTTCCATCTGTTCTGGGCATGGCTGGTGGGAAACCCTCAAATCAGAGAGGGCAGCTCGGCCTATCAGCATGACAGAGGCAGCCTCTGTGGGGGCGGGGAAGGAGCCCACTGCAAAGGCAGACTCAGCCAGCTCTGGGAACAGCTGTCCAGCCGTGGGGCCAGGAGGCTTCCAGCTTCCCAGCCACTCTCAAATCACCCAGTTTGTAGCCTGGTTGCTAATAATGCAATTAAATTCATCAGAAAAACATGTGTTGTGAATGATAGGAACAGCTGGTCGATACTCTGAGGGACACCCACCAGAGTGAGGGGACTTGGGTGACTAACCAAACAGGACCCTTGATGTCCCCAAGAGCCTGGACTTTTCCCCTCCAGACTTCATCCATCTTTAACTAGATCAGGAATTATCCTGGGCGAAGACCCCAGGACAGGCTCGTCCACATCAGTACTGCTCTTCCCAGAGCTCGCTGCCACCCACTACCCTTCGCCCTCGCGAGCTCCCCACAACTCTGTGAGACTGGGGCAGGGGAAATACCTTTGAGAAAACACTGCATGAGCAGCTGTTCTGTTTAAGCGTATTGGCTTAGAAGTTCCCTTCAAAAGCAGGGCTGGAAACAACAGTTCCCATATTGGCATTCACTTGGGTGATGATCCCAGGGACAGGAGTGAGGTCCAGAGAGCCAATACGAGGATGTATGACTGAGGCAGCTTCCACCTGGGAAATGAGTGCTCAATGCCTGGGAACGCCTGAAGAGCTTTGTGAAAAGCATCTCAGAACTGCCCACATCGGGGTCGAAAGGGGGAAGCATTTATCCATAGGTTCACGTCCTCTATATGTCAAAGGTGGTCCCAAGCAATTCCAGGATGGACAGTGGTAAACGTCAGTGCCACACAGCAGAAAGTCCCAGGACAGGAAGTGAGAGGCACGTGAGGTGGCCTAGGATGAGGGGTAGCCACAGAATCTCCATGAAGCTGCTCAAAGCCGTTGAACACCTGGCTGCTGCACCATGGCTGGAGTAAGAGGGGTCCTGAAGAGGAGTTTTCTGAAAAGCCGTAGAGAGTGCATCTGCTTCTACCATGTCTGTCCCTGCACATGTCTGTCAAGGCACAAGCTAACCCTGCTTGAGGATTACTCTTTGCTAAGATACTGCATTAGTTTCCTATGGCTGCTATAACAAATCACCACAGTGCCTGAAAACAACAACAGGACTCTATTATCTGACAATACTGGAGCTCAGAAGTCCAAAATGGGTCTCACTGGGCTAAAACCAAGGGGGTGGCCAGGCTGCTTTCTTTCTGGGAGCTCTAGGAAAGAATGTTTTCTTGCTTTTTCCAACTTTCAGAAGGTGCTTGCATTCCTTGGTTTGTGGACCCTTCCTCCATCTTCAAAGCCAGCAACGACCACGTGAGCCTTTCTCACACCACATCATTCTGACACTGGCTCTCCTGCCTCTGTCTTCCCCGTCATAAGAACTCTTGTGATTACATTGGACCCACCTGGATAAGCCAGGACAATTTCTTCATCTCAAGGCCATCTTAAGGTTAGCAACCTTAATTCTACTTGCAACCTTAATTCTCCTTTGATGTATAACATAATTTATTTATAGGTTCCAGAGATTAGGTCATGGATATTTTGAGGGATCCATTTTTATTGTCTATCATACTGTTAGATGCGTTTCCACCTCTTTCTGAATAGACAAGCTCAAACACGTATGCAGTTAATTGGGGCTGACCAGCCAGGAGAGGAGAGGAGAGGAGAAGCTGTCTGTCCCTGAAGCTGTTCCTAGCATTTTACACCTTCCTGGCAAAGCAGCCTCCTTTCCCAAGGACAACTAAGCCCAATAAAATCAGGAGACAGATGACCCAGAGGCCCCAGGTCATCCTGGGCATCACGGAAAGAGCCTGATCCACAGAGAAATGGACTGCGATCCAATCCTAACTCACCAATTAGCTAGTACTATGAGCAGGGCACTCAACCTTTCCGATCCTCCCTAGGCTCATCAGTATAGCAGGGCCAATGCCCCAGTAGGCTGCAAGGATCAGAAATCACTTTTTCATCTCTAAAAAAACACCTGTTGAAGAACTATTATGTGACCAGCATTCCTCTGGGCCCTGGGACTACAGCAGGGAACAAGGCCACGTCCCAACCCTCATCAAGCTTATATTCTAATGGGCTAGAATATGTGTTAAGTCTCCAGACAGTGACTGGAACATAGTAGGTGCTCAATAAATTGAAGGCATCATTAGGGCTGTCAAGGCTACAACTCTCAAGGAAATACAACTACTCTTTAGTTATTTACTGATATATAATGGACAAAATGCAATCCATAACCATTACCTCATTTGATCCTCAAAACAATAACTCAGAGAACTATGTCAGATAGCAGCCCACTCCACAGCTCTTCCTGCAGCCTCAGGGAGACCTGTGCCCAACCCAAGCATCTCCAACCATGCAGAGCAGGCCACCTCCCGCCCTGTTTCTATATTTTCATTTGGCAAAGGGTTGGGGAATGAAAAAGCAAAACCTGAAAAATTTAGAATGGCACTTCTCTAGAGCTATAGATACAGTAAAATATTTTAAAGCCATTTTCTCACCTGGTATAAATACTTTAATGATATGTGGGGGGTAGGGGGGGATATTTGCACCTCTCTTTTTGCATTCAGCCCAGGCTGCTTTGCTTTAGCATGTGTGTTTTCTTGTCTGTCTCTCCCACAGAGCTGTGAACTCATCACCTAGGGACACCAAGTCCTCATGAGGTGTTTTACAATTATGTAGTAGCCCACAGGAAGCATTTGCTAAATCTGCCCCTCTCCCATCCTGAGGCCTCTGGGTGGGGGAGAATCTAGAGAGAGTCTGAACCAGAAGCCTCAGGTTGGCTACCCCAGGCCTGACGATTTCTTTCTACGTCTCTATTTTACACTCAGGTTGGCAGGTCTGAGCTTCGCCCGGCTGGCAGGCGCACCTGGTGACGCGGGCTAGCAACCCCCCCACCAACCTGCAGAGCAGAGGCAAAGTGGCCTGTGAGCGTGTGTATGAGAGTGCATCTGGCTTTTCCCTTAGCCCAGTCTCCAGTTTCTGGAAGGCGAGCTCCAACCTCACAGAGCCTGAGGGGCTGGGGATGGGGGATGGCTGGTGCACAGGCCACAGGCGGTTGTCCCTGTTGCCCCTGCTTATCTGGCACGTGCCTCTGCCTCTGCCGGGCCGCCCTTTCCCACACTCTGCTTGCCCCACCTCCAGGGCTCCCTCCGTCACTTGTCAGATCTCCCAGTCTCTGCAGGCAGTATGCCATAACTCTCAAGAAGAAAGAAAACATTTCAGGGGTTGACAAGCCCAACATTTGCATGTCTGTTTTCAGAGAAATACCCATCTTGGGGGATTAAGCCTTTTTTTTTTTTCTCCCTCCCCATCTAACCCAAAGTATGGAAACATTCTTGACATAGTTGCCTGAAGAAGGATTTCTAAAGAGAAAAATACCACCCATACCCTGTGATTTCAGTGTCTTGGTGTGAAAGGCACCTGAAAGGAAGAGAATGGGGTGGAGAAGAGAAAAGAACAAAATCTCTTTAGTCAAATAGGTTGTTAATCTTAAAGCAGGCAATGTGTTAGCTTTTGTCTCTAGTTACAGGAAATACCCAGGTTGATTTGTGCCCTTTCCCTGCACTGGTGCACATGCCCTCCTTAGGCACGACCTCTTCGCAGAGGAGGGGGGCCTGGACTCCCCTAAGCAAGTAATACAGTCCATGTAGGAAAGTGCAGAAACCCGAGGCGCAGAGCCCAGAGGCACTAAGCAGAGAAGGAGGAACGGGACATTCCTCAGGGCATTTTATACTGGGGTTTGGGCTATCCCGATGTAAAAGGCTCTGCATTGTAGAGAGAAAAGATGAATTTCACTTCACCGTTGGGAAGTCTTGCTTCTCAGGGATGTGCCTCCCTCCTGAGGAGGTCCTCTTGGGCCTACTCTGAGCCTATAAAGTGAATCCGTGGGGGGGATTCCTAGAAAAAGGCCACGTAGGGTGACTTATCCTAAATCCCTAAAGATTTTAGTTAAAGATGATTTCCACAAAGGCCAATTCCTCTCAGGTTGGGAAGCTGGTGAACTCATAAGCGACAGGGTCCCTCTGACATAATAAACTTCGCTGTCATTGTCCCAAGGAAAGTAAGTGGAGTTGTGCCCAAAAAAGTGATTGAGTACTGAGCAGCTGGTCCAGGTAGATGTAGCAAAAGGCAGTTTTAGAGTTTTGAAGGCAAAGAAAATGTGCTGTTGTCCAGGATAAGAATCATTCACCTATGCATTCATTCAACAATTGAGCGTCTATGTTGGGCAGAGCCCTGTGTTAAACGGTGAGTCCCTCCAACCTCAAGAGGGCCCATGACGCCCTGGACAGGATAGATGGCAGGAAGAACAGAGGATTTAGAGAACCCCCAATGTGGAAGGGGTGGGGGCAAGTGTCCCAGTACAAACTCCAGAGACGGGGCCAGTACATCTTGCTGAAGATAGGTCGCCCAACACTCACAGGATCTCAGATACTTCCAATGGCCCGAGCCCAAATGGCACAGGCTGATGCCACACATCTTATATGTCAGTCAGGAGAGCAGTTTCGAAATGAAGCCAAGGGAAGGAGCCCACAGGAAAAGACCCCTCTTCTCCAAGGAGTCAGGGTGCTGATGGGGAAAGCTCAGCCTGGCCTGGGAGAGGAGAAGGGAGGCTCTTCCCAGGACCCAGTGCCCAGAGGGAAGGAGCTCATGTCAGGACTTCTGGGACAGACCTGGTGAGGCCAGGGCACAAGGCCCCACCTGGGATTTGTGCTGCAGAGCACAGTCCAGGCATGCCCTTGAGCCACCGCAAAGAGCAAAGAGCAGTTGCCTAATCACTGCTGGAAAGCAGAGGGTTGGGCCAGGGCAGGCCTGACAGGGGGAACCTTGAAGAAAGAGGGAGGGAGATGTGGACTGCGAAGCCAGAGACCTCCATTTAAAGGAGAAATATGCCCTTCTGTCCCCACTAACCCTAGAATCTGCAGTAGGCTGCCTGAGATAAGAGCAGTAAGGAAACCGGCTAGGGAAAAAAATCCTCCATCTGTGGTTTTTGTCCCAGAAGTATGGCAAAGAGAATGCTCCCCACCGCCTTTATGCCTTCTCCCAGTAACAGATTAATTTCAAAAAATCATTGTTGTACACAATAGAGCATATCAGACAAAATTACGCATTTTGGATTTCACTTCTGGATTTCTCTGTGAGCATTTAGCTTTCCTTCTGCAGGACCAAACCTGAGGCTGGAAGGGAAGTTTGCAATCAGCTGACAGCAACAACGTCCCAGGTAGACAGATTCCAGGGGACAGTGAATCTGGGTAAAATATGTGACCCCAGTTCCGTCCTCCTAAAGCCCACTCAACACCTGGTATCATGTTCCTCACTGCTACCCGGCCAGCACTGCCTCGACCACCCAGTCCTGCTCCATGCTGAACTGATTAGTCATTCATAACGCTTAAGTCATTCATTCAGGAAGGAAGCCACGCTTACTGCCTCCTCTTCTCAGCCAGGAGTTTGCTACTATTGCAAAACAGATGAGTAATCAGACATTCCTGGAGCCCTCGTTAAGCCCATTGCCAAGAAAGGTGTCTTGTAGCTCATTTGCCGGTGGGGAAGCCACGCCACAGCCCCTGAATCATGCTGGATCCAGGGGCGAGCAAGGCCAGACTTGCCTGAATTCAGTATTGCACCACCAAGATCAGCATGGGAGAGGCTCCCCAGGTCACCAAGGCCTGTGGACTCCACCCACGGCCCCAGCTGCGGCTGACCCTCTGTGGGGCACTCTGCTACATCTGGGGTTTAGAGAAACTCAAAGGTTCAGAGCTAGACAGGCTGGGAAGGACGCTAGATACTAGCGAGAGCCCAATGTCCTTATTTGATGGATGGTGAAACTGAGACCCAGGGGGGCAGTGGCACTTGCCCAAAGTCAAATAGCTAATTAATACAGACTTAGGATAGAACTTTCATCTCTCAGATCTCTGTTCCCAGCAAATTACTCCAATGTTATTTGTTAAGGCTTGGATGAGCCAGCAGGAAAAGGACCCCTCTTCTCTAAGGAGTCAGGAACTGATGGTAAGAGCTCAGCCTGGCCTGGGAGAAGAGGTGGAAAATTCCTCATAGGACCCAGTGCCCAGACTGAAGGAGCTGCTGTCAGGACTTTTGGGATGGGACCAGGTGAGGCCAGGACATGAGGCCTTACCTGGAATTGTCAAGGCATGCCCTCGAGCCACCACAATGGTCATGCCTGGAACCACATACATAACAAGATAGTGAAAACTACCCAAAAGTCCACCAGTAGGACACATAGTTTAAAAAGTAAAATGTATGTTAAATAACATGAAATGCTAATCAGCCATTTAGAAAGATTGGCATGGCTCCCTATGTTCTAATATGGAGCTATCTCCTTAATTAAAAAAAAAAAAGATATAGAAACAGAAAAGCAAGATATAGAAATAGTATATACAGGGCTGGCCGACTGGTTTGGTGGTTGGAGCTCAGTGTTCATATCACCAAGGTCACCAGTTCGATTCCCACATGGGCCAGTGAGGGACAACGGCTTGACCTTGGAGCTGAGCCACCTGTGGGCAGCCGGTTAGCTCAGTGGTTGGAATGCAATGCTTATAACACCAAGGTTGCCCGTTCGATTCTCACATGGGCCAGTGAACTGCACCCTCCACAACTAGATTGAAGACAAAAGACTTGACCTGTAGCTAAGCTGCACCCACCACCCACCCCAACTAGATTGAAAACATCTTCACCTGGAGCTGATGGGTCCTGGAAAAACACACTGTTCCCCAATAAGAGAAAAGAAACAGTACATACAATGTGTTACCCATTTTGGAAGAAGGGACACACACACACACATATACACACACACATACACACACAAATGTTAGCATATGCATAGACCAGGGGTGTCCAAACTGCAGCCCATGGGCCAACTGCGGCCTGCTATCCATTTTTTATTGGCCCGCAGCAAATTCCAAAAATATATTTAGTTTACTTAAATAAACCAGGTGAGGCAATACGTACTTCACCTCAAGTGAGTGGCCTGGCTATTTGTGTATTTTACCGCATATGGCCCTTGGTGAAAACCGTTGAAAAAAGTTTGGACACCCTTGGCATAGACTATCTCTGAAGGGATGTACAAGAAACACAATAGTGTTTGTGTCTGGGAGGGGCCCTGAGGGACAGGGGAAGGACAGGCTTACTTTTTACTCTTTTCTCTTACAACTTGGATGTTTAACATGGGCCTGTGCAAGGCTTTTAAAATCTAAAAATCACACCTAGCCCAAAACTAAGAGTCAGGGATCTTGATTAGCTACAACGTGCAGTCAGTTCTCAGGAAATATAGGCTGAATTAGGGTTTCCAGGCGGGAATTCCCACCTGGTCTCAGGAATATTTTTCACGTTCCCTTTCCCGAATCCCGAGATATACACTATTTTTTGTTCTCCACGGTGAATCGTTTCCACAAAGTGATGCCTGATGCTACCAACCACCTGGGTTCAAGGAGCCGATTTTCCCAATTTCCCGACCAACTTTTCTCAGGATTCGGGAACGGGAAAGCGAAAAAAATTCCTGAGAATGGGCGGGAATTTCCACCTGGAAACCCTAGGCTGAATAAACAATGAATTGATGACTGAAAGATAAGTGAATGAACAAAAATGTGTCTGTGTTTTTCCTGAGCTCCAAGGTAATAATTAAATATATGGCATGACATTTGGGAACAACCAGGAACATAGACCACAGTACTTAAGAGCTGGGAGGAAGTATTAGGATTATCGTGGGCTGAGTGGTAGGAGTCTGAAAACTTGGTTAATGTCCTTGGTCAACTAAAATTTACTCAGAAACCTCCATTGCCTCATCTGCAAATTGGGAGTAGTAATATTTCCTTCCTGGAACTTTTGTGTGAATCTAAAGAGACGATGGCTGGGAAAGAACTTCATAATATCTAATGTTTAGAACAGGTTGAGGGATTATGGTTATTATTAGTAATACTAGTTATTTTCAGAGTGTGCTTTCTCCTACGAGTGCCCTTAATTAGTCAAGTTTCCAAGAGTGACTCCTACTCACTGCCCCTGAGTCTAGCAAGCCCTGTTTTCCCTCCTCTGTACCTACAGGTCTAAATGCTTTTCCCAGCCTCTGCCACCTCAGTGCTCAGTGACTCAGTTTCTACATGCTTTGGAAAAGCTCTTGGGGGTGGGATGGGGTCGGGGGCCTCGTGAATCCCCCTTCTACTCTTTACCCTCATGCAACAGAGGCCCAGACACAATTTGCCTAAAGTCACAAAGGGACAGCACCAGGAAGAGAATGACGTCATTCCTTCACGTCTTAAAAGTGTTTGTTTTTCATAAGTTGTTTGGTCACATGTAGAAGCCTTGAGAGGAATCAGCCACCACCTCATTATTTACCCACCACCCTCTCAGGAGAGCGAAGCTCTCAGGAAACGCCTGAGCACCCTTGCAGGTGGCTGCATGGGATGAGTCACCCTGCAGTTCTCACTCTAGGACAAGAGGGGAGGGCCGTCTGAGCCCTATTGGGTGGGCACGTGGCAAGAACGGTACCCTTGGGTGGGACTGAGGCTTTGGAGAAGCCAGAAGGAAAGAAGCGCCCATGAGGAAAACTCTTCAGGATTAACTGAAAAAGTGTCTCCAAGAACTCCTAATATCACCATCCGCACTCTCCGCAGAGTCTCAGGGAAGCTGGTACTATCGTTCCCATCTTGTGGATGAGCAAACTGAGGCTCAGAGAGAAGAGAATCATATACCTAGTGTTAGGGCCAGGCTCCTGCCTGCATTGCAGTTGTTTCCAGCTGTGTCCATGTAAAGTGGTGCCTGGAACACAGTGGGTATCCGGTCGCTATTCGTTGACTAAACGGAAGAAAACCCAAGCCAATGCTTGGAAAGGGTGAGACACCCATCATTTAGGATACAAATATTTGTAGTCTGAATGGAAGACAAAAGCAGGGGAGTGCAGTGGAGACACGAGGACTTCGTAAGGAAACACATTCACTAGTTTAGGGCCATCAGTCACATGCTATGTATGGACTATTAATTATGCATAAGGGCCACATGGGGCCCTGAGATCTGCACTTCACTTCACCATATAGCTTTATTCTTACACTCACTCCTAATTTCCATGGCTTCTCTCTCCCTTCCCTATCACCCCAACTGTGTCACTGCTGCCATATTTTCCCCTATTACTCTGTCCACCCTCCTTTCATCACCATCATAAACCTCTACCCCAGGCATGGGCTGGTCTGGTCCTTTATATTGACCAGAGAAGTCTGTGCAAGGACAGAAGCTTTCCTTTTTGGGGTCCTTCACTCCTTCATTAATATGCTCATTCATTCATTAATTCATCCAATATTTACTGAACTCTGATATGCCAGACACTCCACTAATATCATTTTATATGAATAAGCATTGAAAATAACACAGAATTTGGTATGTCTTTCATAGAGAGCCAGAAAGAGAAAAAGCTGTTCTCAAAAAATCCTAAAATGAAACAATTTCTAAGGAACAGGGCTAGCAGTAAAAAGTTTGAGATTTTTGAGTTAATGCATTATAATTTATTAAATCTATTCCTGTGTCTTATATTCTCCCTCATTCACCAGAATGGAGTCAATAAATGGCAACATTTTCCCATCTGATGTTTTTAAACCAGATTACAAAGGCATGGAGGTTTAATTTCACAGGCATTCATTTCTGGGTCTCTGGTCTTTTTTTTTTTTTCTTTTTTTCCCCTCAAAGCAGATAAATGAGGTTCTAAACTTAGGATAATAAGGCTTAACAGTGAGGCGCTTTTTAAAAAGTGAATCATTTCTCAGTTCTCTTTTGCTAATCTCTCTTGGTAACATTAATTATGAGTTTGTGCAGCGTGCCCCAAGGCGAGCTCGGCTTTCCCAGGACAATTAAAGTTACTTAATTATTAAAAACTGTGTGTGCTGCTGCCCAGAGAGAAAGAGGCAGCCAGGCCCGGCTCCCACAGCCCCCCACAGGACTGACCGGACACTCTGTGGGAACTCGGCTCCTTTCCCTCGCCATTGTAATTCTTTCAATATAATCTATGAAAATCCCCTTGCCGGCCCCTCCCACCAGGGAAGGAATGATTTAGAGGCTGCTCCCTTGCTGCTGATTGCAGCCTGCTGGCTCCTGACTGCCTCGGGGCCAGTGCCTGGGGCAGGGAGGCCAGGGGAGAGAACAGGGCCTGTGCCTGGGGGTTCATGCTGGAGTAAGGCCCTTCCGACTGAGGGACACTGGAAAACGCCCAACCCTTGGTTTTGAGTGATTCCTTGACCCCATTCTTTCTCAGGCTTTGTGCCTCGCAGGAGAAGGACATGTCATCCCACACCCTGAAAATGGGAAGAGAAGGAGAAGGGGGGCCATGGCCAGGCTGCCTTTGCAGCAGACATTACCAAGGGCAAATGCTAATTTGCAATGGCCTTTTTTTCTGGATGATTCTTTGGTTGTGGGAGGGAAGAACCTGGAGGTGGTCCTGTCTGCCATCAACACCCAGAGAGACCGGAAGCAAGTCATTCCCACATTCTAGCCTTGGCTACATAGTCCAAGGCTCCCTACAATCTCTAGGGGTCTCCAAGTCCTGACACTCTGATGAATCTAACACTTAACCTAGAAAGGAAAACTCAAATTTTCCCTTTTACTTCCTATAGTCTCATCCATTTTACTTCCTACTCTCATCTCATTCCTCTTCAGCAAGCACCCAGTCTGTGCCAGGCACTGTTCTAGCTCTGGGGACAGAGCAGAGGACAAACCTGACCTCCTAGAAGCAATGTACTGGAATCCTGGTCATCATCCTGCACACAGGGGGACACAGACAGAGGAGAGAGAAGACTGGTCTTCAGCTCTCTCGGAAAGTCACCGTGAGATGGGGGGAGGACCCAGTCCTCTCACCACCAGGCTGGGAGCTTTCAGCAGGCTGCTCTGGACATCTGTCTCTTTTCCTTTGCTTTCTCCCCTTCTGCCCTATTTAGCTCCTTCCCACCCCAGCTCTGTCTCTGGGCTCCAAGTCTCCAAGGAATCATATAGTCCAATAGAAATATGCTGGTTACAAATGTGAACCACATACATCACTTTATATTTGCTAGTAACCACATTTTTTAAAGGTAATTAAAAAAAAAGATGAAACATCGTAACATTTTATTTAACTAATATATTCAAAAATTATACTTTTAACTTGTCGTACATATAAAATTTATTAATAAATGTTTATATTTTTAATTAAATTTTTAAAATCCAGTATTTCACATGTACAGTCCATCTCAATCTAGCTGGCCATATGTCAAGTATTCAACAGGCCATGTGAGGCTAGTGGTTACCTCTCGGGGCAGCACAGGTACAAGGTCCCTCCCATCTCTAACTCTCCTTCACCCCTCAATCCTCCATACTGCCCAGGAACAGAAGTGTGTGATTCATGCACACAGCATGGCAAGGGAACGACAGAGCACAGCTCCTTAGAGATGCCTGGCATTTTCAGCAGTACACGGACCCTATGGAGTATTATGTAGCCAAGGAAAACAAACCAAAGGTACTCGTTTATGGACTCCTACGGAAAGAGTGCCAAGATACATCATTAGGTGAAAAAGGCAAGATACAGACTGTGTCCAGTATATGGAATTCTACCACTGTAGGGAAGTAGGTATTTAGTTTTATGTGCATCAATTATCTGTAGAATGATTCATAAACCAAAACATCAGTAGGGAGAACTGGATGGATGGAAGCAGGGGTGGGAGGTAGACTTTCACGGCATGGAGGTTTACATTTTTTGAATTTTGAAATATCTGGATGTATTACTTATTCAAAAATTAAAATTAAAACGCTCTAGTTCAAGCATATACTTTGGATACACGAGGCCTGCCCAGCACAGCACTTGTCCCCATTCCCCCACGGCAGTGCATCAAGAGGAGCAAATACAGGTCTCTGTTTTGACTGCGGCTGCACAATAGGAAGAGGAAGGCTTGGCAGAGGCCCAGGGCAGGAAGACTTGATATCAAGTGACTTTAAAGGGCTCTTTTGTTTCTGGAAAGGCAGTGGTTTCCACTCCACATCCTTGCCCCTCTCTCACGCCCAATGTCTCTGGGATCCCTTCACCACCTGCTATAAGAACATCATTTCTCCCCCGGAAGGGCCTCTGAACTTGAGGTGGGGAGGGGAGACACTGGATGGGAAGGGGCATCAACCTCTCTTCCCAAAAGATGTCTGTCGTTCATTCCCAAATGTCATTTCCAGAGGCATGATGCCATTCTGCCAACTGCCCTCTAAATCTTGGCCTCTCCAGCATGCAGATGACATAGAACAATGGAACTAAGAAAGTAGAGCATGAGTGTTTGTGCATGTGTGTGTCCACCTGTGCACATCTGTGGCCCAATCTCTGGCATCATTCACTTATTCATTCATCCTTTCAACAAATATTAGCTAGGGCATCTGCTATATTCTAGTCTCTGTGCTAGACCCTTGGGATAGAGCCAGGAACAACACAGCTAAGGTCCTGCCCTCGTGGAGCTTACAGTTCAGCAGGAGAAACAGGCATTAAGTTAAAAATAATTCACTCCTACCTATTGTAATCAGTGACTGGAAAAACACCTGAAATTGGGGCACATGATCTAGTTTGAGAGGCCAGGAAAGGCTCCCTCAAAAACTGGCATTTAAGATGGCTCAGGTGGTTAGAGCGCGAGCTCTCAACAACAAGGATGCCGGTTCAATTCCCACATGGGATGGTGGGCTGCGCCCTCTGCAACTAAAGATTGAAAACGGAGACTGGACTTGGAGCTGAGCTGCGCCCTCCACAACTAGATTGAAGGACAGCGACTTGGAGCTGATGGACGCTGGAAAAACACACTGTTCCCCAATATTCCACAGTTAAAAAAACCAAAAACCAAAAAACACTGGCATTTAAGCTGACGGTGACAAACATGTAAATATAGAGATGGTAAGATGTGACAAGTGGGCCTTACATGGATAGGGGCCCCACTGCTAACTTGCTCTTTATCCTTGAATAAGCCACATCCCCTTCTTAAAGAAATGTTTTACTTGGAAGTAAATTTAAAATTCCAAAAAATTATAAAGATAAAATTAGCATTAAAAACCCGTGTATTCTTTACCTAGATGATTCACCATTGTTGTTACCCCAATTGCTTTATCACTTGTTTCTCGTGCATGCTCTCTCTCTCTCTCTCTCTCTCTCACTCTACACACACACACACATACAATTTCTTTCTGAACAATTTGAAGGTAGCAAACATACATCATGGCCCTTGATGACTAAATACATCAGAACCCCACGCCCTTCCTGAGCTCAGCTTGCTGGGTTCCAGCCCCAGCACAGGCAGATAACTTTATCCTCTCTCCTCCCTAGGTAGTTATGATAGGAAAGGCACATGAATGCTCGCATGCGTATATCTTGGGCACATGAAACAAAATCACTGTTATCTTTTTACTAAGCAATTCTTGGGACTTAGACATGAAAATTAAAGTGCTTTCCCAGAGAAACGCTCAGGGTCTCAAGTCCTCCAGCAGACAGCCTGATCTTCAGGCAGGCCTTGGGCTATGTGGTGGGGAGATGTAAGGATGCAGTCAGAGTTATTTCTCTGTAGCCCCTCCTCTCTGCTGGGCAGACATGAACCCTGGTGAGGACCTTTCTGGCTGCTCAGCTCTCCCCAGGGCTCAGGGGAGCTTCCCAAGGAAGCTGAGGCTGGTACGGACAATGCTCGCCCACCCCAGGGAAGGGCTCCTTCTCCTTGATGAAATGGAAGCAAGCCAGCGCAGAAACCCTCTCCCGGCCAGTTGGCTCTGTATTCAGGAGCACAATAGTGTTGGTCCTCTCAGCGGGTTTTGAGAGCCATTCCCTTAATGAGAACGATAAATCCACAAGAAAAGGCTGGTTGCCAAGCGCAAGCAAGGGAAGTGCTCTCCAGGCCTCACAGCCCCAGGGGACCACCCCTCTGAGCGTGGGACCTGCCGAAGAAACCACCAGATACAGACCAAGCCCAGAATTACTGAGTCGGAACATCTGGGCTCAGGGCCTGATAATGTGTATTTTTAAAAGCTTCCCAGGTAACAATCTGTCAGTGCAGCAAGCACTGACCTAGATACTCTCTGAGACCCTCCCAGAGCTGAGATTCCTTGATGGTGTGATTGGGAGAAGAGACCCAGAGGCAGAAGAGATGCAGATTCAGTTAAAGGGCACACATTCCTCCCTTGCACCCCAGGAATGAACTTGGTAACACTTTCTTCAGAGTAGAAACCTCAGGAAGTTTGCTGGCAGCCCATTCATCTTGGAAGTGAAATGTACGCACCAAGCCTCAGTGTGTGTGCAAGGATGTTTTCCAGCGTCTCTCATCCTGGGTTTCCCCGAACCATCCCTAATGTAGGCACAGTTCTGTCCTTGAAACTCAAGTTCTCCCCGAGTGCCTGGGAGAGGCAGTGACGCAAGCTGGCTGCTGGTGTAGGCCACTTGCGGAAGTACAGCTGCGGGAAAGGCCAGGTGCAGGCAGTGGGGCGGCCTCTGGGTGAGTCCAGAGGGCCCAGCTGCCCACCCAAGTCAGGGAGCAGCACTGCTGAGCCTGACTCATTCAGCTCCTCTCAGCAGCAAGCCTGGGACTTCCCCTCTGGCTGCCCTGCAAGCGTCTTCCCTCCCCCACTCCCTTGGCTAGCTTATTTTCTTTTACTCCAGTTACCCACACCCCTCCATGGGGTCACTCTGCCCCACGCTGGGGGCTTCTTCTTGAATTTCTAGGCAAACACCGGGACCCTGGAGCCCTGCAACTTTATCCCTCTCATCATTAAATACTGAGGCTCCCAGGGGGCCAAAAACTGTGTCAGACTAAGTTCCCTCCTCCCCTTGCCCAGCACTCAGCGCTGCCCTAGGCAGATGCAGGCACTAAGGACTCAAGAGAAAGAGGAAGGGAGAGAGAGGAGGAGGGAGAAAGGAAAGGGGAGAGGAGGGAGGCAGGGAGGAAGGCTGCAATAAATTGGCAATAAAATCTAGTTCTTAACTGACCCGCTGCAACAGCTCCCTGCCCAGGGCCTACCAGCTACTTTCACATCAGTACCTGTTGTAGCCCAGACGGTAACTTGGTGAAGTTGCCCAGAAAGGAATCATCATTGTCCCCATTTTACAGAACAGGAAAAACTGAAGCTCCGAGGAGGGAGACATAAATATTTCAGGACACTCCACAGTATTCGGAGGAGGTAGATTCGGTCACTGATGTCAGGAGTTTGCTGAGAATTTTCCCGGCCCTCTGAAGGGGAAGCTGAGAGTCCTTTTTGATTTCTTCATGTCACTTTAAGGACATCCTTTATCTTTCTCTTTCTTTTTTTAACTTTTATTTATTTTAATTGTGTTTTTCCAGGACCCATCAGCTCCAAGTCAAGTAGTTGTTTCAAACTAGTTGTGGAGGGCGCAGCTCACCGTGGCCCACGTGGGGATCAAACTGGAAACCTTGTGGTTAAGAGCACTCTGCTCTAACCAACTGAGCTAACCGGCTGCCCCCTGGACATCGTTTTTCTTGATGATACCTACTGATTGATGAGGCAAGCAAACAGTATGTTCACCCAAAACATCCTCAGAGACTACTCTCCATGGCTGTAGGGTATAAAAATTACAAAGAAGAGAGAGAGAGAGAGAGAGAGAGAGAGATAGAGGATATGCCACTCTGGAGACCAACGCAGCAGGCAGGGGAAGAGGGGAGAAAGGGAGAGCACTCTTCTGAAGCACTGAGCTCCTGGCCCCACTGAAAAGGGAGGTGTGTGCACCAGAGACAACAGAAGTAGTGCACCAGTATATAATCAGTCACTTTTGAATGGATTCCAGGCCACAGCTGGGAAAAGGGGCAAGTCCAAAAGACAAGGCAGCTAGAGCTGGGAGAGCAAATGTCAGGTCCGGTGGAGGGAGGGTGGGTGCTGAGAAAAAGTCCAGGAAACCTGAGGGCACTGGAGCTCCCTCTTCTGTGGTGGGTGTGTGGGTCTGAGGACAGGCGTGGTGGCCACAGGGGCCCTGCAGGGTGGGGCATTTCAGCTGCAGTTTCCTTTCCTGGCTGATGAAGGGTTGACACTAGGTTCTTTGGCATGCCCAGCTTTAACATAGACATTACCTTCATGAACTGAAAACCTTCTGATTCTCCATCTCCAGACCACCAAGGGCTGGGTCACATCCAGATCCCAGCGACCCAGTAAGCACAGCTGTGTCACTGCAGTCTTTTAGTCCCCATGACTAAAGGAGCACAGTTCAGTCCTGTGGTACTGATGGGTAAACTGAGGCATGACATGACGAAGGCACTTTCCTAAGTACTACAATTCATACGTGGAGGCGTCCAGATCTGAATCCAGTCCCACCTGGCTGCAAATCTCAGGCTATTTCTCTTCACTGCGCTGTTACCCAAGCTCATGCTGAAGATTTGTCTAGAGCAACAACCCCCTGGGGTTGTTCTGTTTTTTTTTTTTTTTTTTTAAGTTGGCCAGCTACATCAACAGAGAACTAAAAGGGACCAGTGATAAGGGGAGGCTCTATCTCTTTCCTTTGCCCAAAGAGAATAAACACTAATACCGAGGGCAATGGTGCAGAAAGCCATTTGCCCCAATGTCCTTGCCAGAGACAAACAGATAACCCTTATTTGCAAGTTTGGTTAAATATTAACTCAGCACCCAAGGGCGCTGTCCCATACACGCAAGACAAAGTCCTTACCTTAAGCTTCAGAGCTAAAAACTGAGCCAAAGGAGCCTGCGTGTCCACCATGCTCTGTCCCCCACACTGAGAAGCCTGGGGCAGGGGCCCTTTCCTCTCCACCATGAAACTGCAATCAGACCCCATCTCCATGCACTGCTCACTGGGTGAGCAAGTGACAGCTCAGCCCTCATGACAAGCTGGAAGTCTCCGTATGTATAGAAGAACTCAGTTTACACGCCGTGCCTTCTTCCGCACATGCCCATACGGTGTCACCCACTCTCAGTCCAGGCAGAGCTGAGACACATGGCTCCCTTGCTGCTTCACATGGGAGCTGCCCCCTCCAGTTGCATCAGGGTTTCTGCTCTCTGGGCCTCGGTGATGTCTCTGCTCTGCCGACTGCCCACTGACTGAGAGTCACGTTGCCCTCCGCCTGTGACCACCGTTTCTGTGGACACAGTGGGGTGGCAGAGGGGAGCAGTAACAGACCTCAGTGGTGCTGAAGGAGGGCTCTGACCATTTCCTGAACATGCTGACATCTCAATTCTCAGTTACCATAGGTGCCAACTCGCCTTTCCAACTGGATTGGAAAAATAATGACATATCCGAAAACCTACTTCCTTTCTTTAGCTAAGCCCCGCTACTCAGTATTACGTTAAAATCTTATTAAATAGGACGGTGTTGGCAATAAACCTCATCCACTAGTGCTGATAAGGAATAAAAAGAAGAACAAAAAGCAAAACAAAACAGTCTTCCTCTTAGGCAGTTCCAGGTAGACAGGACAATAATTTTCAGGCTGATGGCTCCAATGCAGAACTGGAGCCTAAAATAAACCAGACAATGGGCCCAGAGGAACTAAACAGGCAGTAAGACCTCTCCTGTTCATACTTACCAATCAAGTCAGGAGACCATCTGCAAATACATTGTCATGCTTGTTAGACCTCGAAATTCTTGGCCACCCCCAGATCCTCTTCTTCTCCACCTGGCTTGTGCCTACAACAGCTCAATGTCTCCTCCTCAGAGAAGCCTCTCCTGACTAACTCAGTCCTGAACCTCAATCAGTTTTGATTGCCACCACCACCACCCCCAACCTCATCAGTCCCTATGGTGGGCATAACTATCTGATAGCACTTACCATATTTTTTTTGTACTCACTTCTTTTAAAAATCGGGATTTCAAAATATTTCAAATTGTTCCTAAGCAGAGAACACATTTATAAATCCCCAACCTACTTTATAGTAACTGCTCAGCAAATGTTTATTGAATGGATTAGTGACTGGATAAAATAACTTTACAAACTACTTCTTTGTTTCTCATAGCATCCTTCATATGGGAAAGAACAGATATTATTATCCCCGTTTTACAGATGAGACAAGGCCACAAGGCTCCCTCTCATTCATTCACTTAACGAATGTTTGTTGTATGCAAGTTTCAGGCGAGAGCAGTGTTTCACAAACTTTAATGTGCACATGAATTTCCTGGAGAGCTCAGTCAAATGTAGGTTCTGTTTCAGTACATCTAAGGTGGGGCCTGAGATTCTGCATTTCTAACAAGCTTCCAGGTGACACCCATGCTGCTGGTGCAAGGGCCATTCTCAAGACTGAACTACCTAACAGGGTTGCTAAGAGAAAGAAAAATCCCAGTTAGCTTGAATATGTAGCAAGAACTAGTCTTCAAAACCTTAGAAAGGAGGAAGGATAGAGAGCATTATACACATTTTACAGACATGGAAACTGAAGATCAGCGAGACTAACTGACTTCTCTAAGGTCTAATCCAGCCCTTCTGACACCAGTTCAGGGCTGCCTTGACTGCCACCCACTGCATCGAGTGCTGGGAGGATTCAGAGATGAAGTACCACATCCGCTCAGGAATGACAAAGGAGATGCACATTCACCAGGAGTTATAGTACAAAGGCGACTGAGGGAAGAACCAGAAGTCCAGAGGTGGGTGAGCACGTCGTGCGGGCCAGATTTTACCCCCAAAATGTGCCACATCTTTGTTTTCTACCCAGAGCCCAATTAGACTGCAGATGGGGGTCTTCTTCCATCGACCCAATCCCTTTAAAAGAGAAAAAAAACAGTGCCTTTAGGATTTTCCTTTTAAGCCCTGAACCTCTTCAGTGGAAAGTGCTGCCCTTCCGACCTGTTGATGTAATTGCCATAATTGAAGATTCCAGGCCCCCATGTGGGTGGACAGGGCCCCATTCATCCATCGGGTCAGCGAAGTGTAAACCTGCTGAGTCCTTCAGATGCCCCGGCCACAGCCTCCCCCTCCCACCCGCCTCCAGCCCTGCAGGCTGGGCTCCCTGCGACGCCAGGGCAGCCAGGCTCAGGCTGGTCCCTGTCTCGCTCTGGGAATGGTGCCTAATTAAGGGGTCTGTTCTCATCTCCATGGGACCTACTTAAGGCCTCCTGACAGTAATGGAGAGCCACACGTGTGAGACTGAGGGGTGGGAAGGACAGCTCCCTGCTGTCTTAGCACCCTATTAAATACCAAATCTCTCTCTCTCTCTCTCTCTCTCTCTCTCTCTCTCTCTCTCACACACACACACACACACACACACACACACACACACACGGTGCAATTCTGCAGTTACCATCAAATCTTTAGAGCTACAAGGAGCTTCTTCAATTCTGAAAGAGGAAGGAACCAAAGAAAAGAAATAACTTGCCCAAGGGCACACAGCAAGTCAATCAGTGTCACTGAACTTGGGTGTCTAGTTGCACCTCACAGCACAGACTTCCCCTTGGAGGGTGGGGCTCTCTACTGCCGCCCCAGGGAAGCAGATGTGGGGTGGAGGACGGGGAGGAGACAGACTCCCAACTCGCTATTCTGGAGCAGCCAGTTTCAGGGACCAGCCACAACAGAGGAGAAAGGAGCCGTTTGCTGGGGCAGGGGCTGTTGGCATCTCTGAGATATCCTTTGATCACACAACAAATCCAACCTCAGAGTGGGACATTCCCTGCTTAGAGTGGATCCATACCTAATCCTCAACCTCCCAGCATGAAAAGGAGCCAGTCTTGTTGTCCTCTTCTGCAAACCCTCCCCCGCCCCCACACCCTGTCTCCCAGAATCCGCCCCTACAGCAGCACCTAGTTGGTTCTCCGTAAATATTCATTAAATATAACAAAAGTCAAGTCAATGTTCGTCCTAACTCATAGTCATGTTAGTGCATTGTTTTAATCACAACTTTGCTTATAGAGAGGGCCTCGGGGTGAGGTAGTACAGAACTGCTGAAAATAACATGAAGCAAATCTCAGAAATACTGGCTCATTGATAAAGATAAGTGAATGAAAGGAACAGAATATTTCAGTTGTTTAATACCAGTTCCTTGGCACAAAGATGAACCCCAGGAAAGAAGCCACTGATAGCCTGGGGACTAATAATACAATGTGGAGACTGAGACTTCCTCCAGAAGCCACGTTACTAGCATCTCTACTCCCATACTCCCTCTTTCCACTGCCCACTCCTCTGTGCACGCTATCAGACTGATGGATCTCACTACGTGTATCATATGACACTCCTGCTCAAAAGCCTTCGATAGCTCCCTATTACCTCTGCTTGACTGTCAGGGACCTCCTCAGTCTGGCTCAGCCTTAATTCAACATAGTTTCCCACTGCTCTCTAGAGCACTTATTTCCCTCTCGTCAGTTGGTCTCCTCACCCAGCTAAGGCGGGGGTGGGATGAAGATGAAATTTGGAGACTGAAGGCCTGAACATGAGTCCCAGACCCATCATGTGACCTCTTTGAGCCTAGTTGCCCATGGGTAAAATGGGGATAACAATATCCACTTTGCAGAGTTGGTGTGAGGATTAAGTGGTATAATGGACGTTAAAGTACTTTACACACTATAAAGGGCTAAAGGAATAACAATTGTTCATATCTAGTCGTGGTTATTCCCACCTCCAGCACTGCCTTTGATCTCATAATTCTACTACCCAGTCAAATCCAACTGGAGCTCTTGGTGACCCTAGCTTATAAGGCCTCACATATCAAGTATCTATATCTGTTCACTGTGTCTTGCACATGATAGCCTTAAAACTCCAAGTTTAAGTTTATTTACTTGTATATAATACAAAAATTTTGGCTACCTAACATTAAAAAATAAATACACCCACAATAACGAAGCTCAAGAAACAAACGGAAAAATCAGAAACATCACTGAGGGAGGAAAAGGACAATCACCATATGTTAGACATCTGGTTAAGCTGGCTACTATATTTAAGTACCCTTGGAGGTAATCCTCATTTTCTCTTCCTCACCTTTTCGTAGAAGAGAGATTTGCATGTCCCAGCCCACAAAAGGTTAGCGTTGGAATGGGACTTTGCCATGTCTCTCCTCCTAGGGAGGAAGAGTAGCTAACAAGATGGGCACAGTCCACATTTCTCAGGAGTGGTCACTGAGTCAGGGGCACTGTGACGCAGTCACCGCCTGTACTCCTTGGTCTGACAAGAGCAGAGCAGGCTCCTGTTCTCTGTTCCTCCTGCATTTCTATGATAGGCCACCTGCACAAGGAATCACCTCTCACTGCCCCCCACCCCCCACCAGCAGCATCACTACCTAGCAGGGTGGTCGCCATTCTCCTGCTGCTTCAACTCCGCCTGCCTTCTAGAAGCAGGCCCATAATCTGTTCCTCACAGTGACTTGAATACATGCACTCAGCATCTGTTTGGCAGAACGTGCAAATCCCCAAGTCTAGTTCAGGAAAAGCGTAGGAGGTCCCACCCCATACAGGGGTTAAAAGAGAACCTGCAGTTTTGAAAGCTTACCTCATCATCTATTAAGCTGCTACCCTGATATGTATTTGGCTAGTGGTCCTTGAACCTATTCTCAATCATTCTGAAAGAGGAGAGATGGTTTTAGAGCCCTTCCTTCTATACAAAGCAAACACAAAAGTGAACTATGAGTTTCTTGATATCCTAGGTATCATTATTTGATTTTTTTTTTTAATGGAACTATGACTGAAGTTAAACAGGAACATGTCCTGATATAAGGGACACTGAGTAACACAATGGATGGGGTCATCAATGAGGGTGTAGCAGAGATGCCAAATGTGCCTTTTTTGTTTTGTTTTATAATAACCTGTAATGAAAGTTAAGGACATAGTATTCATTTATAATTCGATGTAAAGGAACTAAATTAATACAATTCAGATCTATTTCTTTGTGTTGATCCAATTAACACGGACAAGGCTTAATTCATTGTCTCAGTCATGTTTTGGGCAAGAATAAATAACAGACAATTTAGAATTAAACTCATGCACTCACATATAGTACAAAAATAAAAACTGGTATGACCCTTTGGAAAAGAATTTGGCAATCTGTATTGAGCGTCTTAACAATGCTCCTCTCTTTAATTAGCAATTCCACTTCTGAGAATTTATCTTAAGAAAAATGAATATTTTAAAAGTTATATACTTCAATATATTAAGTAAATCGTGGTACATAAGGGATGAAAAACTATATAGTCATTTGAAATGAATTGTATGTTGCCATAAGATTTGAAATGAATTTTATATTGCCATAATATTAAAGAAGCAGATTATAAAATTATATATATGCAATGGTCATAACCACATAAAATCATGGAAGGAAGAAAAATATGAAATAATGAGAGTGGTTATCTTCTTTCAACTTTTTCTGTATTTTTTTACTCTTTAGTAACCACATATTATGTTACAATCGGAAATAAAATACTCGTAAAATAGCTGCCCATAGATCATCGTATTCTAGACACTAGCCTGGCATTCTGATCCAAAAATTGAGATCTGTACTTAAACTGCCTCACTCCGGTGAGGGGGCATCTCATTTCTACTCAGAAGGAAACTTGCTTTTGCTAGTGGGCAGGAGCTACCTTTTAATAATAGTAGCTCTGGAGGTGATGGCACATTTGGCCATTTCCGTTTAACGTTTGATACCCTGAGGGCAAGAGATAGAGTTTTCTCACTTCTATTTTGTCCCCAGTGCTTAATGGTCGCTTGTCACCTTCCAGTAGGCCAGTTGTTGGTTTGACGGGTTGATCTAATATTTCGTCTAGCTGGTTCACTAAGAATACCATAGGTACTCAATCTGTAGTTACTGAATGGTTATATAGATCAGTTCACTTGCCTGGGAAATACCGAAAGAACGAAAGCACTCCTACATATGCTTCTAGGTCCAGCTAAGTGGTCCCTGCCGAACCACTTTGCCCTTGCTGGAGCCCACCCCACCCCACCCTCCCCCGTGGCCTTGTGCAGACTACAACGGAACCACAACTGCCATTCTCCCAGCCTTGATACAATTTACTTGTCTGGCACCTCACTTCACCCTGAGCTCCTTGGGACAAGGTTTTGCGTTTTGTTCATTTTTTAAAATCTGCCTTATTAGCACCGAGTTTGGGACATAATTCCTTCAACATGACACATAATAGGGGTTCAGCAAATGTTTGGGAATGAAGCAACAAGCGAATGCAGGATATCTCAAGTACCAAGGAGACATCCAGCCCTGGGCCAGGTGCAGTCTGCCGGCATGGAGGAACCACGGGACAATGAGTGTAACTCTCACCACACTTCACTGAAATCCATCGTTTCCTTGTTTCTCTTCCCTTATGGATCATAAACACCATGAGGGCAGGGGCTATGTCTGTCTTATTTACTCAAACTCCCGCAGCACACACAATGCCATGGAAGGGACTCGATAGATTTCTAGGGAAGGAATAAATGGATGGTGAGGGAAAGCCAATTTTCAGTTTTGCTTTCCTCTGTGATTGCTCACTGAACAAAATGGCAAATTACATGTGTTTTTTTACAGCCTGCCCCATTCACTGCTCTCTCTCTCTCTCTCTCTCTCTCTCTCTCTCTCTCTCTCTCTCTCTCTCTCTCTCAAATTGAGAACTAAGGAGAACTGTTGGAGCTTTCTCTCTTCGGTTGAAGATTACCTGGAGACCTAAGCAAGAGCCATAGCAGGTCCTCCACAAACAGAGCCTCAAAAATGAATGTTAATCCTCCCTGAGCAGGTGGCTGAGCAACAAGCAACAGAAACAATTCACCCCAGTAATCTCCTCAGAATTGAATTGTATGTATGTCTTCAAGCCTCCTTACACACTTTCCTTAGAAAATACAGGGAGAAACAGTGAAAAAAAGTGTTTGCGGGTTCCTGAAGTTTTGAGACAAAATCGGTTATGGAACATAGAGCTCCATCCTTATATTTTGCAAAAAGTTGTCACAGGCTGTCCCTTGCTCAGCTCTACCTCAGCCAAAGTCTCAGTTATAAATGAATGTACAGCTCTCTGGAGCTCTGGGCCTCTCCCCCAAGGTCAGACTTCCTTACTCACTCCTGTACTCACTGGTCCCAACACTCACTGGAAACATCCTTTTTGATGTTGAAGCCTAAAGCATTCTAAATTAGACATTTTCCAAATTAGATTCTGGCTCACTAGGTTTGGGGTGAGAGTCTGGAATCTGCATTTTAACAAAGTCTCCCAGGTAATTCTGATGCTGAGTACCCAATGCCTATGCATTGAAAAATCACTATTCTAGTCCCAGAATACAACTCTCCTTCCTGCTTCCCCAGGCCACTGGTTGAGCTCTCTACTTCCCCATGACTCTCTCAGCCCCCGGGACAAACCTATCCTTAGTCATACTAGTACCACCAAACTGTGACATTGTCTCTATTTCCCCAGCATATCTCACAGTACAAGGACACTAATAGGCATTCAGAAAATGTCTGTTGAATTAATGAATGAATAGGTGAATAAGTGAATGAGCAAATGAATTTAACATCGCCACAGAATAATTACTTCCATTTCAGTTTCCCCCCAATTCTTCCAACTCTAACTTGAGAGAACCGTGACTTGCTATTTGAGATCATTTTTCGTTCTTTTTGTCTTTGTGGCACTCTCTCAGGGACACTGACTGGGAAGTCAGCTTCAGTGGAGAAAAGCAGTTCCACACATACGTCTTAAGGGAGGCCATCTGGTCATTTGCTGAAGCCCAGAGAATATTGTCTTCCTCAAAGATGTGTACATCAAAGACAGCCCCAAGTGTTGCTGCTGTGGTGCCCGTGCCAGAGAAATGGCACCAGAACCTTCTCTTCTTCGCAGGAAAGCACTACTGAGCCAGGTCAGATGGGGGAAAGAACTGAGGGTCCGGTGGCTTGCTCTTCTCCACATCTGCTGCTAAGGAAAGACATGCGCTGGAAACCCAGGATGGGAGGTTAATGGGGAAGTTTGAATTTAAACACAATAAGCTCCTCATTCCTTCCCCATTCATATCTTCCATTCTCAAGGCTGGAAATAAAAGGACCCTTCCCCCTTGTACAAGACTGCCTGACTTAATCATTCACCTGTGTTGTCAGCACAGTGACAATGGTCAGGTGAGGTGTTTAGAAAAGTATGAGGTAAGTGGGGCTTGTGATGAAAGACTCACTGCCAAGCTGACACCATGACAACAGCTTGGGCTATGAGGTCATGAGGCCCAACAGGTAGGCCTTTCTGTTTTCTTCACCCTGACAGTCGATGTCCCGCCAGTTATTCAGTAACCAGAAATGAGGTGGGTCCTACAAATTCCTGAATCTCCTTGGGGATGGAGGGGGAGGGGCTGTGCCTTCTTGATCAAGGGCACCTTAGAAGCCAGAGCTGGAAATCTGTCCCCAGAAGGAGGGGGTTGGTGAAACAAAACGTGAGAAAATATTTAGAAACCAGTAGCATCATTTCTGTGAAGAGATGTACAACGATTCTGCATCACGTTTAATTCAGACAATTATGTCCTGCTCCTACAGGGGAAAGTGAGACTCACTCGCAGGCTGAACAAGTGTGCAAACATTCAGGTCAAATGAAGAAGCCAATTCTCAGCAAATTTGCTGTAAAAAGATGAGGGAGGGAGTTTTTGTTTGTTAGGGAAGAGGCTGTTTGCTTTTTGATTTGTTTATTTTACTACTCAATGTATGCCACACATATGACCCAACATACAAAGGATTTATAACTCTACATACATGACATATTTTTGATGTGAGGCTATAATTAATGTTTGAAAAATGTATGTTCAAGCCAAACATATTTTCCCGTGAACATTTCATAGAGGTTAAAGGAAAAAGAGGTTATAGATTTTCCTTTTCAGCCATAATATTGGGGGTGGGATAATGTATTCACTTCCCAGGGCTGCATTAACAAAGTACCACAAACTGTGTAACCACCACTTTTATGGATAAAACAATAGAAATTTATGCCTCACAGTTTTGGAGGCCAGAAGTCTGAAATCAAGATGTCAGCAGGACCACATTCCCTCTGAAAGCTGTAGGGGAGGGTCCTTCCTTGCTTCTTCTAGTTTCTGGGGGCGGCTGGCGAACCTTCCTGTTTCTGGGCTTGTACATGCATCACTCCCATCTGCCTCCATCATCACGTGGCCATCTTCTCCCCTGGGTGTCCCTGTGCCCAGTTATATTGAATTAAGGACCCATCCTACTCCAGGATGACCTCATCTTAACTAATTCCATCTGTAACCACCCTATGTCTAAATCAGGTCCCATGCTAAGGCACAGGAGGTTAGGATTTCAACTTTTTTTTTTCAGGGATCTCAATTCAACCCATTACAGGTGACACCCATCAGCTGTAATCAGCCCAGCTCATAAAAGGAAAACATGGAGCCCACAGCATCCACAAGCCCCAGTCAGTCCGGCGAAGGCCCTTAGCTAGGATACACCTGTGATTCCTCCCAAACATGGAAGCAAGCCATTCATTCATCAATTCTTTCAGCAAATATTTACTGCGTCCTACATACACTAGCTACAGTGAGAGAGATAACACAAGTTTCCAGTTATTGGTGAAGAATATTAGGAGTAAGCCATTAAGTAGTTCTTTGTTCAACTGTTTCCACCACCCCACCCCACCCCCGTTTAAATCTGAGCAGTTTGAGGGCCAGGTAACCTGTTCCAGGCAGCCTTTGAAACAGGTCCCACATACTCATAACAATTTGTGGGATTGGGCACCGAGGAGCCTTTGGGAAAACAAAAACAAGCACACAAGTGGTTAAAGCACAACGTGCAACCAGTTAGAGGAGAAAAAGTCCAAAAGCCAGGCAGGCATAGGGAAAAATCGTAAGATTTTAGAGCTGAAGAGAATTTTTGAGAGCATCTTAGTTGGGAGTTTTCAAATTTAACCACATAAACCAGAACACTTGCTTTGAAAAAAATCATGAGGACGTGCAATGTGTGAGCTGGTAAAAGCCAAATTGTTCTTATAGAAGGATGAGTGGGTTTGCAAGCACCTGTCCTGCTCAGTATCAGGACTAGGCTCTGCCCGCACTCCCTGGAGGAAAGTCCTCCGGAGGCATTGGGTGAAAACCATTAGCCTATGGATGGGGAAACTAAGGCCCAGAGAGGAGACAATGAATGCCATCTTCAGGGACATACACTGTGTGTCTACAACAGAGGCAGGACCAGAACTCGGATCCTTCCCTGATGTCCAGTCCAAATCTTTCTGCACAACCTCGTGTTCTCAGGGCTAAGTGGACGAGAAGACAGTTTCCACCGTCTGGTCACTCTTTTCATCCCAACTCTCCTTTTCTGCAGGCTCCTCCTTGCCCCCACATTGCACTTCCCAGCAGGGACAAATCCAGGGCCAGCCCCGGAACATGTGCTCTCATCCTCTTTCCGTGGAGACCAGGAAAGGGACTGAATGACTTTTTGGTTCTCTTCCAACTCAGTGATGCGACAGCTCCAATTAGGCTTCCTGGCTCTATAGCCGAGGTGAAGCCTTTGAAACTCCATGGGACTTACCCCACTCTACCCCTCTGTGCAAGAGAAAAATCAAGGTTAATGAGACAAACTGGGAGCCATCTCTTCACAAGTTTGTTCTGAATCCAGCTTTTTCTGACCCATTTAATTGAGAGAGACAGAATGAGTCAGGAAGAAGCATACTCTTCCACCAAGACATGTCCACCTCACTTTGGGACCGCTTAGACGTCCATACCCCAAGAACAACACCCACCGCCCAGGTTTCTTAGCCAATCAACTCAACACTGGGAGAACTTTCCAAGGAGGCCAGGTGTCCTCATGAGACATCCTGTCTACAGTTGTGGTCAGTTTGGTCTCCATTCATTGCAATTACTCTCCAAAGACTCACTACAACCTTTGAGGATATTGACTCCAGAGTAACTCTCCTGCCAAAGGAAGGGCAGTCATTTGGGGAAATCTCCAGAGTAGTGCCTCTAGAGGTAATGATGGGCCCTATGTGTGTATTCAAGACCTGAGTTCAAGTCCAGACTCTGCCACTTACTACCAGGTGACTCAGGATCAATCTCTTGATTACTCTCGTATCTGCCATGTAAATTGGGGGTTTACTCAACATTCATTCAACACTCATGTAGCACCGACCACGAGCCAGGTGCAATATAGAGCTGCGGTAACTGTTGCCCCTCCCCACTTCCCAGTCCTGTGTAGCAGACCCTTAGGGATCTGAAAGTGCTCGTCAGTGGTGGTGATATTTACATGTTGTTTCTATTCTAAGACCCTTGATGGAGTGGAAGACAGTTATTTCCTCAGCATGTCCTTTCGTCCTCCAGACCACATTCTCTGATTTTATGACAAAACAATGTGATTCGATCTCACGTTTTTCATGATTTTCCATCATACCACCTGTGTTTGAGGACTGAGTTGGCATCTGAAAAACCGTGATCCATGAAAACAGGATGTCATGTGGGGTGTCAAGAGGGGTCTCTTTTCCCGCTCCCCACATAAGAACGCAGGATGTGGTGAGGCCAAAAAGGAACACCCACGGAGCCATGGATAGGGGAGTCATACCACTATATCCTCGCTGGCAGCTGGGTTGGAGACACAGGAAGCAGGAGCCACATGATCCGCAATCCGCCGTCCACTTCCCTGCCTGCCAACCAACCCCTTGCTAACTGCAATCCGTGCCTGCTAGCTCAGCCAGGGCAGTTATATCAGTGGCCAATGGCTCACTGGTTACAGCTGACGGCCAACTAGCCACAGCTGCTGTCCATCCAATCACAGTTGATGGCCATTTACTACCTGAGCCAGCACCTTTCCACGTGAGGCCAAGAGCCTGGAATCTGCACTGCTGGCTCTGTCCCCACACAGGTATTCTTCAATTTTCCTTTAAAAATGGTGAATGGCACGGATTTTGCCTTATGCACCCTCTATTACTAGCAGAGCCAGGCACATAGTAGGTGCTCAATATGTCAAATAAATTAATGAATGGGAAATCTGGCCTCCAAAGAGGAGAATTAGTAAAATTAGAATTAATAAGAAGGAAAACGTTTCTATGAATCGTGTGTGTGTGTGTGTGTGTGTGTGTGTGTGTGTGTGTGTTTACCAGTATATCAGCATCCTCTCTATACTTTCCTGACTACAATGAATGACCCCACATTTCATGGTCCCTCTCTGGCTATGGCATAAAAACCCTTCAAGCTAGTGGACATTGCATTGTCCAGCAGCCAGTCCCATCTTCAATCTCCTGACGTCTTCCTAGTACACCAGTTACACAAAAGGGAGTAGGCGATGTGTGTGTCCCCTGCCACCCTCATGTTAACTGCCGGGGGCAAGTGGAATATTTTCATCCAGCCTACTCCCCCTTTCTTTTTTCTTTTAAGCTTCTTCTAGTGATAAAAGCTGAAGCAAATTGAAATTGGCAGCTCCGTGGTCTTCAAGCAATAGGAAAAGTACTAGAGATCATGTGAACCACACTTTGAAAACTTAAAAAAAAAAAAAAATCTAATCTTGCCTCAATAAAAACGACATCATGTCACTGTAATCGGCAGGGGAAAAGGCTTGAAAGTTGCTGGCAGTGGCCCAGCAGAGTTCAGGGGTTCTGTTGGCTTGTGCTGAATTCCCACGGGAAAGGTAGAGGGAGAGTTCTGCCTTTCAGGTGAGCTTCTGAGGCACAAGGAGGGGTGGGGGGAAATGATAACGCTCCCCCTGAAAACTCACTGTGATCTCCTGCATTGCTGTAATCACAGCTCAGGGACTGGCTCTGTTCACTCCTTCTCCCACTGGCCTTTCTTCTTGATATAGCTTTTGGCTGTGCTCCTCCCTCTGGCTGGCTGACGTTGAGGGAGAGACAACAGCCAACCTGGGAAATCTCAATGACAATGAATCTCCCTGTCAGGGCACAGACCTACAGCCAAAGAGGGTGGTACCAAATGCCCAATTCCATTGAGTGTGGTGTCTGCAAATTCCCCGCTGTGTGGTCTGAGCCAAAAACAACTATAAAAATGGTAGGTTGGCTGTGCTAAAGCCAGCCCTTCTGCATGAGAGCTGCATTAGCCCTGGGAAGTGCAGAACTGGGGGCTGGTTTTCACAGCGCCTCAGTTTACCTGCAATTGGTAGTTACTGTCTACTACCAGCCATTGACTGTACTTCAGCCATCCCCAGATGGGTATATAAGGAGTGAATAGTAGTGACTGCCTCTTGGACAAGACTTGGAGGCTGGGGCCACAGGTGGAAGGGTTACTTTTGAGGATCTACCTTTTTACACTGCTTCAAGTTTTTAATCATATGCATTTTAAGTTAAATCAATTAGTAGATAAAGAGATGAAACTTCATCAGCAGTAAATGAAAACTCAGTGATGCCTGCTTCTCCCTGTACCCCTCATCTGACTTCCCAAACTGGAGTACACAGGACTCCCAAGGGTACAGAGTGGCCCAACAAGAAGAAATCTGGAATTTCAATTTTACTTGAAGGGCTGGGCAGAGAGGCAGAAACACTATCTTTACATGAAAACAAATAGGAATATATGAAGTATAACGCAACATGTACTTAGATGATTACAAAGAAACATAATATTTTCATTCAACCATGTGCCATATACCAGCACACCAACCACCAGGCTGATGAAATATTCGGGTGCCGGTCTTCATGTTTAAGGTGCTTCAGGGGTGTTTGAGGGCGTGTCTGTCCCAGGGGCTGCACATATGAAGCAGAGTCAATTAGTGTTCCCAGCCAAGAGGGAAGGTATTCCTAGAGTGGGGCTGGGTGTGGCAAAACTGAGCCTTGGAGGTTGGGAAGGATCTTGTTTGGCAGAGGAAGGGTAGGAGACTATGAGCAAATGTGGTGAGTTGGTCTGAGCAGAAGGTTGGTCCTGGGAGAGAGAGAAGTGTGTGGTGCAGTATAGAGAGGGAAGGAAGGTAGACCGAGATAACAGAAGGCTCTGATGAGGGGCTGTGGAGCTTAGACTTGAGGTGGCCTGCCAGTGCTTCTCAATCTTGTTCTTGAAGCCCCACTTCAAAGCAGAAGAGAGAGGATACATGTCCTTGGGGTTTCAGGAAGCTGCTGACCACCAGGGAGACCTTTCTTAGCACTATTAGTTCTACTTTCAAAAGACATCCAAAGTTCCCCACCACCTCTTTGCTGCCATTCTGGTCCAAGCCACTTATAATTCTTACCTGGATGAATGTCATAATTTCCTAAACATGGTTTCCTTGCACCCATCCTTGCTAACCACAGAGCAATCAAAGTGATCTTTTAATAATATGAAGCTATCATGTGACCCCTTTGCTCAAAATCCTGCAATGGCTCCTGCCTTCTTCAGATTAATAGCCAGGTCATTAGAATGTCCCCATAATGGCACCATCTGGCTCTGTCACTCTTTGCTTCGTACTCTCATTCCCCTTCTCACTTTGCTCACTATGCACCAGTCACTCTGTCCTCCTGGCTTTCCTAGAGTACTTAGGCTAAAAGTGGTCCTGTCTTAGAGCCTCTGCACTTGCTGTCTCTTCTCTTTAGAAAGTTTCCTGCCAGACAGTCACATGCTGGCTCCCTCCTCTGCTTCCAGTCTTCTCTCTAAGTCCTTCCCTGACAGTGCCATTGAAACCTGCACTGCCAGAGATGTCCCTTCTCCCCTCTCTTGATTTCTCTCTGTAGTCCTTGTCATCATTTAAAATACTATCTAAGTCATTTGTTTATTTTGCTTACCTATCTCCCCATCAAAAATTTAGGCTCCAAAAGAGTATGAATTTTTTTTTTTTAATTTCTGCTTTATCACACTGTAACATCGTGCAATTCCTCCTTAAGAACACTTCCAATTAATGTAGAGAAAATGAGGGACATAAAAAAAAATCACTATTAGATTACCACAGTTATTCATTGGCACGAGTGAGATCCTTCAATAGATTCTAAATTTAGTGGGCAGAAGTGGAAGCAGAAAAGCACATTTACATCATCTTGAAGGATCACTTCCCCCTCAAAAAGAAACATTTAGGAAATACAAAAAAGAAAAGTTGTAGCTTTAGAGTAGACAACCCTGGAGAAACCATCTTAACCTCACGATCATGATTACAACTACAGCAGTGAAATACAACAACGTCACACAGCCCCTGACCTGCTGCCCTGGGAGGGCACCTCGGGGGGTTCTTCACAAGAACGCAGTTCTTCTCTACCCCCGTGAGAAAACATCAGACAGACCGCAGTGGGGGACAGTCTACGAAACGACTGACTAGTACACTTAAAGTGTCATGGAAAACAAGGCAAGATGGCGGACCTGTCACAGCGTGAAGGAGACTAAGGAGGCAAGGCAACCAAATGCGCGGTGGAATCCTGGATGGGATCCTGGAACAGAAAGACAAACAAAAATACATTAATAGAAAGAATGGTGAAATCTGAATGAAGTCTGCAGTCTGCAGTAGTGTACCAAGATGACTTTCTTAGTTTTGATGATCGCTCCATGGTTATGTAAGATGGTAATGTAGGGGAACCTGGTTGAGTGAGCTCTCTGTACTCTTTTTGCGACTTTTCTGTAAATCTAAAATTATTTCCAAATAAAAACAAAACGTAAGGGTCATTGGGGAAAATCTGGCAGTCTTCTTTCACCGAACTCTAGGCTGTGGGGCAGGAAGAAGGGAAAATAAGTCTAGGAGTTATTAAGAGTGGGGCTGTGGAAGCAGGGTCCACACAGTCAGTTGTTCAAACAACAAACCAAGTGTCACCTTTTAACTCCTCCTTCCCCATCATGGTCCAATCAGTCACCAGAGCCTGGCAGGTCTCTTGATCATTTGAATCCATTCTCTTCAGCCCACCAGCCCCAGCTAAATTAAGGCAGGGCTCCGCCCTCCAGATTACTGCCAGAGACTCTCCTTCTATCAATGAAAACAGAAGAGTGAGGCTCCAGGGAAAAGTGTCCCTAAAGACCCATAAAGAGACTCTCTTGCAGACTACTGACATGGAGTGACCAGACAGGTGGGAAGAAAATGAACGCACGTGACATGGAAGCTGAGGGGAAATGTTGCCTCAAACCTATCAGCAAGTGAAAGGAAAAATCTATAAAACCCAAAAGCCCCAATGTTGGTCACTCTACACAATCTTTATTCTGTGAGAGAAAGCGGTGGGCCCCACACAGGTTATCAAAGACTGAGATCCCACGTTATCTCCAGTTTTTACTCAAAGAATTCAGCATATTTAGGTATGTTTTTTTTTTTTTTTAAATCTCTCCCTTTCATTTATTGTCTCAGGGTAAACACTTGTGATTCATAAATGCCTTGAGAGTGAATCAGTATTCTCCTGTTCAAACCAACAGAGGCCACATCAAACAATAGCCCACGAGGTGTTATTAATCATTAAATAGGCACATATAAGAACACTCAGGCAAGGGAGCCATTTTTCTTTTATTTCTTGTCTTTTTTTTTTTAAGAAAATTAACAAAGAGCAAACTTTGACTTTGACCTATTCAGAAAAAATGTGTTTTCTGTTTGGTTGGGTGTTTGGTTGGTTTTTACTATTAAAGAGTTAGTCAAATTCAAGGCTAAAAGGGCAAATATTTCATGTGGGAAAATGCTCCTTCCTTTGGGGGTCTTCTTTCAGCCATTTAAGAAATGGCCTGAATTTCAAATTTTAGCACTTACTTTTTCCACATTCATATGCCTGAGAAAGACAGATCTGCTCAGCCATGGTCAGTAGGTGCAAACGTCCCTGGCAGCCTTACTCTGCTGTAGCCACAACGTGCGTGCAAACAGGCAGAGAGAGAACTTTGGAGCACACACGCTCTATTGAAGAAGAAACCAAGTCACATCAAACATACCATATTTTGCCGGGTATAATGTGCGTGTTTTTGCCCAAATTTGTGAGGGAAAAATAAGGATGTGCATTATACATGGGTAGCACTAATTCTGTTTCCCTGAAAGTTTGGGCCAAAAACGTGGGAACGCATTATACACAGCAAAATATGGTACCTTGAGTACAACCATCCGACCACCATGGGGCCTTCCTCTGACCCTCCTGTCTCCTACACACACGGAGTAAGGTCCACTGCATTAAAAAAAATAAGGCTCTTCCCTCTGTGGAAGGTAGATCAATGGCATCACCTTCCACAGATATAGAAGTGCTAAAACATTAGTGACTTAAAAATCACATTTCTTCTTGGGAAGCATCTCTGATGAAAAGATAGCTGAGTAGACAGCTGAACAATGTAGCACACAGGACCACAGAACTAGGATGGCCGTGTGTCCCAGTTTATGCCAGTTGTCCCGACATAGTTGTTGATAGAACTACCACCTTTCACTCTCAAAAGTGTCCCAGTTTGAATCAGACATTCTATAGTTATCTACAAGAACGTGCTAGAGCAGGAAAGTTCTCCGACATTCATGTTTTCATCAATCTTATCTTATACAAATGGGACTGGGATTCAGGGAAGGCCTGCCCATGATTACTTTTCTGGATTAAATGTCCCTGTACAGCCCTTCCCATTCCTTCCTACTGAGGAAGAAGGGAGGAGTTGTCCACACATCCTGTGTGCTAGGCCCCTGCTGATGCCCCTGATTCCACCCAGAACTCTCCTTTCTATGGGCCTGAGGCTCATGTCAATTATCAAGGCAGAACCACACCATGCTCCATCTGCCCACAAAGCCACAAACATAGTGCTTGGGTGGTAGAGACACTCCTCCTTGGAAAAGGAGCCATATCGTTTTGGGGGGCTGCTCCCTGAGATTCATGAAAGACTGGCTGAAGCTTCTGCTTTGTCAAAGACTCATGGACCAATTTACCACAGTGGTTGTCCATTGTTTCTCTGAGAATATTAACATCTTGTGACTTTTTTAAGGTGAATGAGGGTATCTGTGTTACATGTCACAGACATATGTAGCAATGATAAAAGCAGATGAGAACTTATATTGTATTGACAATGTCGCAGGCACTACTCTAAGCATATTTTATATATATTTGTCCTCTTAATAATCCTATAAGTGCTATGAATATCACCCCATTTAATAGGTAAGTAAATTGAGGTACAGAATGATTATGTCACATAGCCAGAAAGCAAACAAGCTAGAATATGAATCCAAGCAGTCTGGCTCCAGTCTTTGCTTTTTAGCCACCTTGCTATTGTTTTTCCTGAACATACATAGAGATATGTGTTCAACATTCCTATAAGCAATAATCACCAGGTCAGTCAAATCTCAGCTGTAAAACACTTGAAGTTCACAGAGTAAGGTGCTATTTAAATATGAGGCCATTTCACCTCGACTTTATAGCCCCCTTTATCAATACCACTCAACATTGTAAAACAACGGGTATGTTGGGGTGCTCTATAAAAACAGGTGTTTTTTCTGTTCTGTATTTACACTTATTTAACCCAGTTTGTCTGGGCATGATTACTATGTATTTCTTGGTTATGCAGAATCTTCCCTGAGGGGCTGGCACGGAAAGAGAGTGAGGGCAGGAGAAGAGGTAAGCAGCGGTCCTTGTCAAGGCCATCTGTGGGCTCCTGCTCCACCTCAGCGATTGCCCACCAGGTACAACCTTCTTAAGTTTCTTTCCTGGTTTTCCAGAAGGACCGATGATCTCCCCACTGGCCTTTTTTCCCTTTCCATTTGCTGCCCAGTGGTGGAAACTGCCTGCTTAAATCTTACTTATTAACTATACATAGATATGGCAGACTGTGATTACAGTAGAATTGTTTGGGAGCCCAGTATCTCACTTCTTCCCATGAACCTTACCCTGGGAATTGCTTTGTACTTTTGTACTGCCATGTGGTGGTGTGTCTTTAATAACCATCAATAAAGATAGGCCTGGGAAAACTCGGACGGCCACAGACTCCTCTAAATTCACCTGATTGCAACAGAGTAGAGCTGTCTGCAGGGGTATCCCGGCTGCCCAGAGGTGGTTACCGGGAGTGGTCAATGAAAACCCATCCCCAATTCAGCAACTGAAGGAAACTTAAAAAAATATGCTGACCTTCTGAGGGTTCTTTAAATTGCTAATAAAATATACTTCTTTAAGTCAAAATCCAGTTATGCATTTATTCTCTAAATATTTGAAAGATAAGTTCAGGAAATTGGATGGTTTTAACCCTTGACTATATTGTCTACCATCAACACAAGTTCACTGGATACAAAGAAAATAAGCAGAGACTCCTCCCCTCTGTCCAGATGACAGGTACTCCTAGATACCCAGTCTAGGTTTGTCCCAGGTGCCAGACTTCGATGGCAGGTGAGGAAGGTGCAGAGGGTTGAACAGACACCCAGGACGAGATCAAATACTTGAATGTGATTACTTGGTCTCTCCGTAACTGTGGCAGCCTAGCAAGATAAGGGCCACAGCTAGATACGTGTGTGATACCTGCACAGCTGGGATTTTATCAGGAGCCCTCTGTGGATCAGGAAAACTGCCGCCACACACCACCACGTCACATCTGAGCTCCCCTCCCTGGCTCCTCTCAGATTTCAGTCAAGGCTAGCCGTGGAAGTCTAACACTGCAAAAGGAGAGGGTCCCTTTCTCTGCTGCACATAATGTCACACTCCAAGAAATCCCCAACCTTTTCCAGTCTGTGGGATTTTACGTTATGTTTACAGCAATACAGACAGCATGGAGCAAAACTTACTGGTGAGGAAAAGTGATGTGGGCTCCAGTCTACAAGGACCCTCCGTCACAGACCTGGTTGACCTTCTTGTGATCGTCCCAGGAAACCTCCCAGAAGGCACTAAGCAGCTCTAGCCTTAGCCCAGGACAGACTATGGTCATCACCTTTCCATGTATTTTCCAGAACCTGCTTAATCATCTTCTTGCTAAGTGAGATTCCTTCCCTTCACTTCTTCCTTCCTCCTGGCTTCCTTCCATGAGAAAGGACCTTTCCTCTTTGCTCCAAAGATGTGTCCCCTGGATTACTAATATTCTATACCAAAGTGTCCCCTCTTTTCCAGTTTCTGGAAGTCTTATTGTTGCCTGTGACTCAAGAACAGCTGGTTCTCTCCTGGCCTCTCAGCAACCTGCCCTACTTTGTCTCTCTAGAGATACTATTTTCCTGAAAACTCATATATGTCCTATACCCTGTATCCCCAGTAGCCCAGGGCCCAGCCAAATATCTCTTGCACTGACCACTTGAATCCTCTCTCTCCCTCCCTGGACTTCCCACTAAAGTCCCTCTAGTCTAGATTATAAGGCTACATAGATAAGGACAAAACGGTATGTACTAGAAAGTGCTTCATCAACTGTCAAGTACTACAAGGCAGGGGAACTCTGTGGAAGACAGCCAAAGTCCTAACGATACTAGAACCCACCAGTCTTAAGTTGCAGCTGTCTGGACCATCTTCTCTTGTTCCCAAAGCCTGATATCTAAAAGGAAAATATATATTTCACATGCAAATACCATCTATCAACCACTTGGAGAATCCCTTATTTTTCTCACCTTTCCCTCTGTTAAATCAGCCAGCAAAATGTGTTCTTGTCCCAATGCCTTCACTATATTACTAGTATCACACCTTCTCTGGTCTAATAAAAGCCTAGTACTGACGGAGCACAGATTCAGGTGCTAGAAATAGTATCTTTCCCAGTCTTCCTTTTAGAGCACAAACAAGGGAAATAGGTTGGCAATGACAAAAAAGAAGGGATGACATGTGGCTTGGCTTAGTTTGGTTGACTGAGAAGCAGGCTGACTGTCTTGTGTGGCTCATGCGAGTGTCTTCCTATCTCCTGGAATTCAGAAATCAATACCCCTCCTTTTCTAGAGGTTATAGGGTAATGAGCAAATCCAAGAGAGAATCACAATGCAACAAAGCGGGAATTTAATCATGCTCTGTGCTGGGCATATTCTGTCATACTACCAAAATCTCTCACCAGCATGTAGCTCAAGTTTTCAACAGGCAAACCCATCTTTGATGGTAATGTTAGTTACATGCTGTAGATATTTCAAAATGTTCTTCTCATATATAGAGTGGGTTTGGTTTCTGGACTGGTGGACAGGAAACCTGAGCCTATCCTGGCTTTGTTATACCCTCTCTGAGGAGGCTGTTTGACCTTGGGCGATTCACTTCTTCCTGGGCTCAGCTTTCCCAAGCATTCAATGAATGGATCAATGCAGCCACCTTTTAGGTCACTTCCCCTGCCTCCTGCTACCCCTTTCCTCTAAGTTGAAATGCAAGGGTAATAATGATGGTGACTTAAATTAAAAATATGTTGTATACATTCATCCCGTATCACTTTCAGACTCTAAGTTTTACCTAAGTGCTTTTCCTGGCTAGCTGAGTTTTTTCTTTTGATTTTTTTGAGAAATTTGATCAGCTATCACCCTTTGAGCAGCTATCAGCAAGCCAAACAAATGCATGTTCTGGGCTGAAAAGGGCTAGGCTTCACCCCACCTCCCTGAGCCTTCCAGAAGCCCCCCACAGGCACCAGCCCTGATGTAGTTCTGAGCCTTTCACACACCAGGGTGCAAGTTCCGTCCCTCTGGAATGCGCTCCTACATCCCTGGCTTGCAGGCTTGCCTCACTGCAGTGCTGCTCAGAGGGTAAAAGGTTAGCCAAGAGCGCATTTACAGCCTTCCCACCACGCTGCTGTAGCCAGACCAAATGTGGGAGTTAAGCCATTCCAGGGTGCCCTGCCCCCTCTCTACTGGGAAAGGCTTTCTTGGCAACCATCCTCTTTCAGAGCCCATTAGAAAGTGCACATTCCCGTGGTCTCACTGGCTCTAGTCAAGTTTTCCAAGAGGAGGTGGGGGTGGCGGAAGGCACTACAGGCTGCTATTAGCCTATGTTGAAAGCTTCTGTCTTCCACCCCCACCCCCAGTTTGCAGTTTGAGGTCCCAGCTTGGCCAGGAACCAACTAGGCAGTTTTGTTCAGAAGTAGTGACTTATTTTTATCAAAGGTGGAATGCAGAGTTGCAGTTGTTTATAATGTCTCTGCATGGCAACCAGGGCTCTTGCTCCAAGCACTCTGGAATTCTCTTCGTAGGCACTTGGCTTTCTTGCCTACCTCTTACTCCATCCAAAAACTGGATGCAGAGCAGCTCCTGTGCCTCAGAATTAAGGGGGAAAATTCTGGAAATTCAAAGTGTTTTTAGTAATGTGTTACTTTAAATCCAGGCTGCGGTGGTGATCACAGCTCTATAAACCCCACCCTAAATTTACCCAGCACCACAAAGCCAGCTCCCAGCTGGCTTTTGACCCCCATTCTGGCAGGATGTTGCTGTGGGCCTTTGAGTCAATCCCTTGCCCTCTCTGAGGCTTAGAATACTCAATTGTAAGTGGAGATTGCTTGGCTCAGTTTCCTCAATCTTCTGGGGTCACAACATGCTTTGAGATTCTGCTGGGAAAAAATAATGCATTCTCTTCTCCTCCCGAAAAAATAATGCATTTGTTCATTCTCTCGAAAGGTATTTCTTAAGCTCCTGCTAAAGATGCATGTAGAGAGATCATTTTGAGTCCTATTTCATGGGCTGTATAGGGTCCCTGGGGGTTCATCCACGAACCTTCAGGTAAGAAGTCCGGGTTATGAATTCTGCGGTGAGGAGCATATACAGATTCTTATCTAGAAGAACCGTAATAATGATTCTAGTACAGGATCATAAAACTACCAGTCAGACAGATGTCAGAATGCGGAGGCACCCAGGCAGTCATTAAGAAGGTGATCTCTGGTTTCCCTCCCCCTCCCGGCGGCCCCACCCCGCACACGCGCCGGCAAACACGCGTGCACAACCGGCCTGGAATGTGCTGTTTCTGGGCACTCAGACGGCAGGGAGCCGGCTGCAGCCCTGGAGAGACGACAAACATCTCTTCTATCCTGGACTTGATTTTTCTCACGGTGTCTGAAAGGACTGAGATCAGGTGATATGTGTGGGATTGCTCCCGGTACAGGTGCGGAGCAGGTACCAAGGGGAGGAGAAAATCCGCCCAGTGTGTACTTACTCAAGGCTCTTTCAATAGCCCTCCAGGATAGCTCTTGGCAGGCCAGCTACCACGTCTCTGGCAGGCTGCAGGGAATCTGAGTGTGAGAAAGTCAGTCAAGCGGAGGAAAACGGGGGGAGGGGGGAAGCTCCAAGTCCTCAGGCAAAATGCCTTTTTTAAACCCTTCTCTCTCGCGCGCTCTCTCTTTTCTGTAGCTTTAAACCAAACCCACAAACCATTCCGATACCTCAGGACAAAGGGGAGTCTCACTAGAGATGCATTATTTGTTTTATGGTTTAAAGCAAACAGGTGAAGCAATAAGACAGCAAATCACCCTTCTTGAGGGCAGAAGGAGGGAGGAGAAAACACAGCAGCCCCTGGTACTCACTGGGCATGATACAGTGGCAAAGTTGCCTTGTGTCTTGCTGGTCTCACAATGGGATCAAAGAAGTGACCCGCTGATGAACAGGGTTCAATTTTCTCTTTGCTTTGAGAGAGTGGGGAGGATGACTGAAAAATAAAGGCTGTTTCTACTTTTTAAGAGAAGCCTTCCAACTCCAAAAGTCTTTTCTTGAGTTTAGGAGCTTAATTCCTCATTTGAGAAGGGGTGGAGAGAGTGTCAACTTGGTGCTATTTTCACTGCCCAGGATAAGGATACTGAAAAATAGTCTGTGACACATTGCAAAGCTTGCTTCTTAAATGATTAGGGTGGAGGGTTGGTTTTTTTTGTTGTTTTTTTGTTTGTTTGGCGCCCATATAAATTCATGGCAAGTTTTTTGTTACATAACCAATCCCTCTATCTAAAAATATATGTGTGTAACGTATTTGCTCATTCTACCAGTCTAAGCACTCCTAAAGTGGTCACAAACCAGTTGCTAATTAACTATCTGACTGAGGTGGCTGCTGTAGGCACTGCAGTGAGACCTAACATGACTATATTCAACATTCTCCAATGAAACTTCAGAGCGCCAAATCTTGAAGAGATGACAGAATCAGACAAAAAAGACTCAGGCTAGAAGGCACAGAGGGTGGCACACCCAGCTAGTTAATTAGGGCCCAAGAGCAAACAGCAGTCAATGTCATAATAGAGCTTACTGGAGGAAGTCCCTGGCTCTCATAGATTTGGGGGGAACCTAGAAAGGGTTAACAGGCTTCCCTAGGAAGAGTTTAGTTCCTTGGAAGAATCTGGGTCAGAGTATTTAGGCAGTTTTTTAAAAGTCAGATGCTGAGCAGAAGCATTTTAAGAAGCTTGCAAAGTCTGCATGGCAAAAAGGAGGGTAACTTCATAGGCTCATCACCTTTCACCAAGAGGATTTCAAACACACAGGAAAACTCCACTTTTTTTCCAAAAGCAACAGACAATTTTCTGTCATCACCACGTTTCCATCTGTTCAAAATAAGAAAGAAAAGTCCTATCCCACTGGCCCAGGTTGCAGGTCAACAAAGGAGGCATTGTTCATCATTTCTTCAGAACATGATAGGGCACAGCCCGCTCCAGTGTGTTAACACACACACACACACACACACACACACACATCCCAGTGAGTAGCCCCAGGGGCAAGCTTGAGTAAACCAAGCCTGCAATGAGGTAAAGGTTTGGCTGCAGACTTGAGGGCTGTCCTGGAAGGTGGAAATGAGGCTTGAAAGGTAAATATGGTCAGAATCACAATGATTCCTTAGACTCCAGGTGGTGGTGGTGGTGGTGGTGGTGGCATTTCATTAAAAGGTAGGCAGGTTTCTGCTGAACTTGATCACTGGACAGTGTATATAGTCAATACCCAGGTGAGCTGGTTCTGTGCAGGTGCTTCTGGATGATTATCAGCCTACACTTGTCACTTAGGAACCTCTTTCACTGGCTTGAACCTCCTAACTGGGCTGTCTGCCTCCAAACCCTTCAACCCACTCTCCGCACTTTTGCCAGAGCTATCTTTCTATTGGAAAACACTAATGTCCCTTCTCTGCTCAAGAGCATTTCATAGCTCTCCATTGTTTAAAGATAAGTCCAAAGTCCTTTAGCAAAATGTCTAAGGGTCTTGTGACATGGCCTGAAGCCTCCTTCTTCAGTCCCTTCTTATATGCCTTCCAGTCACACACCCTGGGCTCCAGATTATGTTCCCTGAATAAGGACCTCAAGTTCCAGAGTCTTGGCCTTTAGCAATGGGTACCTAGCCCCATGACTCACAACATTTCCAATGCCCCATCCTATTTTTTTAAGATACAAAGCATAGACCACTTCCTCCAGGAAGTTTTCCAGAATACCCCAATTTATGAGTAATTTAATTATCCTAAAGCTTCTCAGCATTTTACTTCTATCTAGTCATATAACTGTCTATTGAACCTAGGGCCTACCAGAGGAATATACAGCGAAATAGACCATCAGTGGCACTCATGACTATAGTAGCTCTAGGTTGGGGGTTCCTGAGAGCAATAACTATTTTACTCATCCCTGTTGCCCTCAAGTAGACCAATATTGTTGCCCATACAGGAGATGTGCTTTAGTGTTTCTTTTAGGTTCTGCTGATCTCTCAGGCCATCATCTAAGCCCTAAAATAAAGGGATGATGGAGGAATGCCAGGTCATTAATCAAAAAATCAGGGTCTGTCTGCCTCCCCAGTTGAAGGGAAACTCTTTGCAGGCTGCCACTGTATCTCTCTCATCGTGGTAATCCCTGGGTTTAACACAGTGTCTGGCACAGCACAGGGCAGGCGCTCCATAATGAAAGAGGGGCTTGCACAAGGTCACCCAGAGTCAGGAACCGCTGACTCTCATCCGGGAGATCTGGGGAAACCATTTACAACATTATCCCAGTGGGGAGCTCAGAAGAAGGACTGAAGTGTCTGATAAATGTGTGCCAGGCCTCCGGAGGCCTCCAAGCCTGGGTAAGGGATAGGAGGGCGGGGGCGACATCAAACAAGATGCTAGGCTCCTGGGCTGCCGCGAGCCGCCCCAGCAGCTCGTCGAGCTCCGGGAAGACCGGAAGGGTGGAGGAGGTGGGGGCACGGGGGCGGCGACCCGGGCAGGCTGGCGGGAGGGACAGAGAGCTGCAGCAGTGGCGGCCAGCCGGTCGGGGCAGAGCGCGACGCCCGCCCTGCGCGGCAAATCCCCCAGGGAGGCCGCCGCCAGAGCCCTGGCGCTCCCGGCCCGGCGCCCGCCACGTGGCACCCGGCGGCGGCGGCGGCGGCTCCTCCCGGCGCGCGGCCCGGCCAGCCGGCAGCACGCAGCCGCCCGCGCCGCCCGCCTCCTCCCGGCCGCCCGCCGGCGGCCTCCCGGGCACAGTAAGGGGGAGCTGCCCGGCCGCCCTGGACCCCGGGAAGGGGCGGGCGGCGAGAAGCCGCTTTAACCGCAGCCGCCAAGCGGAGGCAGGAGGCTGACCCGGCCGCTTCCTAAGTGCGGTCAGGCATCTCGTGACCGCGGCGGGCGCCGGGGACCTAGCGGGGGGAGGGAGAGAAGGCTGGCCCGGACAAGGAGCAATCTAAAAGGCCCCCATCCATCCCCCGGGCTGTGCTAGTGAGGCTTTCGGACAAGTTAAAACCCCAAGCCTGAAATCAGGGGTGGAGTGGGGGTTTGGAATAACTCCCCACTCTCCACCCTGGGGCGTGCGCTCCCCGCCCGGAAGGGCTGACCTTGGCTGGGGGAGGGTAGAGGGGGGAATAGTGAGCGCCTGGGCTCGGCTCCCAGCCCACCGCCCCCTCGGATTCCTAGCCCGGCGGGGGCCGGAGGAGGGGGCCCCGGACACACACACACACACCCACACACACACACACCCCCACACACACACGGCTCGCCAATGAGCCCCGGCCAGGCGCAGGGGGCGGGGTTTTCCCAGGCTCGAGCACAGCAGCTGCTATTTACCTTCTTGGCTTCTCCAGAGGACCAGGAACCAGCCCCCGCGCTCCGCCGCCGGCCGCCGCCCCCCGCCTCCTTGCCCCCAGGGCGCGCGCACACACACTCACACACGCACGCACACACACATCCTCCCGGCAGGGCCGCAGCCGCGGCGGCAATAAAACATCCTGGCACGTGCTCCGGCTCCAGGCGCGCCCTCGCCGGCCGGCTGATGTCAAACTGCAGCTCGGCTGGTGTAGCTCTTAAAGGGCCCGTGCGTGCCGGATGCGGAGGTGCGCCTGCCTCCCGCCGGGCGAGAAGGAGGGGAGAGGCTGCAGCCCGGCTTGCCACCTCTGCGTGCCGCAGAACTGAGAGCCCGCGGGGGGAAAAAAGGGTGTCGAGGGCGCGCGCGCGTCCCTGAGGCATTGCCATCAAAGCCCCCCTTGTTCATCTTTCATTTGAAATTCCATTTCCTTTCTGCCCAGTGGGAAATTATTCTGATTGTTTCCTGGGGAAGTGCGGGTCCAAGGCCCCAACTCCCTAAGAGGAATGGGGGCGGGGATCAAAAACCACCTTACTCTGAACAACCTGCAAATGTTAGGTGGGAGGCATTTTTTTCCTTTTTCTGCATGCAAAAAGGAATTTTTTTGTCCTTTTTCTGCATGGTCGGCTATCACACGCCCCTCCCCCAAATGTATAGTCTGAGCAGGAAATTTAGGTGTTTTGGTAACTCACACCCTTGCACACGTTTCCCCTTTTAACCACTGCAAATATAATTTTATCCCTGTCCTTCTAAACCTTTTTAAAAAAAATTTTCAAATGAAATTCTTATTAGTGTCAAAGCAGCTCTATTACACATATGAAAGAAAATAAAGAGCAAAGACCCTAGCCCCAAAAGAAATAAACTAGACAAGAGCAAAACTAATGCGGAAAAAATCCTCTCTAAAGCAAAGCACAGCAGGGAGAGTAGCAAAGGGTTAAAATCCTTTTGATTGACGTTGTAGCCTCTGGTGCCCCAGGCTCAGGCGCGCGCCATTGGCCGCCAGGCCTTGTGCCTGGCGGCCAATGGGGGGGCGCGGTCCGCGAGCAGTGCCGCGTGTCTCCTCCTCCCATTGGCTGAAAGTTACTGTGGGAAAGAAAGTTTGGGAAGTTTCACACGAGCCGTTCGCGTGCAGTCCCAGATATATATAGAGGCCGCCAGGGCCTGGGGATCACACAGGATCCGGAGCTGGTGCTGATAACAGCGGAATCCCCCATCTACCTCTCTCCTTGGTCCTGGAATAGCGCTGCCGATCACTAAGTAGCCATAAGATATTGTAATAAAACCCTCAGCACTTGCTCAGCAGTTTTGTGAAAGTCTCGAATAAAAGGGACATAAAACAATTTTTTGTGTGAAGGACTCCAAAAATAAAGTTCTCTAGGGATTTAAAAAAAAAAAAAAACAGAAAATGCCGGCTGATATAATGGAGAAAAATTCCTCGTCCCCGGTGGCTGCTACCCCAGCTAGTGTCAACACGACACCGGATAAACCAAAGACAGCATCTGAGCACAGAAAGGTAAGGGCAATCAATAGCTGTATCTTTCTCCAGCCCCAAGAAATTAAGCCGAGGTTGGGGATTCTTTTATCCCTTAAAACCTCTGGGTGAAATGGCAGATCCCATGGGAACTCAGGACTTTTTTTTTTTTTATTTCTTTGCAGTCATCAAAGCCTATCATGGAGAAAAGACGAAGAGCAAGAATAAATGAAAGTCTAAGCCAGCTGAAAACACTGATTTTGGATGCTCTTAAGAAAGATGTAAGTGGATAATACTGCTTTTTTAATTTAAAAAATGAAATCTTATTTCTCTATTACTAAGAATGAAACACTGTCGCTGGCTGATCTTCCCCGCCAGCACTGCGTTTTCTGAGGAGGGAGGGCTTGGGCCCCTTTCGCCGGGTCTGGGGAAGTCGGGGCCGCGGCAGACGGGAGGGACCCCCAGCATTCCGAGGCTGCTGGCGGGGGTCTCACTTTCCTTGCTTGCCTCTTCTGTGCAGAGTTCGCGTCATTCCAAACTGGAGAAGGCAGACATTCTGGAAATGACAGTGAAACACCTCCGGAACCTGCAGCGGGCACAGATGACGGGTAAGTGCGGCTTGCGGCGTCCCCCTCTGCGGGCGTCCCTCTCGCCCCGCGGTGATTTCTTCCAGACTTCCGCCCGTGGTTGTGAGAGGCATTCAGCTACATTTTACTGCCTTGGCTCACTCTTGCGTTCCCACGGTCTGGGGCTTATTTATAGCCACAACTCCAAGTTGTTACTGTTCCGGAAAGGGAGGGAGAGAGGTTGTAGCAGCGAGGGCGGCGGGCGGCTTGGCAGTGAGGGAAGCGGGTGGGGGCGAAAGGACTTAGAACTGTGGCGGTTTTGAGCTGCGTGGAGCCTGGAGGTCATCTGGTTTAGCACTCCCTCCTCCCCCATTACAGAAGGGGAAATGAGGCTCGGATGGCGGGGCAGGGGGGAAGGGCATTACCCAAGGTCACATCGCGCGTGCTGGGGGCTGGAAGGCAGATCTAGGACCGAGATCGGTTTAAATGGAGCGACAGGGAATGGAGAGAAGGGAGCGTCTTGGCTTCGGTCGCCAAGCTAGTGTGTAGAGGTGGATGGTTTTTCTAAACCCACCCCCGTAACCGGAGGCAGTTCTGCGGGCCAAGTGGTCAGGGAGGCGCGCCCGGGGGACCTCCCAGGGCGGAGGTGGTGGCCTCCAGGCCAGGGCCTTTCTGTGACCCTTCTGTCTCCTTCTGGCCTGCAGCCGCACTGAGCACAGACCCGAGCGTGCTGGGGAAGTACCGCGCGGGCTTCAGCGAGTGCATGAACGAGGTGACCCGCTTCCTGTCCACGTGCGAGGGCGTTAACACGGAGGTGCGCACCAGGCTGCTCGGCCACCTGGCCAACTGCATGACCCAGATCAACGCCATGACCTACCCGGGGCAGCCGCACCCAGCCTTGCAGGCGCCGCCGCCGCCGCCGCCTGGGCCAGGAGGTCCGCAGCACGCGCCCTTCGCGCCACCGCCGCCGCTCGTGCCCATCCCCGGGGGCGCGGCGCCCCCTCCCGGCGGCGCGCCCTGCAAACTGGGAAGCCCGGCGGGAGAGGCGGCTAAGGTTTTTGGCGGCTTCCAGGTGGTGCCGGCTCCTGACGGCCAGTTTGCCTTCCTCATCCCCAACGGGGCATTCGCTCACAGCGGCCCTGTCATCCCAGTCTACACCACCAACAGCGGGACCTCCGTGGGCCCCAATGCAGTGTCGCCTTCCAGCGGCCCCTCGCTGACGGCGGACTCCATGTGGAGGCCGTGGCGGAACTGAGGGGCTCAAGCCATCCCTCCCTTCTAAACTCCCCAACCTATCTCTCTTCCCTCGGGACACTGAACAGGAACTTGGACGCTGGGAGAGAAGAGGAGTTTTGTGGTTAAGTGGTTACTTTGGATTTTTTAATTTCTAAAAAGTTACTTTTTTGTAGAGAGCTGTATTAAGTGACTGACCATGCACTATATTTGTATATATTTTATATGTTCATATTGGATTGCGCCTTTGTATTATGAAAGTTCAGATGACATTTCGTTTTTTACACGAGATTTCTTTTTTTATGTGATGCCAAAGATGTTTGAAAATGCTCTTAAAATATCTTCCTTTGGGGAAGTTTATTTGAGAAAATAAAAGAAAAAAGTGAAGACTTTTGTCTTATAACTGATTATTTCATTATTTCAGAATGTGTAATAAAAAGAGGCTCTTGGCAGAATTTGAATTATATGTAATCTGAGAATTCAGGAATTGGCTCTTTTGTTATTCAAAGAACTTTTTTTTTTAATCCCTCATACCTTTCACCAACCCTCCATGAACTAAATTCCATTTAATTTGCAAGAACCCATCTGATAGGGCTTTTCTGATCAATTTGTGGTCAAGCTCTGAAAGGATTTCAAACATTATTTTAGTTGCAGTTTTGGGTTAAGTCATTCAGTCCTGGGTGTCATGCTAGCTCCTGAGGAAAGTTGAACAGGACTGAATTCATGAAGTTAATGGATCCACGACCATTGCCTGTGGTGCATTAGGGAAAGTTCCTGCAGCATTACTCCTCTGGGGTCGCTCGCCAGCATTCAAAGCAAAACTCTTAATTGCTGCAAGTGTTGGAGTTGTCCTTTAATTAGTCAATTCTTAGGTACATTCCCTCCTATCAGTATCCAAAAGTTTGAAATGCCTCTCTGCACCCTCTTCAAGCAAGCTGAGAAGGTCAACAGATTCCTTCTGCCAAGGGACAGCTAGTTAGACTCCCATGTGGAGGCAGAGTCCAGATGATTAACACCAGACATATGTTTTTGATAAGTTTCTATGCTTGGCTCTAATGGAGAAAGCATGTGGGGGCCGCGCTGGCAGGCACATAGGCCATCTTCCCCTTTTAATACAAACAGCAAGCGACCCCTTTGCGTGGTCATGCCCCATTTCCAGGCAAGATGTGGGCTCCAGATAGGAGCAAAAGACTTGTCTCGGGTTTCAGCTCACATAACCCTCCTTAACAAGTCCTAACTCAAAGCGGACAGCTTTAAACTGCGCCAGGATCTGCAGGGAATTTCTTCCAAATCCCATCACAAAGGCTTGTCAGATTTTGTCAGATTTGGCCAGGTGTCTGACTGCATCCAGGTGTTGGGGAAATGAAAACCACGAGCCCTGCGAGACCAGACACATCAGCCCCGTTGTGGGTCTGGCGGGCGCGCCCTCCTCCCGCAGCGCCGGCCAGTTCTCTCTGCCCTGGCCCCTCCCGCTGGCCTCCCCTCACCCCCCTTCCTTTACAGCGGCCTCTGGGAGGAGAAGGATGAGGCGGGAGATCAATCTTTGAAGCCTTCCTAACAAAGATAAAGCCAACGATTTTCTGTCTTGTTTCAAAAGCTTTACCTCTCCCCCGCCTTGCTCTGGCCTTTCCCACAGGCCAGTGTAGAGAGAGGCTCTATCACAGCAATGATCGAGCAGACGGCGCTCAGTTTCTAGTTAAATACCTTCCACCCAGCTTTGGAGAGGTTTAAATGATACTTTTAAAAATTTGGCTCCTACTTGCCTCATTTAGAGCATATGCAAGGGGTCCAACACACGCGCGCGCGCGCGCACACACACACACACCCTTCTTTATCATATATTTCCATGATTTCTCTCTTGTTTGGACACAAACATACCAAGACCCAACCCAAGCTCAAACACTTCATTTGGTAAACCTGTCCTCTGGCCCCATTAAAAGTCCTTAACTGTCCTGGCAGCAGTAATGGAGACATCATGGTCTCATTTTTATAAAAGTACATTTATGTTCTTAAAAATTCACACACACGTGTGCGTGCACAAGCACAAAAATCCCGGTGCAATCTCTATACCAACTTAAAACTAAATCTTTGTCTTTCCCTGTGCTGAAGGGAAACAACTGAAAAAGTGAACTTTTCTTAATATCAACAAAAGTACATAGATATCTTGGGGGGAGTCATATATTTAAGGAAGAGAAGTGAACAATTGTTCATTTGAAAATAATTGGTAGTTTGAAAATGGTGTTTTATCCTGAAATACAGGTTTTGGATTATTAGAAGAGGCATTTGTCTCTGTACAATATGTGGGGGAAATCCTAAGCCCCAATGGAGATTTTTCAGTCTCCTGTGCCAGGTATGCCACTAAACTCACTGTGTCACTTTGAATGAGTCATTTCCCTTTTCTGGGACAATTCCACGTCCATAAAACGAGTGGGCTTATTTCTAAGACCTTGTGCCCTCCCGCACCCAGTCAGCTTCTGGAGTAATTAGTTGGAGAGGCCAAGATTCAAAGAAGACTTCAATCCTGCCCCACCCCCCAGCCCCTACCCGGATCCCTCCGGCCTGGCCTAATGATACCGCCTCGGGGCACACCCAACAGCTCCTCTCCCCCGCCCCGGGCAGTGCCGAGGGCTCCAGGAGATAAGGCACAACTCCACGCTCCAAGTCCGGATGCGGGCCGAGGGCCTCCGCAGCCGCGGGGATGAGCCTCGCCATGGAGACCCTCCCAGGCCCGGGCCCCCCGCTGGCCCCTGCAGCTTCCGGAGCGGGAAAGGCGCTCAACTGAAAGGCTGGGGTCTTTCCTCGATCGAGAAGGGAGCCTTGCCTAAATGGTGATAAGCGCGACTCGGAGGCGGGCCTCCTCTTCGCGCCCCAGTCCACCCCACGTTTGTGGAGTGGGGACCCGGGGGTTAAACTGGACCCCCACATCGTCACCAGCGTCCCGGGAAACCTGTCATTAAAGTCAATTAACTTTTCCCACACCCCTTGGCCGGTAACAACTCGCTGCTAGCTTCCTCCCCGGCTCCTAAGTGCAACCAGATGGGCCGCCGAGCTGCCCCCGCCGCGCGCCCGCCGAGGCGGCCCGGGGCTTCCAGGGAGGCCGCCGGAGCCCGCGGCCCGGGCGGGAGCAGGCCAGGGCGGCCACGCTGGGCCAGCCCCGGCGGCCCTGCGGCCAAGGTGGTTTGCTTAGCAGGCCCGGCTGCTTTCTGGCAGGAAATGAATAGCTCCCAGATGAGCTCAGGCAACCTGAGAGGTCGTGAGAACGGCGCGAACCCCCGCCTGTGCAGCCGGCAGCCTGCCAGGCCGCGGGGGGAGCGGGCGGCGGCGGCGGCGGCGGGAGGCCGGGAGGCCCGGCGGGCGGGCGGGCGGGCGGGCGGCGGCGGGGGGGGGGAGGCGGGAGCCGCTGACACACGAGCCCGCGCCCGCTCCCGCTGACAGGCAGGCAGCCGCCCGCGCCCGGCCGCCTCCCCCGCTTCCCCCGCCCCGGGCCCCAGCGCCTCCCAAGCAGCAGGCCTTAGCCGCAGAAATGCGGCCGCCCGGCCCCGCCAGGGCCTGGGGGTGGGGCCGCCTGCCAGTGTTTTTCCAGTTCCCCCGGTAGCTCCGGGCCGCGTTTAGAAGCTGGGGAAACTGGGCCGAGGCCAGTGTCAGGGCACCAGAGGCCCTCGCGGCCTGCCGAGCCCTGCCAAGAGTTTAGGCCCAGCCAGGGCAGGGGTCGGCAGGGAGGGTGGGGGACAGGGCAAGGGCATCTCAGCCCACAGAGCCTTTCCAAAAACGACGGAGTCGCCAGACAGCCGCTCTGCACTCCTGAAAAAGTATCATTTCCAAAAACCAACTGAATGCCCAGTAAGCCCACTGCAAGCACGACCGAGATGCCACTAATTCCCACAGAGCCCCTGCCCTCACAGAGCTCTCAGTTTAGCTAGGGACATAAACACTCAAGTCACTCATCCCAGGCACCATGCGGTAAGTGCCAAAAATGAAGTTTAAACAAAAGGCACCTCAGATTCATTCTGATTTGAAAGGAAACCAGGTAAGATTTTCAGAGAATTGGCACTTGAAGCGGAGAGGTGAAAGATGAGTTCCACAAGAAGAAATAGGAATAGGAAGGGGTAGGAAAACACAGAGACTGGTACATATAGAGGTCCAGTTTAGGAAAATTTCAGGAAGTTCGCCTTGGTTGTATTTCAATTTTCAAATACACAAATTGGCTTAGAGGTCAGAAAGAGAGGGCTAAGTTGTCTGCGTCAGTCCTTGGCTTAGTGCCCTATAGCCCCGGGGTTAAAAGCGCATGATCTGGCTTCAGATTGCTTAGGTTGTAAAACCAAGGCAAATTACTTCACTTCTCCCTGCCTCAGTTTTGTAATTCTGTCACATTTAGATCTTAGGACTCTTTGGCTAGTATTTCATAGGGTTGAGAGGATAAAATGAGTAAATGTGCATAAAGCATTTAGAATGGTGCTTGGCACATAAGCCCTCGATGCGAGTCAACTATTTTGATTCCTAAACAACCACAGCGAGGTATGTTCACCAAACAAGAAAGCCAGCCCTGGCCTTTGCCCAGTAATTTCAGGCTCTGCTTGTAATTGCACCAGACCCCATGTGAAAGGACCACTGCTTCTTCCTTAGTTTCTGAATTTCAGGTACTCATTTGATAATTATTCACAGCCTAGTAGGCAACACAGACCAGTAAAAAAAAAAAAAAAAAGAAGAAGAAGAATTACTCTGTTTAATGCCATAAAAGAGTAGTGTACCTGGTGGTACAAAAGAAGGGCACATATCATAACAGATAACTTTCTGTTCCTCCAAATTATGATGAATCCTTGTGAATTTTTGTGATCCTATAAATTGTCAGCGCAGTAAATAACCAGTCAAATTCCACCTAAAAAAAGGTGTTGTTAAACGGTTAATTTCAAGATTAATCATTTTACAACACTAACCTCTTTTGAAGGAGCACCTTCACATGGTCAAGGAACTGGACCAGGGTCCCAAATTCCTGGTTCCAAATTGGCCACTACTTGTGAGGTGCTGAGCAAGTCCCCATGAGCCTTTGGGCTTTAGTTTCCTCACTGACACAGTGAGATTAGACCAGAAGTCCTTTTCAACTCCACAATCTGTGATTCTCTCTGCTCAGCATGCTTCTGTGTGCCTCTCACAGTTGAACACTTGCTCTGTGGCTATCGGAACTATATGGGGCATATTTCAAAACTTTCGGCCAAGTCCAGGGACAATTTTACAACCACGTATTTTCACCTGCAGTTAAAGATGTGGAAACAGACCTGAAGGATGGGCATTGTAGTTCCACTGTTGCAGGAAAATAGGCCACATGTTATATTCTTAGAGACCTGCTGTGTCAGTGAGAACTGTACCCACTGCGTGGCACATCCAAGGAAGTCTGCGTCTGACAGGATTTGCTCACATATCTGCTACTAAGACCCTGTCCTTTGCTGTCATATCTTGTTATCTTGCTTGGAAAACAGAATAACAAGAGTTAAAAATACCATCACTTTCCTTCTTCATCCTAAAAAATGTCTTCCCACCCTTTTCACTTGCCCACTTCTTTTCTGAAAAGGTAATGTGATCTGTTGGTTGTCAGAACTCTTTCCCTTAGGAAATATTTCCCCAACTGGCTAGAGTTTTTCCACTAGTACACTAACTGAATTAAGTAAACTTACTGAATTAGTATGGTTAAACAAGAATGTCAGTCTGAATTAGTGAAAAATCTGAATTTTAAATATCCAACAGGAAAAGCAGTAAACTTTGCAAATACTTGTAGTGAGTCTGAATTCACAGTTTACAAAAGCACTTGCTCTCATAAAACTAATGCATTAAAGTCATGTAAAGAACTTATTCTCTTAAGCGGGTCAAACATAGCCCTTTAATATTATTTATATGAAATGTTTCTTTATTGTAAAAATAAGAGGAGCCACGACTGCAGTCCACGTAAGGAATTTGAGTCTAAATTAATACTACGGCTGTAGTGTCACTATTCTTTCTATGTCCAGATATGTTTTCAGTTGCAGTTTGCTTTTAGTCAAGCAGGAGTTAATGCATGTTTCCCCTTAGAACTGCAAATATCACTTAATGATAACTATGGTAAGGAGCACTATTTGTGACTTGCTGTTTTGCTATTCACAAATGTGACCTGTTTTCATGTTAAACTAACTTTATTGGTTTAGTCATCAATGTGAGACCTGAGATTTAGAAATCCAGTTTTCAAAAAACTCCAGTGTAGGGGAAAACTACTGGTGTTAATGTTGACAAACACCATCACCCAAAACTTCAAGTTTTCTGCGACACAGTTCTTTTTTATCAACTATTTCCCTGAGTCATAAAATGTGTTCCTAAAGGCATCAAAATGTAAAACAGGAATAGTGTTCCTTAACAGGGCCAAGAGAGGGCAAATGCCATGTCAAATCAGTTTCAGAAGCAACTGCCATGTGTGACAGGAGTAAAAGTAAGTGTAAAAGTTCTTAAGGCATTTCTTCAGTTTAGTGGATACCCAATAGATACCTGGGGTCAAAGATAGGATACGAAACTTGAAGGAAGATTTCCCACACCTCAGATTTGTAAAGAACAAATATTCTTGAGCACATAAAGTTATTCTTTCCTGTTTTCTGTTCTATAATTAGGACACATGATTATTTTCATAGGAGTAGAATCTTGCAGGATTAGATAGGTGTTTCCCTTAAAACTCTACAAAACAAAGTAATTGTGAAATTGGTCATTAAGACCTTGCAGAGGAGAATAAGCCTCCAAAGAACCCTGACACCAGACTCATTTGTGTTATTTTTGTTTTATTGTTATGGAGTTGAGGGCGGGGGCACAATGGGGAGGCCCAGTTTGGAGGGGGAACATAGTGTCTGATCATGTAGAGAACTTTGAAACTACTTTAGTGTGATCTCTTTGAGATCTCATTTTAAGTTCAAAGCAGGGAGTATCCATCCAAAGAAGAGACAGTTCGAAACAGTTTAATGCTGGGAGCAGTTCAAAAAGAATAACTTAAAATGTTGTTCTTGCCTCAGATATTTGCACAGCTCCCATATCAAAGACGTAAGGCTATCATCATATTTACACACATACACTGGCTTAAAACTGAAAGTTGGATTTCAAACAATCGATTGTATCGAGATATAGCAATCAGTTTCTAACCTGACGTTGGGCTGAATTCAAATTAATTTTTAAAAAGCCAAGTTTTCATGTTTAGCATACAACCTCTAGCCACAGGTCCAGGTCTCAGCCGTGCTTTTCTTTCTCTGATGGTCCCTCCTTGGCCTTTCCATTGTACCCAGGAAACTTGTTCTGTTTTAAATAAATGCCCTTCTACCTGCAGCCTCGGTAGGAAGCCCCTCATTGCCTGGTTCTGCCTTTTTTTTTGAGCCTTGGGGATTGATGACGCTGCATTTTCCCCACCCCAGGTGTGTGTGTATGGGGGTGAGGGGTAGGGAGGAGAGGATGGGTGCTTGCCCTGGGGAGGGGGTACTTTGAGTTGGCATTTGCACCTGGGCCCAGGAGCATGGGTACCAGGAACCAGGAAGTGTGGCATTGGGCTGGGGAATGATCCCCATACCCTTGCGAAAACAAGACTCCTTCTTGGAGTAAAAAAATCTGTCCTCGGGCCATCCAGCTCCCACTCCTTAGCCTTCCCGGCCCTTGTCATCTCCTGACTTCTCTCCTTAAGCTTATCTTCACCTGGCTCCATCCTCCCCTCCCTTCTCAGGGACCGTGCTCTGCATACCATCCCTTTCCTCTTCATCAGGGAGGTGGCCCACAAAAACATCTGCTTGTATTCCTGAATTTTCAACCTCCCTTACCCTTTTTTACTTTTTTCCTCAGCATATAAACACATTTATTTCTCTACAATCTTCAAGAACCAACTTCTCCAACCTTGTACCTCTCTCTCTCTCTCTGCGACTTCTCTTCCCCCTTCTCACCATGGACCCCTGAATTCTTGCTGACGGCTTGCACTGCCTCACTTCTCTCTCACCGCCACCCTTGCCACCAGGCTTCTGTGCCCTCCTCTCTACTGACATGCTCTGGCCAGGGCAACTCAGTGAACAAATCAGAAGATTACTTTCCTGGTTTTTCCTCTGTCAACATTTGTGAGGTTTTGACCATGTGCAAACCCCATCCTTGAAATGCCTTCCTTTCTTAGTCCCTGTGGCATCTCCTGATTTCTTCCAACCCTCTGATGGCTTTTCAACATCCATCATGGGATTCTTTCCCTCTACCCACCCCATTAAGTTCACTGTCCCTGAAATTCTGTCCTTTTTCTCTTGTCATTCAGCCACCCATGGCAGTGATGTGCATCTACATGAATACCAGGAAATCTGGAATCATCAATCCAGAATTCTTTCTTGAGCCCAGCTGACCACAGGACATTTCCACATAGAAGTCAGTAGGTCTCAAATTCAATTCAAGACCCTGGTCCCCATCTCTACGAGGTACCCTATCTCTGTTTTCTCAGGCTCAATGGGTCTTTCAAAACCCCACCACGTATCTTGTCCCTGTATCTCCCAGGGCACCAGGAACTATCATAAGACAGCCTTCTCTGTCTTATGAATCTTAACCCCTATCATCATTGCCTTCATGCAAGAGTTTCAAGTATTTTGCTTTCACTTCTTTCAGACTGATGCCCTCATTTTTACTCTTGCTTCCCTCCAATTCATCAGCCATACTCTAGTCACATATCCAAACAACCATGTCTCTGAGAAAACTTCCAAAGCTTACTATTGCCTCCAAGACTGGAGAAACATGGTTCGCCCTGGCCTACTCTCCTGCCTTAGTCCCAATCAGAAAGCCCCATCCCATCCATGTTTTATCCACATGCAAAGCTGCTCTCGTGCCTGAGCCCTCCATGCTCTCCCTGGTTTCTATCCCTTTGCACACATTGTTCCTGTGCTGGAGGTGTCTCTCCTTCACTTTTCCATTCAGAAATCTCCTACATTATGTGTCCTTCAGTTCACCTGCTTCCAGAAGCCCATCCTAATGCCTCCAGTTCCCTGCTCTGACCCCTCCATGCCCCTCTTGCCCGCTCCTGGGGCATCTAACAGCACTGATGATATTGGAGAATAGTGACTATTCATCTGTCTCCCCAACCCAAGCTGTGCAAGTTTGGGAGGCAAAAATGATGTATTTTGTCTGTACTCCCAGCATATGGCATAGCACCTGCCACACAAAAGCTATATATTTTTGGTACAACAAGAAGGAGAGCATTAATACAAATAGCAACTCACATTTGAACACTGTGTTAAGATTCACAAAATGCTTTCATAAACACAATCTCATGTAATCTCCAAAACAATTAATGTAGGTAAGCAGGCCTGGTATTGATATCCTCGTAGCAAACATGGATAGTTTCACATAAAGTGTGTAGGTCATTTGGCCAAAGTGACAGCTAGAAAGTGACAAACGTAAGTCTCTGGAACCCACATATTCTGGTGGGTTCATGCTTCCCTCATTCTCTGCCAAGTGGGACAGGCCTAAGCACCACTCTCTAGAGCCTGTTTCTCTGATTGTGTGAGTACCTCTTTCCTGCTGGCTGCCCAGGGCAAGGAAACCCAGATTTAGTCTCTGTGGTCCTGCACTTTTGCTACATATATAACCAGAACCAATTGGGAGCAGTTGGATATCTGTTCTCTTCACTCCCGCTTTGCTGCCTTAACACACATAAATAAAATCTCTCCGGGCGTGAGAACTGCAGGGACCTTCCTTCTTCCTGTCTCCCAGTGGCATAAGAATTCATGTAACTGAAGGCAAGTTATTTTTTGTTGTTGTTGTTTTTAACACAAAGATCCGTGGTCCTCAGCACAAATGAATCACAAATTATATAGTGAGAATGGGAAAATAAATCCTAAACTTTAAGAAGCAGGAAAAGTATCACATTTTAAAGGTCATATTTGTGTGGCTGGTTTGAAAAAGAGTGGTCCTTTAATAGGTGAATGAGTCACACTGTGACCCAGAGAAACCAGTGGGTAAAAGCACGTGAGGGTTTAAAGTGACTCCAAAGTGCTAGCTATGGGGTAAGACCACACCAGCAAAGCCACCACTACAATATTGTCATCTGCAACAAGATCAGTACAGTCTCTGTAAGCAGAATGTCCCCTAGCCACAAAACAGTGGCTGACTTTCCATGTATAACTCATTTGGGCTTTTCTTTCCTGTCTGTGACTACCAATGCTTTGCATTCCAGTTTTGTGGTAAGTAAAAAGAGCATTTATTACCTGAGGGGTATCTTTAGAAGATATGCTGCTGTATCTTCAGGTCACCTGCAGCTTGGGATGCGGTCCCTGAGGCAAAGGGCATCTTGCAGCAGTGTGGGTCCCAGTGGAGGCTGGCTCATCAGTCACTCAGCAGGGGTTATGCAGAACTTACTCTATGCTGGGCACTGTTCCAGGTACCAGACAGGCAAGGCCACAGCTCTCAGAGAGTACACATTGCTGGCACAGAGAAGACAATAGAAAAGAAAATACATAAATGAAGGACAGAATGTCAGCTCATGGTAGAGACTGTAAAGAAACAAACGTAGGGCGCTGTGAGAGGAGGGGACCTTAGTGGGGCTGGGGTCTAATTTCGAATGGGGGGTCAGGGAAGGCCCCACTGAAGGGGAGACTCCTGAAGCCAGGAAGGCAAGTAAAATAAAAGCCCAACCCAATTTTGCAGGTCTAGTCAGTGGCGGGGGAAAATGTTATCTCTGGCCATCCTGAGTGGCTGACCAGAGATATAAGTGGCTGACCGTAGTACCCAGGGCCATTAATAGGGCCAGTGTCATTTGCTGCTGTTTTTACAATAAATACAATTACTGAAAACTTCTCTATAGTTTGCAAAGCATTTAAGTATTCAAGGTAGAAGCTCATTTCGAGGTAACTAATTCAACCCCTTTGTTTCCCACATGAAGACATGGGAGTCTGGGGCACTGGGTGGCTGCATTCATTTGTTCGTCCCATAGACATCCTCCGAGAGTTCGCCTTGTGCGTGGTGGTGGCCTGGGGACCCGAGGGATGCAGAGATGAGCAAAATGTGAAAGGCCTTCAAGGAGCTCACAGTCTAGGAGTAACATGATGTGTAGAGCACAGAGGAGGAAACATGGTAAAAATGGTCATCCCATGACCCCACCTGGATGTAGTCAGGGGTCGGGTCAGGGCTAGAACCCCAGGCTTTAGAAGTCCAGTCCAGAGCTTTTTCTGCTTCACTTGTTTTGTTTTCCCTCTCCCAAATCTCTCAGCTTTGTATTTACTGTTTCTTCCACCTGGAAAAACTTCCCCTGTCGCCAGCACTCTCACCAGTTCATTTGGTTAATAATCTTCAGCTCTCACCTTAGACTCTTCCTCCTCAGAAGCCTTGAGGCAGCCTCCTCGCCCTGAATTATTTTTTTATTTTTTTATTTTTTGTTGTTTTTTTGTTGTTGTTGTTGTTTTATTTTTTTGTCATTTTTTAATTTTTTTATTTTTATTAAATTTATTGGGGTGACAATTGTTAGTAAATTTACATAGATTTCAGGTGTACAATTCTGTATTACATCATCTAACCCTGAATTATTTTGTTGTGTTCTATATGCTCCGCTGCCATTGGTATTTTCCCCACCAGTCTGCTTATCACATGGGCTGTGATCTGTCCTTCATAATCACACTTCAACCTCAGGAACTTTACAATGCCTGATACACAGTAGGGGCTCAATAAAGTTCTGTCGAATAAGTAGGCAAATAGACAAATATATTGAGCATGTTTCCCCCACACTGCAACTTGAGGCAATATTTATCTTTGCTTGACCTCCCTTCTTTCTCGCCTCCTTCTTTCTCTCCCTTTCCCACCTCCAGGCATCACCCCAGACTCCAGCACACCTGCTTGCCCCACCAGGGCTCCACTGTGACCTGCCTTCCATGAAGTACTGGGAGACTATTCATACCACGCTCACCCAATCTGGGCATTCTGGTTTGATGAGCGGACAGAAGACCCAGGAAAAGCCCTGACAGAGCCCACTTCGCCCAACTACATCTCTTTGCAAAGGACTAGAAGTCCTGTCTGTAACCCCAGAAGTAGGCACAGGTCAGCCCCACAAAGCCACCCGTTCCTCAGCAGTTTCCCAAGAACCCCAACAGTACCCACTCACAGAGTAAGACTGGGAGGGAACACACTGGAACTGTCAGAGTGGCTATGTTGAAGAAGAATATGGATGGGTTTTCTTTTTCCTTTCCCCATTTTCCAAATAGTCTGTAAAGTGGTTGTGCTACTTTTATAGCTGAAATGTTTATATTTTTAAAAATGAGTCTTGGACAACAGCTTAGAGAAAACATTTCCCTTTTCTGAATGGCAGCTATGCCAATAGTCGATGCAGTTTGACTCAACATTTAATTGTTAGGTTCCTGAGTCCTGTGTGTGTTTGTTGGTTCTCTCACAGCTAGATTGGCACACAGAGACAATCTGATGCTTTTCTCTGCCTCCTTCTGCTAATATCAGCACAGGGTCTGCATGGCATGTTGCAGCTGCTCAGATTGAGGTCAGCCTCATGGCTTCAGCCTGAGGACCGAGAAGAAAGCTCCCCTCCTTCTCAGCCCAACCTGACCACTCTCTTCCCCTATCATGATGGCTAATTCAGCTCTTTGGCAGATTAAGGTGGAGGCAATTTTTCTTGTTATTCTCCTAGTGGAGAAGTGGAGTTTTTTTTCTCCTCCCCTTGATTCTGATCTGGCCCTGTGACTGTTTTAATGAACGGAGAGCAGTAGAGGTGCCACTGTGCCAGTTCTAGTTCTAAGCCTTAAGAAGGGCAGGCAACCTCTGCTTTAGCACACTGCAGAGCCCTAAGCTGCCATGTAAGAAGTCAGCTACACTGATGGAGAGGACAGGTGGAATAGCCACATAAGAGAGTGTAGCCCCAAGACTACATGGAGAGGGAGAGGCAATGCCCAGTCAGCATCCCAAGTGAGCCCAGCCTTCCCACCATCATCACCAAGGCACCAGTCATCACCACCAAGGAACCAGCCATGTGAGAAAGCCATCTTGGTGTTGCAGTTGGTGGAATCCTAGGATGACTGCAGCCCAGCCAAAAGCATATGGAGCAGAAGAGCTGCCTAGCTGAGTATAATCAACCCACAGAATGATGAGAGAAAATACAATGTTCTTTTAAGCCTATCAAGCTGGTTCCCAAATAAAACCAACACAATGTATAGATAAGACAAAGCTGAGTTTATTGCTTACTGTACTAAGGGAGAATACCCCATGGCCAAGCTTTGTTATAGCATCCAAGGAGGAGAAAGTAAGGTCAGAATTGATTGATAACTGGAAGTTTGGTTTAAGGCAATCTTTCAGTATAGGGACGTGATTAGATTCAGGCAAGAATCACCATGTGACAATCCTTGACTGGTGGAAACAGCAAGACAAGGATTTCTAGCAAAAGAGTTAAAAGAATCTTAGAGCACAAACTGTTGATGTTTCCCATTGAAGATTTGATGGGAAGTTCCTTTAATGAAAAATCAAACCATTTCCCTGGGCAGGAAACTCCTGAAGAAATAAAGTCATACTAATGGAGACAGCGGAATATTAAAATTCTGCTAATGAAAATAGAGAAATAGCACAAAGTCATGTTAATATAGACAATAAGATGTGTTCTCATCTCCAGGCTGAATGTGGGGCTAGCTGGTTTCGGTTCTCAAGGCACTAAGTTTGTGGATCGTTTGTTACACAGCAGTTAACCATTGAGATACCCCCAGACCTTTCACTTCTCAATGTTTCTATATTTCTTAATTCATTTGTTCATCAAGTATTATATGCTCATTATGTGACCAGCATGGTGCTAGAAACTGAAGATACAAAGGAGAATAAGATAGACAGGGTTCCTATTTTCTTGGAGTTTAAATTATAGTCAGGAAGAGATAGACAATGAAATATGAAACCAAAAAAAATTAACAAGGTAATTTCTATAGTGATGAAGTGTTCTGAGGAAAACAAAATAAGGCAATGGGAAGGGAGATAGAGCTGTTTTAGAAATAGTGGTCAAAGAGGTCTTCTTGAGAAGATGACATCTGCACTGGATGACATGTGAATGGTGGAAGGATCCAACAAGTCAAGCTCTCAGAAGAGAACATTACAGACAGGGGTACGGCCAGGGCAAAATCTGTGAGGCAGGAAAGGGCACTGGCATGCTGTGGGGGATAGTAAGGCCAGCACGCCTGAAACATGCTGACCAAAGGGGGTGTGGGCCACTTGACATAAAGGCTGGCAGAGGTCAGACCACATAGGGCATTGGTGGTCATAGTGAGGAGTTTGGGTTTGAATCTAAGGGCAGTGGGAAGCCACTGGATCAGGGCTGCCCAATGGAGATCAAATGTGAGTTACATATGCAATTTAACATTTTCTGGTAGCCACATTTTTAAAAAGGAAAAAGAAATAGGTATTCAAATATATGGTGATGGAAGGAGAACTGACTCTGGGTGGTGAACACACAATGGGATTTATAGATGATGTATTATACAATTGTATACTTGAAACCTACGTAATTTTACTAGGCACTGCCACCCCAATAAATTAATTTAAAAAAGAAATAGGTATTAACTGGAATTAATTTTAAAATTTTATTTAATGCAATATATCTAAAATATTGTATATGTAATCTATACATAAAATCAACATTTAATCTATATGTAAAATTATTAATGGGATATTTTTACATTTTTTGGTACTAAGGTTTTGAAATAGGTATATATGAGATCTGACAATTAAGTCTGCAAACTTATTACAACAATGTTGCTAACCTTTTTTGATATCAGAGGGATTATTCATTATGAATTTGTACCAACTGGACAAACAGTTAACCAAGTTTACTATTTGGAAGTGTTGAAAAGGCTACATGAAAAAGTTAGAAGAAAACGACCTGAACTTTTCACCACCAATTCATGGCTCTTGCATCACGACAATGCACCAGCTCACATGGCAGAGTCTGTGAGGGAGTTTTTACCCAGTAAACAAATAACCGTATTGGAACACCCTCCCTTCTCACCTGATCTGGACCTCAATCACTTCTTTCTTCACCCAAAGATAAAGGAAATATTGAAAGGAAGACATTTTTGATGACATTCAGAACATCAAAAGTAATACAACAGCTCTGATGGCCATTCCAGAAAAAGAGTTCCAAAATTGCTGTGAAGGGTGGACTAGGCGCTGGCATCAGTGCATAGCTTCCCAAGGGGAGTACTTCAAAGGTGATTGTAGTGATATTCAGCAATGGGGTATGTAGCACTTTTTCTAGGATGAGTTCAAGACCTTAATTGTCAGACCTAGTATGTGGTACTGACAACACATCTCAATTCAGACTCACCACATGTTAAGTGCTCAATAGACATCTGTGGCCAGTGGCTACCAGTCTGGCCAGAGCAGGACTGGAGGGTCTAATAATTATTGTCCTCCCAGATATCAAGGCTCAGAGCTATCTTTCATTTCTCCCTTCCCCTCACACCGACCTGCCATCATCATCCATCAAGAACTTAGATAATTCCATCTAAATACAGTCATGTCTAGCCTGTCATCTTTACTCCAGCTGAAGTGTCTCCAATATTTTGCACATCAGTTATTGCTACGTCTGAACTGGGCCTTCTGCCTTTGCTATACCTCCACCAATCTCTCTCCACCAGGCTACTGATTTATTCTGCTAAAGCACAGCTTCCATCTTCTCCCTTCTCCCCTTCAAAATCTTCCATAGCTCCCACTGTCTCCTGGTGTTCAAACTCCTTTGGAAGGCCTATAAGATCACTCATAAAACAGTCCCACCCCTCCTTTTAGACTTCTTTCTCACCACTCCTTTTTATAACACAGTTAAAAAAGCTCCCAGCTTGGTCTGTTTCATCATACTTGCCCTAGTGACTTATGAAATAGTGTAATTTTATTTTCCAAAATATCCTTAAACATGGATCAATTGTAGTCAAACACTGAAAGTTTTCAGGATTTGTTCCTGTTTATTATTTTCCTTTAGTAGTAATTTTCTTCCCTGTACAAAGTGTTTTCTATTTTTTATTTGATAGTTTTTATTTTGTAAAATCATCATTATTTTTTAAAGGCAATTCCAGTGACCTGCAGCGTTTGGATATGAGTGGCCTGCTTATTGTTTGATTTCTTATTTGTTCTTACCCCACAAGCCAACTCTTAGCAAAAGTGATGCATGTACAGGCATCATACATGATTGTGTGTGTGTGTGTGTGTGTGTGTGTGTGTTAAATTTTAAGCTAACATATACTTAATTGTATTTTGAACAACCTATGACATTACTTAAAATTACAAGAAACACTGGGATATAACAAGTCCAGACTTGTAATCTCTAAAATTCCCCTTGACTTTGGTTATGACCTTATAAGACCATCTTAGCTGCCATCTCTGAAGTATGGTTGAAGGACATTCATGTTTTTATTTTTCCCCTTGGTTGAAACATTCAAGTAACTGAATATGTAAGTCTTGCCGACCCCACTCCAAAAGAGCCATCAAAACAAAATCCACATGATGGCCACATACCGGTACAAGACATACAGCTGCTCTTGACTATTTATGGCTGTGAGATATTAACTCCAGAGTTAGACTGGAAATGAACTGAGTCATAACTTGTTACTGAAGGAAGCTTGCTTGCATCACTGAAAATTAATATTAAAAGGCAGGGGGCTCATGAGCCTGTTGCAGCTGGAGCCTCCATTCCCTAAGTCTTGTCTATCAACTTGGTTTGGCTTGATTCTAATTTGGTTTGGGAGCCTACTTCAGTCCTTTGCATATATTTCGGAATAAATGAAGGTCTAATAGCAACCACTTTCTGCTTGTCTAACATGTACATGAAGGTCCTTCTTCTTGTCAGACCACAGGGTCCAAGGTTTTACTGAGAAAACCCACAAACAAATCTGTTGACCAAAATTAATTTTAGACAGTAATAAAGAATAAAAGCATTTATCTAAGCAAAAAGAGCTGCAGCCTGGGAGACACAGATTCAGGTAGCAACCTAAATTGTGCTCCCCTGAGACAAAGGAGAAGCCACATTTTATAGAGAAACTTCCTGCCCATAGTTCCTATTTTGCTCTGTTTCATGCAAATAAGGCTTCCAACGTGTGCAGCTCTGATTGGTCGGGGCAGGTCACAGTCTATTGGCTGGATGGTAGCATAGTGACAGAAGCAGGAACTTCCCTACAGAGGTGGACTCAGTGTAAACAGATAGGATGGTGCAGGAGGTTAGAAGTTCAGTTTGTTCTTCCTGGGGTGCAAGGTTCCTGAGGGGTCCCTATCAGCACTAGGCTGCTCGGCTCCAGTTTAAATTTAGGCTCATTTAACCACAAGGAGTCTTGGCAGGTAAATGTTTTTTTTTTTGTTTTTGGTAAATGTTTTCTTGGGGTTCAGAAATCTCATAGCTCTCCAGGCTGCATAGAGTTCTGTAGAGTTCTGGTCTCCATCTTTTCCTACCTCCTCCTACGAACCTCTTACTGAGCACCTACTATGTGCTACCACTGCGGAGAGATGAATGAGATACCCGCCTCTCGCTGTCTGGGGAATTTAGGTGTAAATAAAAAATATTTTGAAGGAGTCCCTTAAGGTGATTCACGCAAAATGAGTGCTTCTTTTTTTTTTTTTTTAGGCAGTAGATTCCAGGCTTCTTGATAGGTAAGAGCAGTAGAAGTAGAGAAGAGGTTAGAAGAGGCTCCAGAGCTGGGTGTGATTTAGAGGAGGGCAGAGAAAGGCCAGGTTTGACTGGTTTCATGTGCTAATGAGTCACAGCCATCAGTCAGTGCTGTCCAGGTAAAGCTGCCTCTTTCAATCCCCTGGAGTAGCCCAAGTGGAACCAGAAGAACCGGACCTGGAAATGGGCCCTGCCCCAACTCACCTAGACCTTGGCAATGTCACTTGCCCTCATATACTCTAGTTTCTTTATCTGTAAAATGGAAATGTTGGATCATTTGGTCCCAGGGATCCTCCACATTTGAGACCACAATCCCCTGAATCGTCCTCCCAATAGGCCTGCTCCCTGAATGCGGGTCAATATATGCAGACAATGTGAACATGGAACTGTTTACGCCAGATGTTGCTGATGGTTGTGATTCATGAGTTGCAAGTACACCTTATCTGCCGAGGACACAACACCCCTATCGATCTCTCATTTATCCCCCCTTGTCCCCAATCTCTGCTCACTCCTGATTTCTACTTCCTTTGTCTTCCTCTACTCCCCTCTCTGGTTTATGTTTGAATCACTCATTCATTCAACGAATACGTTTAGCACCTGCTAAGTACTGGGCACCTACATTAGGTACCACAATGATCCCAGTCCCACTCTGGGTAAGGAGCAAAGAGAAGACAGCCCTCCTGTGCTGTCAGGTTGGCCCCAGGAATCTGATGTTGAGTTCTTGAGCTCTGGGGATTTCCTGGAATGGAGAGTGAGGAGAGTGACTGAACACGAGTGTCCTGCCACACTTCAGACTCAAGATTTCGAAGTGAAACTCGAGAGTCCCTGCCCCCTCACCTCACTTTTCTGCCCTCAGTTAACAGGATACCCTTCCTTACCCCCTCCAGTTAAAGATAGCTCAGTCCCTTTGGCCTCCTTACACACCTCACACAGAGGAGGCAAGTGACCTAAGAAGTGGAAGGGCAAGTGTGGTCATGACAAGCAAGTGATGAGAGGGCACTGGTCCACTAGCAAAAGACTAAGGCAGCAGAAAAAACAATGTGCTCGGATCGGGATTCGGCCCAGGCTTGTCGTAGAGAGTCCCCTGGCAAAGCCCCCAGATTAGCTGAGTGATCTGGGTTCAGGGTTCAGGGTACCTGACAGCAGCTGGCATTTCTCTGCCCCCTCCAAGTCACCTTCTTTTCCCTCCCTGTGGCTCCTTATTGGCTTTGAATTGGGAGGGCCTGTTCTGGAATCTGACTGATGCTCACCATTGGCAAACACCTACCTCAAGTGAGATGGGGCAAGCCTCTCACTGGCCATGGACAGAGCAGGCAGGCCTGGGCTTCTGCTGGGGTAAGGCCCTCCCTCCATCCCCAGCCTGACCTAGAGATTAACCCCTCCCATGGGAACAGGAGCTATAGCCTTTCCTTCTGTCCTCTGGGAGGCCACGTCTCACCCTCAGTCTTCTTTGTTCTGAAGAGTGTTCATATTTATAATTAAGGAGGTGGTGAAGACAGGAAGAGGGAGTGTTGAACTGGGAGCCCAGGGCAGCCCACAGTCATTGCAACCTTAGAATGAAAGAAGAAGGAAAATCTCTGAGATGGTATGGAGAGGGTGGTTTAAAGGTAGAAATGAACTGGGGTGAGAGAGTAGGACAGTGGGTATGGAGAGATAGAGGGGGGGGGAGGGAGGGAGGGAGGGAGAGAGAGAGAGAGAGAGAGAGAGAGAGAGAGAGAGAGAGAGAGAGAGAGAACAAGACTGATTTATAGAATTCTGAGGGCAAAATTCTTTCCTCTCCACAGCAGGATGTCAGGGCTCAGCGTGAGAATCTCAGTATTTCAATCTCTCTCTCCCATTCCTCCACCACCCCACTCCTCCCCCATGCCCCTCTCCCTCTCTTCTTTCGCTTCAGTGATTCGATTATCATTTGCCAAGCTCAAACAGCCTCAGGACCTGTATCTACTTCAGCCCCAGCTGTAAGTCTTCCGCCCCACTCCAGGAATTTCACAAATAAATCACTGAGAACAGAGCCTGCCTCACCACAAACAGCACACAGGCTTCTGCTTAGCCTTTGTGGCCTTGGACCAGCTCCTGGGAAGGGCCCCTGCCTGGTAACAGGCAGTGACACGGCCTGCTTCTGCCTCTCACAAACACTTAACCATGGGGAGCCCCTACCTCCCAGGTGACCAGCAAGCTCAGAGGGAACCTGCAAGGTCGCTGTGCAGCTCACAGCCACCCTTACCCTGGGCTTAGCTGGGTCCCAGGCACAAGGCTCCTCTCCCAGGGGACCATCCACACAACTCTGCGACCTTGAGAAAGTTATTTTAGCCTCTGCAGACTTCCCTTTCCCTGTTTTTAAATAGATCAGAGGTTTATACTGCTTAATTCACAAAGAAGCTGCCTGGGAAAAGACTGATTTGTTCTGAAGTGTTTTTGCTTCCTGAGAGGAGCCCAAGGTTCTGGGAAACCTCTTTGAGCCGGCACAGACACAGGTGTCCACACATGCGTGATGCGCATATCCGCCCACAGGCTCACACCACATCCATTCCCATACTGGGCTGCAACACCCAGGACAGCGATAAGATTTTGTGCACTGCTGGTTCCCCTGCAATGCAGTGCTTGGAATAGGGTTAATGTTCAGTAAATTTTTATTGAATGAATACACTTGACAATTATTTCCTGTGTCCCCTCTTTGTACCAGTCACTGTGCTGGTAGCTTAGGGACAGCCCTGGCCCTCAAGTTGCTCACAGTCCAGGAGGGACACAAACATGTAAACAAATACATCCGATATAGGGTGTTGATGGGTTGTTGACTGGACAGAAGAGAAAGCAGGGCACAGGGAAGCTCAGCAGAGGGGAGTTCAGCTCTGCCCAGAGGAGGAGGTGGGGACAGGCGAAAGGCAGGTCTGAGCATTGAAGGAAGGGTGGGAGTTCATTAGTTGAACAACAGGAAAGGTGGAAGTGGCGGTGGGGAGGGGCAGATATCTTCCAGCTGAGGGAAAACGTTTTCAAAAGCACAGAGACCTGGAACAGCATGGCAGAGTCCAGGGTATGGTGAATTGTCCTCCCTTGGGGCAGGACCACAGGAAGGAGGCAGAGCATTAGGAAATGAACAGGGGAGGAGGGAGGCTGGGTAAGGAGGGCTGGATCCTGTAGGTCACTATGGGCCAGTATTTTCAAGTGGTTCCTATACTTAACTTCAACATTTGTATGAGACCCTTAAAATGTAATTGTCTTACTTTTCTCTCTGCTGACTGAGAAACTATATAAGCATGATGGGCTTACAAACACCCCACAGAAACTCTGAGAGTCCCCCCACCATCATGCCTGTCTCCACACATGGGCCCATATGTTGAAAAGCATTACTTAGGGGGACCATATACAGTGATTTGTCATCCAAACTGGTTAATTTCGGGGAGTGAAAGGGTCACTATAAAAGGGTAACAAGAGAAAACTAGGACCATACTGGGCAAACCAGCACCTAGGGTCTCTCTAGCTAAGATCTTGGGCTGCCATTAAAGGGTTTTATAGAGGCAAATGGTGTGATCACATTTATGTTATTGGAACTGAATTACTCTCTCCCCTTCATTTCTTCACAAAACAAAGGGAGTAAGAGAATAAGGATGGAAGCCCTTTTCAGCTTCGACATTCTATAAATCTATGTTTGGTAGACATTTGAAAGGTTAGATAAAATGTAACCTCAAGGAACTTTTGAGAGTGGACTGCAATTCGACCTAAACCTTGAAGCTATACCAATATCCTGTGATTTTAGTTGAAACCCAATACAAGTGCCCAAGAAAAACACTCCCAAGGAAACTCCAGTCATCCACCCATCCAGGAAGGGAAAAGCGATGCCCATGAAAACATTCCATTGAAATTAAAGCCTTGCTGCCAACCCACCTCTCCCACAAGTCCTAGCCCTCCCTTCCTCCCCATCCCGACTCCAGGAGCCTGTATGCAGGTGAGAGGTTTGATGATAAGAGAATGCAAGCATGAAGAGGTTAAGTTAGTGCTGTTGTTTCAACTCCTGTAACAATCTTCTCCCTTTTAAAAACCCTCTCTCACAAAAAGAAAAAAAACCAAAAGCTACCCACTCCCCCACTCTCTTAAAAAAGAAAACTTCATGGCGCCTCATTGCCTAGAGAATTAAGTACAGACTCTTGAACCTCCATTTCAAGACCTTCTACAATATGAAGACAACCCCCTTCCTTCATGCACCCTCTCCTACAATCTAATTGGAATTCATGCTGTGCATACTGCATATTATTCTTTCTAGATGCTAATTCGTGTTCTATGTACTCCTTACTCATCAAAATCCTACCAATAAATTTTATCTCTTTCATGAAGCTTGTCTTTCTTCCTCCCTCTCTTCCTTTCTTTAAAGTTACGTAAACACTTATCTTTCAAGATACTTATATACGATACTTCTACATAAAGGTATAATTAATCAGTGCTGGTATTTATTTCTGAGTGCTCTTTCCTAAGGAACTGGTAACAAGTGTGGTTTAAAGAAGTTTACATTCTCTTCTCTATGTCACATAGTTGGCTAATTCTGTCCAATTTGGAAATATAAAGGAACTAGGTAGGAGAGCCAAAACACTTTTGAAAAAGAACAAAGTGGAGACATACATTATCTGATTTCAAGAATTATTTGAAAGCTACAGTAATCAAGACATGTGATACTGGTGTAGCAATGGGCAAATATATCAATGGAATAGTATAGAGAGTCCAGAAGTAGACCCTGCATATATACTCAATTGATTTTTGACAGACATGTAAAAACAATTTAGTGGAAAAAGATGATCTATTCAACAAACTGTGCTGGAATAATTGGATAAACAATTCAAAAAGAAAACTTTGATCTATACCTCACATCATATTCAAGAAATAACCCAAAATAAATCTTAGACCTAAATATAAAACCTAAAACAATAAAACTACTAGAAAACCCATAGGAGAAAATCCTTGTGACCCAGGATTAGGCAGAGATTTCTTAAACAGAACACCAAAATCATAGTATATTACAAAAAATTAATAAATTAGATTTCACCAAAATTAAGAACTTTTCAAAAGAGACTGTTTTAAGAAGAAACACTTTGAAGAAAAAGGGAAAAAAGAATTTGGATAAAATATTTGCAAATCACAGATCTGATAAGAGAATTCTATCCGAATTATATAAAGAACTTTCAAAACTCAACAATAAGAAAACAAACAAAACAATTACAAAATGGGCAAAAGAGTTAAACAGATATTTCATCCAAGAAGAATATGGATGGCAAACAAGTACATGAAAAGATGTATGTTATTAATATTAGGGAAATGCAAATTAAAATCATGAGATCCACACCCATGAGAAACCCACTAAAACTAGTCTAAAACTAAAAAGACTAACTGTTAATATATTGAGTGGTGTCAGTGACACAGAGTAACCAGAATTCTCACACAACACTGGTGGGAATGTAAAGTGGTACAATCATTTTGAAAAATAGTTTTTTTAAAATTTAAACATTTGCCTAACATATGATCCAGCCATTCCACTCCTAAGCATGTACCCAAGAGATACAAAAGCAAACAGCCATACAAAAATTTACACACGAATATTCAAGGCAGCTTTATTTGTAATAGCCCACAACTGGAAACAATACAAATGTCTATGAATAAGTGAATGCATAAACAACTTGTAGTATATCTATACCATAGATTATTGCTTAGCAATAAAACGAAATAAATTATTAATATATGTAACATGGAAGAATTTCTTGCTGAGTGAAGAAGCCAGAAAAAAAGAGTGCATCCTTTGTGATTCCATTTGCACAAAATTCTACAAAATACAAACTAATCTATAGTGACATATGGCAAACCAGTGGTTGCCTAGAGACTAGGGGACAGCAGCAGATAGGGTGCTGGAGAGGGCTAAGAAGGATCCCAAAGAGAGATGAAGAAACTTTTGAGGTGATGGGTATATTCACTATCTTGATTGTGGTGATGGTTTCATGGATGTACACATGTGTCAAAACTTATCAAATTATACACTTTAAATATACGCAGTTTATCTTATGTCAATATATCTCAATAAGCTTAATTTTAAAAATTAGACCTCGTCTGTCATTTAGGAGCTCAGAATCATGGTTTCACTGAAGAGATAGCACTCGAAGGAGAGAAAGATTTTCGTTTGTTTTAACATCACCAATTCAGCATTGTCCACAATCACTCAACACCTGGCCAAACAAACTTAAAATTCGCTGCTGTCCCCTCTAAACATTTACATCTGCTGTTTGAGCATCTGGTAGGGGGAGGGGTAAATATCTTAAGTCTGATTTCTTGAGACCTGCCCCCATTGCTTCTGAACCACAGTGGCCCTCTGGGATAGAAGTGAGGGACTGACCCCCGGGCCCTTAGCATTGGAAGAGGCCTTAGGGTCTTCCGGTTCCACCTCCATCCAGTGCAGGAATCACCTCTACTTTGGAGTAACCATCATCTACTCTCTGACAATATCACTGGGATGGGAAACTCCCACTGTTTACAGCATATAAAGCAACCAGCTACATTCCAATGGGAAAAAAACAGAGCAGGACAAGAGGAAGTGAGAGAACCGTCCCTGAAAACCGTCAAGACCCCTGTCCTTTCTCTCAGAGTGGTTCCTTAGGAATCTTAAATTTGGGGCACAAGGATGGTTCAACATCCACAAATCCATCAATGTGATACATCATATAAACAAAATAAAGGACAAAAATCATATGATTATATCAATTGATGCAAAAAAAGCATTTGACAAGATACAACATCCATTTATGATTAAAACACTTAATAAAATAGGTATAGAAGGAAAATACCTTAACATAATAAAGGCCATATATGACAAGCCCTCAACTAATCTCATAATTAATGGTGAAAAACTGAAGCCCTTTGCTCTACGTTCAGGAACACGACAGGGCTGTCCCCTATCACCTCTGCTTTTCAACATAGTGTTGGAAGTCCTTGCCAGAGCAATCAGGCAAGAGAAAGAAATAAAAGGCATCCAAGTTGGGAATGAAGAAGGAATCTTAAATTTGGGAGGAAATCAGCTGTTTTCAATCGGTGAATACATTTCTTTTGAACTGTGATGAAGGACGGAGGGAAAGAAAAGGAGATGGATGGATTTGAGAAATGAGACTTAAATTACCAATAAATGTGTTTTTTAAAATTGCATTTCAGACACAATGGGCTATTTCTGTTTGGCTGAGGTGTTTATATGTTAGTTATCTGACTTTGAGCACAACTCTTAATGTTTCATTCCCTTGCCTTTTCCAACTTAGTATACTTAGAATCAAGAGCCTGGGCCTGCCTCCCACCTGATCAGCAACAAAGCTCATAAGAACTTTGGGTTCTGAGGAGAAGAAAAATCTCTGTATAGAAAGACCAGGACTGTATCATTTCTATTTCTCCTTGACACCTTTTCAAACTGGTGATTTCGGCTACTTCTCTGAAAGGAATAATCTTTTAAGCTCTCCATCCGATCTGTTCTCAGACAGGAGTTTAAACTCCCCCATTCGAAGTTTATCAGACAGATCTACGGAGACTTTTCCGGGAGGATGTTTACAAAGGACTTTTAGTGTTGCCAAGAAAAGAGAGAACAAGAAAGATAGGGTTTCTGAAGGGCAGTTTCAGAGGCAGGGAGATTTAAATATAAAAGGGCCTTTCTTTCTATTACTAACAGGTTGTCCAAAGGCCAGTGGTGGGCAAAATGGTTTGCAAGGTGCAAATGGCTTCCCTATTGCAGAGGGTCCCTCAAAATCACATGAGCCAGTGGAGTTTGCCTCTTAGGGTCGTCTTGCTTTCTCTTGTTGCAGAGTTGGAATTATTCTAGAGATTAAAGCCCATAATTCTATTTTCCCCCACTCCTCTACTTTCTATAGAATCACTTTATTTTTCCGGGGGGGGGGGTCTTCTTAAAAGGGGACGTCTTGCTTAGTAATGCTGTCATATCTACATGACTGCGTAGCAGTAACCATGCAAAAATAAACTAATCTCCTTCGGGGAGAAGGGAATTCTAGAACATGGTAACTTATATCTAATAAATCATGTGACATAGGCACAGAACACTTTAAGTATGGCTTCAGTAACCTCAGAATTATTTTGAAACTGTGTACCTGTTTAGGTATTTCTATAGAATCCAATTGTAGAAATCTAAATGTGTATGGCTTATTAAGTTGGGATTCATTGCGTGAGAAATTTCCCCTTATATTCAAACGTACAATAATACATAGTTGGAGTTTGGAGAGCAAGCATTTAACATATCAGATTAGGAGCATTTTTTTTTTTTAATTCTAGATAAATAAACACTTCTGCAGCCAATTTTGGGAAACAATTTTTCTCTGTAATAAAGATGACTTCATTTTATCCCAGTGAAAGATAAGTTCATCATCATAATCAAACAGGAGTGAAATGATTCCCAGTGAGCTGTCTGACAAAGTGTATAATTGTGCTTCATTCTAATTAACAAGCTCCATTTTTGAATTGTTAATCTCTATTCCTTTCATTTTAGTCAAAACTAGAATGAAATGGATTTCAACCATGAGTTTCCCCCTCCCCTACAATGAACTGTTGCATTTCAAGTGTCTTATAGAGAAGAAAATGAATTTATCCCATTTGTCACAAAGCTAAAATCCTCAATTGTAGGAAGAACTTGTTATTCATGACAACATCCTTATGTGATGAAAAAGAAAACCTAAGAAACCTTCTAAAGAACATCTACGGCCAAGGGAATGCGTGGTAGGGCTGTGTGTTGGGAAGGGAGGCCGGAGAGAAGGCTGGAATTCATCAGGAGATTTCCACATAGGCTCAATAAATAGGGAAATCATAATATTAGGTACAAAGCTCTAGTCTTTAACATACTAACATGAAGAAAAGTTGGGAATCAAATTTTGTTTCATGGCTGTTTTCAGCACAACACACACACACATACATTTTCAAAAATTGTCTTTTTTTAAAGAACAGTTTTAGGTTTACAGTATATTTTTAAAGAAGAAAACCATGGGTCTCAACATATTGCCAAGAAAGATTTCCAAGAACAAAGCATAGCCATAATATTATTGAGAATTCAGCAAAATCCTAGAACAGCCTTCATTTATCCAAGTTACTTTCACCTACCACTGGGTGGTAGTATGATTGAAACCTTCATTCTCAGGTAAATGGTCCTCAACTCTCCCCATTCTCCCTAGGTCACTGATGTCACCATCTGGGAAGTGTGTGTGTGTGTGTATGTGTGTGTGTGTGTGTGTGTGTGTGTGTGTGTCTTTTGAATCAGTAGAATGCTGTCCTGATTGAATGTGATCTGCAGCCATCATGACAGAGGGTATTGTTCTGTCCTTTTCAATCAACAGTTTTCCATCTAGAGGACACAGAGGTGGCTTACAAAGAGGTCACCACAGGGCATGTGGCCTGCATTATGGTCCTGGGCTTGTTTTATGACACCAGAAAATATGCATAGTCAGCCCAAGGGAACGAAATGAAAGTCCTTCAATTAAATTTTAATCATGCACATGTGTCCACTCTACTGCCTGAATGAAAATCAAAAACCTTACAGTCGCCTGTTGTAAAGGGTCTCAACTTTTGTCAACTACAGCCCCTCCTAGCTACAAGTTTTGAAAGATATTTGCCTAACAATGTGCTGCTTTTATTAAATAATAATTCAATTTCTAGTTTTTCATTAATCACAGTTACTACTAACAATAACAGCCACCTTTAATCGAGGGCTTATTATGGACCAACTCCAAGAGCTCTGTGAGATTGTTGTCCTTACTTTACAGAGGAGGACACTGAGGTTCAGAGAGATCAAGTAGCTCCATCAATTCAGCTAGAGTGGATGCACATAGCATGATCCCCAGATCTGTCTGCTGTCAAAGCCCAGGTGATCCATCACAATTCTGTTTGGCACAGCAGAGCTTCTGGTTTGTTTGAGATAGCCCCTGGTATAACCACACAGCCAAAAGCAAAGAAAGGGGGTGTCTTGATGCGATTGCAACCCATATCCAGGCAAATGTGGAATTCTCGTCAAGCTCTTTGAAATATTGAAAATTGTTCACAGACCTCCTCTCATCTTCCACACCATTAACACCTTTAAATGTTCCGAGAAGTCTGTGGGCTCAGAAGTAACCATTTGCTAAGTCCCATCCACTCACATAAGAGGCAGTTTGATTGTCAGTGGGATTGTGAGGTAGATGTGTATGCAAGCACATGGAAAGCATGGTTCCCAGCTTCCCTCCACTACTGGGGACCCCTGGGAAAGCAGAAATAGTATATGGCCTTGGGCGAAACATCACTCCGTATTTTCCTTTTTTTTTTCCCCTCTGCAATATTGCTTTTCGTGGGATTCTGTTCCTCACTGCCCAAGAAGTAAAGGCTTCAGCCTCTACTAACAAACATCAGAGAATTCTATTTATTTATTTATTTTTTAAATCATTCCTTCAGTTGTATGATATTACTAGCGTGTGACCTGGTGTCTCCAAGATTTCAGAGATACCACATGTTGACTGCTTCTAGCCATTTTGAAACAATCTGAGACCTAAACCTACAGGCCAACAAATACAAAGAGAGAGCTGGGCCATCAATCATTAGCAGACATCCTGAAGTGTGTTTTCTCACACTTCAGAGGTGGGGGTGCGGGTGGCAGCAGAAGAATGTGAACATTTAAGTAGATCTTGCTGGGACTTAAAGAATGAATTAGTATCAAAAAGGCTTTGAGACAAGCCGAGTCAATGTTGACAATAATATTTGAGGAGCACCGTGAACCCAGCTTCTCTTTCAGGTGAAGCAGCCTAGGATTTCACATTTCTGTTGACTGTGAGCCCCTGGGGGCCTGGCATGAGTCTATTCATCTGTGTGTCCCCACAGTGCCTAATATACAACTTGGCACACTGGAGCATTAAGGAAACACTGGCTTTATTACTAAAAATAAAGCCCAGACCCTCCAGGATTGGCACTGAGAGGAGACTGACTAGGGGGCAGAATGGGGGCTTGAGAAAGGCAACTCCAAAGACCCTCATTCCATATCTAGGATTTGCCTTCTCCTTGGAGTGATCTTAGTAGGTCCACCACTCCCACCTCCATGGTGGTCTTAGGGTAGGGCTATACTTCCTCTAACATGCTGGTCCCGCCATCTTTCCAGGTGAGGTCTAAAGCCTGCTGAGGGGAGGCAGGAGCATTAAAAAACAACTCCACCAAGCAAAGAGGAAAGGGAACACAAGAGGCAGGGAACTGAGAGATACAGCAAGTCTTGAGAACCTGGCTTTAAAACACAGTTTTACATAGCAGCAGCTTGCAGTTCACCATGGGCCCTTTCCCCTGCCTCTGTGTGGCAGAAAACATATTTCACCCGTATCTCCAAACAGGCCCCCAGAATTCTCCATGTCCATTGCCCAGAGACATTCCATGCAAGTGACTTGGAAATTCTACAAGCATGAGAGTTAAATCTTTATTTTTATAATGTAGTTAGAAATATTTTAAAAATTAAAACAAGAAATAATATGCACATTCCATAAATTATACTACATTAACACATTACAGACCACTCACAGAAATCTCTAACTCATTTTAGGGCCAACCTCAGAATAAAAAGTTTTTCTATCTCTATACACTTGTGAAGTGTTCCATGATAGCAATGCTACCCTCAAAAGAAATTCCCATTTGCAACCTGGGAACAGTTAACGTAAAAATAAAATGTCAGAATGAGAGGCAACAAATGTTTGTTTGAGATCCAAGAATTGCAATTTGCGGGGAACAAATTAGGGCAGAAATTCAAATAGTGTCCTCCAGTACAGGAGAAGGACTCAGGGTTTTTATGCAGAAAAGGGAAGATGATGAGGTAAGTTGTATTAAAGTAGAGTTCATTGGTGCTAGATGAGGTAAGGTTAGATTTGTACTTCATGGATTGGCCTGTTTGGTCATCAGGCCAAAGGCTAGATTTCTTCTTCGTTGATTGGTTAGTGATTCAGTCATTGGGAAAGTCCAATTTTATCCATCCTTATAAACAGGATATTCTTGTTCTGATTGACTTCTTGGAATGTTGGTGGTCTGGTACAGTTCAAAATATAAAGAAAAACAAAAATTACAGGGCAGTTCCTCCTGCTATATTTTAATGTGGCTCCAATCACGCCATCTTTCACCAAAAAAAAAAAAAAAAGATGCAGTAAAATAGAGAAGTTTATCAGATGCAGAGGCTGATAAGACAGTAACTGTCATCTGTATTCTCCAAGTTTAAAATGTTGTGCTAGTGAAAACAATCTCTCATTACGTTTATAGTAAGTGTCACAAATGTGAACATACAAAATAAATTTATGCCAGCTAATCACCAGTTTTATTTATTTTGTATATTGGATTCCACATTAGATTTCATTTTTTTTAAAAAAGTCTGTGTCTCAAAAAGTATGCAAGCCCCTCTCTAGACCATTAAAGGGAGGATGAGCCTTTCACCTGTTCCCCAGGACCTATATTTGCATTTCCTATTCCCTGGACCCTGAGACCTATCTACCTACAGAGTTGTCCTCATTCCTGCAGGAATAGGAAAACCAGGTCTCAAGGCAATCCCCCCAGGAAGCTGTTGGGAGTGCAGAGGGGATGCTCAGAATTAAAGCCCTTTGCTGACTCCCCACTTTTCTCCATTATGGTGGCTTTCTTGGGTCACAGGAACCATTTTCCCCTTCTAAAGCCATGGGATGGTCCACTATGTCCCAGCGTAACCTGAGGGAGGGGCCATTATCAGAAATACTTCAAAGGGTGATTTTCTTACGCATAACAGCCCAAACACAGCTAAAATGATTGCACAAATCCTTGCACATCAGCACCAAAGGGCGCTTTGGAGTGATCTAAACCAATCCTATATTTCCATAGAAGGAAACTGAGGCCCAGAAAGGGAAGTGACATACCCCAAGTCACACCATTCCTGTTCCCTTGACTCTGTGCACCCTCCCCCCTCAACTTTCCACAATGCCCCATCTCCTCACTTGCCATGAGGATCAGCTCTCAGGTGAGAGTGTTAACCTTCGTTCTGAAAGATGTTAGTAGTGATTTATATTTTTAAATGTGGCTAATGGCAGCAATAAAATGATAATGAGAAAGTAACACATGCTTTCAACGTGACTGTTCACCAGAGTGAACATTAAGTCTGATTTGATCACACCCATTACAGATTTCAGCTGAACATTATAGGGATGTTTCCTGGGAATTTTTCTGATAAATGGAGCGGGGTCAGCTGCCAGGGATAAAGAACCATCATTGAAATGTCCAACTAGACAAAAATGTATCAATTATAGGTATGAGAGACTTCGAAATGCTACACATAAATCAAATTATTCCTAAAATGAAGCAGCTGTTTTAAAAAAATGTTTTTATAGTGTCAGCATTTTCACCTTTATTGGACTGTTTCATAAGTCAAAGGTGTTTTGGGAGGGGGGATTTTACTTATTGTTTCAGATGTTGGGTTTTAAAAAGTGAAAAACACCTATATGGAGAGCTTTAAGTCTGGAAGGTACCTTAGAGACTATCTGGTCCATCCCTTTATTTTCCAATTAGACAGCTGTAGTCCAGAGAGGAGAAGTGATTGTTCCAAGGTCACACAGCAACCAGTATCAGAGCTAGAACGATGAAAATGCCTCCAGATCCATGTTGAGGAGTTATTTGATTAACAGCCAGCAAGAACAAGATTAAAGTAGTAAAAATACAAAGGAACACAGTCCACTTCCTTTATAAGTCATTTTTTTTACATTTAAAAATACAATATTTTCACTTAATTTAAATAGTGTATAATAAAACACTTGCATTTGAGAGAGAGAGAGAGAGAAAGAGAGAGAGAGAGAGAGAGAGAGAGAGAAAGAAAGAGAGAGAGGAGAAAGAAGAGAAGGAAGAGAAGAAAGGAAGGGAGAAAGGGAGAAAGGGAGGTAGGAAGGGAGAAAGGAAAGCAGAAATAAGTGTATGGTCTGTGGAGGGCGGGGTGGTCAAAGAATAATTTTTTGGGGGGTGAAATCTAAACGTCTAATAAGAATGGTCACTAAAATTGATTTATATCTGAGTTTCCTCAAAATAAAGTTTTCATTTGCTTATTTATTGATACAAACAAAACAAAACAAAAAAAACCCTTCAATAGAGGTATAACTAGAAATTCTTCCTTTCTCCCCTCCAACCCCATCACATTTTCCTACACACCAGCCTTAGAACAATGGAGCAGAATTGCAGCACTTGGGAGCTAAAAGTTTCCTTAGACACCATCAAGTCCAACCCTTGACAGAGGGACAACTGGAAACCCAGAGAGGGAAGTAATTTGCCACAGTAATAACAGAGTCCAAGAAAAAGTAAGGGGGGATGCCAGAGGACACTGGACACCTCATGTCTGAGTTTCAAGAACGTTAATGATTTTAAAAAAATTTAACTTGTTTTTACAAATATCCCCATTGTATAGCAACAGACAATGTCTCTGATCCCCTTTAGCCACCTCCCCAAGAAGCTTGAACCAGATTGGTTATAGAACTTTTTACTTCCACGGTGTTTTATTAGGTACAATATTCTTTCATACCTGGCATGTCCCATGGAACCTCAGCTTATCCCTGTGAGGTAAGAGGGCAGGAGAGGAAATCGGGCCTCAGAGAGTCAGGTTCAGTCAAGGTCACACAGCTAGGCAGTGCTGCTTGACTTGAATAGGGCTCCTGAAAGCAAGTCCACTCTTTCCTCTCCATGCTGTGGCCTCCCTGGAAGAATGGCAGTGACAGATGAACCAATGTACCCCACTGCCCACTGACAAAATGCCTGCAAGGACATTGTGACAGCTAGTAGGGGTGCCAGCTCGATGGTCAAAGTACTACCTTTTATAAGTAGTAAACATCTAACACAAAGGGATTTAAGTGAAGTGGTTGTGTATATATATATATATATATACACAAAACACAATATGTGTACGAAGCCCTTGAATCTTTCACCTTGGGGGAGAATACATATATATATATACATATATATGTGTGTATATATATGTATATATATACACATACATATACATATATATGTATATGTATGTGTGTGTATATATATATATATATATATATATATCGCCTCTAAGGTGAAACATTCAAGGGCTGCGTGTTTCCAGGTTTGCAGAACACTATGGGCACCTTAACAGATGACCCGCAAACCTCGTGGCCACCCAAGGGCTTCTGGACACTAGGTTAACACTGTTCATGATTCAAGGGAATTAAGAGAAACTTCAAAATAAGATTCCCTGGATCTGGATGGGTCAAGAACTGAGGAAAACTTAGAGAAAAGTAAAGCAATTGTCAGGCATGGGGAGAAAACATGACCTCTGCCGTCAGGATCCCATCCCTGGACCTGAGGCTTAACGTTAAAAACAATAATAATAGCTTGGCATCTTAATTCGATTTAAGTATGAAAAACCAGTGTCTACAAGCAGCTGCTGACCTGGACACTCATCTCGCCGGGGTAGCCACGGAGCCTTCATCAGAGACACGGGATAACTCAGAGCAGAGAGCCCAGCTGGGGCGTCCCTCCCCGCCTTTGAATTTGCAATGCCAGCGGTTAGAAAAAGTGTCTCCATCTTGTAAACACAGCAAATTTGATCTGGAAGTCATTGAAAAAACATAAACATGGAGCTTCATGCGGTCCTGTTTACACTGCTCCAGCCCCGGTGAAAGACGAGCCCAGTTATGGAAGGATTGTGTGTGGGTTTTTTTTCAAAGGCGCTTTTCTTTTTTAAAATGAAAATCCCAAGAAGTGCACATTACCACAAAGAGCCAAATCCTGACCACACGTGCATGAACAAGTGTTGCTTTAGCAGGTAACAGAATGTCACATTCATTTGGTCTGTCTTCTGCAATTGCAGAAACTGCTTTTCTGAAGTCAATTATTTTCGAAGTAGAAATATGAACAGTTTTGAAAGTTTCTAAACTATATCCTTAGTTAAGAATATGGTCTCATGACTATTTTGTGTTTCCCAAATCCATTCCAAACCTGCAGTAACATGAACCAGGAATTTAGTCCAGTTCCCTTCACTGAACAACAAATAAATGGAGGCACAGATAGAGGAAATGACTGGTTTAAGGTCACAGAGCTATTAGTACTAGAGGCTAAAACGAAACAGTGATTTCCTGCTTTCTACTTTTCTTTCAGGACATGTCTCCTCCAGGTGTTGCTATTTACCTAACATTTTTGTCCAAGGGTATTTATTAGATATTGTGTTTTATATGGAGCAGTTAATGGGTCTTATTCCACCAATGAAAGCATGAAAGAAATGCCACGTTTTCTAAAAGCGAATTAATTCTGATTAAGAGCATCAGTTCATTGGGTTGGTGGAGAAATTCACCCAGTCAGTCATGAGTAAATGGGGCTCATCCTGGAAGCTGCAGCTGCACCACGTACCTGGGAGCTCTGGAAGGGACCAAGATGTGGACGTGAGGCAGCTATAAGGGCCTCTGGTTATTCATGTCCTCACAGCCCTATAGGCCAGGAGCTCACCTACTCCTGGGCCACGGCCTCTGCAGAAGATGGCAGTTACTGGGCCCACCAAAGCTCTGCTTCTGCCCTGGGACCCTAAGAGGGAAGGGAGGAAGGGCCTGAAACCCCAAACCACTTCTCTTTTAGGTCTGGGAAACCTCTCAAGCCCACTTTCCCATCCCCTCACCTTCTGCCTCCCAGCCTCCCGGCTGCCTACCCCTGTTAGCACAATCTCCTCTAGAGCCTGGACAGAAAGAGAGAGAGAATAATCTTGAAGAACTACTGTTTTCAATTCTGTGCCCCAAAGAGTCCTTAAACAAAGAAACCCAAAGGTCTAACTACTTAGATGAGAGGGAAAAATACAGTAAGAACAAATTCCAAATGGATACCTCAACAAATTATCCTGCCGTTGGTATATGCCACCTTTACGGTGCAGAATTCAGATCATGTCATAATGAAAACAAGAATGCACTTGTACAGCACCTGCTAGTCTGCAAGGTACTTCCATACTCACCAGTTCGCTACACCCTCCAGCACTAGGAGCTAGTTGTCACCCAATTACAGATGAGGAGACAAAGGCTTAGTGAAGGGATGAGATATTTGCAGTTCCTCTTTCCTGGTCCTGAGAAGAGGGTGGCAAGCCATGTGTGTCAAAAATCCTCTGAAGTTGGAAGAACTCTTAGTCAACCAACACTTGTCAATACCGCTCCATGATATACTTCCTCCTTCACTTCTAAACAGCCTGATAGACTTAGGTGAGACAGCCAAATGCAACTTTCAATAGTCTTCTGGGGTAAGCTCCATTGTTTTTGTTCACTCAGCTTTAAGGTTAAGAAAAAAAGGTCCAAAGATCATACACAATCTTAGCATTTGGAGGTTTTGGGAAGCAATCCAATGAATGATGAAAAGAATTGTTTAAATTCCTGAGGGCTATTTGTCTGAGGTCTTTGTGCCCTGGTACCAAGAGTCCTGAGGCTGTGTCCTCACTCTCCGTTTGTCTCCACACCCTGCCCTAACTCCCACCTCAACAGGGCTGTGGCACTGACTGCTGTCAACTTCCTCCTCTCCCTGGAGAAACAGGCTACAAACCCACAAGAGCTTCCCTCAGTCGCTGTTATAGTCTGAATGTTTATTTCTCCCCAAAATTCATATGTTAAAACCCTAATCCCCAATGTGATGGTATTAGGAGGTGGGGCCTTGGGGGTGATTAAATCATGAGAGTAGAGCCCCCATGATGGGATTAGTGCCCTTAGAAAAGGGACCTGGGAAAGCTCCCTTGCTCTTTCCACCCTATGAGGACACAGTGAGAAGACAGCTATCTGATAACCAGGAAGCAGGCCCTTACCACACATCGAATCTGCTAGTGCCTTGATCTTGAACTCCCAGCCCAGAACTATGAGAAACAAACTCTGTTGTTTGTATAAGCCACTCGGTCTATGGTATTCTGTTATTGCAGCCAAACTAAAGTCTCACTCAGGGCACCCAGTCACAAAACAAACATTTACTGAGCAGCTACTATGTGCCAGGCATTGTTCTAGGCACATGGGGATACAGTCACTAAGAAAACAATATCCCTGCTCCCATGGACCTCCTATTCTGGGGGAGGGAGGGCGTGACAGATGGTAAAGAGAAATAAATAAATAATATCCCAGCTAATGATAGCAATCTGACGAAAATATAGCAGGATAAGGGTGCTCTTCTAAAGAATAATGTCTCCAGAAGTGCCTGAGGGGACACTTATTGACTCAGACACTTTCCACCACCATCTCACCTCTCTTTACTACGTCTGTGAGCAGGCAGGGCACATGAAATAATCAGCTCAAACGTGCCCTGAAAGCTGTCACGGGCCGTGCCCATCACAAAAGCTCCATGACACACAGGCCACCTGATCTGGGGCAGGTGGGTGTGGGGCGTGCTGCTCTGGGTTGAAGGGCAGCAGCCTTGAGGCCCATCTCCCCATCTGCTACCCGCTGTCTGTGTGGTCTTTCCTGGATCCAAGTGTTCTCATTTGTAAAATGGGGCACAGCAGGCGGAGAAGTGCCTCTTTCCATACATCCTTGTCCCCCAGCACCGCATTCGCATATTTTTATTCCCCATTGTCACTTTATTCTTGGTTCTAACCAGTTAGCTCAGATAAATGACCTAAAGAATGGCTAGTAGACCTGGTCACAGGTCTGCCTCAGGAAGGGATGGTATACTCTTTTCAGCAAAGGATGAAGTTAGCCATCTGAAATCAGAGTTTTTTGCACAAACTTTATCTGAGAGAGACAATGTGAAAAAATAGTTAAGAGAATTTTGAAAAGGAATAATGAAGAGAGGCTTATCTCAGCAAACATCACAACTTAGTATACAGCGAGGCCGTTTAGAACAATTTCTTATTGGTGCGGGAATAGGCAAATAGATCAATGTACTCAAGGGCTTCCATGGGAGCTGGCGAACAGCTCCTGACCTGAACCCTCTTAGTTTCTGTCAAAATAAAAGTATGCATACCCCTCAGCCCACCGATTCCACTTCTAGTTGCTTTTCTACAAACATAGAGCAAACATATATTCATAAGTGTACTAATGTATACCTGTAAATTCTGGAAGGATACACCCAAACCATTGACAGAGGTGTCATCTGGGAGTAGAAGAGGGAGAATAAGATTGGGGTTGGCGTAGGGACAAATGAAAGGAGGCGGGGCAGGGGGAGGCTTTTGCTTTTAACTCTAAATTTACATGTTGCTCACATTTTTTTAAATTAAAAAAAATGTGTATGTATTGTATAGATTTTTAAAAATTCAACAAAAAGCAATATTACTTGTGCAGGCCCTGGCTGTCTTCTGACGAAAGTCTCGGCTCTCACATCTATGGTGGTGTGACCTTGGCCGCCTCTCCTTGTGCCTCCTCCTGCAGTCTGGCTCAGCAAGGCACGGAATGTAGGATGACCCCAGGGTACAAAATTGTGATGCTTCAAAAAAATAGCTAGTGAGAGAAGAAATTGGCTTGGGGTAGAAGTTGGTGGGTTTTGTTTGAGTATGTTCCTACCCCTCAAGCTGCAGCTGAGGTCCTTGTAGTGTAGAAATAAAAAACAACCTCTGAGATTCAGTGGTAGGAGAGGGAGAAGAGAATTTTGGCTCAGTATCAAGACTATCAAATCAATCTCCTCTCAAAATGAACGCTAACCTTTACTCAGCATCCCCACACCAAATGGAATGCGGCAGGAGGGAGTTTTAGAAAAAAGCCCATTGCTTAAGCAGTGCAATCATGGAGGACACCATCCCAGACCTCCACTCAGGTGCCCGAGCCGGAGCTGTGATCATCATAATTATACTCTGGTATTCATTCATTCACCAGTTTCTTCTTCTCCTCCCATCCCCCTTCTCCTCTTTCTTCTGTGTGCCAGGTCTGGGGTAGGAAATGAGGAAGAGGAGAAGGAGAAAGAGGAGGAGGAGGAAGAAGAGGAGGAGGAGGACGATGTGGGACAAGAAAGAGGAGGAGGCAGATGACAGTGGAAGATGAAGAAAAGAAACAAAAAGGCTGAGAGGAAGAAAGGAGGGAAAAGAAAAAGAAGGGGAAAGAGAGAAGGCGAGGAAAAAAAGAAATGGTACTAAGTAAGATCACTGGTTTTCTAAATTATGTCTGAACTATTTCTCGTGAACGTTAGAGTTGAAAACTGCCCCGCAGACTGCAGTGACAAACTGAAGAATGATGACAGATTGATTGAAACTTTGTGTTTTGCTTTTTAGTAAGAAAAGGAGGCACCAATCCATGGCATACAGCTGCCCTCAACTGATGTCCCCAACAAGGGCAGGGTAGGAGGCAGTCTTGGATGAACGCATCAGACAAGAGCAATGACCCGGAGAAGGACACTGAGCCAGATGGAGTGAGTTGGGCAAGGAACTGAGTTCCTTCTGAGTGAGGTTTCAGCGGTGCGGATGTAGCTGCCGAAAGAGCCAACTTCCCTGTAAATTCAAAGTATGCTGGCACTCCCAGTCATGGTGGGACCCTTCCTGGGCCCTGGAGTCACAACGGATACGCACACAGCTGCTAGGGAAATGTCTCAGGCCTCAGTGGGCCAATGAGGAGAACTTTTCAGGGGACTGACAGGCCATGGAAACAGTTTTGGACATAGTCAGGAGACCCCTGCCACTAACTTATCAGATGACGTTGGACAGATCATTATCTCTTTCTGGAACTCAGTTTTCACATCTGTAAATTGGGGGTAATGGGGTGAGGAGTAGATTTAGACCTCCTGCGGTTCCTAGGAGTCACCAATAAACCACCAATAAACCACATCAGATTCACAAAGGAAGGGATGAGTGGCAGGGGCATTTAAACACACTTTCTGGGCCAATCCCCAGATTCTGATTCCACAGGTCCAGGAACTTCCAGGCTGGTGCTGATAACTAGCTTGTTTTCATTTAACATTACTGTTAGGTAATCACTGGACGGGAAAGAACTCTGAAGTCCTTTCTGGCCCAGAGACAACCACTAAAAAGGTTACTATAAATTACATCAAAGTCTTTTGGAGAGGGAACTTTCTTTTAAGTAATATGGAAAAGGAAGGCAGGATAGTTAGAGATTTAAGAAGATTTCAAAAAATAATGCCCATGATGGGAAATACAATCCACATAAATAAATGAAATTGAAAAGGTAATAAAAAAAATTTCCCCTCAACTTCAAACCCTTAAATATAATCTAAAGGCAGTGTAGGAGTGGCAGGGAGCGAAGGGAAGTCTATCTCCTGATGATTTATTAACGTGATTTATTGTGGAGGTCACAGCGGCGCCTGTTTGGGCCTGTTACAGTTCGCTAAGCTCCACTGAGCTCAGGTATTAGGGGTCCTTCATTGGTACATTTGTGCTGAAGGAAGGAGGAGGAAGGGAGGAAGCTTTATTTACTTATTTATTTATTTAGCATCGGAGCTGCCTGAGGCCTAGTAGAAATCTTGGGACACCACTCTGTTTGTATTCCTTTTCTATTCATGTTACTGATGTTCCCAGGCCTTCTGTGCCCCATTGCTTAGTGTTTGTTTATGGCAGCGAAGTAGAAAATTGTAATGTCTGTAATTGTTACTGGTTTGCTGATTGTGTGGCCACCTGGTTTGCTGGATCCAGGACAAAGGCAGTAAGTCCCCCTTTAAAGCTAAGGCTGTGTACTTTAGAAGGAGGAAGAGGAGAAGGGGATGTTTGGATGTCTTTTGTTTGTGTCTGTGTGTTGTTTTGTAAAGAATCATTCAAAGTTGAAATTATTTTAATTAAAACAATAAAACTCCCTTCGTACACTTTCCATGGCACAAGTTGGCACCAGAAGGCCTTAGCCTTTTTTCAAGGGAATGTCCTGCAATGGAGGAATGCCTCAATAAACAACTTTATACTTGACTTGCTGTATTGGAGTTGGATGTGCAGTTTCCAGATGTTTCCCAATAGGCCCCGTGCCCTGAGGTACACGGACTGCTTCGAGACATCCCTCTGGTCTGCAGAGACCCTACAGCTGCTTTAGCAGAAAATTGTTTTCTTTTAATTTCATAAAATGCCACATTCAACATGCACCTTTCATCCAGACAGGCCGCTAAGATGTTCAAAGGATTCAGAATTACTGATCCACCCCCTATCCTCTGGAGTCACACACAGAAAATATTTAACATCTGTAGTGCTGTACCACCCAAAAGCTTTAAATTGAAGGAAGATGTGTTTCTCGTGCTAAATTACCAAAGGAATTTTCATAGTAGAGCTCAGTTACCTAGGTTGGTCAGGACATCACTGCAGGAAAACCCTTCTATTTATTATTCCGAGCTCTGGGAGCTATGAATGGTCAGACAGAAACCCCTTCCCTGCACATCTTGCCGCGCTACGGCACCACAGGCAACACCTGTTTGCTCGCACTCAACAGCCTCAGGTATGGTAATAATAACAATAACTGGTTTCGCTGGGTGCTTACTGTACACTAGGCCTTGAGTTCAATACTTATTATACATGATTCATTTAACCTCCATAGCAACATGATTACCATCCCCATTTCATAGAAGGAAAAAAGAAAAATGAGGCTCTGAGAGCTCCAAGATCACAAAGCTGGTAAATTAGAATTTGAATCCAGGGTTGCTGTCTTGGTGCCCCCCACAGTCTTAGCCAATATGCCCACCTGTCCCAACACAGCATGGCACCGATGCATGTAGAAAAGCATTAGCTGCCTTGTCACGCAGATGCAGTGTATCTAACCAAGAACCTGTTATGTGCAGAGCTGTGGGTTAGGGTCAGAAGTGAAGATAAGTGACGAATAAGCAATGACCGCCCTGCTGAACTTGCTAACAGAGTGCCAACAACTCCCAGCTTGCCCAGGACTCTCCCCGTTTTAGCACCAAGCGTCATTCATCCCAGATGGTGTGGGCAGAATTCTAGGATGACTCCTAAAATTTCTGGTCCCTGCTATATCCACAGCTTCACCCAATTATTCAATCAAACATTAAATGTAGGTGTTGTTGTATAAGGATTTTGCAGGTGTAAATTGATTTTAAGATAGAGAAATTAGCTGGGTGGGCCTGACCTTATCAGAGGAGCCCTTTAAATCTGGAGGTCAGAAAGGGAGAAGTCAGAGATTTGAAGCACAAGAGAATTTAAGGAGGCTTTGAAGATGGATGGAGTCACATAGCAAGGAATATGGGTGGCCTCTAGGAGCTGAGGGGTCTCCAGCTGACAGCTGGCAAAGAAATGGGGACCTCAGCCCTACACTATAAGAAACTGAATTCTGCCAACCATCTGAGTGAGCTTGGAAAGGGATTTTTAGCCAGAGCCTCCAGATGAGAACTCAGACTGGGGGACACCTGAATTTCAGGCTTTGAGACTCTGAGCAGAGAAACCAGCCTGGACTCCAACCTACAGCACTGTAAGCTAATATGGGTGTTGTCTGAGCTGCTAAGTTTGTGGTGATTTGTTATGCAGCAATAGAAATGCAATACCCCAGGAAATTCTTCAGGTCTGGGCAAACTGGGACAACTGGTCACCCTAGATGAGTGCAGGCCCATGTGACTCGTGTTGCTGGGAGATCTAAAAAGCTTTTGTGGAGGAAGTGGCCTGTCCCTGGGGTAGGATTTAAACAAAGGGGAAGGGGCTGAAAGGTACTTTAGAAGGAAGACACAGCATAAGCAAAGACAGACAGAAATGTGCAAAGGGTGTCAACCGAGAGGCCACCAAGGCACCAACTAAATCCTTGAGAGAAGTAAGTGTTTGGGGAAGAGACTTTGAAACTTTAGCATGTGAAAGTGTCTATTCCGGGGTCATGAAAATGGCAATGAGATTAGCAGCCTGTGGTTGCATGGTTTTGTTTCTGTCACCCTGGCACTGATGCAGTTCAACCTCCTCTAGGAAACTCTGAATCAGGGATAATGCTTATTCTGCTGGGTTATCCTATAGCCTAGTGCAAGGGCTGGTACATCACAGCATGTTCAGGAAATACTAAATAAAGAAATGGTGTGAATAGGTCAATGTGGACAAAACAATATCACTTTAGGCTACACATGTAGCCACACTGTCTCTGGAAATACAGAGGTTGGTAAGGCTGACCCATCACATCTGCTCCTGCCACCTCCAGGAGCTGACCCTCCTGCTACGTACAGGGGAACCCTGTGTCCTCCTTCTCAAAATCTGGGGTGCCAGTGTTGGACAGCCAATCTCAGCACTGCTCCGCAGCAGCTGTTGAACCTTGGGCAAGGAACTTAACTGTTCCTTGCCTCGGTTTCCTCATCTGTAGAAAGGCAAAATAAGAGCCACCTCACAGATGATTGTAAGGATTAGAGGAGTTGATACAACACGCAAAGCCTTTAGCATGGAGCCCAGCAAAGGGTAAATTTCAAGAATAATTTTAGTTGTTATTATGATCAATTTTTATTTTAAATAGCAGTGACATTTGCTGACCAAATTCAGGTACCCCTTCCCAAACCAAGGGCATTTTCGTTTCACTAGAAGATTCCTGAAATTTAAGAAAAGAAAAAAGAAAAAAACAACTTTGAGCCCCAATGGGAGGATTGCCCAATGGAGGTGGGTCAGCTCGGCCCTCCAGAAGGCGGCTCCTCAAAGTGCAGTCGATGGCCCCGCATGGGCCGCACCTGGGAGCAGGTGAGAACTGCAGCGTCTCAGCTCTCCAGATGCCTGAGGCAGAATCTGCCTTTTTACAAGCTCCCGGCTGGGAGAGGCACTGGTCTAGATAAAGTCCTATCAGCCCTGCATCTGGACAATACAACGTTTCCCTGACCTTTCCTTATGATGTGCTTTAAAAGTTAAGTGTTCAGGCACATAGGCTAGCCAGACCACAAAACTCTCAGCTGGCAAGAGAAAACCTCATTTCTAGGGACAGCTGGCTTTCTACATGTTTCAACAAACTGGCATTCTCCAGGAGCTCTACTGGTCTGAAGTCAAGCTTAAAACTCAGCAAAAATAAACCTTCCAGGAAATTTCTGGCACACGCACTTTTCAAACCCATCATCTCAGGAATGTTATCCAAGCAATGGCCTCTTTTCCCACATCTAACTCCATTTCCCAGTTTGGGACAGTTCTGTTTCTAGCCTTGAACTGACAAAACACATACACACACCAGTGAGAGAAAACAGGGAGGCCACATTTAGCGTGGAGCTTTCGATAAGTCTTTGGGAAAGTCCATTGATCTTACTTTAGCACAATTAGTGTTCTACTTCTCAATGCAACTATTATTTTAAAAGACTATCTTAAATCTGAGAAAAGTCTGCTCCTGGCCACTGGGGTTCAAAGAGGCATATTTTTAAGTACAAGAAGCAGAATCCATAGTCTGCCTTCATATGCTCGGCAATGCAGTGTTCTCCATGTTCTGATTTCCCAGGTGAGCAGAACACTCCAATCTTCCTTGAGGACCAAAACTCAAATTAGCCACATCCTTTGGACCCATTCCACATATTCATGAATGACTGTTGTGTGACCATTGCTCTAGGGACTATAATAAGACATGATCCCTTCACGACGGGAAACTCTCAGCTCAGAAGGAAGAGATGTTTATGTAACATATCTGTCAGGGTCTGTCCTAGTAATTTATTGCCAAATAACGATTCACTCCAATTTTAGCAGCTTAAAACAACAATCATTTTAGTATCTTTCACAGTATCTATGGGACAGGAATTCAGGAAGGGTTCAGCTGGGTAATTCTGGCTCCAGCCTCTGCTGTAGTTGCAGTCAGACCGGGGATACTGAAGCAGCTGGGGCTTGGCCAGGAATCTCTCTCTTCTTGTAGTCCCAGGGCCTCTCCATGTTTTCTCTCTACACGGGCCAGCTTGGACTTCCTCATAGCATGGCAGCGTGAGTACACACGGTTTACATAACAGCCCAAGGCTCCCAAGGTGCATGTCCCAAGAGAATCAGTAGAAGCTGTATCATTTTTTAGGACTAGTTCAGAAGTCACAGTGTCACTTCCTATTAAGGGAGAACTGTCAAGATCATGTAAGAAGAGCACATGGGATGAGAGATACTGTTTTCACTGTCCTTGGAAAACATAATCTGGCACAGGGTTCTCGCAGAAAAGAGATGTCACATCCAAATTAGCATAATTCAAGGAGGCTTCACAGAGGCACGGGTTATGAAGACATAGGCAGGGTATATGTGGAAAGCAAGAGTTAAGTGCAATATTGCGATGTGGCTGGTAACAGAGAGGTTGTTCCCATCCTGTTGTGGAGGAACAGAGAAGGGAAAGGTTACAGGAATTCAGGAGAGAAGAGCTCAGGAAGGTCTCCCTTGGGAGGACAACCAAGCAGAGAAGCAGGCAGCCAGGGAATAAATGCCCTGACCTCATTCTCCCCTCCCTGCAGTCTCCTGGCAGGGACCCCCTTGGGCTGAACCAACAGGAGGCCCAAAGGCCTAAAGCCCACACTAACCAGCTTCTGGGGAAAACAGCAGACAGAGAAGACAGGAGAGTGCCTCTGGAGAAGCCAACAGAAGTAACAGCAGTAACAGCAGTAACAAATATCTACAGTACAAGAAAGATTTTCATCTGATGGCAATAGATAAGTATGGGAGGGAGTGTGTTTCTACAAGAGGGACATCTGAACTATGTCCGCGTACTGTCACAGGAGTATAGATGGGGTGAAAAAGAGAAGTTCACATCACCCACAGTCCTCTGGATATCTGGGATCCCATACTTCATCTTGGGGCTTAAGAGAGTTCTAGGCTGTTGGAAAGGGAGTTGTCCACAGGGGCAAGATAAATAGGGGTGATATAAAGTCTCTGGGCAGTGACAGGAGTGCTTCTTGATGGATGGCCCACGGCAACGGTCTAATAGGAAGAACAGCCATGTGGCTCCATGACACCACAATGTGGTGGTGGGATAAACATTTGCTGGGATGGAGACTGAGTGGTCTGCAGGTACCACTCTGGCATCCAGTGCCAGCCAATGCCCACAAGAGCAGAGCCTGCGTGACGACTGAAGGCTAATTCCTCTTCTGTCGGAATGGTCCCCCTAGGCCTGGTTCTCCCATCCTGAACCCCATAAATCTCTCTCCATCATATCCCTCCAATTCCCCTCTCTCCCAGTCTGGAGAATCTTTATCTAATCTAGGGGTAAGGAAATCTGGTTCTTACTCTATTCTTCCAAACCTATTATTTATCATACAAAATGCAAAGTCCAAAGTCCAGGTTCTTGGAACCCCACATCCCTAACTTTTGAAAGTCAAAAGCGAAGATCTGACCCATTTTTTCTCCTCATGCTCCCCTTCCTTGAGACACAGGGTATGGAAGTTTTGGGAGCTATGGCGGGTCACAGGTGTGTTCTGGTTGTGGGTACAGTGGTGTCACAGAGCAAAAGTATTATCACAATTCAAACTAAGAGGTATAAGAACCAAAAGACCACTTATGAGGGTGACCAGGAAAGATTTCCTTTGTTTCTTTGAAGGATGTCTAAGATTTCAACAGGAAGAGATGGAAGAAGCATTCCAGGCAGTCAGAAGACAATGAGCATGAGCATTAAAGCACATTCAAGAAAACAGTTTAATTTATAAGGAGTGTAGGGGTATTTGCATGTGAGGAAATAATTCTAGTGGAGCAAGGTGAGGCCAGGTCATGAAGGGCCTTGACAGGTCTTTCATTTTTCATTTAAAAAGCCAGAGAAGGTTGTGCATATCAGTAGGGTAATTGAGTCTGAGTTGTGCTTTAGAATAATTAATACAGTGACAGTGCAGCCTCAGACGAAGACACTATGGTTAGGGTGTTGGACATTCATTTAGGCATAAACCCATCTGAGCCTCATGCTTATGGCTTTTTTCACCATTTGGCTTACAAGTCTGCATGTTCAGCTGCATTTCCTCCGTGATTCCAGATCTGTATTTCCAGCTCCCTATAGGACATGTTCCACAAGCTCCTTAACTCAATGCACCCAAAGTGAAACTCACCATTCCCTCTCCCCCGCTGCCCCAATCCTGCCACACATTTCTGACCCCCCACTTTGACCCTACCCCCACCCCAGCTACTAGGCATGTTGTAGCTCCCAGGCCAGAATTCTCATTTTCTTTCACCTCCCCATCCCTCACTTTCTCTCCCCTACCTCATGGCCCCCTCCACTCTCCCTTCATCATAGATCCTTCCAAGCCTCCCTTCTATTTTTTCTTCCTTTTGAATCCATCTCCTTTTTATCCTTAATAGATCTACCTAAGGTCAAGACATCAGTACCTCTCCCTCTGACAATCCCAACAGCCTGGCAATTGGTTTCCCTGCCACTGAACTCTCTCTGCTACCTCCATCCTCCACAGTTAAACCATAGTCTTTTCTAAACTAAATCTAAATCTGATCATGGATTTCTTTTCCCCATTTAAAGACCTCCTCTGGCCATCCCACCGCCTATAGAATCAAGAAAGAACTCTTTCATCTAGCATTTAAAGTCTCATACACTGATCCTGGTTACTCTTCCAGGTCTGTCCCCTGCTACTCCCTGGTGACAGGAGGAATGGACATTTTAGGAAGCAACAAGTGACGGGATTATGCCCCAGCTGTTTGGACTAGAGAGGAAGGGCCCCAGGGCAGATGGAAATCCCGGATGTGTTTGTCTGCTGGGGATAGGAGGGGAATGAGAATATAGCTAATTCCTCAAAAATGTAATCATCAGCCAGTCAGATGAAGAGGCATATGCTACCTAGGAAATGTTTGAATTGTCCTATGTTTAAAATTTGAAAGAAAAAAAAAAGGCTTCAGAAAAAACCAACAGATTGGGATAAAATCTTATTCTCTGAGAGGTTGCTCTGATGAGCCCTGAGGTAGGCGTTTTTACAGGTTCCTCTCAGGAGACAAGCAGAAGATTAGAGTTTCTTCTCCTTGCAAGACTTAGAGAAAGAAAGGGGAGAAAGAATTAAGGGTCAGTTGGTGAAACATAACTAATTAAATTGCTTTTTCTTCTCTGACTCTCTGGCTGTAAATAAACACAGATGATCTTAGTAAAAGAAGTTTCTGCTTACTTTATGGTGTCCTGTTACCAGCACTGGAGCCAGGAGACCTGAGTTCCAATTCCAAGTGTGTCTCTAACAAGCTGTGTGATTTTGGGCAGTTCTGGCCATCCTCTGAGCCTCAGGTGCCCTGGTTACATAACCAGAGGACTGAACAAATTTGCCGAAGTCCCTATCTACTCAATTCTATATTTCTTCAATTGTAGACCAGTAAAATATTTCCTTTCTTTCTATTTATCTATTCCTGAATTTGACAACAGCCTTCATCTTCTCTTTATTTTTTCTTCTCATTCTATCTGCTTCGCCAAGCAAGGCATAGCACTTGTCCAGCCATTTTCCAGACTCTTGACTTGGGTTTATAGAGTACGTTCTGCCCACTGAATCTGTTCTGGAATTGAGTCTCCTTAGCTAAGACTCCAGCAGCTAATAGACCTTGAACTTAGGCTGTCTAGGATTCTTTCTAGACCTGGAGAAGTTGAAACCTAAGGATTCAGATGCATGAGATATCATGCTAACTGTTATCAAAACTATAGCCTCCTCCAACAAAGTTTCCCATTTGAATGGTCTTATTTATGACATTAATTTTTCACAAGGAAAGCAAATCCAACAGTAATGCTGCCCTGAAAAAAAGCAGTGACCAAACTAAGACTATGGCTGTTGTTCGGATGTGAAGGAAATAGTCAGTCCCCTGCTCAGCAGTCTTGGCACAATCTCAACATTTTGTATCTACTTTCAGGATATTCCTGGACCCCATGATAAGGAGAGGCAAAACATAATCCAGACAAAACACTTGGAAGAATGACTGAGTTTTCCACTTAAGAAATGTTGTGTGGATGTCACCTGAGCTCAGGTGGAATGACAATACACCCGCACTCCTGAATAAGCAACTAGGTGTCCATGGCCGGCTCTTTTCCATCAGCCTGCGAAGCTGCTTATGAGGTTAAAATGGGTCAGACAAACACAGGTTACATCTAAAAGAAGTCAGAAAACTAATACAAACTGAAAATGCCATGTACAGTGGAGATATGCTATTCTTTTAGCCGTGCATATTCAGCAACCTCAGATGACATGGGAAAGGATCCCTGAAGAACATTTCAGACCGATTGTTTAAAATGTTTTAAAAATAAAGTCCTTTCCTTTACTGAGTGTTCAGTTTCATTCATGAGCCCAATGACCTGTCTTCGGCATCTCTGACCTCTTCGTTTGACAATATTTATTGAGATTGGCTATGTCCAGGTATTGTGTTAGGATGGCACAAAGCTGAACAAGACACTGTCCTGACCTGGGAGGGTTCATGGTCTAGTCAGAGAAAATGACACATAAACAAAGCATGGCAGATAAGACGTGCCAAGAAAAGACCCATGGAAAAGGAACTCAGTTCTTTAAGAAGTCAAAGAGGATGGTTTGGTTTTTCTCAATAAGCCATAGACCATCAGTGCCAAGAGGGACTTCACTCATTATCTGTCCCAACGTCCTCATTTTACAAACAGAGAGAAAAGAGAGAAGTGGTCACACAATTTTAAAGCTGGGGCCAATATGCAAATTCTTTCCCTTTTTCTGGCTGATGACTGATTGTATGTTTCTCAAATAGGTTTTGGAAGTAGGTGAAATAAAATCATAAGTTACTACTGAAAGAAATCCATTTTGTTTTCCAACTAAAAATATGTAAGATATAACTCATCAATATTTGTCAAGCAAAAAGATTATTCTCCTAAGATTACTATAATCAATTCACTGTCACTTGCCTTGTCTCTCTAGGTTAAAGCCATTTCTTAACCCACCATTCTATCACTATTCTTAGCTATTATGGTCCTTCATAGAAAACCCATCATTATACTTGTATTCTCTACATTTTCGCAGTACTTTGGAGTTCAAAAATGTTTTAAAGCCCGTTGTGTCCATTTTGAGAGTCAAGTTGTAGGCTTGATAGCTTTAGAGGGACATACTAAGTAGGAGGAGGTTCAGAATGGAGCTAAGCACATGATTACAGTGTCGGGGAATAAGACCTACAAAGTCAGGTGAAGGAGCCAGGATTCCTGGGACTGCTCTCATGAGTGAGACAATCAGAGGAGTGCAGGGGAATGGATTTCAAGTCCATGAAATCTAGTGAACTGGAAAGAAGCAAGTCAATAAATACTGAATAATTCCTGTGTGCAGGGCACCATGCTAAGTGGATCCAAAGATGAATAAGCAACGTACCCCCTTCAAAGAATGTTTTGGATGGTTGTACAATCTCCTTAAGCCACAGAGAGTGGAAGGCATGAGTGAACAGAAACCACATGACTGAGGGGAGAATTGGATGTACTGAATTCCTGAGGTGTAGCCTCAGCTTCTCCAGTGGGTTTGGACTTTCCTCAGCTAATGACACAGGGAGGGAAGGAAGGAAGGGGCCACAGTCTTCTGTGGATGGTGAACACGACCACTGGACACATTTAGGCAGAGCTGGGGGCTAACCTATCACAGGAATGGTAGACCTGAGCCCCTTCTCATGAACACCTTATAGGCTGAACTTTTGGATGGTGCTTCATTTCAAAGCCGTTAAGTGGATTCTCATGAGTTTTGACTCACTTGATAGACAATGGGATTTTAATAATGTTTACTTAGCCTGAGAAAGGCCAAAGGGACAATGTGTGTGATAATTAAAACTTGGGGCTCCCTGGCTGAGTGCTACTGAGGTTATAGAGGAGCCGCTGGGGAGAACTGAGAAGGAGGATCACAGAATGGGAGCGGGGAGGCTCTCAGACAGGGTGACCAAGAGCGGTGACAAGTTATTCACCACCTTCAAATACGTGAAGGGGAATAAGAAATTCCCCGAACACGCAAATCAAAATTAGAAGATAATGGCGGTGGGTAGCGGATGTGGGGGCGGAAGAAGAAAATTGTTAGAAACCTACAGTGAAGACAGACTTTCAGAAGGGAAGGACACGTTTGGAACTCATTTAATAGAGATATTAAACTAGTAGTGGGAGCTTCAGGCCCGCTAGGCTGTGCTTTGGCCATCTGGGCTGCAGGTTCTCTTTGCTCATTTAAAATAGCCCCTGCTCTGCTTACCAGATTGGCTGCATCCTCCTGGCAGACGGCCTGGATGGAGGAGCCTCCACATGCGGCCCCGCCTCCCCTCCCAGCCTCCTTTCCCACAGCTCCTACCTGGACCCATTGCTTCCATAGCCTCTACTGGGTCCCTCCGCACAGATCTGCTGATACACTCTCCATCTTTCAAGACTCACCTCACATGCCGCTTCTTACAAGAAGCCCTTTCATATCCATTCCCCAGATGAGCTGTGTGCCTCCTCCTCCCCCTAGCATGTGGGGCCTCTTTATGACACTTGCATTTCATCCTGCGTTATAATAACTTGTGTGCTTGTCTGAGCTCCCACCTCCACCCCTTCTTAGACAATGTCAAGGGCAATGACCTCATCTCTTTCGTCTATATATTCAGAGCACCAGTAGCAGGAACTAGTGTGTCACAGAGGCTCAATGATAGCCAGTATATACCTGGGACAAAGCTTCTGTGATCCTTGAGAGGTTGTGTCAGACAGATCAGACTCTAACACTTGGCCTCTGGCACTAGCTAGGAGACCTAGGCAACTTATTTCATTTCTGTGTCTCAGTTTTCTCACTGGAAAATGAGCATAATGGGACCAACCTCAAAGGGACTTCATGATGGTCTATGTAAAGCCCCGAGCATACTGTCTGGACATATTGAATGCTCAATGAGTGTAGGCAATTATTAGGAATATGGGATATAGGGTGATAACCTATTTTGATTTCCAAGAGTGCTCTAACTCATTTGTGCTGCATTTCCACCTAGAAGCCTTTGTCTTCTTTAAAGCACATGTTTATACATAGCAGCTCTATATTATTTCAATGCTGTTAAATATCTGGCTGCATATACACAGAAATGCTAGTAGGCAATTTGTTAACAAAAATTCCAAATAACAAGTTAAAGAGATTTTTGTCAAAGCAATTTACCAATTTATCCACCCATCAAGCACGTGCCACTGTGAGCTGTGGCAGTCCTGCAAGGCCTACAAAAATGAAAACGAACAAGATGAAACCTCTACTGTCATGTTGTCACAGTGTCCCAGGGCAAAAGTAGTCACTGTCCAGACAGAGGTATCGAGAAGGGCTGAGAGTCCAGAGAGGAAAGCGACAGCCTCTGTTCGCGATGAGGAGAGTGGCAGGCTTCACAGAGGAGGTGATGATTGAGCTGGACCCTACCACGTGAGTAGGAAGAAGTTTGCCAGAAAGACAAACTTAGAAGCTACTACGGGCACCGAGGGCAGCGTGTGCAAAGGGACACAGTGCTGACAATCCACGTTCCGAAAATGGTGAGGTCAGCAAGTCTAAAAGGTCCTGAAAACCAATCGCGTTATTCTAATACCCATGTGGACTTTACCAAAAATGGACTCATTTCCACCAATTAGTAATGGATCTCAGAAGAGATCACCTTACTGCCAAAATAAATGTTCTTTCCATATTTCTTCCCAAATGATTTGATAGTTATTTTTCTGAAGTATAATTCTGATTTCTGTTTGGAAAACAAGTGCCTTTAGAAAGTCCATGTGGGCCCAGGAGATAAAACTCTGGCAGGCTAGGGTCAGAACTACTCAGTTAGCCCACACAAGGAGCAACCTCTGGCTATTCTCTGAGCCACTCCAACATATGGAGGGATTTCAGCTATTCAGAGCCAGCAAAGAGAAAACTTAGGGCTTCTAAACTCAAGGTGAACAGGCACAGGACTCATTACACCCTGTTTCATTTCTTCCTTCAGTTGTTCTCTGAGGACAATGGACGTTGAATGCAGCCAGAGACTTCTTTCATGAGAGCACAAGTGGCGAGGAAATTTTGTTCATAACTTTTCTGGGAGCGTGTTTGGCCAAATGCAGTGACTGAAGTTCAGAAAATACTATTTCTTTCTAGTGCAGAGTAGGGGACACAAAGACTTAGACCCAGAAGAAAGACACACATTCTCTCTCTCTTTCTTTATCTCTATCGCTATCTCTCTTCATGTCAAATTATAGTGAACTGCCACCTCTTGCGGTGGGATGTTAGCCTTACTGAAATTATAGAGACTGAGCGTAGGTCTTATTACACTGTACTGTATCTGTCATTGATGTGTGGTCCCTTGGGAATCAGTTGTTGAAGCAGCCTTTGCATGTCCAGAATTTATGATCTCAGCAGCTTTTTCCCTCAAAAGGCAACCTGGCCTGTTGAGATTAAGACTGTTGTTTATTTGACCATTTTCCCTTTAGTCTCAAAGTCTGGATGAGGCTGGGGACAGGGAGGTGCAGCCTCCACGGAGAGCCAGCCCTTCCTACGGTCAGTTATTCAACCCAATACATTCTCTGGTTCCTTAAATATGTTAAAAAGAAAGAGAACCAAGCTGTGTCAGGATGAGCTTGAATAAATCACCTTCTCTTTCCCAGACTTCAGTTTTCTCCCCTGTTAAAAGGAGTTGGGGAGAAGAACTAAAGAAACCCTGAGATTCTTAACATTTTCTGAATTAATTGATTTGGAAAGGGGACTCCTTCTACCATTTTGGTTTGGGATATGGTGGCCAGGGGAATTGTGGTTCCTTGAGATCCTTTGTAGGGACCACAGTGATTATGGGGATGGGGGGGGGTAAATTGGCAGCAATCAAAGACTGCTGTGTAGAAACCATAGCCCGCTTTCCAGAAACAGAGATTTCACAAATGCTAAACTTGTATTATGGAGGTATTCTATCGAGAAAAGAGCGCAGATAGAGTAGGAGTCCTAGATGAGTGTCCAACCACTAAACTAACTCACTGAGATTGTGACCAAGGGCACACCCCTATTTTAGGGCCTCAGTTTAGTTGTGGGTGAAATGAATGTGGCAGACAGACTCTGAGGAGGTCCCCATGGTTTACGCTTGCTGGTATTCACAATTTTGTGTAATCCCCATCCCTCAAGAATGGGCAGGACCTAAGAGTTGTTTCTAACCAATAAAACATTGGCAAGATGGTGGGATGTCACTCCCATGATTACATTATACAAGACTGTAACACTCATCTTACTAGTAGTCTCTCTCTATTGACTGTCTCCCTTGCTGGCTTTTTATGCAGTAAACTGCCATATAGAGAGGTCTGCATGGCAAGGACCTGAGGGTGACCTCTGGCAGATAGCCTGCCGGGAGCCCAGGCCCTCAGTCCAATAACCTTCAAGGAACAGAATTCTGTCAACAACCACGTGAGCTTGGAAGTGGATCCTTCCCCAGTCAAGCTTCAGATGAGACCCCAGCCTTAGCCAACAGCTAGATGAGAGCCTTTTGAGAGATCCTGAAACATGGGACCCAGCTAAGCTATGCTTAGACTCCTGACCCACAGAAACTGTGAGATAATAAACGTGTGCTGTTGGAAGTCACTAAGATGGTGGTAATTTGTTATTCAGTAATAAATAATACAATGAAGAAGTTGGAACCTTCTATAGTTGACATGCTATGAGTATGATAATTATATTCTTGTGCTATCAGCATTACACACATAAATGAAACCACTCCATTATGACATAGACTAATACACTGTAAGCTGCTGTCAGTCACTTGCTGGGTTGAGAATAATTTACATTCCTAGAACTCCTAGGGTACTTGTTCTATATTTAAATTCTCATTTAATCAGGCCTCGTTTCAAGGCTTCTTACTGCTGATTGCAAACACCATATTCACATGCACAGGTCCACATTCATACACACAGGTCCCACATTACACTGAATTTAATTAGAGATCAACCTGAAATAAAACGGCGCCAGTAGAAGAAGACAGATTCTTCTGAGACAGATTCTCAGGACGCACAGTAAGAGGCTTTGGTATAATTATTTGGTAGTGTTGGTTCTGAGAGAAAGTCAGGTAGAAGAATCTGCCAAAATGAATGAAGCCGAAGGAAGAATTAATCAAGCAAGGAAGCCTCATTTCTGCAATAAAAAATACGGCCACTTGTACTTTAATAGCAACTAAAAATATTGAACTTCACTTTATGTACATATTTGCTCAGAGAGAGTGTAAAACAGCCTTAGTAAGTTATATGCTATTTAACACATTTTGTTCCTTTCCAAGCCTGCTTTTCTGGAATCCTAACATCTTCTACAAATAAAATCAACATTATGGACTGCCTTGTTTTGGACATGAAATGAACAAGAGCAAAGTTTGGCTAGTGTCTGAGGTGGTGGCTGTTGGAATGTTCCAGAGTGGTGCTGAGGAAATATGGCTCCCACACACCTCTAAATATGAGGAAGAACAAGTCTGTGATTCTACAGCAAGGCCCTTGTAGGCTGGAGGGGGAGCTGGACACTTTCTCTTCCAGGAGAGTTTGACCCGTGCCGCTACTGCAGCAGACTTAAGAGCAAGATGTGACAGGAGCGCGAGGAGGTAAAGACATTCTGAGATCAGCACAGGGCTGCGGGGCCAGTGAGCAAGGCTCAGCAAATGTTTTTGAATGAATGAATGAAGCATTAATTCCTGTTCTTAGAGGCCTAACAGCGACGTTTCCCCAGGGTTTTCCCTAGCTCCTCTGCTTTGTTGTCATCGATGGAAGAATAAGATCCACCACTACCTTCAAGGAACTTACAGCTAGGACAGGCAGGCAAGACTCGTGAAATGACCAAATATAACCCGATAGGTAAAGACAACGGTGGGGGTAGGGCGGAGATGAGGCAGCTCATTGACCTTGGGAGAATTGGGGGAAATTTCAGGAAACAGGAATTTCTGATGACTCCTTCCAAATTCCTGGCAAAAGGCTGGATTAGGTAAGGAGTTTATGGACACTTCTTTTTTTTATTGTGGTATGACATTGTGGTTTAATTTGTTTTTCTCTAATGACTCACGACATAGAACAAATTTTCATTTGCCTATTTGCCATCCATGTGCTCGTTTTGGTGAAGTGTCAATTGATGTCTTTTGCCCGTTTTTTAAATTGAGTTGCCTGTTTTCTAATTTTTGAGTTTTGAAACCTTTCTTTATATATTCTTGATACGAGTCTTTTGCTGGATATATGATTTTTTTTATCATTGGGGAAGGGGAACAGGACTTTATTGGGGAACAGTGTGTACTTCCAGGACTTTTTTCCAAGTCAAGTTTTGTCCTTTCAGTCTTAGCTGTGGAGGGCGCAGCTCAGCTCCAGGTCCAGTTGCCCTTGTTAGTTGCAGGGGGTGGAGCCCACCACCCCCTGCAGGACTCAAGGAGTTGAACCGGCAACCTTGTGGTTGAGAGCCCACTGGCCCATGTGGGAATCCAACCGGCAGCCTTCAGAGTTAGGAGCATGAAGCTCTAACCCCCTGAACCACCGGGCCAGCCTGGATACATGATTTTAAAATATTTTGTTCCATGTGGTTTTTTAATGAATTGAATTAAGCTTGAAAAGTCTCCTGCTGCTTGTGGCCCCAGCAGAAGGTCCTTTGAATTCCAAGTTTAAGATAAAGTGAAGTGTCTTGCCGGATGGGAAGGGGGTTGAGAGGGTGGGTGAAAAATAGGAAGGGATTAAGAAGTACAAATTGGTAGTTACAAGATAGTCATGGGGATGTAAAGTGAAGCATAGGGAACATAGTCAATGATATGGTCATAACTAATAACTATGTACAGTGCCAGGTGAGTACTAGACTAGTCAGGGGGGTCACTTCTTAAATCATACAAATGTTTAACCGCTATGCTGTACACCTGAAGTTAATATAAAATAATACTGAATGTTAACTGTAATTGAAAAATTAAAAGGGTGGGGGAGTGAAGGGGAATAAGAGGTTCAGATTTCCTGGTATAAAACAAATAAGTCATGGGGATGCGATGTGCAGCAGGGGGAATATAGTCAATAATATTGTGATAGCATTTAACGGTGTCAGATGGCTGCTGCACTTAACAGTGATCACTTCTTTAGTAGGTGCATAAATGTTAAACAACTATGGTGTACACCTGAAACTGATATAATGTTGTATGTTAGCTGTATTTTTTTAATAAAAAAATCTTAAAATTAAAAAAAAAAAAAAAAGATGGGGTGGCCGGTTAGCTCAGTTGGTTAGAGCGTGGTGCTGATAACACCAAGGTTGCAGATTGGAACCCTGCATGGGCCACTGTGAGCTGTGCCAGCCTTAAAAAAAATAAAATAAAATAAAGCGAAGTGTCCCTTCTCCTTCTCGAGGGACTAGCCTATGTGCAACTAGGCCAGCAGCGGGGGACCGTGGCCTGGGCCCGCAAGGGCCACCGGCCGAGTGGGGAAGCCGGCTAGGAGCCTCGCCAGGGCTCGGCGGTTCTGCGCAGGGAGAACCTGGCGCCCCGCACCGCCCAAGCGGCCGCGCCCCAGGGGGCGCAGGGGTGACGGCGCGGAGCCCCGGCCCGGCCGACGTGGCGCGGGAACAGCCGCCTTTGTGCGTCCTGGGCTCGCGCGCCCTGCCGGGCGGCCGCCTTCTCCAAAAATCACCCCCGCCGCGGCGCCATACCTGGCCCTTTGTCACCAGCTGCCAAAGAATTCAGAAAAGCAAATTTATTTCCCGATTCCAGCCGGCGCGCCCCTTTGTGCAGCGAGATCTCTTTAACTGTTGAAACTCCGGCAGACGTTGTGCAGGCCTTTATGGCACAAAAGAAAAGCCGGCTGCTCCTCGGCCCTCGCCCCCGCCGCCCCGCCCGGCTCCTCTGACTTCCCAGCCCCCTGTGGGAACTCGCCATGGAAGTTCTTCTCTCAATAAAAATCACTAACGAGCCCCAAGACGTTGGGTTCTCAAGTGTCTAGCCTGTTAAAGGGGATAAATCAATAGGCATCTTGAGTTCGGAGGGTGCGTTTCCATTTTTTACACCCCCCACCCCCGGAATGAATAGATGAATGATAACTCCATTTCTTACCAGCCCAGCGCTGTCCTCGACTCGCCGAGGCAAGTCCCATTTCATTCTGAGTTTTCAGCACCAACAGCTTCTCTCCAGGGCCAAGGACCTCCAAGAGCTGCAGGCGGATCTGAAAATGCCTCTTAGGCCGCATTCTCAGCTGGCTAAGGCACCTGCACATAAAAAGACGTTATCATTATTTTCCCGATTAGGTTGATATTTCCTGAAATGAACACAAAATACTGCCTTGCCAAGTTTTTGTGTTTTTTGGTGATTGTGTATCTTTTTTTTATAAAGAAACCAATAAAAGGGAAAAAGCAGTCTAGAGCAAGCACATGCTTACAACACATATGGCCCCATAAAATAATGTGTAGGAGAGATGGTTACACACAAATCTACCAACACATCGCATCAGTCTAATAATCTCTCATGTGACAACAATTACAAAGACTATCATTGTTCATACTCTCATTATAAAATAATGTATAGCACTATCATTTGAATTATATAGTCATGAAGCAAAGAAATTCATATAGAAGAATTTGGTCCATTGGTTGTAAATTGTGCATGTTGTAAAGCTTTTGCAAGCACTAAAAAAATAACAGTAATGATATATAGCACTTGGGCAGGAGTCTTTTTTTCTCCACCTCTTTTTTTATGGTGAGAATCTGGAGATGTCACTCAGTTGTTCTATGACTAAAGGAAGTGAGTATAAATCAATGCCACATTTGCAAACAAACAGCATTCCTCTCTTTGTGCACATCTGTGTGTCTCCTCACACACATGCACACACACACACACACACACACACACACACACACCCCACAAGCGCTTCCCACTCAGCTGCCTCATAATTTCACAAAAGAGTAACTCTAATGTTTTCTGCTTCATAGGGAGCTGGTGGGCACGGCAGTGAATTGGATACCTACACCAGAGAGGCCTGAGAGGCGTAATCAAATAAGGGAGCCACTTGAACTGAACTCCCAGCAGGAGCTAGAGGGAGGCCTGAAGAGGTTACAGGTACTTTTTATCCAGCCTCGCAGGAGAGCACCAACTTCCTGCTGCTAGAAATTTGTCTGCAAATTTTTTCCTCATTCAGACAGAGAGCTGGGGTCCCGGAGACACTGGGTTGATATGATAACTTGATTAAGGCTGGGACAGATGACATGGGAGCACCAAGTCGGCTCAAAGGAATCTGTGCTCTCCTCTTTAACCTCTCCTTGGGAGCCTACAAATTATATCTATTAATGTATCAGCCCCCTGGCATCTCACAAATACGTTCTCTGCTTAAATGTAAGTCAATCATCCACAGGAGCCTTTGTGAAATTCCCACCACATTTTCATTTCTCTTCTCCCTTAAAAAAAAGTTTAACCTGTTGAGTCATTCCGACAATGGCTCACAGCCTGCCTCCTCCTGCTGAAGTCACTTTGGAGGGAGAAATAGAGTTTGTCTGCCAAAGTGTTCAGAGAATCATTTGAATGGGCCCTGGGCAGCTGGAATGTATCCAGGGGAGGGACACTATGAGATGGAAGGGTTTGGAAAACATGTTCAGTGAAGCATGGATGGAAAACCTGGGGATTAGCCTAAAGAAGAAAACAGAGAGAACTTGAGATCTGAAGAAGCGCTAAGGGGAAGAAGGATGAGTGTCTTCCGTGGGCCCCAAGAGAGCTCAGGGAGAAACAGGCATTCACAAAGTGCCAGCAAAGTGCCAGGATGAGAAATGGGCCACGTGCTGGGGCCGCCCCAGGCGGATGTGAGGAAATCTGCAGTGTGGCCACAGCTGCGGGAATCACAACTTGCCCTTCTGGTATCTGAGCTGGGAGACAGCCAGTCATGGAAAGGCTGAGAAACTTCAGCTCCAAATACTGTGGGGGTTTGATAGAGGGTTAATTTAGCAAACAATACTATGTGCAGGTTTTTCAGGGTACAGTTCAGTGAGTTCTGACACATGCAACCACCACCCCAGTCAAGATACAGAACATTTCTTCCATCCACCAGAAGTTCCCTTATACCCTCTTTCCAGTCAACATTCCCCACCTCACCCCCAGGCAATCACTGTTCTGATTTCTGTCACTCTCGATCAGTTTCGTCTGTTTTAGAACTCCATTTAAATGGAATCGTTCAGTATGTACTCTTTTGTGTCTGGCTTTTCACTTAGCATGTTTTGAAGTTGTTTGCTCCTTTTTATTGCTAAGTAGTATTTCCTAGTAAAGAAATGATGCATTTTGGTTGCCCATTCTCCTGCTGATGGATATTGGATTGTTTCCAGTTTGTGGCTATTATGAATATAGTTGCTATGAACAGCTTTGCACAATTTTCTGTTGCTGGGTGATAGGGTATATTCCAAATGCCATTTCAAACAAGACTGAAAAATGAAGAAAGCCTCAGGTCAAGAAAGGTGTGGTCAAGAAAGGTGTGGTCAAGAAAGGTGTGGTCAAGACAGGGAAGAGTTTCTGGGACTTGACAGTTTCTAGCTGTCCATATCCTCCCGGGAAGGCACAAATTGCATCCAAATTATCCTCACTGAGGGGAAGGGGGCATACACTAGGACTGCTATAGGGTAGCCTAGGGTCCTTCAGGAGCAAGAATATCTATCTCAGCAAAATGAACGTTGGCCAACATTCAGGTCTACTTAAAACATTTGAACTCACATCTACTGAGCTCCTACTGTGTGCTAGGCCCTGTGGGTGCACTAGGGAAGAAAGAGATGAATTGGATGAGCCTCTGTCTTTGAAGTGCTTGCAGTCTGAACAGAGAAATACAATAAGTAATAAATTCTGAAACCAAACTCAGTGTCCACCAAACACTTACAGGTCACGTGCTTTGCTGGTGTACTGGGGAGATGGTCAGAAACCTGCAGAAAGAGGGCTGAACCCAATCTTCTGAGCACTAGGCAAAGAGCCTCCCATCCTGGGAGAATGAGTCCCATCCAAAGAAGAGCACATCAGGCCGAGGGACAGGTTGGATTTGGACTTGGAATAGGTATTCTAGAGCCCAGATCTGCTGTGTCATCTTGGGACATGGAACCTGTCTATGCCAAGTGTCTCCAGGTATACGCATTGCCTCACTTCAACTGGTCCTGAGGATGACATTGGCACTAAGGCTTTGAAGGTGACATCAAAGGCATCAGGATGTTGGTGCTAAATGGCCTCTTAGAGTTCATGTTCTACTCCATCCCAAGGACAAATAGGGAAACTGAGGCCCACGCTGAGAGAAGTCACTTTCCCAATGTCACAAGGCAGAAGTGTTTTTCCTTTCCAGTACAATCATTATTCTACTCTATCAGTCTGCCATTTATTATAAAGTTCTTACTATGTGGCAGACACCTATTTATAATGCTGGTATTGGAGGAATGAGATTAGCATATTCTGTAGTCTCAGCAGGCTGGTCAATCAGACTTTTCCTGTGAGCAGCTGTGACATTTGGAGAAACATGTTTTAATCCAGAAGTTACCTAAACTTCATGATAAAAACACTACACCATGTCGTGACAGGACCCTGCATTATTATGGCTCAACTGTCTTCTGTACCACATTGTTTTTCTAATTCACAGGTTTTTATTTTATATCCTTGTCATTTTTTTATGCACAGGTTTGACAACTGTGTAATCATAGAATACTGAATAATCTACTTTATATTTTGCTTTCTTCATAAAGTTTCCTTACTTTGACCAAACCACTCTGACCTTTTAGAACAGTGATGTATATCATATTACCACAAGAGGGGAAAAAAAAGGTGTGAATATATTGCGCTCCATACTATCTTCCAAACAGTTATTAACAGATACGTTTACAAGAAAAAAAGAGATGAATTTGGATTTATTCAATTTTGATAGGCATTCAATCAAAATTAATTTGCCAATCAGAGGGAACAAAAATACCAATGTTCACAATCCCTACTTTGTGGTTTCTAAATAATACTAAAAATTATAAAGGATTTTCTATACAGACAACACTTTAAATTTTGCAAAATATCTTTATATCCATTCTATTCCTGGAACCCCTGACAACTGGGCAAGTCAAGTGTTATCTCCATTGTGCAGATTAAGAAAAAACAGAGGCCTGGGGATAAGTGATTTATCCCTGTTCACACAGGTAGCATATCCACGTGGCCTCCAACACACCACCCTTTGCCCATGGAGCAATGCAGCGCCATGCACCAGCCCTCACAGCACCCACATAAAACACGAGGGACGGCACCATTAACAGAGCAGTGTGGGGGTTTTTTTGGAGTTAATTGTGAGATCTGTGGTCACAGAAGATTTTTTTTTAAAACACATAATATTTATTTCTATATGTCTTCTGCTAGAAACAGGGCTGGATACATAATTTGCAGGACCCAGTGCAAAATGAGAGCAGGGGGCCTCTTGGAAAAAACAGTTATTAAAGGTCTTAAAATATAAAGATTTTTTTCTTTCTTCTTTTATCTCTCTTGACTTGTCATGGTAGTTTTTATTTGCTCTTTAATATCATTCTAAATAAAGAGAACTTACATTTTTAAATTATTACCATGAGTTTTACCATTCATCTTTAGATTGTATAATGCCACTTTCACATGCAAATATAAGAGCATTTATCTCCTATGCAGAATTAGTAAAATTATAGTTTTGATTCTGTTGCCCAAACATGCATGTTTTTAGTTCTGACCAGACTAGTGGAAGTACTGCTTAAACGTACTCAACTGTTTTCATTTCATGTTGTAATAAATATGCACACATTCTCCCAGCTCTCTGATGAGGCCAATGAAAGGACAAACAATCCTGCCTCACACTACCCTCTCCCTTTCCTTCTATCATCATTTTCAGTGTAAATGATTGGTTAACATGGGGAAGTCATATGAGTAAGAAAGATAAGATGGGGTTCTTTGGTCAGTCATGTTTCTTAGAATGCCATTGTCGTCTTTCTGCATTCTTCCATTCTGGTTTGAGCAGAAAGCATGGGTCTCGGGGCCATCAGCCCCCCTGCTTACTCAGTTGCAGACAGCACACTTACCTAGCTTTGAGTCTCATTGAGACCGCATGTATTATGGGCCCACTGGAATTCTGTGTCCCTGGGGCATGGAGAATGCTCTATATGAGTGGGGCAGCAAGCAACTGTGGTAGACAAGCATATTGTAGACATCTCCCTGGCTCCACTGTTTCATTGGACTTCACTTACAAAACAGAAGTTCAAGATGAAATTATTTAGAATGTCAAGACAGTGACAGCAGAGTATTAAACCAAACACAGGGCCCTTCCCAGCACAGAGTCCTGGGGAACTGCACAGATCACACACCCATGAAGCCTGCCCTGGCCAAAAATCAAAGTCAACTTTGATTATGACTAGTCTAGAGGCTTTAAGGGTATGAACATGTCTCTCAGGGCTGAACTGTAGCCAAACTTCTAGATGAGTTTTAGGATGGACCCCCTTCCTCACCACAGGCCTGGAACTGATAAGGCTCAGAGAAACGCCATCCTATAGGGAGATGGAATAGCCGGTACTGCTCCACTCAGCAGCCACATGCCTATAGCTGAGTGACTTGGGGATGAAAAGGGGAGACGGTACAAATCAGCTGGGCACAGCTAGAGTACAAGGGAAGGAGAAGTCTTGTCAAGAAAATGCTATCACGACCAGAAATTAAGGGAGAAATTCAAAATGTCACCATAATCTACAGATGTCCTTCTTTCTCCAGATAATAATAATGATGATAATGTTTTCAAGAAACTCATCAGTGAAGATATCTCTTTGGCACATGGTAGATGATTTCTGGACAACTGTGATAGAGTGGGAAAAGTCAGGGAGTCTAAGTTCTGGTTACAGCTGTGACTCTTTCTTAATATATGACTTTAACAAAGTCATCCAACTTCCTTGCCCCTCAGTTCTCTTACTGTAAAATTAGAATAACGATTCCTAATTCAGAGGTAGGGTGCTTGTGAGAATTCAACTAAAGAATGGGTTATAGGCTGAAAATCACTGTCCACACATGAAGGCTTGTGTATTGCATTGGCATGTTAGTGGCCTGTGTAGAAATGGTGTATATCACATACAGACTCCATCAGGAAATCTCACTCTGGGGCAGAGTGATTTACAAAGCCTGCTCAGAAGTGGAGTCAATTAAGGTCAGCTTTCTATGTTGCTAAACAACAGTGGATTCTGGGTTCAGTAACGTTGAAAGACAGGCCCAACACACCCCTTGAAACCCAGCTTTTGAGAAGGTTCAAAGGAACGCGAAACAAAAGCCTCTCTTTGTGATGTTTTCACTCTTCCCTCATTGTCCTCTTTCACCCTCCAAGGGCCTTCATGTAAAGAAAGGGGCTGCTAATGTGGCGAGTGGGAGTTTAAAATTGTCCTGGGCCAACAATGTTGGCACATTCTGCCAGGCCTCATTACAGAATCATCTGAAATGCTTGAGAAGTGTTTCCCACTCATTAGCATAAATAGCAGAAAAACTCTTTCACAAACAAAGCAGGTTCCATCTGCCCCCAGTATGTCCTCACCTTGACTTCAAATGGCCAGTCCCTCCCCCAGCACAATACCGGGGGCGCCAGCCTCCAAGGCCCCAAGCACCCCACTTCAGAACTGCATTCAGTGAAATATCAACACGGTAACCTGCATGTTTATTCATTGGCCAGCCCCCTCCTTTTAATGGAGTCCCTTCCCCATTGTGGCCACTTGATTCTTTCACAGACCTAAAGGGGAGAGGCTGGGAGAGGCTTCCTTTCCAAGCTGTTAGGATCCTTAGCAACCTACACCTTGCGAGTGGGTCAACCAGGCTAATTAGGTTTGTTCTGCCTTTTTGGCCCGAGCATATTTTGTCAGGTATTCTGCTGTGGGATTAAAGAGTCATTAATCACCCGGCCTGAGGCTGACAAGGTAGCTTTCACAATGGAGTCCACTTCGCTGGTGTTGGCTGGAGCCAAGGCGGGATCTGTTTTGCATTACGTTGCAGAAGAATGTAAGCGCTTCTCCCCAGTCAACCTCAGGACACCTACCATGGGGCCCAGTCCTGTAGAAGTCTGGTGCCAGAGGCATAGATAGCATCTATCTCGCAGGCAAACTGTGCTCACGGCAGCTGGGTGGAGTCAGTTCTGAGAAGGACATTTCATAGAATGAGATTAGAGCAAGACAGAATTGGGTGGGGGTGGGGTACCGTGGTCACCATCCAACCATCTACACAGCCCCACATTTTACTGAAGAGAGCAAAGAGGCTCCGAAAGGGGGAGAGACACATAATAAGGCACTGTGAGGACCAAGATTAGACCGGGCATCTCACCAGGATCGCTGCCATCACCTCTGAATCCAAATCCAAGTTTTTTATAATCATTTTCAACACAATTGATATTGTTGTGTTAGGCAATTCAGAGTGCCCTGAGTTTTTATGAAGGCAAAGAAGGGAAGTCATTTTCATGTGCAAACTACTGCAAAAGGCTAGGCATTGAGCTAGGTATTTTGCGTACAAATGATTTAATTTAATTTAAATGTCATTTTAATGGAATGGCTGGTGAAAGTGTTAAGCAACTATTAGTTCTCACTCAACACAGTTTTCCTAGGTAGGTATTATCATCCCTATTTTTGATGGACAAAGAAATCAAGACACAAAAAGTTTAAGTAACTCCATAGCCTATATTCTTTCCCTGGTACTAGACTGTCTTTTGAAAAGATCACAAAAGGTCCCTAAGCCCAGGTGTTCTTGTGAACTTTCATTATTACTTATCTAAATCATAAATTAAAAGTTTTGGTCAGTTATTTCAACCTCAGATTATAAAGGTTTATTGTTTCCCTTTTATCTCTGAAATTTGTGATAAGTTTTTTCTCTGCTGATGTTCTCTTGTCTTCTTCGTCTTTTCATTAATTTAATAAACATTTATCGAGCACCTATGATACAAAGCCCTGGGAATGCTGAGGTTAAAAATGCATGGCTGCATGACCCCTTTCATAGGAAGTTACTAGAAAATGAGCTCCTCACAAATAAGACAGTAAATCGAAAAAGAGAAAGACATAGGATGTAGGGAAAAAGTGATCCAACCCAGACTGGGAGTGAAGAGAACCCCAAGATGCTGCAGGGGGTCCCAAGGCAGGTGAGGGAACACCAGACATAGAGGGCCACCGTCCCTGCCACTGCAGGGCAGAGTTCCAGGGGAGGCTTCTAGTGGAGATCAATTTGATAGAACACCTGATATCCAAATAACTGTGAAGGGGATTTAGATCTTTGGCAAAGAGTTTGAACTTTAATTATTGCCTAATACAAAGGAAACAAAGCAAATTAAAAAAATAAAACACTTACTAACTCCAGAAAAGGAAAAGTAATCACAGCTTATTGAAAGGCCCTGTTATAAATATAATTTATATTTTCACAATGTTGTTAAAACAAGTCAACAGGCACAAAATGGAGTCGCTTATGCTAATCCCCACATCACCAAACCAAGACTTAACTGAGGTTTCTGGCTCTTCCAGAAACAGTATCTTAAAACATCTAATCAGGAATCACCTGATCAACACAAGTGAGGTAATCTGCCTGATAGACCCCTGCTATCCTTGAAAGCAACCTGCCTGGTACAACTTCCGTGTTCCTGCTTTCTTCTTCCTATAAAAGTATTTCATTTTATACAGCTCTTCAGAGCCCCTCTCTGTTTGCTAGATCGGATACTGCCCAATTCATGAATCATTGAAGAAAGCCAATAAGATCTTTAAAATGTACTCAATTGAATTTTTTTAAAACATATAAGCACAGGGTTTTAAATAAATTCATTAGTATAACAATATTGGGAGCACGTGGCGTGGAAAAGGAATGTGTACATAAGAGGGGTGGCTAGGGCAGAGGATGAAAGAGCTGAACTCATATTTCACAGTGGGAACGCAAGACAATGCTTAAAACCGAAAAATCAGAATAGAAGCACGAGTATGGTAGAAACAACCCCTGTAGAACTATTTGACTCTCCAAATTATGTGCATGTGAAACTTTGATAAATATAAACATTAAAATGAAAAAGTCATTGACTAATTTAATTTTAAAAATTAGACGCTGTTTGTTGTCAAGGGGTTAACAACATGATTGAGAGACTGTCAGGCAATGAAATATTCCAAGTGTACCTGGGGTGTGCTGGCAATTCTGGGCTGTTCAGAGCTGGAGGGAGAGGTGCAGGAAGTCCACAGGGGAGGGGAAGGGCAGATAGGGAAGGGTGGGGAGAGGAGGGGAGGGGTGAGCCAATGTTTTGAGCGAATGCAGCTAAGAAAGGGAAGAAGCCCTGGGGAACTGGTTCCATGAACAATGAAAGTTTGGAGGCAGAAGGAGGTAGCACTGGAGAGGTAATCCTCAGGCCCTATCTGATGAGATGGACCGGAGTGGAAAGTGAGCATGACCCAGATTCAGTCTGAACTCCAGCTTCTGTACTTACAGGTTACATGACTTTAGACAAGTTATTTAAGCTCACTGAGCCTCACTTTCTACATCTATAAAAAAGAAAACTAGTCCCCCCCTTTCTGTTGGTCTAAGAACTCCCAAGGGCGTTAGGTTGTCAGTTAAAAAACATAATCAGAAGTGTCATATTCATTCCAAGAAACGTTTTTTAGTACTGCCTATGTTCCAGCAAATATACTATATTGTTAGAATTGACTTTGTTTTCCTTAACTTTACAGTTTTGAAATTATTCCTGTTAAACTTTCTCTGACCATCTATTTATCAAAGTCACTTTGAATTTTCTTCGTTTAAAACGTTAGCCACTTTTTTCTGTTTAGTGTTCACTACAAACCAAATAAGCATACTTGCCATTTCACTATTTTAGTTCAGTTTAAGCACAAAAAAGGGAAAGAGGACAACAAAGGAAGGAAGGAAGGAAGGAAGAAAGAAAGGAAAAAGGAAGGAAGAAAAAATTATCTCCCACAAAAAAATGTTTTTAGAGTTGCTTCAGACACATTTATAAACCCTCTATCAAATATTTAATGCATACCAGGCACTAAATAAAAGTTTGTCCTCAAAAACATTGTCAGCAAATCTCATGAGGTCGTGTTTCTCTTATTTCTTGCAAGTGTGGAAAATACATGCAGAGATGATCTTTTCAAATCTACAGAATGACTCAAAGTCAGAAATAAATGACTTGTACCTGGTTTATCAGCCCTGCTATGTATATGTTTAATTCCTGAATGAAATTTCCTGGGTCTGGCTTTCAGTTTTAAAAAATGCTATCAAATCGTCCATTAAAGCGATTTTTCTTACACACATTTTTTCCTCGTGTCAAATATTTTCTTAGTTTGAACTCTCCAAAAACTACACGGGCAATATGTCTTTTTTTTATTGTTTTCCCCAGGTTCTCCTCCCAAGTATCTCTGTCTCTCTCTCTCTGCCTCTCACTCTGTCTCTGTCTCTCTCTGCCCCCTCAGGCCCAGAGGCACTGCTTTCCTTTGCTTTTCCTCTGAGGCTCCGCCCTCCCCGCCTGCGCTCGTCAATAAAAGCTTTCCCATCCTCCCTGCTTTGCCCTCCTGTCATCAGCAGGTGCGCACGGCCCACATCAATGTTGGTCCCAAAGACTTGAGGCTGTTTTTTAAAAAGATTTCATATTTCCATAACAAACGAAAATTTGACTTAGCCTTAGGAAAAATATAATCAGAGGCTGGCCTCCCAGACTTTCAGGGGGTGGGAATGGGTTCCCCAGAGGGTAGGTTTGAAAAAAAAAAAATCAATGTAAATGATATTTACTTGTAGTATTTTGCAGGGGAAGGAGGGGGAAAGGGAAGGGGAAAACTCTGTCTGAACAAGAGAGGTATAATTCAAAAGCTGCCACACAGTAAGTGGGAAGCTCTGAGGATAGATCATCACTCTTTATGGCTTTGACAAGAAGGTTGATGGGAGAAGTCGTGACCGGACTTGCACCTGCTCTTCAAGGAACATGAAAAACACTGCCCGCCTAGCTCAGTTCACAGTCTGGGGAAGGTGGGAAGGGCTTAGCAGCACTGGGGAAACCATCCTCCACAAACCTTTATATATGGAATCACTAAATTAGGAGATAAAAGTTAACAGCATATTTCATAACCAGAACTAAAGGCATATGTTATTAAAATTGCAGCTAATATTGATTGAATACTTGTCATAGCCAGACACTGTGCAAAGTATTTTGCATGCAACCTATATTTAATTCTTATAGCAATTCCATGAAGGAGTCTGTTTTATGATTTCCCCTAATTTACAGATGAGAAAAATGAGGTTTAGAATGACGGTGTTGCCCAGGGAAAGCCAGGATTCAGACAAATGCAGATTTTCCCTGATTGCAGAGCTCCCGTTGTATGGTAAGATCATTTTTAAAGTATTAATTTGTATGCATTTTTTCTGAATTTTCACAAGTCTCCCAAGCAGACAATCCTGCCTCAATGGTTTCTATAGGACAGTATGCAAAAAAAGCCTAAAAATCTAGTGTCTTGCTATCTTTTGTAGAAGCCAAAGTGCAGAGAAATGCCAAGTGTCCTTGAGGGAACTTTTAAGTTTCACCCTCATCTGCTGGACAGAGGAAAACCATTCTCCACACTGCAGAGAGCCTTCTCCTCCCCTTCTCACCCCCAGCCCAAGGATCACCCACTGAGCTCATCCTCCAGCTCTAGGAGGCTGCAACATATCAGGTACAAGACCAGTGGAATCCTTTTCTGCGATGGAGAAAGCATCCGTCCCATGTACAGCCCACAGCCAGGGATTCAGCCGGAAACTCTCCCCAAACCACCTCATCCTTTCCCCCAAAGCTTGAATATCTTTAAAATTGAGAAAAATATCACTTTTTTGGAGTAAATTTATCTGACCTTACAATCCCCACCAGGTGCTGATTTCGAAACTCCCATTGTACCTTTTACTTCCCCTTCCCAACGCACTTTGTAATGACATATTTATTTGTGTTACTGTTTGTCTAATCTCTGTCTTCTGTGTTAGAAGTTCTATATGGAAAGGGCTTGTGCCTTGTTCTTTGCTGTAGGCCTAGCACATAGCACAGTTTTTGGAACACAATAGGCGTTCAATTAATACTTAGTGAATGAACCACTGAATGAACAGGGAGCAATCAGAGTTGGCCAACACCTTTAGTGATTATCCAGCATGATGCCCAGAGAGGCACAGGCCCAGGGGGCCTGAACAACTTGCCTAAGATTCTAAACTTGGTGGGAAAAAATCCACTGGCTCCATGCAGAACTTTGAAGGACTCTTTTCTCCTTGACTCTAGCATCTTCAGTCTTTAATGGATGGAGCAAGGCCAAATCCTGGACCGCCCATCTATGTACCTATCCTTGTCCTTCCGTGATGCCCTTAACTCACGGTGATTGCCTTAGTTCTCTCCTATCTATATTTTTGCCTTCTGTCCCCTATGGTGTCTCAGTCTTCCCAACACATTTAAAAAATGTTATTGCTTTCTTTCTTCTTGAAAAGAGTTTCGTATTTTAATATGAGATTCAAAAGCTTTAAAACTTGTCTTTATTCAACAGATATTCACTGAGTACCTATAAATATGGACACTCTTCTAGTACAGGGGGCACAGCAATAAGCCATAGAAGCCCTCACGGAGCTTATATTATGCTGTGGAAGACAGATACTAAAGGTAAACCAATGAATAAAATGATTTCAGATAGTGGCCAGGGCTATGAAGAAAAGAAAACATGGTGAGGAGTTAGAGACCGGAGGTGCAAGCTGTTTTGGATCAGGAGTTAGAGAAGACTTCTTTGAAGAGGACATATTGAAGTGAAGGGCCAGTGCTGAGAAAAAGCCAGCCTGCAGGGTTCTTGGGAAGGTATTTCAGGCAGAGGAAGTTAGCACTGTGACCGTGCTGAGGACCTGGCTAGTTGCTGGTGAACAAAGCTTGCCAGCAGTTAGTGTGGTAGGCGAAGGAGGCTATCACACAAAGTCTTGTAGGCCATGAAGAAAGATCGAGTTTTATTCTGTAGGTATCAGGAAGTCATTGGAGACTTTTAAGTTGGGGAGTAATATGATCTTTTCATATTTCAAAATGACCAAAAAAGCTTGGCTGTCAAGTAGAGCCGTAGGAGGGAGACAAACTAAGAGGCAACGGCAGTGGTCCAGCTAAGAGAAGACTGTTCCAGGATTAAGCTGGTAGCAATGGACACTGAGAAGTGACGGGACTTGGGAGGTATTTTTGAGATAGAGCTGACACGAATTACTGATGGATTGGATTTGGGCAATGAGGGAAACAAATGAATCAAATATGACTCCTAGATTTTGGCTCGAGTGTAGAATACTGATACATTTCCTAATGTGAAAAGATTGGGGAAGAAGATTTGTAGGGTGTGGCTAACCAAGAGTTTCGGATGCATTAAGTTCAAGAAGTCTGTTAGTCTAGCGGAGAGGCCAAGTAAGCAGGTAGATATACAACTCAAGAAATAGACAATAATTGAGGAATTTCTGAAGTCTAACAGGAAGATGTAGGCCAAGGCTGGGTGTAGGGATGGAAAAGGAGAGGTCTTCTAGCTCTTCTCAAGTCTCACCACCCAGCCATTGGACAGGTGACACTCTCTTTGTTTTAGTACAGGAAGCTTTGTAGCTTTGTAGCTTAGTCTTCCCAGGTCTAATCTCTTAGCTATAGGGACATTTGGCTAATTCCATAACAGATTTGTAATGAATTTCTTAGCATTCTGAACTATAAAGGGTTACCATTACATCAATGAATCAGGGGGAAATTGCAACCCAAACTTTTTATTTGATTAGTCATAAGGTATGTTCTTTCTTAACTCTCCTGTCTACAAGTCCAGCCTCCACCTGTGGGACCTCCAAGGTCTAAACTAGGAAGTAGGACATATGGGCAGCCTGTCCTCACCCCACCCCCACTTTCTTGCTGGTGAAGATGACTGAGCATTAGCGAGCCACTGTGTCGATCTTGGAAGGGCCACTGTGAGGCCCCTCATAAGGTGCTATAATACATGTCCTTTTAAAGCTGCTTAGAGTTGAGTCTTCTCTTCCTTTCATATACTGCCGTTTCCCGTGGAGCTCATGCCTCCAAGCTCAAAAACCCCTTTACTCTAACCACTCTCTCGTGTGCATCCATCCTGCCAGGGGCTAGGCATTCAGTCAGATGTGGAGAAGGAACAGACCCGCCTTGGTGGTGCCTGTCTTCGTGGGCCTAATAGTGGTGTGGCGATAGATGGTACACAGGTAAATGACTAAACATGTCATTACAAATTGTGGTGAGTGCACCTTTGAAGGGGAAGGATGGTGTACTGCGAGACACGGCCTTCAAATCTGATTATCTGAGAAGGCGTCTCTGAAGAGGTGGCATTTAAACGAAGACATGAAACAGGAGATGGTTCCAGATGAGGAAGAGAGGGCCGAGGAGCATTTCAACAAGAGGGAACAACCCAAACTGCGACATGCGCTTCCATTTCTTTGTTAAACAGAAGCTACCCTTTTCTAGATGACTTCATGTTGTCGCTCTGAATCTGAATTATGTTAGGACCCAGGAGGTGGAAAAGATGTTTTTGTCCCTTCACTAAGTATCACTAAACCAAGAACAATAAAGCCCCTTCCCCAATGAATTTGTCCAAGAATGCTTTTTTTTCTTGCCTTTCTTATTTTGGAGGCGCCTTTAGATTCCCCTTTTTGGGGAATAAGAATTAATGCTGGGAAATAGTACTCAAGGTTTCCTTCACATTGTTTCTACTACCCTCGCTGGTGGTTGATCTCAGTCCGGAGAGCTGGCCTTGAGAAAGGAGGATCAACTCCAGGGATCCAGAGACAGGCGGGCCTCGACTGCCCTGTTTAAAAATCAATCAGAGAAAGATTTCAACTTGTTGGGGCAAGACATTGACATGGTGTAATGGAGACCTAGACAGACAGACAGACAGACAGACCTGTGTTTAAATCCTGATTCAGTTCTCTGACTTTGGACATTTTACTTAATCTCTCTGAGCCTCAATTTCCTCACTCATAAAATAAGAATAATTTCTACTTTACAAGAATTAACTGTGATCGTCTGTGAAAAGCACCCAACCTGACATGTAGTCAATACTCAGGAAATGTTGGGTCTCTTCCTTTCAAGGTCTGGCTCATTATATTCAATTGGCTAATTATATCTTTTGAGGTATTCAAATGTGGTTATAGCCAGTGCACCTCAGAGAATATTCAATTATAGGTGCCCTAAGTGGCGCTTTCTCAGTTGGAAATCTGTAATTAAATCAGCAATGGCTGCAGGCTGCTCAGGTGTGTCGGAAGAGCTCCTACCAGCTCACCATTCTTCCTACCTGTCCCATCAAGCCAAGTCAAAAGTCAAGGGGAGCTGTAGGAATAAAAATCCTTTAACACGTATAATACTGAGAGTTTGCAAAGTGCTCTTACCCGCAAGGCAACATGGGAGCTGACATTATTAGAGTCCCATTACAACGGGAATGGGAATGTTGAGGTCTAAAGAGGGCAACTGGTGTACTCAAGTCTCAGCTGTCAATGGCAATGATGAGTCTTTGACTAAAAATCCAGTGTTCGTGCCCCACCACCACATCCTGACAAGGACAGTGCTGTCTTTTGGTGGGAAAGTTCACTATCAGCAACTGTCCTAACTCATTATCAGTGGCAGAGAATTCACCCCGGAATTGCCCTGCCTGCCTCATGCCCTCCCCTGCTTCTGTTCAGCCAGCTTTCGGAGACCAGTGTCAACTGCCTGCTCTCTGGTCTCAGGATAGTCTGGCTCTCTCTGAGGCTCTGCCTTGCATTTCTCGTCTCTGGCAGTGTGCATTCACAGGTGATAACAGGCCACTTTGGAACCCTCTCACCAAAACTTGTGACCTTTCCTCTATGGCAGGTGTGGGAAGAATGGTCTGATTTTGTTCTGGGTTTCGTTCTGGCCGTGGCGTAAGGGTGATGGGCCCTGGATGGTGTGGCCCACCACTTACCCAAGGCTCACAGAGGTAAGTTATAGACCACTCTGCTCTACCTTCAGAACAGGACCAGCCAGAAGAAATGGAAAATGGGACTTCAGCCCCCAAAAGTCAAGATGGAACTCAAGCGAAGCTCTAATGGTTGCATTTATTTCTCCAAAATAGAAACAGAGTGTCTGAGCAAGCAGAGATTTTCTTATCCAGTAACTTCATGTCACACAATGGGAGACTGGGGAACCAAAAAGAGTAGCCCATGCAAGGCCACATGCCTAGTAGGGGGAGAACTAAAACCCAGGCCCCAGGTCCCCCAGTTCATTTTTCTTACTGAGCCATGCAGTTCACGCAAGAGCCCTAGGATGTTCCAGTCAGATAATCCGGGTGATCTCTACCCCACCATTCCCCCACTCCACCCGCCGCTGCCAGAAGACTTACACTGTAATGGACAGATGCCATGAATTTGGATGATATGGACCTATATCTATGAGGATTCATAGCTGTATCTATGTGAATCTATATGATATATCTATATGACCTATATCTATATGGATTCACAAATCCAGGGAGAGCTATCCAGACAGGCTTCTGCTGGGAATGATCACCACCCAAAATGTGCCCAGTGGCCCAGGAGAAAGGGATTTGCATACTCCTGGGTGACACTGGGGATTTGGGAATAAGGTTTGATTCTTCCCAGCCTGTGTGATCTGCTGGGACAGGTGAAGGAAGAAAGGACAGCAGCTTGTTCTTGTTTTTAGTAACTGCTCACACTTCATCTCTCCGTCCACCACCGTCACCTCCCCCAGCCCCTCTATCCTCTCCTTTACTGCCTTTTCCACTTCCTCCACCAATAACACCACCTGCACCACCACCACTACCCCTTCCATCTTCTCCTCTACTCCCACCGCCTCCACCTCTACCATTATCATCACCAGCCATCTGCTCCTCCTCCACTCTCTCCATTACCTCTGCTACCTCCAGCTCTGGACATTCCTCTAGCTCCTCCTTTAGTTCCTCACCACCTCTCCCACCACCGCCTCTTTCTTCATTGTTTCTACACAATCAGCACTGCCATCACCTCATGCTGAAGCCCCTCCACCTACCCTACCTCCATCTCCTCTGCACGAACACCCACACCATGCCCACCCCCCCCAACGCCCCTCCCTCCTCTTCCACCCCTCCTTCATCACCTGTACCCCTACACCAGCACCGGAAGCTTCACCACCACCTTGTTTGTAGCATTAAACAGGTCTTCCTACCAAGCATGCCTCCAAGACGTCAATGCTTTCAAACTAAAACAGGTGACCAGTATTTGAATCTATAACCAGAGTCATTGAGATTTATCACACATTTGAAATAAACCAGAATTATTAACTCCTTCTCTTCCTGCTTATTTTTGAAACTGCTTATCTAAACACACACACACACACGCTCACGAGCTCTCTCTCTCTCTCTCACCAGAAGACCATAGGTATTCTGAAATGAAGCAGACAATGGTGGCCTTGTTACAGCAGCCTGATATTAATAGACTATTCCTTTTGATTTCAGCCTGGAAACATTGGCAGCAAACCAATGTGAGAAAAGAGGGACTGTGTAGCAAAAGTTTAAAAGAGAAATGAAGTAAAAAACCCAACCCAGCTTTGATCAGAAGGGTCTGAAGATGAATTGTGGTCATTTCACAGGTCTCTGGATGGAGGTTAATGTCATTTTGAGGCAAGGAAACTGGATTTTTTTTTTTTTTTTAAGAAAACTGAGAAGGGATGCACTTTGTGATGGAACAGGGCCACTGCGCTGAGAAGATCAAAGCTGCTCGCCAGGCAGGGAATGAAGGATTATTCACTTTCTATTTTTTCACGCCTGCAGCACACATGGGGATCTAATTGGTCAGGATGCGAAATACAGACAGGCAGCCCCAGCAGCAGGGCAGAGCCCAAAGGGGGAGGCAGTGCTTTCTGCAGCTGCAAACCATTAAAGGCAAGCTTACCACCATGCGCCTGCTTTAATTGCTCTTCTGTGTGTTTCCTCAGCTCACGACCACTAATGTCTACTTCCCAGTCTTTCTGATCTCAGAGGTGATGAGCTTGACGGCTGTCAGGCTTGCCGGGGTCAGGGAAGGCAGGAGACAAGTCTCAGGGGATGGGGGAGGGCGCCCCCAATGCCGGGAGGGGCTGCTGGGCTGGAAGAGGCACGAGTGCTGTGCAGGAACTCTGCCAGCTCTGGCCCAGCTTCCCCCTCATTCTTGTTCCTTGAGCAGTCAGTTATTAAGCCATGGCTGTCTCTCTCCGGGGGGTGGGGTAGTGTCTGCGTTCTAACCCATGACACCAGAGAAGATAAAGGACAAAATGAAAACCCACACCACTGTGCAGTGTCCGACCTTAGGCACATCGCTCAACTTCTCTGACCCTTCATTTCCTTGCCTTTGAAATGGTTGTGTGCCTAACCCACAACACCGCCCTGAGGACTACAGGACCTCATGAAGTGCTGAACAGTGAAGGGGGAGTTCCTGTTGGTTGCTATCGTGGACCACACCCCTCCTTGAACCCTCTCTATCTGCCTCTTGATCTGCTTAAGTCCAAGACCCCATCAACTCCTCCTGTCAACCCTTCTCAATGCCCGCTCCCTGGTGAAACTGCCCTGACCACCAGGTCTGCAGGATCACAGAACCCTCACCATGCTGAACCCCTCTTGGCACTCATTTCATGCTCTCATCTTCTCTGTCTTAGATGTTATCCTTAGCCACATGCTCCTGGCTGGCATTGCTGCCCCAGTCCTCCCCCACACTCTATCCTCCGGCCCCCATGTCAACTACCAGTTGTCTACACACACACATAGGAAGCTGTAAAATGCAGGGCCAGCCATTGACTTCTCTGCTGAAAACTCTATGGCGGCTCATTGTTCTGGTCTCATGCTCTCCTCTTAGCGAGGAGTGTCTTCCTTCTTTCTTGGTCTGACTCATCTTTCAAGATTCACCTGAGTTATTACCTCTTCTAGGTAGCCTCCTTAATGGGGGACTACAACCTGTGCTCAGCATATTTGTGATTTCATGTTGCCCTGCATTGACAACACTGGACTAAAATCATGTAGTGTTTTCCTCCGCTTGCAGGTGAGCTTTTAGGGAACAGGACTGCATTTAATCTTCGTACTCTCAGCACATAACATGGTTAGCATAGTGCCTGGATTATAGCAGGTATGCAATAAACATATTTTGAAATGATTTATGGCTATCAATTGTTATTTATTTGTCTCTCTGCCCAATTAAGTTGAAAGCATTTGGCAAGTTGGGGATGTGTCTGATTCGTTTTGTATTCCGCACTATGCTCAGCACATAGCACAGCCTCAATAAAGAGTAGCTACCATAGTTCTGATGTCTGGCGCTGCTGGCGATAACTCCTCTGATGCTGTTTCCTCAGCATCTAGAACAGAGTCTTGCACACAGGTGCTCAATAAGTATATTTCGAGTGGATGAATAGTGTAGCATTGTAGGAAAAACAACTCTCCTGGCTAGAAGACCTGGGTTCTAGTCGGAAATAAATAGCAAACTCAATGAGGCCAAAAGAAAACTTCTAATTTTCTCCAAAACTCCACTCGTCATCCCAAAGTTCCAGCAAACATTCCCCATCTTGATAAACGGTACCACCGTTTGTCCAGTTGCCCAGGCCAAAATCTAGGAGTTGTATTTGATTCATCTATTACCTTCCCATCTTATATTCAATCAACTAATGAGTTCTGCAGACTCTACTTCTGAAATACATCAAAGCTCTGATCATCACCTTTACAGCCACCACCCTAATTCAAGCTGTCATCACCTTGACTTTGCTACTGGTCTACCTCCTCCAACACACACACACACACACACACACACACACACACACCCCATGTACTCTTTTCATTTCATCATCTTCATCTTTCTGATATCACTCCAATGCCTTCCCGCTTTACTTAAAATAAAATCCAAACTTCTAATCATGGTCTCGAAACCTCACACAATCTGGCCCTGACCCCATCTCCAGCTTCCTCTCCCACTAATCATTTCCTTACTCCTCAACGTCCAACCACACTGGTCTTTTTGCTAATCCTGAGATTGTTCTCACACCAAAACATGTTATTCCCTCTACCTCCAAAGCTCTTCCCAAATATTCACACTCTTAATCTAAACATCACTGCCTCAGTGATATTGTCAGTGAACTTAACAATAACAAGAAAAATAACACAGTTTAAAAATGGGCAAAAAATTTGAATAGACATTTCTCCAAAGAAGATAAATATACAGATAGCCAATAAACACATGAAAAGATACTAACATCATTAGTCATCAGGAAAATTCAAATCAAAACCACAATGAGATATCACTTCATACTCACTAGGTTGGCTATTGAAAAGCAAACAACAATAACAAAAACATAAGCACACAGAAAATAACAAGTGTTGCCAAGAATGTAAAGAAATTGGAAACCTCATACACTGATGGTAAGAATGTAAAATGGTGGAGCCACTTTGAAAAATAGTTTGGCAGTTGCTCAAAACTTAAACATTGAGTTGTCAGATGACCCAGCAATTCCAGTCCTAGACATATCCCCAAGAATACTAAAAATACATGTCCTTGCAAAAACTTGTACATGAATGTTCATAGGAGCATTATTTGTAATAACCAAAAAAGTGGAAATAGACCAAATGTCCACCGACTGATGAATGGATAAAGAAAATATGGTAGAATACGATTTGGCCATAAAAAGGAATGAAGTACTGACATGTGCTACAACATGGATGAACCTTGAAAATAGTATGCCAAGTGAAAGAAGCAAGACACAAAAGACTTTATATTGGTTCCATTTACATAAACTGTTCAGATTAGGTAAATGCATAGGATTGAAAGTAGATTGGTGGTTTTCTGAGGCTAAAGAGAAGGAAGGTTGGTTATGGGATTTCTTCGGGGAGGGTAATAAAAATGTGCGAGAATTAGATAGTGGTGATAATTATACAACTGTGAATGTGCTTATTGTACACTTTAAAGCCTACTCAATTGTACACTTTAAAAAGTGAACTTATTGTACACCTGAAATCTATGTAATTTCACTAACAATTGTCACCCCAATAAATTAAAAAAAATTTTTTTAAAGTGAACTTGATGGTACATGAATTGCATCTCAATAAAGCAGTTATTTAAAAACTGTTTATTGTGGCATTATTTATAGTAGTAAAAAAGTAAATATTCAAAAGACCCTTTTATAAAAGAATGTTAATTTACATCTATTTGATAGACTATTATGCAGACATTTAATAAGATCTATAAAATTCTGCAATACAATGCAGAATGATTATGAAATAATATTAAATGAGATATAACCATAACTGCATATTTTTTAAAGTCATATCACTCCGACTTTTATTTTTAAAGTCTGGAAGAACACACATTAAACTTTTAACAAACATTGGCTATAAGTAGTGAGATTTGAAGAATTTCTTCTTTTGTCTACTTTTCTAGTTTCCCTAAGTTTCCTTACATCACATGTACTATTATTTTTTAATTTCATAACTGTTGTAGATAGTTAAAGAGTCAGAGTTTTAGCTTCATAAAGAGGAGCTCACTTCTCTCAGTGTGAAGCGTGGCGCAGCCGCCCAGGCTGGAATAGGGATTGGGTGGAGGTGGGAGTGGGGCAGCAGAGCACAGTCTGTCCCGGCCAGAGGACCTGGTGGGCCACACACAGCTCCAACACTGATGAGTCTAGACCCGGATGATCCAGAGCAAGGACACCATCTTTACCCACAGGGAACCTCTTCTTTTCCTGTTTTAATTTGTGCTAGGTTTTTTTTTTGTTTTTTTTTTTAAATAACTATTGTCATTTCAAAAGTGGCATGAGACAATTCAGTCCCCAGGCCTGCATCTTTCCTTTGTCTGTCCTCCCCCAACTACTATTTATTTCCCTTTCGGTCTCGCAGTGGCTGCCCTTCAGGCAGTGACACCAACGATGTTGTTACAGGTGTTGGCTCTCGCTGGTCTCATTTGCTCTGGAAAGAATTCTAGTCGGATCAAATGCCCCTGTGGAAACTCAAGCTGAATTGTCTTCATTTTCTATCATTTTATTTTAACATCCCAGCCGTCCCCGCCTGTCAGGGTCTCCACCGGCAATTCAGCCATTCATCAATTTAAAGCACGGCCATAAGGCTCTGGAAAGCATCCAGCTAACTCCACAGAAAAGATCAGTTTTTTCCTTTTCATTTTTCTTTCAAAGCAATAAAGAATCTGCTCATCTGGAGACAAGACATAGTGACTTTTGAGTCAATTGGGAAGCTGATTTTAGGTAGTAATACTCAACATTTCGGTCACAGACCTCAAAATTACCCCATGTAAGGTAGCGGTGCTACTAAGCAACCAGTGAGGTGATCTTTTTGATTTGATAATAATTGTACATATTTATTTAATGAATCGTGTTTCTCATTTAATAATACTGACTGCCTGACAGAAGGACTTTTCTTGTGTTAGCTCATATAACTGTCTCAAGAGCCCATATTATCCCCTTCTACAGATGAGGAAATTGAGGCACGGAAAGGTTAAGTAACATGCTGAAGTTCACGCAGCTAGTATTGGCAGAGGTGGGATTTGAACTCTGACAGTCTGGCTACAGATTTTGTGCTCTCAGTAACTGCAAATCCTCAACCTTTAACCTACAATCATAGTGAATTACCATTGGGGCCAGACTAGAGGAAGAAATGAGCATTAGAACTATGTTAAGTAACTTTCCAGAAAGACCAAGTTTTGTTATCTGGAGTTGGGGTGAATTTGCTACAAGTTGGTTTCATCCCCTGATGGGAACTCACTGGGGGTTGCGTGGGGAAGCAGAAAAAAGGACACAGAATGTCCTCATCAGCCTAGGCCTCACCAGACCAGTGAGAAAGCCACTATTGTATAGAATGCCCCAGAAAACTCTGAGGAGCAAAATGCTAAACCATATTATACAGTCCCTGCTGTATGGGTCCTGTTGTGCTGTGAAAGGCTCCCTGGAGCACAGCTCCCGAGACTAGAACGTGAGTGGTGCCCTGGGTGGCGGAGTGCAGTCTCCTGTCCCTGGGCGTTCTGAAGGGAATGTCTCTGAGATCTCGCAGAGACAGCTGGTGCTCAAACTCCAGACACTCCTGCCCCCAACGTATGGGTATGGCCTGTTCATACTTCTCTTCCACAGGGACGTAAAAGGCATGTGCACCAGAACCTTCCGTTCTGCTGTGGGTTCTTCTCAACAAAACGTCATTTCACATTTCCAGATATCTTTTACATTGATAAACATCAACTGAATGTTTCTCCTTGCTTGGCTGTTTTTCAAAAAGAATCAAAGGCACTGTTTCTCAACCTTCTCTAAACCAACCCTGTGCAATGCTCTCTTACCCTACTTTCTCTGCATCCTGACTAGGCCGAGAAGCTTTCGTGGGGCTTTACTTGCTATGGTTTGTATGTATGACTAAGTCAATAAATGTGCTTTTTCATGCTCTGCTTGCTCCCACTCCCTTACCTGACACAGACATCACTGGTCTAGGCCATTATTGCCATGATGTGGTCTTCAAACACCCCAAGAATTTCCCTTTGGACTCTTGCTTGTTTAGTCCCACTATACGTCTGTCTGGAGTATTCCACAATTCAGGATTAGCTGAGCCACAATTAAAGGTACAAAAAAAAAAAGTGGGGTTTTATAGGTACATAAAAAGGTGTTCAACAGCACTAGTCATCAGGGAGATGCAAATCAAAACCACAGAGATATCACCTCACACTTGTAAGAAGGCTATTATCAAAAAGACAAGAAATCCTTCCTATGTAAGGAAAAATCCACTTCTTCCCTACTGTGTGTCTTCTTTACTTTCTATTCACGTAGAACACTTCACCTCTGACACTTCTGGTCACCAAATGTGTGGAGGATTTTCCCCACATCAAGCAATTCTCTGCAGCACCAGCTGCGTGTCCTACAATTTAACTCAATTCGGACACTATCTGCCTAGAGACAGCATCAGATCCCACAGGTTAAGGGCTCAGCCCCACAAGACTGCTCCCAGCTTCCTTCAGAGGCCAACTGCCAGGAGTGGGGTCCTAGATCATCTATAACTTCTGTCAGATTTGGCTACAGATTGGAAGTTCCATAACCTCATCTGGGATTTGAATAATTTGTTAGAATGGCTCACAGAATTCAGGGAAACACGTTTACCAGTTTATTAAAGGATATGAAAAAGGATGTAGTTGAATAGCAAGATGAAAAGATAATAGGGCGGGGTCTGGGAGCTCCTGGAGCACAGGAGCTGCCGTCCCCGTGGAGTTGGGGTGCCTCAGCCTCCAGGTGTGGATGTGGTCACCCACCTGGATGCTCTCCGAACCTGTACAACTGGGATTTGAAGGAACATCCTCACGTAGCCATGATCAATTATTAACTCCATTTCCAGCCCCTTTCCCCTCTCTGGAGAAGGGGAGGAGGGGCTGAAAATCCCGAGGTTCCAATCATGGCGTGGTCTTTGTGGTGACCAGCCCCCTTCCAGGAGTTGCCTCATTAGAACAGGAGTTGCCAACATTAGAACCCAGAGTTGCCTCATTAGAACAACAGATGCTCCTAGTGCTCTTATTACTCAGGAGATTACAAGGGTCTTAGGAGCTCTGTGCCAGGAACCAGAGGCAGAAGCCAATATATATTTTTTCTATTATCTCATACTAACAATTCCACTTATGAGTATTTACCTGAAGGAAACAAATACACTAACTTGAAAAGATATCTGCACCCCCATATTCACTGCAGCATTATTTATAAAAGCCAAGACATGGAAACAACCTAAGTGTCTATGAATAGATGAATGGATAAACAATTGGGGTGGCCAGTTAGCTCAGTTAGTTAGAGCACTTAACAACAAGGTTGTTAGTTGGTGCTCTTAACAAGAAGGTTGCGGGTTCGATCCCCATATGGGCCACTGTGAGCTGCGCCCTCCACAACTAGATTGAAACAACTACTTGACTTAGAGCTGATGGGTCCTGGAAAAACACACTTAAAATAAATAAAAGTTAAAATATACATATATACATATATATATATGATATTATTCAGCCATAAAAAAGAAGGAAATCTTGCCTTTTGTGACAACATAGATGGAACTTAAGGTCATTATGCCAAGTGAAATAGGTCAGACAGAGAAAGACAAATACAGCATGATCTTATTTACATGTGGAATCTTTAAAAAAAATACCCTCATAGATATTAAAAACATATTGGTGGTTACCACGGGTGGAGTGGAGAGCAGGGATGGGTGAAGGCCAGTCAAAAGGTACAAACTTCCAGTTATATGATAAGTAAGTTCTGGAGATGTAATCTACATCATGGTGACTGTAGTTCAAAATATACCATATTGGATGCTTGGAAATTGGTAAGAGAGAGTAGATCTTAAAAGCTCTCATCACAAGAAAAAAAAAGTTGTTACTATGTGGGATGATAGACGTTGACTGTACTTACTGTGGTGATCATTTCCTAATATATACATATATCAAATCATTATGTTGTACACCTGAAACTAATATAATGTTATGTGCAATTATATCTCAAAAAAAAGAAAAGAAATAAAAAGCTAATGTTGCTGAGTTAAAAAAAAAGTAGTAGCATATATTAATACAACCCCTCGTAGCTCGTCTCATCTTACAAAATCACACATTTATAAAAATGTTTTCCATGCAGCCCAAAGTGCCAATGAGTGCCCCCACTGCCAGGGCTGACTTAGAGGGGCTCACGTTTGGGTTTAATGCTCTGTTGTCACCATCTTGAAATTCTTGGTAAGTTTTGAACAAAGGGCCCCACATATTCATTTTGCAACAAGCCCAGGAAATTATGCAGCTGGTCCTGCCACTATTGCCACTTTCCAACCCCCTCTCCTGTCCCTTTCCCCCGCCCCCCCCCCCCCACACACACACACTTCCACCTGCTCTGTGTTTCTGGAGCAGAGAGGTTTGGCTCACAGCAGAATTTTGAGGTTTAGTTCTTGAAGCTTTTACATGAGGTTTTATTAGTTCCCTTTTTCTGATGAGGGGCTTTAGACAAGCAACAACCCGGTAAAATATAAAGATCATTATCCCAGTTTTGCAGAGGAAACAAAGAGAGATTTGTCACTTTACCCAGAGCTAGGTAAGATGAGCTCCAACTCTAGGATCTGGTTTTATCAGGTGGGGTGAGGAGTAGGGGTTTTGTAAAGTGGTGGAACTAAACAGTGCTTAACAGATGACCTTTATAGAAGAGCATTTTTGTGGTTCTCTAGCATCAAGAGAAGGGCAAGCAGCAGTTATTTTCCAGAAGGCCAAAAGGCTCCAGGTAGATGGACCTTTTCCCCGAATTTAGCTTGCAAAGTACTGCCCGACAAGAAAGCATAATTCTTATGTCTACAAGGGGACCTTGAGAAGACAAATCTGGATGTGAGTGGCTGTCCCAGCAGGCAAACTCCCTAAAAGACAAAAGAGGAATTTGTTGTTGACAAGCTATTTTGAAATCCTAAAGGGTCAATCAAAGTGAGAATGCAGTATTTCAAAGTATGGTTTTGATATCAGCCTGAAGAGACCCTAAGTCAAGGACTCGCAGAAATAAGGTGGTTCCCTCTGGCAAACACTGTGGTAAGATTTGGAGTAAGTGATTTTATCTCTCTGGGCCTGGCTCCCTTTTTCTATATGATAATACTATTAGCATTGACTGTATAGGGTTGTCGAGAAGAATAAATTAGTTTTGGGATTAGTTAATAAATTATGGTTAAGACAAATGTGGTTAAGAAGAAGAAATCAGGTTTTACATTAAAAGCAATCAAAACCGTGCCTGGCATTTTGTAAAGAAGTGATGGTCACTATTAGTAGTAGTAGTAGTAGTAGTAGTAGTAGTAGTATGAAGTGAAGACTTCCTAACTAAATAGTGAGTACAGGTAAAGACTTTTGAGTTTTCTAGATGTTGTGCTGAAGCGTTTTCTTTTGGCCTACCCCATTGGATCTGAATGTCCCTACTCCCAGGCACAGTCTTTCAAGATGGCATCCTAGATTTGGGAAGGAGAAAGTCTAATAATTGGGGGCTTAGGAGGAGGAAAAGGACACTGCATATAAAGTGTTCTCGCTTAAAAAAAAAAAAAAAAAAAACAAACAAAAACACCAAAAGTCAAAAACTAAGCCTAAGTCTGGGCAGCCCTCTAACTATAACTACCAATTTACAGAAAATCTAGGGGACAGAGGAGCCATAATCATAAATAAACCCTACGGGTACATTCAACAAAATCCATGCTGTGTTTAATACTAAATGGAAAGTGACCTAGTTTTCCTTTTTAAAAATAGCAATAACAAACAGAAAAAGCAAGAAAAGAAAGGAGGAGGAAATCCACCAGTTAGAAAAATCTTAAGGGACGTATCAACCAATTACAATATATGAACTTATTTGTATCCCAATTCAAATAAACAAAATTTTTAAATATATAAGATAATCAAGGAAATAGGAACACTGACTGAATAGTTGATATTAAGGGTTATTGAATTATTGTTTAAAAAAATTTTAGGTGACCTAATGATTTTATGGTTAATGTTTTTGAAGCGTCTCTATTGTGTGGAAATACCAAATGAAATATATGTATACATGATGTCTGGGATTTGCTTCAGAATAATTCAGGGAGAGGAAGGGATAAAGATGAAGCAAATTGGCCACAAGCTGATAATTAATAAAGCTGGGTAATGGGAATTCATGAGATTTTACTATAACATTCTTTTTACTCTTAATGTGTTAAAATAGTCTACTACCAAAAGGAAAATAAAACCCAGTTAAGTCTGTGGCTTTGGTGAGGAGATGGTTCCCTGTCCAGGTGGGACTGTTGCCATGAAAGGTTTGAGAAAAGTGACCTGTCTGCCTCTGTCCTCTCATCTGTAAATGGAGGTGGGATAGTAGTGCATTCCTCATGCGGCCGCTGTGACTATTACATGACTAAATTCATGTGAAGCACATGCGACAAGGCCTGGCGCAAGGTGCCACATAGCATGTGCTGTTGTTATAGCTTAGTAGCCATCCGGAAGCATCTCATTGCATTAACCAAAATTAAATATCTACAGAACACCACAGCTCACAAAGCACCTTCGTAGATACTACCTCATTTGAGCTTCACAATAGCTCTTGGATATAAACACTGGTCTATGCCCATTGGACAGATGGGAAAACTAAGGCTCAGTCCACGGTGATGAAGCCAATTAATGGCCAAATTTGCACCAGCATCAGGTATTCTGATCCTATCCCACATCCTCTCCAATGTACTAAGACTGCCCTTTGGGGATGAATTGGAGGCTAAAATTAGAGCCTCGGTTTTGCATAATCAGAAATTTGATTTTGTCTCTTTGCACGTTGTGACCAGTGCTCCCTTCCCCTGGTTCCACGCCACACTCCTGGAGCGAATGGGTGGCTCATAGCCCCGGACTGGGCAGGGGGACGCCCCTGGTGTAGGCAGCCCTTCTGTGTAGAGTTTGGCCTGGCCACGCCTCCCTCCTGTGATCAAGGAGCTTGTCACAGCTAAACACTGGGTGGGCCTGAGCATGGGCCTGCTAGCAGGGCTAAGGAAATACAGGCAACAGGAACCACCTCAAGGCCGTAACTCAGGAAGGAGGCCTGCTCCAATCCTCAGGCAGCGAGCCGCGCACAAGTGTCTCCCAAAACACAAGTGTAGGGTTTCAAAGCCAGCTTCTCTCAAAGAGAGAAGTCCCTTTGTGACTTCTCCCTAAGAAGGCCAGTGTGGTTGTCCTTCTTAGTGATTTCTTCTCGAAAACAGGCCTAGAAGCTCTGGGCTCTTTGAATGTACACTAATAATAATAGCGAAACCCAACATTTATTGCACCAAGCACTGTGGACATATTTCTCATTCAGAATATACTGTGAAGCAGGTATTTGTTTTTATTCAAACAACACAGCAGTTTAGAAAGTAAGTCATAAAAACTCCCTCAGCCATCACCATCACCAATCCTGCCCTCCGGAAGTAGGCATTGTTTTCAGTCCTGTGTGTTTTTCCTGACGCTTGTCTATATTTAATCAACATTCTATATACACACTCACTCGCGTGTGTGCACACACATACACACGCAACTTGCTTGTTTTTATGTAAGTAGGATCAGACTTTATTCAACAGCTTACTTTTTTCACCTACTCATCTTTTTCCAATTTAGTATATATAAATATGGGAACTACTATAAGGCAATCTGGAATAAGCAAGCAAGATTCACTGGATGTGTCTAAGAGAAAAATGTGTATTCTTTAGAGCACAGCCTTCTGGTTATCTGATTCGAGCCTTGGAGCTCAGTTTGCTGCTCTGTGCATTATAAGGACGAGGGACACACAGGGATTCTTGACTGTGGACACACAAACGAGCTTGGCCCCCTACCTCCCCCGGGCAAAGGGCAGTGCTTTGGTCCATTTGAAAATGCATTTCAAGATTTTGCACGAGTCTTGACTTGAGTCTGTCGTTTGAATTCTCCTTTGAACCAATTTTTAACATCTCCCTAGTTCACTTATTAATAATAAAATAAAATCTTTCACGTGTTCACTGTCGTCTGCTTGAAAGTTGTGATTTCACCCTTTTTGAAAATCGTCTTTTAACAACAGGCATTACTGTCTCTATTGTAGAGATGGGCAAATTGAGACTGAGAAAGATTAATCAGATTTCTCTAGAAGTCTGAGATCAAGGTGTTGGTAGGGTCGCGCTTCTTCTGATGGCTCTAAGGGAGACTCCTCCCTGGCCTCTGCTACCTTCTGCTGATTGACGGCAATCCTTGGCATTTGGGGGTTTACTGATGTGCCTTTCCAATCCTCCATCTTCACATGGCATGCTGTTTATGCTTTTCCACGTGTCTTCACATCATCTTCCCTCTGAGCCTGTCTGTCTTCGTGTCCAAATTTCCCTAATTTGGTTAAATCTGCAAAAGACCCTCTTTCCAAATAAGGTCATATTCTGAGGTACTGGGGGTTAAGACTTCAATGTATCTTTGAGGGAGAGGGGAGAAGGAGGAGACAGAATTCAACCCATAACAGGCAGACGCTGGAATTCAACTTTTCCCAGAGTAAATTCCAACCATGCTAGTCTCACGAGAAGCTCTATAGAGAAAAGGCTCCTATGGTCTCTCAAATTTGGAAAACCCTAAACCCTGCATGCTAGATGCCCTGGTGGTGATTTTCAGCTGTCATTAGCATGCTAACACACTGAAAAGGGCTGCAGGAAGAAACCTGTTGACTGTTTAAATAGGTGTTTCTCAAACTTATTTGAGCGTGGAAATTTGGGGGTATTGTCATTATTTTACAGTGTTCCATGGGACACACTTGGGGAAAGGCACATGACTAGAGCATGACCTTGAAACTGGGGAGACCTAGACTTGCACTGTGATCCTCGTCCTACTGCATGTGTGACGTGGCAATTTATTTTCCTCTCTGAGTCTCAGTGTCCTCATCTGTAAAATGGGAGTGAAAATTCCTAGTTAATGACTGAAGAGAGGTTCACTGTTTTAACAAACAAACCCCAGAAAGTATAATGGCTTAGAAACAATAGGACATAAGTCTATTTCTTGCTCAGGGCTGGGCAGGGAACATACGGGCTGGGCAGTCTTTCTCCACACAGGCATTGAAGAATGCTCTGCCATTTTAAATCTGCAGCTTCCAAGGTCATCCTGGGGTTGTCCCTATTCCATCCAGGCAGAGGAGGGTAGAGTTTAGGGAGTGCTTTGTGGGGGCTTTCTATGGCCAGGCTCTGTAGTAGAGCAACTCACGTCTGCTCACATTGCATTGGTCAGAACGCAGTCCTCTGGCCACAACTAACTGCAAAGGGGGCTGGAAACTGTGGCCCCTAGATAGGCAGTTATGTCCCAGCAGGAACTCAACCCTAAAGAAAGGGAAGTATGAACTTCTGGTTGAAAGTTAGCTTACAGATATATTCTGAAAATGCAACGAGGCTTTTGACATATACAATGTCCTTAGCATCACACACAACTAAATAAACGGCAACAGTTTGAAAATGAAAAAAAGATGTGAAAGGGCAGTGCCTTGAAGGATGAAATAGGAGACAGGCCCTGAGGCACAACAGAAGCATGGGTCCCTCCTGCTCTTTCTTCCCAATGCATCTTGGTGGCTGCTGTCTGGTGTGTGGTTGGGAAAAGGGAGCAGAAGTCCTTGGGGTGTCATTCAACCCAGAACAGCTTCTCCCCCAACCCTGTTTCCTTTCCAGACAGATGGAGAAGCGTGAGCTCCAGAGTCTTGACAGACTCACAGCTTCTAGGCGGTGGACCCCAGGATTGCAAGCCCCACCTTCCTGCCTTTGCACAGCCAGCTGAGGGATGGGCAGCCCGCCAGGCCCCTTCAGCAGCCTTGGAGTGTACACAAGTTGCAGACTTGCAGGATATTGGAGGGAGGGACCGAGGGTCTCAACATATCGCCATGACCATGGTTTCCCTTGCAAAGGCCTCCAGATGCTGAAAAGCCAGGGCTTTGTCCTGTTCCTAGCTTCCCCAGCTACCTGGCCACACAGCAGAGGTAAGAATTATCTCTACATCTCCCAAACTCTGGAAGCCATTGGTCTGCAAGAGACCTTAAGTGGTCGGTAGAGTAAGTCCTCTGCGTTCAAAGAATGCATGTTTTCTTTTTAAATTCACATTAATTATTAAACCATCTGTATCTCAGATCGCATCCCCAATATGAACACAGTTCCAACAGATGTCTCCCAGCAGCCCCTCCCCCTTTCTCACATGTAAATAAACTTTTCAGGGCTGCCATCAATGTGTACATACAACTCTGCTTTCCACTCTTTTCACGTCGCTTTGTATACACTTTCCCATGGATCTGGGTCACCCTGGTGTTGAGTATTTCACAGGACTGTAAAATATATGGAAGACATATTTTGTTTTAGACTCTTAATACCAAGCACAGCTGGGTAATACTCAGACAACTGGAGAGATTCTTGCTGAGGCCACCAGTCTGCAACTGCCGGTCCCCTTGCAGACAGAAAAGGCCGTGTGTTGCTTCTGTACATGCAGACGCACATGGGTTTCCCCAGGCACAGTGGACTGTGGGGTGTGACAGTTAGTGATTTCTTACCTGGAAGTGGCCTGACCTGCAGGAGTTACCGTTGACTGGCGCTGCAAGTGCAGCCCAAATTTATTAGTTTTGATTCCTGCACTGTTGCCTGCGTAAATTAAAATGTGACATTATTACACCCTCCGACAGCTCGCTGGCGACCTTTAGCACACTCCCCCTCCGTAGCCATTATTCAGCATAATTTTCTGGTTTGAGGCAAGTTGGGAGAGTGGGGAGGGTGGTGGGGGCAGGGGGAAGGCAGAGTCCAAATTAGAAACAGATTTAAAGAGCGTTTGCAGGGAATTAGGCAGTGGGCCAGGAGCGCTTGCTGGCAGCATGTGTGACCCCTCTTTAGGGACTGTCAGCTCCTCCTAGGTTTCCACAGCGGATGTTTCCCGGCCAGAGCGCAGCTGGGTTTCAGTTGTCAAACCCACAGCCAAGACATCTGAGCAGGGGGTGGAGGGCCTGCACGCACGCGTGTGTAAGCGCCCAGGCCACATTCACACACACGTGCACCCGCAAGGACACTCCCAGCACGGTTCCACACAGCCACACCTACTGTCCACACACCCCTAGACACGCACAAGCACAGACACAGGTGCACACGCTGAGAACTGGATCAGACACACTTACATGTGTACACGCAAAGACTTGGGCTGTGCCCCTGCCAGCACTTTCTAAGAGGAATTCCAGAGCAAGTTTCTCAATCCACACCCTCCCTCCCCAGACTGGTTGTGTGACCTTGGGTTAGCCCTTCAAACTCTCTGAACTCCTGTGTCTTCAGCCATAAAGTATAATATGGCAGCTGTGACAACCTAAATGAGATAATAAGGGTGAACACCTGGGAGCTCAGGTGTGAGAAGTGGCCAGAAGGATGATGGTAATGATAAGAAGGAAGATGATGAAACTTTGACTCACATCCTTTCTCGAGGGGACCTAAAGCACTTCGCTGATTTGATTCTTACCTCGATAAGAGGGCTGAGAGGCCCTTGGCATCACCCAGGGAGAGCTGGCCAAGGAGCCAGGGGAGAGGCGGGGGCAGGTATTCCCAGTGTGGGCAGCCCTGTGGCTCTTTGCTGCCCAGGGAAACCTGGACAGTGCCCTGCTCAGCTGGCTGCCCAGGGCCCTGGGGCTTGTCTAACAGGGTTCTCAGGTCAGCAGCGCTGCTCTCCCAGCTTTCTCCCTCCTCACGTCCATTGTTCCCCTGCTCTTCACGCCATCCCCTCCTTCACCCACACTCTTGGTGAGGAATATCTCCTTTTTTTTCCTCTCCCTCACCTTCAGGGCTTTCCTCCAGTCAACCTCATTCCCAGAGCTCCACCCCTCCTTGAATGATCCCCAGCTTCTCATCAATGCAACATCTGCCCTTTCCTGAGAACCTATTCTGTACACATAAGCCCTTGTTCTGGGTGCTTTGGGGCTGGGGGAGGGTGGTCAGACGTGGGTTAGGTGCCGCCCCTGCCCTGGGGGTTTTACAGCCCAGTGTAAAACAGCACAGGAGACCAGTCAGGAAATGTCAGAAGAGGGCAGCAGCACTGGATAGACTCTGGGGTGGGGGTGGGGGTCAGAACACAACAAAGCGTGTCCTATTGTACAGAGCAGGACACTCTGTACCAAGTGACCCAATGTGAGGCAAGAACCAGAATGGATGCCACCTGTGCCCGGAAACGCACTTCCATGGGGAGCTGGTTCTGAGGCTCGAAGACGGCACTGCACGTCCTAGTGACCAGTGCCAAACCCCGAGGGATGGATGGGGAAACTGCAAGGAGACACGAGCGTGGCAAGGGGTGAGGCAAAGAAACAGGCATTTCTAGACCTTCGTTTAGTCAACAAATATTGAAGGAACACCTCCTGTGTGCTGAGTGCTGGGAACACGATGATTAGCAAAACTCAGGCCTTGCTTCAAGGAACTTAATGTCAAGTGAGAACAGTCGCTATACAAAAAGGCAATGTTGATCACATGGGATATGGGCTCTGCGTGGTGGTGTGTGGTGCTGGGCTGGTGTGTGGAGCTCTGGGGCACAGAGGAGCCAGTTCATTTGGACAGGAGGACAAAAGACTTCCAGAAGCCATGGACTTAGACGGAGCTGAAAGGAATTCAGGATGGGTGTCAGGTAAAGAGTAAATTGGAGCAAGGGGAGAGATGAGACAAGAGAGATCATCATGGAAGGTCTGCACTGGTTCACTCACCTTCACAGTCACTGGTTCAACTAATATGATGAGCAACCATTTGACAGGTCCTGTGCTGGGTGCTGAGACGATGTTGGTGAGCAAGACAGACACGTGTGGGTTGAACTAAGGTTGTGACAAGTGGGGATGGAGAGAAATTAATAGATTTAAGAGACAATCAAGTTTAATTAGATGATGGTGGTGAGGGAGCGAGAATGATCAAAGATGATGGTCAGGTTTCTAGCTGGATGCTGAGCAAAGGAGGTGCCTCCCCTTGCCTGTAGGAAAGAGAACACCCAAGCGGAAGCATGAGGAGGTGGGGGTGGGGAAATGATGAGTCTGCAATGGTCTTGCCTGTTTGCAGCACCGATGAGACAATGGCGAAACACAGCATCTAAATTGGGCTGTGAGGTGAGAGCTGGTGTCCATCCAGACTGGAGAAGAATCCCAGGTAAAGATACAGGGAGCATTTGAGAAGGTGGCAAGAGATTAGCCAGCTGTCTGGGTCCCAGCTCAGAAGAGTCAGGTTTCGGGCAGAGTTCTAGTCCTAAAAGGGAACTGGAGTACTGGAGGCAAAAACTCAGCTCATTCCACGTGCTTCAGATATGGGGATTATGGTCACAAAACCAAAGCCAGCACCCTTCTGCTGGTGGACTGGTCAGGCCTGGCTGTGGGATCCTTCTGGCTGCAGCTTGCACAGCTGAGGAAGCTGGGAAAGGAGCCAGCACTCACGTAATAGTCTTTCGTGTGTGAGGTCCGTGCCCCACAGGACTCAGCACAGAGCTGGTCAGATAGTAAGTGCTCAGTAAAGGCTTTCCTAGGAGCATGTAGACATTCAGTGGGAAGCGGAGATTCCCAGTGATGAATGCAGCACTGGGCCCCAACCGGGCCTCGCTGAGTTCTCTTTGAATGGTATTGGAGCACCTGGGTCTTTGGGCTGCATTAGGAGAAAGCTCCATTTGCTTAATATCCCCCATAACGATGGCAGCCAACTTCTACCCTTCTGGAGCATAGGTCAGAGGCATATAGCTTACATTCTTTGAAACCCCAGACATCAGCTCTACAACTGAATTCCCTAAAAGACTGCCATTTTAATGAAGTCCAGGCTGACTTCTTAAACTAAATACCCATACATCACAAATTGGGTTGAAATTTAGGGTTTGAAATAAATGAGAATAGCCAACCCAAGATGGAAAGAGACCATCTTCAGTGCTGAAGCTCATCTTCCTTAGGATGGGCCTCCTTTGAATTTCAAAAGTTTGTGCCAAAGAAAAGTTGTTAAATCAGTGAATAGGACAATGTGGAAGGCAAACCTAGAGTGACCGGATCTGAATTTCTTTCTCCTTTAAAAAGGAGCTAGAGGCTGATAACTTGGGGAAAATCCCACCCAGCTGCACTGCAGGACAGCAGGTATGGATGGCCAGCTGTGGGAAGGCCCTGTTCAAAAGTGCATTCCCCGCACATCACGGCGGGACCTGCCCTGCACTGGGGGCTGAGTTGCCCTGGCCATTCTCCACGGCACCAGGCACCAGGGCCAGGGCCTTTCCTTTAAGTCCAGGGCCATCCTTTGTGACACAGCTCCGCTCAGCCAATCCCTAAAGCCAGAGAAGAGATAGCAGACAGGGAGGTGTCTTGCCCAGGTCTTCAGTTCAATGGCGCAAAGCTGAGATAAGAACCCAAGTCTCTGAGTCCTGCTCTAAAGCTTCTCCTCATCTGTGCTGTGAACATGAACGGGGAGCAAACTCAACCTCATCTGCTTCTATTTCTCTTCAACTAAAAAATGTCTTCTTGTCATGGCTATCACTCCAAGGAGTAGATATATCTAGAGCAAATTATTACCAAGTACTTTGTGGATACGAAACGCATATTAGAGAAATGCCAATATACAGAGGCAAGGATTGAATCAAATAAATACATCACACTTCTGGTTCACAGGTAGTGGAACTTTGGCTCGATTACATTTATTTTAAGATAAAAATTGATTTTGTAATATATACTCCCTTGAATGCATCACAGATTGTTTTTCAAAACTTTTTAAGAAAAATAAAATTATTTTATTATCACATACTTGGAGTTTGAAATAGACTTGCATTAAAATATTAAATGCAATATTTTTCAGTTAAGGAACAATAAATTAAATGGGAAAATAGGAAAAACTGAATTACAAAAATATCTCCTTATCTCTTCCAGATGCTGGGGCAGAAATATCTCCATTGGAACCTGAGATGACCTGAGGATGTCACAGAGACATAAAATATGAGGGAAATATAAACAACTAAGAAAGAGACTGAATGTGGCCAATCCGTGCACTAACGTGAGCAATCAAGCTTGTATTACATGCCTGAGAGCCTGTGGTCTCTGAGGGGCTGAGAATAGAACCCAGCCGTCACCGCCACCAGGATGGGAGTGGGCCTGGCAGACTTCCTGCCTTTTGGTCAGACAGACCGCCTTCCTGAATTACTAGGTCTAGGAAGCAGTGGTGACAAGAGTGAGGGGAGGGGGGCAGAAGTTACACGTGTCACCTACTACCCCCACTTGGCCCTCTTCCTAGCTGCTGCCTCACTTCCCCTCTTACAGACCAGTTACCTAATCTGCCACATGCCTAGATGGTATCTGGGATCTCTAACGGCTCTGACATCCCACAATTCTATAACTCAGATACCAAAGCAGTTGATACAAGACAGGAAAAAGCCCAGCCCCAACTCCCAGCTTGTGTGATGTCATGTAAAACACACCAAATGTTGTGGTCGAGGACTCAAACAATAGCTGCTCTGTGTTGAGCATTTAGCATGCTCTCAGCAAGGTGATGTGCCCTTCTATACAGTCACATTTTGTGCCCACATGGCCATGACTAGCACCAGTGGAAAGACAGAGCTTACACAGTTTGCCCAGAGGCACACCAGCTGTCCAACCCCTAACCCCAGTCTCTTCATCTCACCGCGCTGGACACTGGACAATTTCTGGAGGTTTAAGCCTGGGCAAACCGAACTCCCCATCGTTCTCCCACACAATTCCTTACACTGGTAGCTTTTGAAGAAACACTTATTCCCAGCTGCCCTTCTCCCCTGGAGAGGATGATTTGCCTGACTGGAAAGTTCGGAGAAGAACCTACGCCTGTGGGAACCAGCTCATCCACCTCTCAGAAAATGGTGCAGCCGTCTGGACTGGGCCAATTCATCAAAAAGATGATCATTTCAATATGTGCTCAAAAGTCAGAGGTAGCTAGTGGCTACTGTATTGCTCAGCGCAACCTTAGATGCTAACTGGCTGCCCTCCTGGGTCCTGCTTGAAGACTTCCAGGGGTGGAGAGTCCCCACCTTCTGAATCACTCTAGTTGCTTAGTGGGTACTTCTGATTGCTAGAAACATCCTCACACCATGCTGAAATCTGCCTCCTTATAATTTCCCATTTCTCAGTACTAGCCATGCCCTCTGGACTACCTCTCCCCTGTGACAGTTCTTCCAGTGGTTGAAGATATGGAGTACACTCTCCTTGTTCCCCAGTGTCTGGCTCTTCTTGGGTTAAATGGGGCCTGTTATTTCCACTGTTCCTCATGTAACCTAGTTTCTTCACATTTTATGGGCTCACCCTCCATTGGACCCTGGTCTCCCACTCAAGTTGCTTCTGTCTTTCTGAGAGAGTCAGAATGGAACACATTCCACCCAAAGTTTCTCAGTATTTTTAAATACCTATCTGCTGCCTGAGTCACTGCCCAGCACTGGTATTGTTTGGTGGGACAGACTTTCAGGTTTTTTCTCATTTGAGAACACTATATTTATAACTGTCGTGGGCACCTGTTGTTTTTTGATTACCCAGTATCCAATCAGTCTTCCTAATTTAGAAGAATCCGCAAATGGGTGAGCGCTAGGGCCCTACCTCCCTTTACAGAGACCGAAGGAGAGCCACATTCACTTTCCACACCTCAGACTCATGCCTGAGAGTCTGACATTTTGAACCTGACAGCGAAGCACAAAGACAGAGATTGTCAGTGCTTATCTATGATGGCGGCAGCAGTCAAGGTCCCAGGAGAGGCAGGAAGTATCCTGGGGTGATGGTACCATGGGCAAGAACCAGCTTCTGTTGTTTGTAAGCAACATCCCAATGGGTAAGAGAACCACAGATTGATGGTGCCCTGTGAACACTGGTTGCTCCTTGGGCAAGTCATTTTCCTCCCTGGTTCTCTATTTGAGTGGATAGTGTGAGGTCCATCCCAGCTATAATGCACTCAGTTTCTGAGTTTTTAACACATTCTCACAATGATTAACATTGATTACATGTTGAAATAATAATATCTTGGATATATTGAACTAAATAAAATGCATTAGTTGCCCCCACACACACACACACTCAAAAATGATTTTATTTTATATTTTTTGTACTGTTGGAGTTTTTCATTGACTATAAGTTTTATTTATGGAAGATACCAGTAGTCCCCTGCACCTCACCATTATTCATCTTCCCTTCTTCCTTAATAATAGACTTTCAGCTGGGCACATAGCGGACACCTGGAATAAAGACTATATTCTCCAGTTTTCCTTGCAGCTAGTAGGTGGGACCATATGACTAATCATTGCATAGAATGGAGAGGAAAGAGTCATGTGGCTTCCAAGAACCTTTCTAAAGAGATTACATAGTGGACTCTTTGCCTTTTTCTTCATCATTCATCCCTCCATCCTGCTACCTAGAAGGTAGAGATGTTGCCATCTCAGACCATGAAGTCAAGGCCGTGCATAGTGGATCAACAAAATGTAAACTCCGTGATGCCAAGGATTTTGTCTATTTTTATCCCCACTTCTGTAATGTCAGTGCATAATTGGTGCTAAATAAATATTTGCTTTTTGACTGATTCAATAAATGAATAAATGAACAAGTCTGGTCTTTGATACTAGGGAGATGATAGCCCCGGACTATCCACCTGGACTTTTACCGAGAAACAAACTTCTACCTTGTTTAAACCCAAACCAAATCCTAATAAATACAGTACTGAAAAGTCCTATAACTGTTTTATACCACAGAAGGTTTACTTAAAATGTTCAGCTAAACTCAGTAAATCTGGAGGAGAGATCCAAGATGGCAGAGTAGATAAACACTGTGCCTGCATCCGTCCATGAACACATTTAAAATTACTACTAAATTATAGAACAATCAACCTGGAGAACCATCTGAAGTCTAGCTGAACAGAAGTACTATAACTGAAAATGTAAAGAAGCCACACAAGACTGGTAGGAGGGGCAGAGATGCAGAACTGGCCCCAGACTTCCCCATGCAGTTGAGCATCAGGAAAGATATCTTGGCCGTGGAGGTTCCTCCCCACCCCAAAGGCGAAGGACCCCAGCGCCTCCCCCCACAAGCCTCCCAAACTTGCAGTGCTGGTGCCAGGAAGAAGGACCCTCACAACATCTGGCTATGTCAAACAGTGGGGATTCTGACCATTTGGGTGGGATGGAAGGATGCAGGAAACCTAGACATCCTCTTAAATGGTCCACACACAGACTCACTTGCTCACAGGCACTCACCTTGGGCTTCAGCAGAGCAGCAGCGACTTGGGGGACCTCGGAGATGTACAGGGACAGACTGAAGTATGTGGCTTCAGAGGGAGGACCAGAAGACAATCTGCATTTTCCAGTGAGTGCTCCTTCTCCTGTGCGGCCGGGCAGGCAGCCGCCATCTTTAACATCTTGAGCCCACCCCCTACGCTTACAGCAAACCTGAATCTTGTTGGTCAGGTGAGTTCTGTTGCTCTGCCCTGCTGACTCAGCTGTGACCCCACCCCACCAAACTTGAACCTTGCCAGAAGCACTTTCTCCTCAAACAGCCAGCCCCTCCCATGTTGCACTCTTTCCTGGGAAACTCTCAGAGTTCATGAGCACCAGGTGGGTGGCAACTGGCCTCAGTGTGGTCTGAGCCCTTTGCTGAGTCACTCCAGGCTCAGCGATGGCACAAAACCATACTCTAGGTTAACTTGTTGACACAACTCTTCCCACTCCAGTGACTCCCTGAGACCTTATCTCACCCAACTTGTGTATTGCATGAGGCTCTATCAGCAGCTGAAGCTCAAGGGGGCTGGCAGGTAGCAGCAGGATTCCGAATATCCTAGCTTTTTACAGTTACCCCAGGCCTGGTACTGGTGGCAGCTGTACTTAGTTTGCAGCATGCCCTCTCCCATGTGCCTCCAGGTCCAGCACAGGCAGTGAACAACCATGGATTGCTTTGTAGCTCCTAGCAGGTAGCCTCTGGCCAGTCACAAGCAGTGACTGAGCTGGGTCTGCACTGGAGCCCCCCCAAAGGCCCCAGAACCAACATACTTGGCTTCAGACAACAGCAGAGAACCACCCAATTAGCCCCACAAGCGGCACACATAAAAGGTGGTCTCAACAGGAACCATAGCCCACTGGGGCAAATCCCACCTAGTGGGGTAAGCCTCCCATACAGCAGCCTATAAGCTGTGGACGTGGCCAAAACCCACAGCCAGTCAGCCTGAGGGTCAATCCTACCAACTGATATGCCAATAGCAATCAAGGCTCAACTATAACAGGAGGGCACACAACCTACACAAGGGACACTCCTGGAGCACCTGGAGTAGGTGACCAGGGAGATCCTGCCAGGGTATTCACAGGGCACCTACAACATAAGGCCACCCAGCCAAGACCAGGAGACATAGCAGATCTACCTAATATATAGAAACAAACACAGAGAGGCAGCCAAAATGAGGAAACAAAGGAATACATCCCAAATGAAAGAACAGGAGAAAACTTCAGAAAAAGAACTAAACGAAATGGAGGCAAGCAACCTACCAGAGTTCAAAACAATGGTTATAAGAATGCTCAAGGAACGTAGTGAGAACTTCAACAAAGAGATAACAAGCATAAAACAGGACATAGAAACCATTAAAAAAGAACCAGTCAGAAGTGAAGAATACAATAACTGAAATGAAGAATGCACTAGAAAGAATCACCAGCAGACTAGATGAAGCAGAGAATTGAATCAGTAATTTGGAAGACAAGGTAGGCAAAAACGCCCAATCGGAACAGCAAAAAGAAAAAAAAATCCAGAAAATTAGGATAGCTTAAGAGACCTCTTAGACAACATCAAACGTAACAACATTTGCATCATAGGGGCACCAGAAGGAGAAGAGAGAAAGCAAGGGACTGAGAACCTATTTGAAGAAATAATGACTGAAAACCTTCCCTAACGTGGTGAAGGAAGTAGATGAACAAGCCCAGGAAGTGCAGACAGTCCCAAACAAGATGAACACAAAGAGGCCCACACCAAGACACATTATATTTAAAATGGCACAGGTTAAAGACAAAGAGAGAATCCTAAAAGCAGCAAGAGAAAGGCAACTAGTAACTTATAAGGGAGCCCCCATACACTGTCAGTTGATTTTTCAACAGAAACTTTGCAGGCCAGAAGGGATTGGCAGGAAATATTCTATGTGATGAAAAGCAAGGACCTACAACCCAAGGTACTCCACCCAGCAAGGCTATCATTTAAAACCGAAGAACAGATCAAGAGCTTCCCAGACAAGAAAAAGCTAAAGGAGTTTATCACCATCAGCAAACTATTGTTACCAGAAATGTTAGAGGGACTTCTTTAAGACAGAAAAAAAGAATCAAAATTAGGAATTATAAAATGGCAATAGCTACGTATCTATCAACAATTACTTTCTTTCTTTCTTTCTTTCTTTCTTTCTTTCTTTCTTTCTTTCTTTCTTTCCTTCCTTCCTTCCTTCCTTCCTTCCTTCCTTCCTTCCTTCCTTCCTTCCTTCCTTCCTTTCTTTCCTTCTTTCTTTCTTTCTTTCTTTCTTTCTTTCTTTCTTTCTTTCTTTCTTTCTTTCTTTCTTTCTTTCTTTCTTTCTTTCTTATTTGGGGAATATTGGGTTTCTCCAGAGCCCATCAGCTCCAAATCATTGTCCCTCAATCTAGTTGTGGAGGGCGCAGCTCAACTCTAAGTCCAGTTGCTGTTTTCAATCTTTAGTTGCAGGGGGTGCAGCCCACCATCCCATGTGAAAATTGAACAGGCAATCTTGTTGTTGAGAGCTCACGCTCTAACCAACTGAGCCATCCAGCCGCACCCTCAACAATTACTTTCAGTGTAAGTGGATTAAATGATCCAATCAAAAGATATAGGAAGGCTGAATGGATAAGAAAACAAAACCTTTACATATGCTGCCTACAAGCCAATTACTTCAGATTGACAGACACACACAGACAGAAAGTAAAGGGGTGGAAAAAGATATTTCACGAATATGAAAACAAACAAACAAAAATTAGAAGTAGCAATACTTATACCAGACAAAACAGACTTTAAAACAAAGACTATAAGAAGAGATAAAGAAGGACCCAGTAATCCCACTTCAGGATATTTATCTAAAGAAACCCAAAATGCTACTTTGAGGGGACATGGGCATCCATATGTTCATTGCAGCATTGTTTACAATGGCCAAGATATGGAGGCAGTCTGGTTGACCATCGATGAAACTGGATAAAGAGAAGGTGGTACAAATATACAGTGGAATATTGCTAAGCCAGGGAAAGGAAGGGGTTCTTTCCATCTGCGGTGGCATGGATGGACCTGGTGGGTATTGTGCTGAGTGGAGTGTCAGACAGAGAAAGACAGATGCAGTGTGATTTTACTTATATGTGGAATCTAAAAAACAAAACTTACAAACAAAACAGAAACAAACCCATAAATACAGAAAACATCTTAATGGTTGCCAGATGGGACAGGGGTTGGGGTGTGGGTGAAAGAAGGGGAAGGAATTGTGAAGTACAAATTTGGTTGTTACAAAGTAGTTATGGGGGTGTAGGGTATAGCATAAGGAATATAGTCAACCATATTGTAATAACTGTGTATGTTATGAGGTGGGTGCTAGATTAGTTGGGGTGATTGATGGGAGGGGGTTGATTGATAGGCAAATAGGTGAAGGTGAAAGTTCCACCAACACTGAGTAGGGGACTATTGTGGGCTCCCTAGTCTCAGAGGAGCAAGAGAGCCCAGGAGGATTTTGATAAGCCCAAGTGGACAGCAGATGGGACTAGGGACTGGGTTGGGGGTAGAGTGGAAAGGAGCAAACAGGGAGGACCAATATAGACTGGCCCTAGGTGTTTACACGAGCGGCTCTTTCCCAGGACAAAGAGTCACTATTACCCACCAGCAAGAGGGCAAAGAGAACCTCATGTGAATTTTCACCCTTCCAGTTCCCATAGGCTGGAGACTTCATTCTTCATTCCAAACTCACTAGCCTTTGAAGTTGCAGGAGGCCAAGTCTCAGCTGTCGGCCATGTTGGGTTCATGAGTGGTCACACATGACAAGTTCCACTAGAGGCTTCTGCTGCCCAAAGGAGCCCTCTGTTCTGTGACACAAGAGGAATTCTGGAAGAGTAGGAAGACATCCTTACTGGCCACGTCCTTATTCTTGTGGACCAGAAGTCTCACGTTTGCTGTTGGTCAATGGATCCATAATCTCATGCCTGGATATTTCTGGTATACCAGGGAAGCTTCTTGACAGAAAGCATCTGATATATAAATTTCTTTTTAGTTGGAAAAAAAATTTTGTGTGTGTGTACTGTTGGTACAGATTTTCCCAGAACTAAATTTTAAACTGAAAGTGAGTGAAATACCTTTAAAAACTGTGTATAAAAACTCCAGGGCCACAGGTTACTATTGAATGACTGATTTGTGATATCTTAGAGAGGTGGGGAATTCTGGGGCATGAGGAGCAGGGAGCAGGTAACAACATAAAGAACACAAGAATGCATGTACTAAGGCCCATCTGTGAGACCAAAACAGGTGACAGGCAAAGAATAGCAGGGGATGAGGCTGGAAAGGACCATCAGAGACAAGTGCAGAAGAGTTCTGGTTAAAAAACTGAATGCTGGCCTGCTGTGAATGGTGAGCCATTGAACAGTTTAGAAACTGAGCAGGACGCGGCCAGATTTGCATTTTAAAACATAAAGTTAATAGCAAAAAGTAATGCAGTAGGGAGCCACTGGTTTCCGCTACTGAAATAGCAGAGGTGACCAGGCAGGAGAATTGAGAGGAGAGGCTGGTGGCTGCTTTGGTGGCCACTGGTCTCGGGGTAGGAGGAAGCAAGCCTGATGCAGATGACCTTCAGATGTCTGACTTGGGATCTGGGGAGATGGAGACAGAAGAGCAGCTTAGGAGGTGTCCCTAACTCCAGCTAAAAGCATACGTCTGTTTTGGACAATGGGTTTGGGATGCCTACAGAAGAGCCACATGGGGACACTTCCACAAAATTGCCTGGGTTTACATGATTCTACTTTTTCTAGGCTAAGGGATGTCTTTCCATTTATTCTCACAATATGCTCTCCATGTGTCAGAGGGTGAGAGGATGCTGAGACCCAGTCTGGAACCTGACCCTGAGCATAAAGTGGCTTTCAGCAGGAACACTGATTCCTTCCAGGTAGCATTTGCCACCATTCCTTCAGCACTTAACTATGTGCCCAGCACTGTGCCCCAAGCTTTCCATACATTCTCTATCTCACAACAACCCTCTGAGGTAGGTATCAGCCTGTATTTCATATGGGCAAGGTGAGAAAGAGTAAATTATATGCCCAAGTTTTCACAGCTAGAAAGTAGCAAAATTGGCATTTAAACCAGGCCCAAAATTCCCCTCAAGGGGATTATACTCAGCTATATCGTATTACTGCCAGTTGAGCATCGGAATTGAAGCCTAACAGTTCTATAGTGGTTTCACTTGCAAACTCATTCATTCATGTATTCATTCATTGAATTAACAATGAACTCCTGTTATGCGTGGTTCCATAAAAACAAGTAAGTCTTTGTCTTTAGGGAATTCTAAAGCAGAGGTCATCAAACCACAGCCTGAGCACCAAATCTAACCCACTGCCTACGTGTGTGAATAAAGTTTTATTGGGACACAGCCACACCCATTTGTATACATGATGTCTGTGGCTGCTTTTGCACCACAAGGCAAAGTTGAACAGTTGCAACAAAGACCCAATGGCCCACAAAGCTTAAAATATTTATAATCTAGCTCTTTACAGAAAAAGTTGCTGACCTCTGGTCTCCAGTCAGAACCATAGAGGTCATAGACTATGAGAAAATCTAGATGATTAAAATGGCCCAAATCAGGAGCTGCAGGGACGCCAAGGACCGTGACGAAAGCCATAGGCAGGATTCACCCAAGAAGAGGTTTTCAACAATGGGCTATGATGGAGAGATGGGATATTTGCCTCAGACTCCAACTCAGAGCACGTCCCCACGCGTGCCTGTGCCTGAATGCCTACGGTCCAGGCTGAGGTAAGAGACGTCCAGGCACTTGGAAGGTGACCATCCAAGTTCTCTTTCCAGAGCAGCAGTAGTCATGACAGTGGCCCTGCCTCTGCCATTGCTGAGCTGTGTGACTTTGAACCAATCTACTTACCTCCTGGTCCCCAGACACCAGCCATCTCTTACTGGCCTATCAGGTTGTGAAAAACAAATGTGGGGAGGGGGAGAAATACCTGAGTGACTTGTGAAAAATGCAAGTGCTCTGTAAATCCTGGGGGTCCGTTAGGTGGTTGTATGCACTTATAGACTGCCTTGAGGATAATCAAGGCAGTCTATAAGTGCACTTAGAAGCAAAAATGTCAGCCTTGAACGCAAATTTGCCTTTGTCCCCTGCTAAGCACACTCTATTTTTTATTAATTCACTCATGATGTAGCTTGGTAGGTTACGAAAGAGTCCCCCCCTGAGAGAAGTCATTTGTCAAGCTGGGAATGTGTGGACGTCCCACCCCGAGAGACTGCAGCGTGTTTTCCCGGAGGTGGAGGCAGCCTGGAGGTTGGAGCTGGTCTGGGTTTACGCTGGAGGTCTGGACCCATCACAACGGGGACTTTGCATATTCTCTGCCAGTTGGCCCGGCTCTGCTAGACACTGTGTTCCCTGCTCCCTCGACCTTCCTCCAGGAAGCACCTCTTCTGGCCCAGCCTTGATGATGCTTTTCCGCTCATACCCTTGAACCCACATCCGCAGCCCAAGGGGGAGCCAATCTCCAGCCTTGTCAGTGCGGACGCTGCACCTGGCTCGCCTTTCTCCACCCTGGGCCAAACCCTCAGACGCAGGAGAAACCAGAGCTCACTCAGCTGGCCAGCACCCGGGCTTCCTGTCCAAGTGTTTGTGGCTGGGCTTCCTGCTGACGGAAGGGCGGCTTCAGTTCTCCTCTGACATCCCAAGAGGTGGCTCCCAGGGCCCAGGCCACCAAGCACGTCCAGCTGGCACCCAGCGCAGGAGCCCAACTGCACTCCATGCAGCTGTCAGACGACATTCACAGGGACGCTGGGGTCACGCCTCCAGAGCTATAAAGGGGATTCCTTTGGGGAGAGAGGAAGCTGTGAATCAGACCAGAAACGCAGGAGCTCAGGCTTGTCCTGGGCAGATGGCCAAACATGCCTCACATACACCCCACTCCAGACTGACAGACCCCCTCGCTTCACTCAGGTCCAACTCCCTTGCCATCTGCAAGCCTTCACCCTACGTCCTTTGGAGAGTCTCCCCCACACAGCTTCCCGCTGTCCCAGGAGGACTGGGAACAGGGCCCAAGCACCCGGATTACCACCCACCCTGGCTCTGACCTCATGGCCTTGAGGAATTTAACTTCACAGAAAATCAGCTTCCCTTTCATGAGTGAAAACTGGAGAATGAGAATGTTTTCGGAGCATACCTCGTGTATTTTCCCACATTCAAGGGCAGTGACATAGGAAATGGGGTTAGATTTGTTCTATATAGCTCCAGAGGTCAGAACAAGCATTATATAAACGCAGAATTCAATATAAACAAGGAAAAACTTAGCCACAAAATAAGCTGTCCCCTGGGTAGTGAGTATCCTGTTCCTAGAGGAATTCAATAGAAATTGTTTGCAGAGACTTTAAGTGCTAGACGGTAGTTCTGTCTCCGTTACTCTCACAGCACCAGCAACCAGCAAGTGCCTGACAAAGAGTGAGTGCTCCAAACATTTGTGGGAGGGAGGGTGGGAGGCAAATAACAGAGGATGGAAAGGATCATATTTGAGAATTTTGGAGAGTTTGGACCGGCTGACTGGAATCCAATTGTCTTTGACTCTACGGTTATAAGACAAGGATTGCAGGTGCCCACTCCAAAGGGAAACATCCCTTCCTAAACAAGACTGAGCAGTTCTCCTGACAAGATGTGCACTCATAGGCACAAGCCTTTCTATCCGAGTGCTCTAGAGACTACACACCCCCTTACACAGACTTTGTCAGTCACTTCTACCTGAAGTGACCCTGAAAAACAGAGTCCCCATTGGAAACAGGTGGAGCCTGAGGCTCAAAGAAGTGACTTTTCTGAGCTGAGACTTACCCTCAGGGCTCCTCATCCTGAGTCCCGTGTCCCCTTCATGGGCATGTTAGTCTGTCCTATTGCCTGCCATAGAGCTTTCTGCCCCTGGCCACTGATATTAAGGTCTAACAGGAAATGTGGTGCTTCATTGAAAGCAACAGAGGTTCCCCTATCCCTTGGAAAATGCACAGGAAACAGGTCTTTTTAAAAAAAACCATAATATTAAAAGATCCTCCCAGCAGGAGAAGGCTTGGGCATTACAGGACCCAATAGAGGATCTGGGACTATTTCCAGAGCAAGTTTCCATTTCAGGGCCAGCCCTCCAGATCAGCGTCTTAGAAGGCTGTGGTCTTTTCCAAAGGTTTGACTTGGAGAGTAGGTGGGTCATTCGCTTGTTTGCCCTCAGATCCATGCCCGCCCCTCCCTTGTCCTGCTCTTTCTCACAGGACGCCTGCAGGCTACATTTGGTGTGGTTGGTCACCCAGCCAGGATCCAGGGGGCGGAGGAGGTAGGAATCAGTCTTTCTCTTCCCTTCCTTTACCTGGAGGGTCACCTCTGAGGTCCCTCTTCCTGCCAGAGAGCCTCTGCCAGGGTTCCATCTCTCTCCAGGTTCTGCAAACACCATCTCTTCTCATTGACCCTTAAGTCCAGGAATGGTGCCATTTTCCTGTGGCTGCTACTCTCAACGTCGCCTTTCACCCAAGTCTGCCATTCCATCTCTTCCAATACCTTTATAACTAGGTTCCCTCTGCTAAGGTTTCTGGAATGAGTTATATTTTCTGCCTGGACTCTGACTGATTTCATGTCAACGTGGGTCTGTTGAGACCTAGCCCGGAGAGGGTTAACCAGATGGAAATATGGGACAGTTCTATCTTGATCACCCTCAGAAAAGTCAAAGAGGAAGGCAGGCCAGGAGGCTTCCAAGGGAGGACCAGGTCTGCAGTGGCCTGGGGATGAGGAAGCAGGCCAAGTGCACCTGTGACTCTGCATAGGAAACATAGGACTCGGAATCAGCCCAGCTGTCCCACCCAAAGCCCGTTTCATTAGTCCTGGAATCATTCAGGGCTACGACACAGTCAGTGCTTCTCACACGCGTGGGCCAGACAGCGTGACTCAGCCTCTCAGAGCTCTGAGCAGGCCAGGTTTCCACGTCCACGTCACCTCCATCGAGGTTGGAGAGGAGGGCTCCCTCAGCGACAAAAGCAAAGAAAGCAGGTGTCTTTCTTCCCCACTCCCAAACCTGCGGCATCTGGGACTCAAAGAGAAGAGAGTCACAGACTCTCCCTTTTCCTCCCCGATTCCAGCCCGAAGACCCCTCACTCTTTTAACAGCCTTCCCTGGGCAGGGACCCAAGAGGAGTCTGTGTTCTCTGAAAATATTATTCATGAGCACAGATACATTCTGGAGAAAGGACGAAAGCTGAGCCTCACCTTCAGAGTGAGGTGAACCTACTACACGCTCAGCGCTGAGCTCCGTACTTTCACACATTTTATGTCATTTCATCAGTCTATAATAGGAGAGAATCAGACCTCCCAAAAATCCATCAGGCCCCAGTCACTGTATCTGTGTTGGGTATCTGCCAGTTACTAGGCATTTTGCAGAGATGAGTGAACTATGGTTCCTGCCTTCCAGGAAAGTTAAGAATCTGGGGTCTGGACTCAGCCAGACCTGCCTGAGTTTGAATCCAGGCTACAGCAATTAGTAGTTATGTGACCTTGGGCAAATGACTCTTGCCCCTGAGCCTTAGTTTCCTCATTTATAAAATGGGCATAATAATGCTCTTGCCTCGAATTGTTCAAGGATTCATGTAGGCAACAAGATCAGCAAGTACCCCGCACACAGTGAACACTCTTCAAGAAGTGTTGACTATTATTATTTTTTTAAAATTAGTAAAACTGGAATAGGTGCACAGCCCTGTGGGAACATCCAGGGGTGAAAGTCTTTTCGAAGGCTGTCCCACTCGTGCCTCTGTTAACACTGCGAGTATATATCATAAAGCCTTCTGGCTCCAGAATAGGATAAAACATGGCTCTTCCTCATATTGGACGTCTCCAACAACCTGACCTCAGAGGCGTCCCATATGCCCTCAGTCCCCTTGAGAGGCCCTGCTGCCACCCCTCTGAGTTGCCGGATGTCCGCTGAGGTCCAAGGTTTGGAGAGTTTCCGGGACTGGTGGGGTCACACTGTGGCTGGGCCGTGCCTGGCAGCCCCACCCTTCCTGGCAACCAGGCCTCCTCCTCAGTCTGTGAAAGCCTGCCAATGCAGGCAGGCGGGGATGTGGGCAGAGGGAGACGGAAGGTCCTGCTCGGATGTTTGCCCCAAGGGAAGCCTGTGGGGGGTGAGGGGGGGTAGGACGGGGAGGTGGGAGGAGTTGGGCAGGCTGCTACCGCCAGGCAGAAAATCCTGTCCCTAGAAGTGCCAAGTGCTCCTCCTAGTGGGGAAGGAATGATTCTAGATCCCATTTGGCTGTCCTCCCCACACCCAGGAAAGGTAGGCCATCTTCACCAGGCCTAATATTAAGTGATGGAAATATCGGTCCCATTTTACAGCAGATCACCATTGAAACAGGCTTTTTATATCCAGTTCCCACAACTGGGTGATTTTTCGGGCAGCGTATTTTCAATACCCCATTTCACAGGTGACAACATTGAGTCAGTCTCCAATAATTAGTCTATGGCAGAGCTGGGACTCAAAACCAGGTCTTTTCATTCTACTTCCCATAGGTGTTTTTTTAGTGCACTGCCCTCAAAATCGGCAAAGAGAGAGCAATGGCCACTTTCTTGTCTACTGTCTACCCTCTGCACCTCTACTCCTCACACAAAAACCACACCATCTTGAGAGCAGGACGGCTTCTTTTCTTTGCCCCTCAGTCACAAGCACCTCAGTGTCCAGTGCCTCTCTAAACTCACCCCTTTCCTGCAAGATCATCCAGCTTTTTCAAACCCCACACATCTCAAGATTCGTCTTTCCTTCTACCAGCAGACCTATTTCACTGTCCTCCAAAAGAAAAAGGCTTCTGCTCACTGTGGTCATATTTAGAGCTCAGGAAGTCTCCTCCCAGAGTAACCTTGACAACACACAAACTGTGCTGAGCCCAGACAGTTCAAATATTGAGGGAAGGAGGCAGCGGGGAGTGACTCTGGCCCCCCACCCCCGTTGCCCTGGCAAAGACTGGTTGGAGAAGGGCCATTTTGGAGCCACTTACTCATCAAGGAGGGGGAGGTGACCCTTGCCCTATCTTCTTCCCTGAAAACAAAGTGCTTCCTTTGAGCTCTCCAGAGACTGGCCTCCTGCTCTGAATGCGACCACAAGCAACTCTTGGGATTCCCAGTTTCTGGGGGATGGGGGCCTGGTTTGGAGACTCAGCTGCCACTGGCACCTCTCCTACAGAGCAGGGCAGACGAGGTGGGCCTGGGATGCCCATCCTGCAGGGAGGCTCTCACCGATCTGGGAGCCAGCTCTCCTCCCTGGGCTCCAGGAGGAGGATGGCTCACGCTGCAGGCCACCCGGATCTTGCCATGGGACAGAGCTGGGCCTGGGCTCAAGAACAGGACATGCAGGCAATGAACTGTTTTCTGGGAAGGCAGCCAGTCCTCGTGCCCTCAGGCTTCCGGGCATTGAGGAAAGTGACAGAGCAGACACCCGCTGCCACCCTCGGTCGGCCCACCCCAGGCCCTGGCTGGCGTGCACACCCTGATTCTGGTCTCTGGGCCAAAGCATTGCAGCAGGAGGGACCACACCACTCAGCCTCTCCCTTGGCCACTGCTTCCCAAACTGAGTGCTGCTGCTGTTGCTGCTGCTGCGTGGAGGGAAGGAGGGGCGTGACCTGAGGCCTCAGGGCCGTGATCCCTGTGCCCCAGAGCACAGGATCCATCCAGCTGTTTCATTATCGGCATGTCTTAGCTCCCCTGCTAGGCTGAGCTGTTCCAGGGCATAGGAAAGCCACCTGATTTGAGCTCTAAACAGTGGGTGCTCATCCCTTGTAATGTTGCCATCTTCCTGTGGGACCACTGTTATGTTCATTTCACTGAACTCCACTTTCCTTAGCTGTACTATGGGGCAGTAACTCCTGCCATACCCAGTTCTCTAGTTGCTCAAAGCCTTAGAGTGAGTGTAAGATGCCTGTGAAAATGCCTAAGGCACAATACTTACATGAGGGCTTCTTGTTGTTATTAAAATCGTATTGACCTGGTTTAGAACTTCTGTTTTTCACCTGAGAAGAAAATGAAGGGAAAATGAACCGGAAGAGTGTGGGTCGCTGGCCGGCAGACTGAGCTCTCCTCAGCCATCCACCCTGCGGCTGGAGTAGCACCCATTCCAGGCCCCTTGGCTGACAGAGTGGGTGCTTGCGGCCGAGGGCAGGATGGGCAGAGCGCTCCCGAATGGAGTCCCAGTGTGTGATTGCAAGGGGTCGAGAGCCCACCTCCATTTCCCACTTGTTGGAGTGGCTAGCCTGCCTCTTGGAGGCCTCCAGGGGCTCTCCTGCCCCTTTTCTCCGGCTATGCAGTGCGCACCTGGAAGCCACATTTTCAGAAAAGTAATGGAGCTTGGTCAGCTGATGAAGGGGGTCAAAACCAGGTCATAGGAGAGACAGCTGAAGGGACTCAAGCAGCTCAACCCAGATGGGAAGATCTATTCTCCAATAGTGCAGGGCAACCACAGGCTAAAGGCTTGGACCTTCTCTGACCCCAAAGGGCCCTACAATGAACACTGAGAGGCAAATTTTGGCTACTCTAAGAAAGAACTTTCTGAAAGCTGAGCTATCGCACAAGGAATAGACCACTCACGGGCAGTGAACCCCTGATCACTGGAGGTGTCTATGCTCAGACTGAGTGAACACAGTGGAAGGAGGGGATTTTATAAAGGGGATGAGGAGCTAAGAACTTTAGGGGATCCTTCCTTCTTCCTGGGGGTCCCAGGATCCTATGTTCACCACAGGATGTGAGCTTCTCCCTGGTATTAATTAGCCAGCAGCCCCGAAGAGGGTTATTCGGAACAGAAGTGCGTGGCCAGAGCATGTTGCTGGTGCCGCCCACAGTGCTGCACATATTGTACATATTATGCACATGTAGGAGGGGCCCCAGCGTCTATCAGGACAGGCAGTTTAATGGGTTATAAACAGTTCTGTTCCCATGTAACCTTCTGTTTACACACAAAAGAAGTGTATTTCTCTCCCCTCACTATGTAAATAGAGCCCACAGAGGCTCCTCACTGCCACAAAGCATGTGGCCTTTCCAGTGCCAGGAAAAACAAGTCCGCGCATGAAAATAACCCACCCTGAAACGTGGCAGGCCAATTGTTCAGGGCTGGGTGGTCCCCTGGTTACCACACACGAGTCTGGTGCGTGGCGTTCACTGGCCACCATCCACACTGCAGGCACCCTGAGTCAGGAGGGAGGAAGGTGCTGGGTAGTGGTCTGTTTCTAAAGAGGCTGCCAGTGATTCTTGAGACTGGGACCCCTGAGGCTGTCATGGAGCTTCCTGTCAATCCAGCCACCCCATCAGCCCAGAACCTAGGCCAGCAGCCGGCCAGCTGTAGACCAGCTGTTGGCATGAGGAAAGCCAGCAACCAAGAGTCACTACAGTTGAGGAGCAGCCTTCATCTTAAAAGGGGCCCAGCGCAGACCCCCAGGAAAGTGCAGCTCTTAATGGAAGGGTGCTGGCTTTCTTCAGGCAAATTAATGTCGATGGAGCAGATGATGTTTTATCTTGTTTTCATCTGTACCACAGCAGCCGTGTATGGGAATGGCATGGCTTTGCAAGGCTAGGGATGGTCAGATGTCGCCCAGAAAAAGTGAAACAGAGTTCCCAAGAGGAACTGGAGTCCAAGAGTTGGAAAGCATCCTGCCCAAGGCCTGGTCCACAATAAATCAGTGGTAGAGCCAGAGCTAGAGCCCTATCTCCTGAGTCTCCATTCTCTTTCCATCAAGCCCAGCTCCATGTGAATTGCAGGGTTAAGGAGGAAAGATCATCTGACACCTGCTGCCTCTGTGACCTGCTCGATGTGGTCCTTCCCCTCCCTCCTCTTCAGACCTTGGACCATGCAAGCTTGCTTCTTCTGCACACCTGCTGTGCGATCAATCAATCCATCAATCAATTGATCGGTCTGGAGGGCACTTACCTAGCTTCTGTGGCTGATCTCAGTTCAAAAGTTGCCTCCTCCGGGAAGCCTTCCCTGACCACATGTTCTACATCACTGCTCAGTATTAATTCTCTGCAGAGAACTATCTGCTGTTTTATTGTTTATGTACATGTGTATTTATATATGTGTTTAATCTGTCCCCTCCCAATAAAATTTGAATACTAGTAGGGACCAGGCTGGTGCTTAACAACTATGATTGAATGACCAAAAGAGAGAATTTCATTTTTAATTGCCAACAGCCTGTAGTTGGTGGAGATTTGAATATGTGTGGAGACATTGTTAAATCTTACGTTTTGAATACTGTGGGAGTCTCCCTCAGGTGACTCAGGAGGTCCCTGCACCCCTGGCCAGCACCTCTAATATAATCGGAGTGCTGTGCGTCCAGAGACCCTGATATCTCACAGGAAAAGAAGCACAAAGCACTTTCTTGGTCTCTCGATTAGCAAATGGGATTTTCTGAAAATAACCCTTCTTTGTTTTCCCTCTCACTTACAGAAGGAAAACTCAGGAGATGGGGTTGACAGCCTGCTCCCCCCCATCCCCCGCCACCCCCTCCCATAATTGCTTCCCTCCCTTCTTCCTCTCCCATCCTGAGTATTTGTCATTCTCTGCTTGTGGCAAATTGCTTTCCACCTTTGAAAACCAAGAATGGTTGCTCACCAAGACAGCCTGGAAGTTTTTGCAAGCAGGGGGTATTTAGAGACAGAAAACACTATTGATTACTCCCCCAATAACAGTGTCACTGAAATTCAATTTACTAAGAATTTGTGGACAGTCTGTGAGGCCACAACGGTCCTGGGCATCCTGGTGACGTAGAGGCCGGTCCTGCCTTTGAGGAGCTCTCTGGCCAGTAAGAAAGAGATTATTGTGACTCAATAAATGTTTTCTTAAGCACTACTAAATGTTCAACACTGGGCGGCCTACAGTGAATAAGGAACAGGCCTGCCCTTAGGCAGTGCATTATCATGTGGAAGAGAAATCCCTGACAATTTCAATGCTCTGTTTTAGGTTCCATGGAAGGAGAAGTGCAGATGAGCAGAAATGGGGCAGGTGCTAAGGGAGTAGACATGGAAGTTAAGCTGTCAGAGAGAGGTGGAAGTTTCCCCAGGACAAGGTGTGGGGGTGGGTAGTTGGATGGGAAGGACTTTGGGCAAAGGGAGTCAGGTGCAGACGTGGGCATGTACTTACTGGGTCCAAGGAACAAAGGGGGACTCCAGTGGCTGGAGGAAGGAGAGAGGGAGCAGACAGCATGAGACAGGGCTACAGAGGCAGGCAGGGAAAGCACAGAAGACAGAGAGAGGCTGGAAGAAGAGTTGCAGAATGGTAAGGGGTCTATTGCAACAAAAAAGCTAGGGAAAGTGTTAAGGGGGCAGTGAAAAATTTTAGATTTTATCATGTAAGCAGTGGGGAACCCAGGAAAAGATTGCTGGGCGGGGAGGGGAAGCTGGGAGATGGCAGTGGGGCCATCAGTCTGAAATCTGTTGCCAGGGTGCGAGACAGATGACAAGGGCCACAGCTAAGTGGCAAAGGGTGAGGGGAATTGACAACTACAATAAAAATAACATGGTCTTTCCATTCCTCCTCCCACGACAACATGAAGACCCCATTTCAAATGCCATCTCTGACCCCATCCCCAGATCCTTTCCTCCATCTGCCCTGTCTCACTGCTCCCTGACTCACAGCTCCCCAGGGGAGATGGTATCAGAAAACAAGAGCTTCTGGAGAACATGTGCATTCAGATAGAGGGGAGGGGGAAGTGGCCTGAGGATCTGGGACAGCTTATCCTGAACGCAGAAGCCCATGAAATGCCTCCCTGACCCAAAAGATTTCCACAGCCTCCCGTGACCATGTTTGTGCATAGATAATCACGTTACCTGAAATTCCAGCCACTGGAAATGAACTGGAGGAACAAACTCCTCTTCAAGAAAGTCCATTCTGACGTACACATTGGGGAAAAAGTAGTTAGTAAAGGAGGGGATCCTTGGGCATGGGGAGACGCAGTTGGTTGTGAAACACCTTTGTTCTGTGAGAAAGAGTGTCCTTGTTCCATCAGGTGATTCATGGCCCTTTGGTTCCTTGGTCCACTGGGGAGGCTGGATTTGCTGAGCTGGCAAAGGGACAGCAGACGGTGACAGAAAGAACACAAGGCTGTGCAGCTTTGGAGCCTGGGTTCCAGTGCAGACTCTGCCCCTGCATGAGCCCCTTTCCAGATCTGGGCCTCAGTTTCCCAATCTGTAAAAATGGGGTCAGAGCAATTGACAGTAAGATGCCTCCTGTCTCTGACCTTTCCTCTCTAGGTGTCTGTGGACCAGTTCACCCACCAGGATCGGAGCAGGGGTAGGAACCCCTGTCTGCTTCCACCTTCTGGCTGGAGCCTGATGGTCACACCAACTCCATTTGCCTTTTCAACACTGTAGTGAAAAGGAGCAAATTTCAGGCACAGCTGCCAGCGAGCAGGTAGCTCAGGGTATATTTGATGGGAGAAAGTCCCTTCCCAGCCGACCTCCCTACCTGTTGACGTCCCCAACGGGACATGTGAGGTTTCAGTGGCTGCTGGTAGCAGCTGCCCTGAAGTGGGTCTGGCCAATTCCATCCCCTCATCACTTTCTAATTGGGCCTTGGATGGCTTTCAGGACTTCCCGACTCTCAACATGCTCACTGCCAAGACCCCCACCCAGCCTGCAACCTGAGGAAGGTGCCAAAGGCCTGCGCCAGGGAGGCCAGCACCCGCTGACCATAGGCTGCCGGGTGAGCACAGCCCAGGGAGGACAGCCCTGGCAGGATAGGTCTCTGGGGAGAGGAAAGAGAAGCAGGGGGGCTGCCTCAAAGGCTTTGTCTGTATTTCCTGGGACAGGTATGGAAACTGGGCTGGAACATAGCTAAGAAAGGCGGGAAACAGTGATGGGAAAACAAGTCACCTGGTCAGAGAAATAAGGAGGGTTAAAGTCAAGGAAACTGGGCCAGGCAGGGCAAGCAAGAAAAGGAGTACCTCTTGCTTCCACCTCCAAACTCCCGTCCCTCCCCCAGACTCCCTGAGTCTTTCATGCCTACCCCTACCATTCCTGACACCCTCCTTCCAGCCTCCACCATCCCCTTCCCCAGCCACTCCACCCTAATCCCACCTCCCACCCCAGCCCTGACTGAAAGCTGCGTGCGGGGGGAGGGGGGAGTCACTGGACAGTCTTTGGGTAAGCCTCAGGATCAAACACCCAGCAAGGGGTTTAGTATTCCTTCTTCCCTTCTCCCTCAAAGCTCCCGGGAGGAGTAGGAGAAGCCGATTCAGCCCAGAGAGCTGGGCCCTAAAGGCTTCCTGGCACCCTTGTTACCGCCCGACTCCCCAGCACCAAGAAGCCCAGTCTAACACACAATGGCAGAAATGGAGCCTGGGGGGCGGGGAGCAGGCAGGGTGCTGCCCCCTGAGGAGGCATTGGCCCCAGGCCCCAGCTGGGTTGGCAGCAGCCCTTCTTGGCTCAGACAAACTCCCTTGGAAACCAATCTCTACTACTCACTTCTTTCCTCTATTTGGCTGACAACCGAGTCAGAGATGTTGGCTTGAATCCTTTTTTTCTTTTAAACTTCTATCCCTTTTTTTTTTTTTTTTTTGCTTTGAAAAAAAAATGTTTTGAACCAAGACGTAGTGCAAGGCTCTTTCACGTCTTAAAATTTCTTTAAGAAAACAATGGTGCTCACAGGAAAACTGTGACAACCCTGTGTTTACACAGCACTTCACTATGTAAAAGTACTTTGGGCAGGTCTTTGCAATAGCCCCAAGCAGCAGGTGAGGCAGATATCCTCCCAGCTGCCCCAGGTCGATGGCTGGTCAGGTAAGGAGCCAGGTCCTGGGATTCTGGCAGAGAAGAGCTGGGGCAAGTTCCCCTGAGGCCCCTCTAGGCAACAGCAGCACCAACGGGAAGGAAACCCTCTAACTTCTTGCCTGGGGCAACCTCACCTATGGGGGCGCATAGAGATGTAATCAGAGCTGAGGAACTGCCTGGTGAGTCCCCACTGGGACAAATCTCATATTCCTCCTCCAGTCCTCCCATCTAAAGGGAAGGGTAGTGATGGGGTTACATTTCTTGAGCACCTACTGTGTGCTCTAGCAGTCTGCCAACATTATCTCATTTTACACGTGACAGCAACCTTTCAGGGTTGATATTAACTCCCTTTCCTAACTGAAGAAAAGTGAAGCCAGAAAGATGAAGTCATTGCCAAGGCAACACAAAGGAAGATGTGGAGGCAGGATTCGAATATCGGTCTTTTTGACTCCAAAGCTCACGCCCTTTGTGCCACCCCTGTGTCACAGTCTCCCGAAAGCACATGGCCTCTACAGAGTTCCCCTGAGGAGGGAGAAGCCCCAGAGCACAGAATGAACATAGGCACGTCGTTCAATGTGGCTCTGAACAAACCTCTTCCTGGACTCTCAGGCAGGCAGCCCCATGCCTGAAATTGTACCCACTCACCATGTGAGCTGCACCAGTCCTAGGACAATAGGAATAACAGATTCTACTCTAGTCTAAAAACTCTTTGTTGAGTCCCTTTCATGTGCCTCACACACAGCTGCCCGTAGGAGCCAGGGCAAACCTGGACCATACTTGATCCTTGCCCTCATCAAGCTTCCAACAGGAAGTGAAAAGAGCTTCAGAATGACACACTGGCTTCTTCTGACCCTGTTGCCGTAGGTGAAAAGAGGGCATAGGAAGATGGAGGGGCTACAGTCACATCCACTCAGGAGGTTGGAGTCCTTGCTGGACTCAGCAAACTCCTCTCCACAGGCGAGCACAGGGCATCCTGTACCCCATTTTCCTGCCTGGTCCAGGGCCTCTCAGGGGGAAAGCCCTTTAAAGCATAACTGGCAGCATGAGTTTTCTCTCTGCCTCCCGTACGCTGGGGCACGTGCTTCCCCCACAGGAACATATGCTCCCGGGGCTGGGCTGGGCATTACACAGTCTCACCTCTGAGGTCTGAGAGGTAGGGGTCGCAGGTTTGGGAAGCCCACATGTTGAGGCAGAAAAACCCTCTGAGTGACTTCAATTCCGTACTCAGTAGAACCAACTGTGCACTATTCATTGTGCTGGGCTGGGAAGGAAGACAATAGGTTGAAGACCCAGCCTTCAACGGGTTCCCAGGCCACCGGGCAAGCAGACTATCTCTGGTCTGAAAAGTTAAGGGGCAAGAGAAGGGTACACAGGGTGTTCTAGGGGTCCTGGTGGATTCTGTTTGGGGTGCTCAGGGAAGGCCACATGGAGGCGATGACACTGAGAAGGGGTGAGAGGGTTTTAACAAGGGGAGTTGGAAGAAAAAGGGTCGGTCCTACAAAGAGAAATGGTCCTACAAAAAGAGTAAAGCAAAAAAAAAAACCAAAAAAATGCTCCAAGCCCTGGCCCAGTTCCACTCCAACTGGTAGGCTCACTTACCTTCTTCCTGAGGCGACTTGCTCATTTGTGGGACGGAGAAAACAATTCTCTGACCCTGGGAACCATCTTGTACACACTCCCCTCTCATCCTCAAATCAAGACTCTTCTTCCTGTCACCTCAGCCACTCCTCTCCCGAACATATCCTTTTGGAAACTTGACACAGAACAAAAATAAAACATATAGCATAAATGCCGAGACAGCCCTTAACTGTCAGTTAGGGTATCCTGACATTCTACAGACAGGGAAACTGAGACCCAGTGTTATTGCATGACTTGCCCAGGGTCACCCAGCCAGTGACTGGCAGAGCTAGGACCAGAAGCTCCTTATCAACCAGAGCCCTGATGACATGGTTGTGACGATCACATCTTTGGATTTTCTTCTCTTTGGAGGAAGAGGGTCAGCCTTTCCGAAGCCGAGCCCCATCCTCACCCTCAGGGTAAAATCAGGCCCTTGCTTTCTCTCCCATTCATAGCAGCTTCTTGCATCCACCTTGTCCTGGTGTCCATTGCTGCCATGTGTCCGTGAGTCCTAACCAGTGTTCACGGGGTCCAGCTATGGACGTCAGTATCAAGTTAATGGAACCGTTCCAGTCCCCAAACCAAAGGCTCTAGAACCTGAAGAACCCCCAGCCTGTCTCACTCCTGGGACCCTGTCTGTCCTCACTGTGCGACAGAGGGCAGAAGGTGAAGCAGCTTCTGTGACCAAGGCGGCCAAGGAGTCCGGGTGACTGGAGAGGGAGGAGATGGGCATGTGATTGGGGGCATCAGGGACATCTCACAAGACCCCCATGTCAGCAGTGGAAGCCATCGTGCCTGCGGCTGCAGGGAAGATAGGGCTAGGCGATAGAGGTGACACCCAGGGTGGTATTTCCAGGCTGCAGCTGAGTCTATCTGTCACGTGGGGAAGAACAGCTGTTAGGGCTGGTGGTTCATGCCAGCAACTGTGTGTCAAACTTCCGGTCCTCCCTGCAGGCTTTGTTTAGATTCTGATCACATCTCCCACTGTGCCTCCGCCCTGGGTAACTGGTGGGGCTCTTCCTCAGGGGGCAGGCGGTTAGGAGAAATGCTTTGGGGAGAATTCAGACATTCCAGGCCTCAAAAGAGAGCTGCAAAGCCAGGAGCTGGCTGCTGTTCAGTGTCTCGGCCTCCCTCTGAGGGCAGTTAGGGTGTAAAAGTAAACAGACATCTGCAGACGTGCTTGCAGCGCACACTTTCTAAGCTCCCTCCAGCTTGCTTCTCCCCTTTGATTGACTGACGCTTCCATCTGGTTGGATTTCACAGGACTCAGGGTCTGGAGTCTTGTTTTGTTCTCTTCTTATGGGGGAATAGACTGAGTTATGAACACTGGGTCCCGCTACCTCTGGGAGCAGAGGAGGGCCCTTATGGGCAGGATCCACATGGTACTGAGAGAGACTCCTACCTGCAGCAAATATCACAGAAACCCAGAGCTGGAAAGGACCGCCCAGACCACCTACTGGGAGCCCCTCACATTATAGCTGGGGCTACTGAGGCCAAGGTGAGGAACTGCCCACTCACAGAGGAGTGAGGACACTGTGTGGACCCCAGGCAGGTCGGGGATGGTTTCCTCTGCTTGGGGGGAGCAGTGGTCGAAGCCCTGGGGAACTGGCTCCATAGAGAGAGTGGGGGGGGGGGTACAATAAGAGAGGAAGCCGTGGGAGGCTCAACCTTACATTGTCACCTTCAAAGTCCGCCAAAGGCCCTGCTGCACTTCTCCCACTGCATCACTGTCCCTAATGGACACCGTATGAACTAATGGCCAGTATGCACTTTATTTTGGCCAATAATTGCCACTTCCTCCCTCAGAAACCATTCCTGCATCCAGCAGGAAACCAATGGACCAATAAGAATAACATCCTGGCTTCTTCTGACCTCCTATTGTAGTGGGTGAAAACCGGTCAAGGGAAGAGATAAAGGTGGATGGTAAGGAGAAAACTGGGGTGACAGGAAGACCCCATCCAATTGAGGGCTCAGAGAATTGAGACTTGCTTTTAACCTTCTCTCCAAAGTTTGCTAACAACCAGGCCAATCAACAGTGTTTAAAAGCTCCAAATTATCAAACAACAGGAGGAAGCAGAGCCAGAGTTCTCTAATGGTACTGAGTACCAGCATTACCCTGGGAACTTGTAAAAATGCAAATTCTTAATCCCCTCCCCCAGATTCAGAAGGACTGGGTGGAGGGCCCAGCAACCTGGGCCCTCATGTCTCCAGGGTTCCAGACATGAGTGGGGAAGTACCGCACGCTGAGTACCTAGGACCTGAGAACCCAAGAACGGGGGACACTAAACTGTTATTAGCAGCGACATCTCAAGTCCCTCATCAACAGCAATGCTGTACAGCCTCCAGGAGCACAGCTGCCCAGCTCTGTGGTATGAAGAGCCAGGAGACCAGCCCACAGTGGAGGTGGAGAGAGCACCAAACTCCAGGCCCTGCCTGGAACACAGTGTGTTCCAAAGTGTGAGACTGGCCAGAGGGCTTGGGTAGGGTAAGGTCTGGGGCAGAGCCAAGAGGTCAGAGGTCTGGGGCTGTGAGCACAGAGCAGGAGACAAGGGGGTGAGCTGGGCAATCAGGAGGGTGCCATGCACAGCAGGCCTGGGGCACAACGGACATATGGCTGAGCGAGGAAGGCAAGATTCTCACTAGTCTACGCAGGCCATTCCAGATGTAAAAAGAACACCATCGAAGAACTTGGAGAGATGTAAATAGCGACGTTTCATGATCATCAGGTTCCCTTTTTTCTATAAACTTTGCTTAAGTCCATAACAAAAAAATAAACACAGGCAAATTACACTTACTTCACACAGTCATTTCTGGGTGGTAAGATCTGTATTAAATTCAAAATTCATATGCGTGGGTTGAACTGCCCACATCAGCCAACACATGAGCAATGTGGGGGGGGGCAATGTGGAGGTTGTTACCCTCTCAAACAGCCCCATCAGTGATCCTCTGTCCCCCACAAACCCTGCATCCCCCTGCTATGTCCTCACTGCTCAGAACAGAAAGACCTGAGCTCCTAGGCAGGCAGAGTTTTGCCAGATTAAATTCTTCTCATCCATTAGTGGGAAATGGGAGCGAGAGGAAGTCTGATGTAGTGGAAAGAACACTAGACAAAAAGTCAAAATATTTGCATTCATTTTCAGAACCGACTTGTCATTTGTGAAAATGGGTGAGTGACTTTCCTCACCAGAGCCTCAGTTCTCCCAACTGCGCAATGAAGAAGTGCTGCAAAACAAATTACTCCCAAATGGTGCAGCTTGTTATCTCAGCGTTTCTGTGGGTCAAGAATCTGGCAGTAGCTTTCCTGGTGGTTCTGGCTCAGGGTCTCTCCTGTGGCTCCCGAGGTGACTGTTAGTATGTCCCCTAGGGCTGCCGTCAGCCGAGGCTCAGCTGAGGGAGGAACTGCTTCCAGGATCACTCACATGGCTAGCGACAGGCTCAGAAGACTGTCCCCAAGCTCATTCAGGCAGGTCCTGGCAGGTCTCAGTATCTTACATAGGCTGCCTCACAACATGACAACTGATTTTCCCCAGAGCAAGTGATGAGAGAGAGAGAGAGAGAGAGAGAGAGAGAGAGAGAGAGAGAGAGACAGAGAGCGACAGAGAACCCAAGACAGAACCCACCATCTTTTTATAATCTAACCTTGGAAACGACATTTCATCTGTTCTGCCATATTCTAGTCTCTAGTGGGCTGGTCACTAAGTCGAGGCGATACTCAGGAAGAGAGTAATTGAGCGCTACATCTTGAGGGGAGTCATATCAAAGAATTTGTGGACTCGTCTGAGAACCACCAGAGGAAGTTAGACCCAATGGTCCCTAACATTTCCAGGTCTGTGACTATGGCTCCCTGACTCCTTGGCACATTAGGCATGGTGGACATAAAAGGACCAGAGGTGTCTGCTGCCCCTTCTCTAGGTGGGCCACATTCTTTTCTCAGTAGAAAGGACCTGGAGAATGAGAAGGTGATCTTCTCAGAGGGTGCACAGGTCAAGAGGGCTGTGATTTTCTTCAGTGGCCCGGTGCCTTAGAGTATCTTCTGAAAGAGTCTGTACCCCAGTGGACAGGACAACTGACTTGGGTGCCCTCCTGCTGCAGACAAGGAACAAGGTCTGGCCACCTCAATGGTTTGGGTCCTGGCAGCTGGATATGGAACCCTCTCTAACCCACAGCAGGGACAGGCTGGTCAGGGTAGGCTCCAGGTTTCTCTTATTTTTCCAAAAGAATGGGGAGGAGAGATGTTGCAGCATCAGGGGATGAACTAGGAAGGACAGAGTCAACACTCTCCTACCAAGAAAAGAAGGCAACAGAGAAATCATCCAAAATCAAGTATTATTATATTAAGAAGCCCTGTAGCCTCAGGTCAATAGCCTAAGCTTGGTGTTAGATGGATCTGGGTTTGACTACTGACTGACATTACCAGCTATGACCCTAACCGCTCTAGTCTTGTTTCTGTAACTACAAAATAGGCACAATAAGAGAATTTATGTCATAGAGCTGTGAAAATTAAATAAGATAATCCATTAAGGCCCTTAGAACAGTGACGAGCACATAATTAGTACTCATGAGCAATAATATCCACAATATTAGGATTACAAATGACATCAAAGTTCTTCTAGACACCCAGCATGGGAATCTCCTCCAATTTACCATGATAGATGACCGAGGATTCTCAGGCCACTGCTTGAGTACTTTGAGAGCCCGGGCACTCACTACCTATTCTGGCAGCCTAGGACCACAGTGCTGACCCACAAATGAACAGCTGGAACTAGACCTGGAGCCATAATCAGTCTCTGTGTGGCTGCCTCCTTCACCCCCATTCCTTTTGCATCCCAACAGCAAACAACAGTTTTGAATTTCAAACAGCCCCCTAACATATCAAAGGAGAAATTAACAACAACAACAAAAAAGCACCCTCAGGGTGCTTAGGTATTTTTATTTTAGGTAAAATACTTCAGTGGCCCTTTAGGTAAAATAGAAAAGGGCCTTAGGTATTTTTATTTTAGGTAAAGTCTCCTTGGTAATCCCTAAAACATTTTACTTATTTTCACTTGCATCTTCATTTTAGAGCCAAAGTATAATGGAAACATTGGGTCTAAATACCTTTGTGCTAAGGAGACAGGTAAGGAAGATGTTTGTCCAGAAAGCTAACTAAAACAGGTCAGACTGGGAGAATGGGAGTAAGAGGTGGGTATTTGGGGTGGGAAGGTTGTTGTGCGTGTGTTTATAACTGGAAGGATACGTGTGTATACAAACGTGGGAGTCAGTGGCATGGTTGGTGTGTGTGTGTGTGTGAAGGAAATGCATTAGGTGATTGTGGAGAGAGGTGGAGGTAGGTGGGTGTGTGTATGATGTGAGGACCATCTTGAAGCTCTCCAGCCAGGGTACAACGTTCCCTAAATGCAAAACAGTTACAAATTCCAGAGCACATTTCTTTTCATGCCAAGTTTCCCACTCCTCTCAAGAAGCTGCATTTATTGGCCAGGATTTGAGACTTCTCTCATTGAGACCTCGGGAGACACATTCCAATGGTGAACACAGAACACAAACCGAAGAAATAAAATCACACAGAGGGTCTCAAAGGCACAAGGCAGGAGGGTGACACTCAGGAGAAGGTACAAAGGCTCCAAGTTCTTCAACCCACACCTTTTGGAAAGAGAGAGTAGGGTCAACACCTCCTCCACCCCAAATTCCCAGTTTGAATTTTTAAAATCAACCCTATAAGCAAACATCTCCCACTCTCCATCGTCTGAATGAAAGGTGAAGATCAGAATAAGGAATCTTTGTGTTTTCTTAGGCATTTTAGCAAATGCAATGAGGACATTCAGATTTGATTTCCCTGTTTTGTACACACACGTAAGTCGCTGCTAAGAGGATTACTTTTCCTGGAGCAGCATCCTTCCCAAAGGCCCCAGTCAAAGGAGACCCTTGTTAAACAGCGTTTTCTCTAATTCCTCTGGCTTTCTTCCTTGCCTCAACAGGCACACATCTTGCCTATTCCTAAATCCACCCACCTCATGGACTTCGGGATAAAGATGGTCCGGGTGCTCCATTCTCCTCCTGCCCCTGGTTCTTTAATGAAGCTGGAGATGAACATTAGTGCTTGGTTCAACAGCATCCGAAAGGAAAAGGGCAGCCTCATCGAACCCTCGATGCCCCCTCGACGCCCCCATAGAAAAATGTAGCCTTTTTGCCTCTGCTCCAGTGAATAGCTTTTCGAGGGTTTTCATTAGGGCCTGGGTCTGCTGGTGCAGAAAGCCTCACAGATGTTGACATTTTTTCATCCCTGGGTTAAGATGTCTTCCATAAGCTTTTATTCCTCATTTGTTACTTCTTTATTATCCGGGAGGTTTTGCCGCCTCCCTCTTCTCATTTCTCTGAAGAGAGCAGCAGTAGCTGAGCCTGTCATTATCTCGGCCCTTTTCTCTTGCCTCCAGAGGCAGCCGGGGCCTCGGGCCCCATTGTGGGGAACAGCAGGTAGCTGAGGCAGGCCCGGTCACTCCTCAGACCCTTTTGTGAGGCAGCCCCCTCCTCCCAACAGCTTGGCTCTGGGGATGTGAAAGGTCAGGGGCATGCCAAGCTTCCATACCTGAGCTTTTGTGTGGGGCCGGAGGAAAATGATTCTAGAAGCAATTTCTTGGAAAGTAGCTTAGGGACTCCCTCCTCCCTTGTTACTATGCACAGCTGTACCATACCCCTTAGGGCTAGGGGTGAAGGCAGAGAGAGTTTAGTGTAGATCATCGATACCCAAAAATTTCCTGATAAAAAAACATCCTACCCAAAAGATACCTCATAGTTGAATTCAACTTGAAGCCTGAAGTCTCTGAGATGTTGAGAAAAGTGTTTTGTGAAAAATATATAGAGTGTTCCATTGTTTTTAACTATCCTTTGTCCCTAGTTCCAGCAGCCTAGAGCCTACAGTTAACCTCCATTTTCTCATCTGTCCAATGGAGATAATATACCTTCCACTGCACACTTCACGCAGTTCTTCTGGTTAGTCCATGGGTCCAGTGAGGTACTGTAGAAACTGCTTGGCAAACTATAAGATTCTATACAGTATCCTGCCCAGCAATTACTGTGTGGACTCTGACTTGAATATAAGCCGTCACATGACACAGATTAATTTTTCTAAAAATTGTAGAGCAGAAATACAGACAGATTTAATAACCTTAAGGCATCTGATTCCAAGCCCTGTTCAGGCTTGACGCCCTGAGGGTAAGGGTAGGTATTAGGGTGAGCAGGCTTGATGGTGGTAAATCCCCTGGAGCTTGACGCTATACCCCTTAGAAGGCAGCTCAGGGAGGCCAGCTGGGGAAAACCGGTGTGTGCGCCTGTGTAGGGAAAGATAAAAAAGGGCCCAGGGGTGCTCACTGACCACCAGCTTACTATTAGTGAATTACAACATGACATGAAGGACACCAATGGGAATCTAAGCTGCCTTGTGGCAAGTAGGGGACCTCTAGGCTGCTCAGATCTTGCCCCAACTGTTGATCCATTTCTGGATATCACATTTTTAAGAAAGTTAGGTAGGTACAGGAGGCTGCTGACGAGTAAGAGATCCCAATCAGGAGAGGACTAGAAATCCCGCACTACAAAGACTGGTTGGAGGAGAGAGGCTACCTCCTCTACTTGAGAGTTCAGTGACATTTGTGGAAAAAGGGGAATGGGCTCATTCTGTGTGGCCCTGAGGAACTGGAACCGAGGAGTGAAAGCTGAAATGAAGACATTTTGAGTGTATCAAAGGAAAATATTTTAAATGGTCAGGATTGTCTAAAATGGAGTGGGCTCTTTTACGAAGTGGCTAGCACTCTGTGATTGAGGGTAATCCACCAGAGTGGGATTTGGGGAGAAGATTTATCCCCCGAGCATTAATTTAGGGCTGACTCTGTGTCTGGCCCAGCAAGTTCTTTCTAATCCAGGAATTCTTGCATTCTTTGTATTTATTTAAAAATATATCATTTATTTTCTGGTGATCAAACATAGTCAAATTCCACTTCTGGTAATGTTTGAGTAATATCATATTTAGTGAACAAAAGCAGGTAGAATATGATGGAGAGTCCATGCTCTCAAGAGAAAATTCTCATATTTGCAGCTTTTATTTGAGGCCAGACGCAGTTGGTACAGTATGTACAGTGGTGAGGCAAGGGGGTCAGTACTGGTGGAAAAAAAAAATATCTCTGGCCTTGGAACCAAGGACACTATGAGAGTGAAGAGTAACAGGGTAACTTCTTAAAGGAAAAGAGACAGAAAGAAGATCCTAAAATTCTGTCTGTCCACATCTCTGTCTGAACCCTGAAGCAGCACATATACACAGAGAAGACACAAAGCAGCTAAACTATTGGAGAAAGATCTGAACTGATTGGCATTGCTGCCTAAGAAACAGTGTTTATAGTTTGAATCCAACAGGATAACTGCCTGATAAAACAAAAGAAATAACATCCATCAGAAAAAAACACTAAAATCCAGAATCTGTATGATTTAACACGCATATTGTCCAGAATATAACCCCAAAGTACTCAATATACCCAGAGCTAGGAAAATAGAACACATTCTCAAGATAAAAGAACATCAGGTAAGACAACCACAAGATGACTCAAATGTTGTAATTAGCAGATAAGAAATTTCAAGCATGTATTCTAACTATCTTTGATGAAATAAAAAATATGCTCACAACGAAAGAATAAATAGGAAAACTCAGCAAAGAAATAAAAATTAAAAAATGGAATTCTAGAATCGAAAAATACAGTATCTAAAATTATTTTACATTTGATCTTAGCCAAAAGGCTGAAAAGCGATCTAAAATTGTTTTAAAATCACTAGATAAATTTAATAACAGAATGAAAATGGCAGAAAAAAAGAGGAAGTGAATTTGAAGGTGAAACAATAGAAATTATCCAATTTAAAGGACAATGTGAAAAAAGAGTGAAAATATAAATATAAGTTGAAAGAGCCTCAATAGACATACATGTAGTCTCAGAAGAAGAGGAGAGAGAATGAGAAAAACTTTTTTGAAGAAATTAATAGCCAATATGTTCTCAAATTTGATGAAAGATATAAATGTACAGATTCAAGATGTTCAATGGGCAACACGCAGCATAAACATAAAGAAAACCTCATTAAGTCAAATGTTGAAAGTCAACAACAGACAGAAAACCTTGAAAGAAGCAAGAGAAAAATTACACATTATATGCAGGACAACAACAATCCAATTAAGAACTAATATCTCATCAGAAATAATGGAAGCCAGAAGAGAGCAGAATATTTTAAGTGCTAAAATTAAAAAAAAGAAAAAAAAATCCTGTCAACCCAGAATATTAGATCCAGTAAAAATATTCTTTAAGAATCAGAGAAAAGTTCAGGTAAAAGAAAACTAAGCAAATTTTTCGCCAACAGACTTGCACTACAGGAAATGGTAAGGAAGTTTTTCAGTTTGAAAGGAAATTATACCAAATAGGAATGTAGATCTTCAGAAAAGAAAGAATATTAAAAATGGAAAATAGGGATGAATACAAAACTCTACTTTTTGTCCTCTTAATTTCTTTGTAACATATATGACTGTGTAAAACAAAAACTATACCACTGCCTGTGTGGTTTACAACAGATGTAGATGTAATATTTATAATAACTAAGGCATAAAGAATGAAGGGGCATAAAATTATATGGTTGCAATTTTCTCCATTTTGTGTGAAATATTAACTAGACTGAAAATTTAAGAATATATTACATTACAGTCCTTAGAGAAACCATGGGAAAAATTTTAAAGAAGCATAGCTAAACTTCAACATGGAAATTAAAATACAATTCTACAAGTTACCCAAATAATCCAACAAAAGGCAGGCAGGCAAGGAAGAATGAAGGTGGAAAACAACCAGTGGAGACAAAGAAAACAAATAATGAAGGTGTAGGCCCAAACACAACCATACTAATAATTATATTAAGGTTTAATGAACTAAACACTCCAAGTAAAAGGCAGAGTTTGTCAGAATTAATAAAAATAAAGCAAGGCCCAACTATTTGCTGTTTATAAATATATATGAAGATAAGTATATATATATATATATATATATATATATATATATATATATACTTAAATATAAAGACAAAGATCAGCACAAAGTAAATGAATGGTAAAAATATTTGCCATTCAGACCATAATCATAAGAAAGTTTGATGGGGCCGGCCCGGTGGCTCAGGCGGTTGGAGCTCCGTGCTCCTAACTCCGAAGGCTGCCGGTTCGATTCCCACATGGGCCAGTGGGCTCTCAACCACAAGGTTGTCAGTCCAACTCCTCGAGTCCCGCAAGGGATGGTGGGCTGCGCCCCCTGCAACTAGCAAACGGCAACTGGACCTGGAGCTGAGCTGCGCCCTCCACAACTAAGACTGAAAGGACAACTTGACTTGGAAAAAAAATATGTGCTGGAAGTACACACTGTTCCCCAATAAAGTCCTGTTCCCCTTCCCCAATAAAATCTTTAAAAAAAAAAAACAAGGAAAGTTTGATGGATTATATTAATATCAGATTAAATAGATATCAAGACAAAAAATTAAAGAAAAAGAGACATTTCATAATGATAAGATGATCAATTCAACAGCTTCAAAATATGTGTGATAAAAGTTAACAGAATTAAAGGAAGACATGTATAATTCCATAACCATAATTAGAGATTTGAACACCCCTATCAATATGAAATAGAACAATAATTAGAAAAATATAGAAAATTTGAACATCTGAACCACTTTGACCTAATTGATATTTATAAAATGCTACATCCAACAATTGCAATAACACATACTGTTTTCAAGTGTACATGGTTTATTCATCAGGAATCAATGATACGCTAAGACACAAACAAATGTCAGCTAATTGAAAAAAGATTAAAATCATATAGATTATGTTCTCTGATCATAGTTGATTTAATTAGAAATCAATAACAACAAGATGTCAAGGAAACTTCAAATATTTGAAAAATAATACATTTTTTAAATAGTCCATGGGTCCAAAATTAAATATGGGAAATGAAAGCTATTTTTAAATGAATGAAAATTAAAATAGAATATATCAAAATATATGGCATGCACTAAATGAGTGTTCACAGGAAATGAATAGTTTTAAATGCTTATATTATAAAAGAATAAATAATTTAAATCAATGATCTAGGTTTCTGCCTTATAGATTAGAAAAGGAAGAGCAATTAAAAGCAAATTAATTATAAGAAAGAAAATAATAAAGATAAAAGCAAAAATCAATAAAATACAAAATGGACAAAAATTGAGAAAAATCAGTGAAACAAAAGCTGGTTTTCTAAAGAGATCAATAAAATTAACTTCTAGCTAAGCTAATCAAGAAACAAAGAGAGGAGACACAAATTTTCAATACCAGAAATAAAAGAGATAATATTAGTACAGATCCTACAGACATCAAAAGGCTAACAGGTTTGTTTTTTTTTTTTAAATAACTTTATGTTGATGTATTTGACAACTTAGATAAAATGGATAAATCATTATAAAACAAAAATTACCAAAATTAACTCGAGAAAAAGTTAAAAAATTGAATAGCTTCATATCAATTAAAGAAATTAAACTTGTAAACAAAAACTTTCCCATTAGAACATTTCAGGCCCAGGTAGATTTACTGGTATTCTATCAAGTATTTAAAGAAAAAATAATGCCAATCCTACATAAACTTTTTCAAAAAACTGAAGGGGGAAGGAGCACATTTCCAAGATGGAGGCTAAAATTACCCTGACTCCAAAACCAGACAAAGAGATCACAAGAAAAGAAAAATGCAGACCAATATCCCTTATGAGCAAAGACACAAAATCAAAATTTAGACAATAAAATTTAGCAATATATAAAAAAGGATAATATATCATGACAGTGTAGATTTAATGCAGGAGTGAAAGACTAGTTTAAATTTTAAAACCCAATCAATGTACACCATATTAATAGAATAAAACAGAAGAATATTTGATCATGTCAATAAATATAGAAAAAGCATTTGACAAAATCCAGCACCCATTGATGATTTTAAAAGTGCTCCAAAAAATTGGAACAGAGGTGAACTTCCTTAACTTGATGAAGATGTTTTTTAATCTATGGCTAACATCATATTTCATGGTGAGAGACTGAATACTTTCCCCTAAGACTAGGAACAAAGCAAGAATGTCCACTCTCACCACTGCTATTCAACATAGTACTTGGAAGGTCTAGTCACGGCAATAAGGCAAGAAAAGGAAATAAAAGGCATACAGATTGAAAAGGAAGAAATAAAAGTCCCTCTATTTTCAAATGACATCATTGTCTATTAGACAATCCCAAGTAATCTACAAAAAAATGTTTTAGAAGTAATAAGTGAGTTCAGCAAGATTGTAAGATATAAGATAAACATACAAAAAACATAAAAACATATGCCATTTATAATCACTCAAAGAAATAAATACTTAGGTATAATCTAACAAAACATGTATGAGACTTGTATGCTGAAAACTTCACAATGCTGATGAAAGAAATCAGAAAAGTCTAAGGAAATGCAGCGATATATCACATTCCTGGATAGGAATCCTCAACATAAAATATGTTAAATCTTCCCAAATTGATATATAGGTATAACAAAATTTCTATCAAAATCCCAGCAAGATTATTTTGTTAATATGATCAAGCTTATCTTAATATTTACATGAAAGGCAAAGGAAGTACAATAACTAAAACAATTTGAAAAAGAATAAAACGGGAAGAAAAAAATCATTCTACCTGATTTTTAAGATGTATTATATGCCTACAGTAATCAAGAGTGGTGGATACATCAATCAATGGAACAGAATACAGAACCCAGAAATAGAGTTCTGTAGGGCCAACTGATTTTTAACAAAGGTGCAGAACAATTCAATGAAGGAAGGATGGCCTTTCCAACGAACGGTGTTGGAGCAAATCGATATTCAAGGTAAAAAAATAAAAAATAAACCGAAACCTTACATCTTTTACAAAAATTAATTTAAATGGATCATAGATTTAAGAGTAAACCATAAAACTATAAAACTTTTATAAGATAATATAGGAGAAAATCTTCAGGACCTAGGGCTTGGTGATGAGTTCTTAGACTAAAAGAATAGTCTGTAAAAATGACGAATTGGACTTCATCAAAATTAAAAACTTTTGCTCTACAAAACAACCTCTTAAAAGGATGAAAAGACAAGTTATAGATTGGGAGAAAATATTTGCAAATCACATATTTGACAAAGGACTCATATCTAGAATATATAAAGAACTCTCAAAAATCAACAGTGAAAAAAACAAACAAACAACAAAACAATCCAATTAGGAAATGGGCAAAAGACATGGGGAGACATTTCACTGGAGAGTATATAGAGATGGCAAACAAACTCATGAAACAATGTTAAATATCACTAGTCATTAGAGAAATACAAATTAAGATCACAATGAAGTATCACTATATATGTATTAGAACAACTGAAATTTTTTAAATAGTCACAATACCAAATGTTGGCAAAACGCAGAGAAACTGAATGCCTCGTGCATTGCTGCTGGGAATATAAAATGGTACAGCCACTCTAGAAAACAGCTTGGCAGTTTCTTTAAAAACTAAACACACATTTGCCATACCTCATAGCAATTGCACTTCTGGGCATTCATCCCAGAAAACTGAAAACTTATGTTAACACAAAAACCTACACATGATTGTTCTTAGCCACTTTATTTGTAATATCCAAAAACTGAAAACAACCAAAATGTGTCTCAGTAGGTGAATGGTTAATCCTGGTATATTCTTACTATAGAATACTGCTCAGCAATAAAAATGAATGAACTATTGATACCTGCAACCATTTGAATTGAAATTAAGGGAATATGCCAAGTGAAAAAAAAGCCAAGTTCAAAAGGTCACATACTGTATGATTCCATTTATATAACATTCTTGAAATGATAAAATTATAGTAATGGAAACAGGTTAGTGGTTGCCAAAGGTTAGGGATGGTGGGAGAGAGGGGAATGGCTGTGATTATAAAGAGGTAGCGAAAGGGAGATCTTTGTGGTGATGGAATAGTTCTGTATTTTGATTGTGGTGGTGGTTACATGAATATACACACTTATGGTAAGATGACAGACATACACATTGTACCAATGTCAAATTTCTGGTTTTAATATTATACTATAATCATGTAAGATGTAACCATTAAGGGAAACTGGGTAAAGAGTATATATGACTTCTCTCTGTACTACCTTTGTAACTACCTGTGAATCTTTCATCATTTCAAAATTAGAAATGTAATAAAAAATCTATTGTATTTCTATATAAAAGTAAAAAACACTTAGGAAACAAAAGTGTTGTTGTTTTAAAAAACTCTATTTAAAAATAGTATAAAAAATATACTCATTTAAAGAATACATTTAAAGAAATGTATTACATTTCTTAAGGAATACATTTAAAGAAAGATGTGTCAGACCTGCACTCTGAAAACTACAAAATATTGTTAAGGGAAATTAAAGAAAACTTAAATAAATGAAGAGGTATACCATGTTTATAGATTTTAAGACTCAATATTATTAAAATGTACATTTTATTCCAAATTAATCTATAGATTTAATGTAATCTCAATCAAAATCTTAGCAAGCTGTTTGGAGAAATGGATAAGCTGATTTAAAATTATATGGAAAAGTAAAGAATCAAAAATGGCCAAAATAATATTTAAAATATAAACAAGTGTTAAAGAACATGCGTTACCTGATTTCAGTAATCAAGTAATCGAGACTGTGTGGCATTGGCACAGTTATCAACATACAGACCAATGGAACAGAATAGAGTCCTGGAATAGACTTGCACTTATATAGTTAACTGATTTTTTTTTAATTTTTTTTTATAAAAGTGCCAAGGTACTTTAATGGGGATGGGTAGTCTTCTTAAGAAACAGTACTAGATATCTGCATGGGGAAAAAAATCTTAAACCTTCCCTCACACCATATACAAAATGATCAAAATAGATCATAGACCTAAACATAAGAACTAAATGATATTTCTAGAAGAAACATAGGAAAAAATCTTTGTGATATTGTGTTGGCAAAGATTACCTAAATATAACCTAAAGATTACACACACACACACACACACACACACACACACACACATTTCATCAAAATTAAAAACTTTTGTTCATCTAAGGACACATTAAAGAAACTGAAAAGACAAACTACAGACTAGGAGAAAATATCTGCAAAATATATATCTGGTGAAGGACCTGTATCCAGAATAAGAAAGCAAACAATGCAATAGAAAACGGGCAAAAGGTTTGAACAGACACCCTACCAACAAAGATATATGACCAGCCAATATGGACATGACTATTCATCAGGGAAATGTAAATTTAAATTAAAACCACAGTAGAATACCACCAGTTCTCCACTAAAATGGATAAAATTGAAAAGACTGTCAACACCAGGTACTAGCGAGGATGGAGAGCCACTGGACTCCCACACATTCCTGGTGGGAATGTGTAATAATGCAGCTACTTCGGAAGCATATTTGGCAATGTCCTACAAAGTTAAACATACCCCTATCATACAACCCAACAATTTCACTCCTAGGTATTTATCCAAGAGAAATGAAAATGTTATGTCCACGCAAAGACTTGTATGTGAATGTTCATAGCCGCATATTCATAACAGCCAAAATCTGGAAATAACCCAAATGTCCATTAATTGGTAAGTGAACAAACAAATAATTGCAGTTATCTTATGAAATACTACTCAGCGATAAAAACAAAACACTGATACATGCAAAAACATCGATGACTCTCAAAAACACTCTGGTAAGTGAAAGAAGTCAAATAAAGAAAAATACTGTATTATTCTATTTATAAAAAATTCTAGAAAAGGGAAAATTAGAATGACAAGATTAGCAGTTGCCTGGAACAGGGGGTCTAGGGAGGGTACGGACTATCACGAGGCATGAGGGAACTTCAGGGAATAGTGAAAATGCTCTATATTTTGAGTGTGGTAATAATGACATGATTGCACAACATTGTCCAAAACTCATCAAACTGCATCCAGAACATGTCAAATATTATTCTGTAAGTAACACTTCAGTAATAAAATACTTCAAACTAAAAAATTTAATATAGTCCGGGATAAGTTTTTATTATCATGAGCTATCCAGGGCTACCATACTGAACTGAGCCAAACACAAGAGAACAAAACACAACTTCACAATGAGTAGATCCTGCATCCTTATCTCAAGCTTTCTGAAATATTGAAAAGGGTCAAAGAGGCTTGTTTACTGCTCTTATGAATCAGAGACCCCACACTAAGAACTGCAGGAAGAGATGCTCTCCCTGGTCACAGCGTTCTCTGATAGAAAGTGTAAATATGGAATTGAGAAATAGGCCCTTTGCCCCCGGATCCTTGCCAGAGGATGAAGTTTGTACCTTCTCATGCAAGTAAACCAGTAGGGATTAGGACACAATGGGTATTTTGGGAGGACTCAGCAAACGAATGCCTTATTTGGGCATGACTAAAACACTTAGAAGTCATAATTGCTCTTACATGTAAATTGCCAACTACATTAGAGCCGTTTTTCAGATTTTAAGGAGTGGAGAAAATTCAATTCAACATTAAATGCATAAATTACTGTGCACCATCAGCGGTACTAGGGACCGGGTCACTAAGAAAACAAGCATGGTTTCTGCCCCTGAGAATCTCACATAGTAGGGACGGGCGTGCTCACAGCGAATGCTGATACAAAACAGACTGTATTCGGACAGGGCAAAGGACAGGACAAAGTTTCACAAGAGATAGTCTGTTCTGACTGGGTTAGACGTTTGAAGACTGTGGCCTCACAAAGGAGGTGACATTGCATAGGACCTTAAAGGATGAGACAGATTTAATAAGCAGAGAAGATGGAAAGACAGTGGCAGAGGAAATGGCAGAGGCAAAATCACAGGGCAGGACCTCATGGGATACTTGGAAGAGCCAGGCGTATTTTGATGGGGCCGGGGTGTAGGGACAGACAAATGGGAAAGTAAGGCATGAAGAGCACTATGTCTCCATTTTTGCTGTTTACTGTCTGATTATCTCTGTGTCCGGGCACCAGTATCCCAGCCTTGCCTATGCCCATAGGGCTGCCCCCTCAGGAGACAGAGATCAGCAGGGCACCCATACCGGTTCATTCAGAGTGAGTAGCCAGGTGTTAGCTCTGCATGAAGGGTTCTCTTTTCAGCCAGATTATTTGTGACATTGAATCCATAGAGTCAGGTCCACAAGGCTGTAAAATTTCCCCAGTGTGTTCATTCAGGCTCTAGGTGAATGGGCAAGAATAATCCTTCATCTTTGTGTGTGTATGTGTGTGTGTGCGTGTGTATGTGTAGCACAAGCCTATCTAGCACCTTACACTTTATTTGCAAAGCACATTCTCACCTGTTAACCAGCTGATTCTACCATTGCTCCATGAGTTAGAGAGGCAAAGAAAGTGTACCCCACTTTATAGATGAGGTATACTTTTATAGTGGCTGGAGCTGTCACTGGGCTTAAGGTTGATGTCCCTGTTACAAAGTGACTACAGAATATGCACATAGTCTGAAGGGTAGGAGAAGGAGTGATTTATTGGCCAGGTCTCCATTCCACTGTTTTTAGGCTGCAAGCCCTTCATAAAAATGTCAAAAAGTCCAATTTCCTGAGGACTTCAGAAAAGTTGATTTTGACCAGATCAACAAGAAGACATGAGTGTTGTCATATTTTCTGGCTTTTCCTGCTAATGACTATGAAATTCATGTTCAGTAATCAACCTATTCTCAGGTAGAAATGCTGTTATATTAGTGCTAATTAACAACTCTCCTCTTCTCTTATCCCTCTTTGTGACATCAAATCATAGAGCACTGATGGCTGGAAGAGCTTTAGAGGCACCAGTAATGTGGTTTTAGAGGCTTTTTCATTACTGATCAGATATGTCATCACATTTACTCGTAACCTATAAAATAGTTAACAGCCTGATCATTATCCCCATCTTACAAGTGCAGTAACTATAAAAAAAGAGGTTAAGCCAACTTCTCCTCATCACAGAACTAGGCCTTCAACACAAGTCTCATGACCCCCAATCAGTGTTGGATCAACTACATCAAACTCCCTCTCCCCTCCACCCTGCAGATTATATGTAAATTGCAACATCCCTGAATTTCACAAACTGGGAAATGAAGCTCAGATAGGAACAAAGATCTGCCTGGATGGCATTCTGGAGAACTCCCTGCCTCTTGAGGGTGGTTACAGGCTAGCCTTATCTTAACTTAAATATGACTCCAAGCCAACATCAAAGGGAAGGGGACAGTGTCCACCTACCCATTCACGGGTAGTTGGCCACATTGTGCTGTCCTGGCCACAGCCGGCCTGGCTCTAGGGCATTCTCTTAAAACACAGAATAGCATCTCCCCCTCAGCCCCAGCTCCTGCTGTCAGGCGGCTCTGAAGCCAGCAGGCTGCAGCCTGAAGTGGCTCCCAGCAGGAGCTGGACGAGGCCGACAAGGTTACAGGTGCTTTTCATCCAGCCTCGCAGGAGAGCACCAACTTCCTGCTGCTAGAAATTTGTCTGCAAATTTTTGTCTTCATTCAAATCGATGCATAGAGGCTTGGAGACACCGGGGTGATATGATAACTTGATTAAGCCCCAGGACAGATGACACGGTAGCTCAAAGGCTGTGTGCTCTCCTCCTTAACCTCTCCAAGGGAGACCGCAAGCTTTGCTGGTAATTGGCCCATTGTCCCTGCTCCCATGCTTCCTTCAGAAAACTCCTAATCACCATGTCCCTGGGCTCCTCTCTGGGGCAGCCTTAAATACTGTCAGACCCATCAGACCTAGTGAGCTGTGAAAAATACCTGTGCAATGTGACATACCAGAGCCACAATTTGAGAGCCCCAAATGACCCTTCTGGGAAACAGTTACTCAGTAGGATGCCCTTCCATCCTCCAGCCCAGATGTAAATTGCAACACATTTAGGGATGAAAGCCTGAGATGATTTTGTTTACAGATGGGTTCAAACTTTTAGAATATTTCGTTCTCTTGGGGAAATATCCTCCCGAGCTTTCATTCCTATCCGTTTCTGTCCCCTGCAGGACTACACATTATTTGAGAGTGTTTCTGATCAACCATTTCCTGGTACTCCGGTATACACTGATATGAGGTGCCTTGGGTGAGTCAGTGTATACATGTCATTGCTTCTGGAACAGGTGCAAGGTGGGAGTCTGCCAAAGGAGGGAAGGAGGGCACTATGGAGGAATAAATGGTGGTAGTTTTTTCCCCACTCTGTTTTAAAATCTGCCAGCCTTTGTTCAGTGAGACTTAAGGCGTTTTACAGCGGAGAGGGAGTTCAAAACCAACCTCCTCAATCCATTTTCATTAGGATATTAAAGAAAGAAAATTGCCAGCTCAGCCTCTGAGGTGGGTTCTATTTGGTGAACGTCAGGAAAGGGAGGCGTTAGTGGCACTTTGGAAATAAGCAAAATACACCATTAAAAGTTAAAGAAAAGCTATTTTAAATTTTTATTCATTATGATTTATGGCCTGAATCTCCCTAGAAAAAGAGGGCTACGGTATGCCAACATCACCGGTTCTATTTTTGTCATGGGAATGGAATGTCTTTTGAACTGCTAAAGTAGATAATTCCATGCCTGGAAGAAACATGAAGGGAGGAGGAAGGGGGAAGAATGGAAGAAAAGATCCTCTCATTTCCCAATAATTGCAAAGGCCAGGAATGTGCCACAGTGGCATTCAGGAAAAAGCGACGCTGAGACGCGCCCCACAGTTGCGTGCACGTCCCATTGCCCTCGTGTCAGGTGGGGGCCTGGGCAGCCGCTTCGGCCATCTGCAAGGACACACAGGCCTGAGCGCTCGGTGCCTTTCTGCAGATGTGCGCGTTTTTTCCATCTTCGCTTCAATGTTGGTCTCCGCCGCTCGGACCAGCGCGCCCGCGCACGCTGCCCCCCCCCCTCCCTGGCCTCGCCCCGGGCCTGCAACCTCCCGCCTGGTGGCTGGAAAGGCCTCTCTAAAGGGGGTGTTCCGCCCCGCCCTCTGCGCCGCGGGCCATTGTCCCTGATCGCCCCGTACGGGGGCTGAGGAAGAGGCTTTTTAAAAGGCTTTGCGGGAACAAAGGGGGCCCGGGCGCCCGGCTTCATTATGGGCTCATCGGCCACACCAGTGGGCCCGCCCCGGTCCGCACCGCCGCGGCTACAACCCTCCCGGCCCACTGCCCACTACTCACTGCCCACTTTCCCGCCCCCCCAGCCCTCCTCATTCCTCCCCCAGCCCTCCCCCTCCCCCCCTGCCCCTAGCCCCCGGTCCCCCCCCCCCCCCCCCCCCGGCCCTCACCCACCACCTCCCGACCTGCCGGCCTCCCCGCTGCCCGCCAGATACAAACGAGCCTCCCCCCAACCCAGAGAAAACCTGCCCCAGCCCCTCACAATCTGCCCCGGCAAATGCCACCACCCCTGACATGTCCCTTTCCTGACTGGGGGAAGACTCCAGCAGCCTGAAGGTGAGGGAAGGATGGCGGTTGCAGGGCTCCCGTTTAGAAGATCCCAGCCCTGGAGACTGGCCTGACTGCTGTCTGACTCTCCCCTGCCACCATCTGACAAGCAGGATTGGCTGACCATAACCAGTAATGGCGCATCTGAGGGCCAGGATTTCAATGTAAAATAGACAAATGTTGGACCTCAAACATTCTCTGGGCCTCTTGTTGGGCAAAATGATGAGAAGCAGTTTTGAGGGTGAGCAATAATGTATGCCACACACCTCTTTCTAGTAGGTGCTGCTAAAATCATAATTATAGTGCCACGAGAACATGGAACCTACGACTGGAACCTAAAACACGGAACCTAGAACCTGGACCTTGGAACGTAGAACATAGAACTGCATTGAACTGGAGCCACTTTGGAGAGGACTCCTGGAGTGCTGAGGTCTGGGGTGGGGGCAAGCAGCAGGTCCAGCAGGCCTCAGTGGGTGCCCTTCCCTGAGAGAAAGCTTGCTCCAGACTCCCAGCCCTCTGTTCCTTCCTCCCCTCCTTCAGAGGGACCTACAGAGCCTGTGACAAACCCTCCAGTGTTTCGTGGAGGCAAATCCTGAGCCATTGGAGAATGGCCCAAAGACATTCCCAGCTGCTCTGAGGCATAAGACATGACGAAAAGCCAAAGGGCCATTTCATGGGAAGCCAGGGGGTAATGGGAATAGACAGATCTTTCTGGGTAGCTGGGAGGGCAATTCCAGATTGAACCATGGCCACGCTCCTTTCTCATAGCGGATCTAGCCAGCACCCGCAGGACATGGGTGAAGAACATTCAGCATTAGAATAAGAGCTCAGCTTCCCAGGGGAACTTCCCAAAACACCAAAGAGCTCTCCACTCCAGCTCCTCAGTGCCATTCTGGGGTTAGTTAGAAGGCTGCCTCCATCGTGGCTACACAAAGGACTGGAAGACTCGTGGTAACACCAGACAACAGCTTGGGCCCACCAGGTGGGATGCACTAACCCATGGGCAGCTGGGAACAGCTACACATCCTGCCCCCATTCCAACAGAACACCGTTTGTTCCTTCTTGCTGAGAGTGGAGATGAGAAGGGGATTTGTTGCAGACTGGAGCACACAGCAATTCAGCTGTATGGGGAACCCTCACTCCAGGTCCCAGCCCACAGCCTAATCAAGACCACACTCACGAGCAGCAAGGGAGAATGCAGGAAAATGTAGGACAGTGGCCAGCTGCGGTCCTTCAGAGATGGGTTAGTACGCTCTTCCTCTTCCTCCTCCATGCTGTTCGTACTGGGCACCAGTGATACCTAGCCATCATGACATGCCAGCTATTGTCCCAGGGTCCCTAAAGGAAAACGGGAAAAGCAATAGATTGGCATTTCCGAAGCACACCATCTTTTTTTGCTGGATTGATTTCTGGCGGCGCTGCCTAATAACTGACCTAGATATACCTCCTTCTTTGACATGCATATATTTTAACCTTTTAGTATTAATTTTTTATGTTTTCCTTTTATTCACATTTCCTCCCTATTTTCTACAATGCTCATGAATTGTGATAAATGTATTTTTTTAATTTTAAAAAAAGAACCGATTGGATAGGCTCAGAACTTAGATATTCTGGGAAAGAAATGGAGTCCTAATTGAGACTAAAATGCTTATAAATTACCCAAAGATATTGAGGTGTTTGGGAAGTTGTGTACAAGCCAGTATGGGGCATGGGTAAGGACGGGTCACACTCCCAGCCTTTAGACCCCAGGTTTATACACTGTCAACATAAGAATGTCCAAACCTGTAGAGAATTTTTGTAAGAGCTTATATGAGCCAAACTGACGACATATCTGTAAACAAGATCTTAGATGCTCTGGAGTCTGACAGTTTTGCAGTTTCAAAATTCGCTACACAAGTTTTGCCAGCATCTGGGATGGTGGAGTAAATAGTGGTTTGACTGCTGGAATGCTCTTAAGACACTTTTGGTGAGCTGGCCTCAAGCAAGGTGGGCTGAGACCCAGTATAGATGATGCAATGCTGGCCCCCTCTCTCAGGCTGGCTTGGGAAGGAGGTGAACGTCTTCCATAATGAGGTTCTCGGCCCTGCTCAGTCAACCAGAGGTGGTAAAATTATCCAAGGGCCAGAAACCCTGCTCTGGCTGGAGCAGAGTCCGATGGGCTGCTCTCTTGGAAGGAAAACCTGTTTAATCTGAAGCACCAGGACCTTAAAATGAGTGGTATTTGTGAGCACCTGGGGAAATGCTTTGGGGAGGGAGGAAATATGTAAATATTTATTGGTGGTGGTTTTAAAAGTCTGGGGAGGAATCTGCTAAATGAAAATTTAACATATATTTAATACTCAAATGCATTGCCTATAATGAAACAGTTAATTTTAAGTCTAAAGTTTTGCTCCTTTAAAACTGTATGAAAGTTTCGAAATTAATTTTGTTCAACCTTCTGTCTTAACTCAATATTTAAATATTAACTGAACTGTTTTTGAACTCTGATTTTGAACTAGTTAAAAATCTTATTTCATTAGACTGATTTCTGAAGCCTCTAAGATTTCTCTCCCGGGGGGTAGGCCCACCTGCCAATTGTGGATGAGTCAGTGCACTGGCATATGAACTAGTCTCCACAGCTCAGCTTTGGTACGTATATAAAACTGGTGTTTTAGGTTAACACCATTTAATTTTAAAAAAAAACATTGGTCTTCAGTCTAATTCACACTTTTTGGAAGCTCTAACATATGTGACGCTTTAATAGGCACTCTGCATCAATAATGTTTGAATAACTGTGGATGATATTGGGCCTCTGGAATTTTAAAAAACAGAGTTAAATAACATATCACCTTCACAGAAAAAAAGTATATTATATATATTCTATATTTTACATAATCACCATGTAGTGTAGTCACTCTCATTATTAAGATTGCGTTCAAAAGCATCATCACAATAACCACTATATTCATTTAATATTGGTACAGTGCTTTATACAATAATCTGCTTTTGTTATTTATGCATTCAACAAACATTTAGTGATTTCCTTCCATGTGCCAGGTTCTGTGCTAGGAACCAGCAATTGAAAAGAATCAGCATCATTTCTGTTCTTGGAATCACATTCAATAAAAGACAAAAACATGGAAGCAAATAAAGATGGTTATATGTTATAAGTATTAAAATAAAGAAATGAACAAGGTGGGGTGGCCAGTTGGCTAAGTGGTTAGAGCGAGTGCTCATAACACCAAGGTCAACGGTTCGATCCCCACATGCGCCAGTGAGCTGCTCCCTCCACAACTAGATTGAAAACAATGATTTGACCTGGAGCTGAGCTGCACTCCACAACTAGATTGAAAAAAACGACTTGTCATAGAGCTGATGGGTCCTAGAAAAACACACTGTTCCCCAATATTCCCTAATAAAAATTTAAAAAACAAAAAGAAATGAACAAGGAACCAAAAGGAGAAAAGCATTATAGGGGTTCAGAATGAGTCACCCTGAGATGTGCCTCTGTGGTATACAGATTATTTTTAACTAAAGGCAACCAAGACCTTGAGGGCTCAAAAGAAATTTTGACTTGCCCCCTCAACTACCTAGAATTTAAATAAGGAGACTTGCCTACAATAAGAGATGATCAGAGATAACTTTTATGACCTATCTATATGGCAGGGAAAACTACTAATTACTGAACATCTGCTCTTCTTATCATCCTGCAGTGACCTTCCTCTCCTCTGAAGCTCCCAGGTGCTTTGCCTCACCCGTAGCTCAGAATGCCATATATACCTCACTTTAACTTTCTGTCCCTGAACCTCTCATGTATGTGGGGGGTCTCTGACTCTTGTGTATGTGGGTTTCCCATACATATGTATGTAACTGAATTTGATTATTTTCTCTTGTTAATCTTTCTCATGTAAATTTAATTATTAGACCAGCCAAAAGAAACTTGAAGACTAGAGGAAAGTTTCTTCCTCCCTCATTGTACAAACTCTGCCCAGAAGAGGGAAGAGAAAGTAGAGAAGACTTCTTGAAGGAGGTGGCTTGGGAATGGCTCCTGGGTCTCATTATCACAATCTGGAACTTTACCACAGCTCCTGAGTGGTCTCACAGCTTCCACACTGAATGCAAGGGATAAGTGAATGTTAGTGTGTAGGAGGGTGTGCTCACTGCCCCAGGCCCGGAGTTCTTCAGCATGAGTGGGGAATAGCCATTCCCATTAAAGTGACAGCTGACTCTCTGCAAGATGTCACCATGGACCCTTGACCAACTAGTAACAAAGAAACACATTCATTTACCAAGCATTAACATTATGAAGGAAAAACTTCTGGTGAACGTCACTTGTGAATTCTGACTCTCTACCCAAAGAGCAAAGTTGCTCCAAGTTTTGGTACCTACTGTTCCATCTGCTGGGACCACTTAGATATTGATTCATCCAAGAAACCTTCCTGGTAACCGCCACCTATGGGCACTTATAGCACCTCTCCTTCATTCATTCATTCCACTAAAGCTCACTGGACACTGACTCCGTGGCAAACATTAGGGACATAGAAGTGAACAAAAGACAAAATATGCTGGCCTCAAGGGGCATACATCCTAGTGGAAGGAAATAAGCAAATAAATAAGGGAAATGCAGTGTGTTCAACAGTGGCGAGTCAGTGGGTGCTGTCCACCCTGGTGGGGATGAGTATCCCATAATGTTGTTTAGAATCGCCAATGTGTGGCGCTAACAGGAGCAGGGCTGTTTTCAGTACATCTCATGAATATTTTTAAATTTTCTATGGACGATGCACCTCCTCATTGCCTGGACCCAGGGCAGGTTCCCCATCCCCACCACTGAATTGGTGTGCCACTACGTGAAAGGGTGATAACTGCAGTGGAGAAAATAGAGCAGCAATGGGGGCGGGGGAGGGTAAGGAATGTGGGTGGGATAGGTTGCAATTTTAAATCGTGTGAGCAAGGTGGGCCTTACTAAAGTGACATTCGAGGAAAGATCTGGGAGGGAAAAATTTCCAAGCAGAAGAAACAGTAAATGCGAAGGGCCTGAGGCAAAAGAGAGTGAGCAAGGGGGAGAGTAAGAGAAGATAGTCAGAGAGGTAATGGGAGGACAGACCACAGAGGATTCTATCGGCCTTTGGGATGAATAAGAGATGAGAAAGAAAAGACATGATCAATTGCTTATGGAAAGGATTACTCTGGCAGCTGTGTGCAGAATAGACTGAAGGCAGTGAGGGCCGTTATTGGCAAGGGTGGAAGCAGGGAGAACAGGTCAGGAGCCTTGTAACATGCTAGCCAAGAGATAATGGGGGGTTGGACCAAGGTGATAGCAATAAAGGTGATGAGAAGCGTCAAATCTTAAAGGTAGAACTCCCAGTATTTGATGACTCAGTCAATGTGGAGTAAGCCTAAAAGAAGAATCAAAGAGAACACAATGGTTTTTTGGACTTGCCATTAGCTGAGATGGGAAAAAGTTCAGGCGAGGGGGTATGTACATGGGGCAGGGGGACATGATCAGGAGCTCAGTTCCGGAAGAGATATCTGTTAGCTGCCAAGCAGACATGGCAAACAATGGGTTCAGTGGAGACATAACCTTGGGAGTTAGCGTAAAAGTCACATTTAAAACCACAAGCTGGATGAGTAATGATGGGTAGAGGAGAGTTTCAACAATTGCAACTGGATGTTCTCTGCACTTCCCTTGTCGGGCAGATGAGGAGAAGCTAACAGAAGGGCAGAAGGAACAGCCAGAAGTAAAAAGAAAGCCACACGAGGGTGGTGTCCTGGAAGGTGTGTAAAGAAAGTGCTCTACAGGGAGGGAGGAACCTACCATGTAAAGTGCGCTGATCGGTCAGACAAGATTAGGGCCAAGAAATGTCCACTGGATTTAGCAAAATGAAGACATTGGTGACCTTGACAAGAACAGTTTCAGGAGTGACAGTCTGACTGGCATGGAGAGTGGGAGGAGAGGATTTGGAGATGACAAGGACAAATAGCTATCTCAAGAGTTTAGTTGTAAAGAGGAGAGCGCTGGAGCCATCTGGGGAAAAGGAAGTGGGGTCAAGAGAGGGTATATTTAGATGGGAGAAATGCTGTCATGGTCAAATTGGGGAAAAGAAAGACTGAGGGTGCAAGGGAGAAGGGAAACACTGGCACAGTGTCCTTGAGCAGCCAGTAGGGCGTGGATGGCCCTAGCAGGTGGAGGGGCTGGTCTTGGCCAGGCATGAAAAGTTCACCTTTAGTAACAGGACAGAGGTAGAGACAGGAGAGCTGACACAGAAATGGGGTGGGACAGCGGCAATGTGGGGACCAAAGCTCATGCCAATTTCTTCTGTTTTCATCTTCTCAGTGAAATAGAGAAGGAGGGTAGGAAGTGGGACTGTAAGCTCACGAGGGCAGGAACCTTTGTCACCATTGCTCCTCGGTGGCAGACTCAGTGTTAAAAAGACACTTATTGGTGGATGATTCATTGCATAATTGATTAGCTTTTCAAAATAGGCAAATGGTCACAGGACCTGAAACTAGTTAGCCTTATCCTAAGTGGCCTCCAGCCAGATGCCCGGTGCCATTCTAACACACTTGCAGTCATTGCTGTCAAGTTTCATGGTGGCCTTGGCTCTATTAATATTACTAATCTAGTATTAATACGACTAATACTTTAAGCTGTTTGGAATCTTCTGGTCCAGTCACAGCTGTGGGGCTATGGAGAAGAGGGTCCTTCTAGTGACGCAGTAGGACAGGCATCCTGAAGAACACTTCAAGCCTGAGGGTCTGGGTCCTCTTCCAAGACCCACACAGCCCGGAGCCCGGTGACAGGGGTCCCCTGCCACGTTGCACTCAACCAGGATCACAAACCCACACGCGGGTATCCAGGGCTCCACCCCGCCATCCAGCCTCCCCGCCAACCCCAAACACTGAACTTACTCACACCTGTCAGAGGAGTGGTTGTCCCCAATATCTGTAAGGCCTGTGTGTCTAAGTCACCTTGTATATCCTTGCTATGCTGGATTTCAGTCCTGAGTGTTGTGGGAAAGGGGGTGAAGATGGCGGGGTGTGCTGGCTCCGTTAACATTTATAAACATGTGACACACTGCCTGTTGTTCCAGAACTCTTCCTTGTTCAGAACTGCCACTTGGAAACCTCTGCAGAGGGGTGACAGTCTTCCCTGAGATCCCTTCTTTGTCCCCAGGGAACTAGAAGAGCAGCTGACAGTGCAGGGACAAGACCTTTAATTCCTTCCTTATCAGTCTTGAGTCGAGGCTTGAGGGGGGAGGAGAAGGAATTCAATTATTTAGTCAACAAATAGTTATTAAGAACCTACTGTGTGTCAGGCACTGTTCTAGATGCTTAGGGTATGTGAGGAGTGAAGCCAATAAAATCCCTTGCATGCATTCCAGGGAGGCATAGGTCAGGGCTCAGGTGGCTGCTGTCACATAACAAAGCTGGCTTCCCTCCCCCAGGGTGTGAGAGATTCGTGCTGGGCTACTGGATTCCTGACCCCATCTGCTCAAAGACTGAGTGGCAGCACTGGGTCCTGGTCCTTTCAGACCTTCTGTTCCCTGACAGAGGCCAGAGGCCGAGGCCTGGAAGTCTCCCACCCCCAGCCTGCAGCACTGGACCTACTAAGGACGCCAGCTGATTCCATGTCCTCAGAGAGACTCAAAGCTACTCAGGAATCATCAGATCAACAGCGGCCACCGTTGGTGGTAGGTTGGTGGCAAACCCCAGCCTGCTCTGGGGGACCTGTGGGGTCAGCTCCCTGCCACCTGCTTCCTGCCTCCATAGCCACAAGGGAAATACCACCTTGTGAGGGGGTGGAGCCTGTCCCCAGATAAGCAGGCCTGCTGGGGCTGCCCACCTCAACAGGAAAAGCCACTTTCTAAGAAGCAGTCTCCACCTCTAGTTGTTTTCCTGGCAAGTAAAAGCAGCTTGAACACCTGCACATAGCAGTGAGATGGGGTGGATTACACTCTCCTTACTTTTTAAATACCCACCATCATCCCAAATCCAGGGCAGCTTCCCAAGTAAACCATTTTTAGAGGAAAAAACAAACAAAAAAACTCAAGTCTACCATGTTTGCAAACACCAAACAAACAACTTAAGGTTTATCTTCTCCCTGTCACGAGCCATAAAAGGAGTCTCCCAACATCTGTTTCCTTTAAGGAGACTGTTAAAAAACATAAGGCCGCCGTGCACACTGGAGGAAAGGCAAAGCAACAAGACTGTTCATGGAGCTACACTCCCCACGCGGCACAGGGTTCGAGGGTGGGTCCCCACTTCCTGGGGTGGGCTCTTGCCTCTATCAGTGTCTTCCTAATCAGCAAGCTAGACAACACAGATTTTCCCAAATCACTATGAGGAAACTCTTCCTGTATTAAAGTCTCAAAGTAAAATTAAGTCTCAGTATACAACTATGGAGGGAGATTTCCAGGCCAAGTCACTTCATGGTATAAGATTTCCAAAACTTAACAACAACAAAATCATCAAAACACAGACAGTGGCATGAGATGGTTCCTTCTTGCAATGCAAAAGGAGTTTCTAGATCAATGAATTTCAAGTTGTTGAAGAAATTATAAACTTTTTAGGGACTTTTTCAAACTGCATGTGCCGTCCAGAGAAGGGGGCACATGCCATGGGGAGTGTCCCCTGACCCAGAATGGCTGTCATGGTGAGTTGTTCTTACTCAGTGGCTCTCAAGCGTCAGAATCAGCCGAATGGCTTGTAAAGCATAAACCACTTGGCCCACCCCCAGTTTCTGTTTCAGCCACTTCGAGGTGGGGACAAGAATGTTCATTTCTAAGAAATGTGCAGGTGAAGCAGATGCCACCGGTCTGGGATGATGCTAAAAATCCTCCCGGTGCTTTGAGCTACAAACTAGTTAAGAACCACAGGTTTTGCAAAGCAACCAGTTGCTGTTTATCGCAAAGGAACAAAGCAAACCTTCCTATCGCTCCTCTTGGTGTTGACACTGTGACCACACAGTAGAATACTGGGGGCTTTGAGATGAGCATGTGACCAAGGCCGCCTCCATCAGTGTCCCTGGCTCCCCCGGGCGCAGTTCTGAGCTGGGCTGGAAAGTTCCCTGCTGGCCCTGGCCTGAAACAAGGCTGGGAATCACCGCCAGCTGCTCTTTCAGCTGGAGCAGATGTGAGGAGGCTAGGGCATGGATTCCAAGCCCACGTGGGCCAGGAAGCTCGTCCTGCCACGTGGCCACGGTGAGGGGCCTCTCTGGGATCTGCCCTTAGGCTGCAGGGGCACCTGACGAGAGGAGAGTGCCAGGGTGGACAACCCAGTCCTCAGTGAAGCTGCCTGGGCACAGCAGAGCCTTCCCCATGGAGGGGAAGGCCCCATGCTCAGAATTCAGAAGGGATTTTTATGGCAGTCAAACTTGCAGCTCGTAGGCCAAAGTCATGCCCAAGGGTCAGTAACGCTCATAATCGTGATGAAGAAAGAAAAATGGTCTGTGGTTCTAGAGAAGGAAAGCCACAGTCTGGGGAATAAGGAATTTTAGAATGTACTGTTATTTCCTATTATGTTCTCATCACATGAGATTCCGTCAGCTCCTAATCACATGTGCGTGTTGGTGGAGGGGATTCCTTCACTTCCTCCAGGGCCAGGAACCTGTTAGTCAGCACTTCCAGGGCCTAGCACAGTGCTTGGAATACACTGTGTCTTCAGTTTAGGATAAATCCTTTAAATTTGCTTGGTAACGTCACTGCCTCCCAAAGGAGGGAAAACACCATCAAAGAGCAGGGCTGTGGGGGCCTGGTTGCTCAGGGGAGCTCAGTTTCGTCTAACAAGGACCCCTGCAGCCATGGAGCACAGATTCCTTCCCGATTCTGTTGGCTTGCTTGGCTCCATTCCTGAATATTTACTTGGAGTAATCAAGGCTCTAACCCACAGCTGAGCACTCAGAAACTCTCCTGTGGTTCTTCTTCTTCCCAAGAGTTAGTGATCTTCAGACTTTGGAAAGATCCTATATTCGGGCTGGTTATCAAAAATCAGTAACCAACAGAGGAGCTGATTCCAGGATGCTGCGTATCTTGTCTCTGGTAGGTGTGTGTTGGGGGTGGGGACAGTAGGACAGGGGAGAAGGGCTTGGAGCGACGCCCACACACGTGCATGCGCATGGGCACCAACACCAAAACTTAGGTCTTAGCTGATTGAACCAGATGATTCATTTTCTGTTCCCTGGTGGGGGCATGAGGAACCGGAGTTGGCCATGTGTGGAGTTCCTTCTTCCCCTGAGATATATTCTGGCTTGTATCTTTGGTAGCTTGCCTTCTTTTTGGCCCCAGACAGATCCAACTCAAACTTGCCCTTAAGTAGGGAATGCATGATGTATAGGCCAGATGATTTTACCAGTCCTCTAAGAGTTTCCTACATTCAGTTGTACCCCCAAGATCATCTTCCACTTCCCAGACTGGTCATAGTGATGCCCTAAAAGCTGGTTAAGGTCATAATAGAAAATATTCGCATGAACACTACTTGTGTATTTAGCATAAAACTGTTGTTAACACACTGCTTTATTGTATCAGCCTATAGGAGCCCCTCAGAAATTTCCTTTAGACTCAAAAACAGGATAAATTTATCTCCTCTAAGGGACAAATGTACTTCTCCCCTTTTTTCCTCGGCCACGAGGAGCCTCAGAGTTAAATTTAATAATAGTTTTAGGTTTTGTATATTTACTTCCCTCCTCCTTCCTGTGATCCTGAAAATAGGACAAGAATTTTAATAATCTTATTAAATGCATGTTCTTTGTTATAAAGCACCCAATATTTCTTATTTTTGGCAAAACACAATGTATCAATGATCTTCGTGTAAAACAGGGTTAAATGCAAGCTCTCGCACTCAGAGAGGAAAGCAGCTCCATAAATAATAATGATTTCACGTAAACAAAAATTTCTAAAAATGATTAAGGGGTCATAGTGGAACACAAGCTGATGATGCAATAAATAACCCTGTGCAAAAGGGCAGCTGGGCCTCAGAGACTGGGTATGTTTGAACTGTGAGGGCTCTTCCTTCTCCAGGATGCTATTTTACTTCAATTCTCCATGAAGCTTAGTGTTTTAGTCTCATATTGGCCCTTGGAAAAGATAGTGGTCTTACTAAAACTTGTAAAAAAAAAAAATTTTGTATCATGCTTAACTGTAATCTTTTGCATTATCTAAAAAAACATCCATTAGACACTTACGGTTTTCAGAATCCTGTCCTAGCTCTTGGGAAATGGAGCATCCGGAGGAAAATAAACAGAGTCTAGGCCTTTTCCCTCAACGTTTTCCTCCCACTCACAGTCACCAGTGTGGATAAAAGCCTGTGGAAGCAGGTTCCCGAGCTGCACAATGGATCTGGATTAGGAAGAGAAAGCATTTCCTGCTGCGCAGGCTGGTTAGCCCCTGTCTGGATGTCCAAGCAGCCTTTACATTCCCCTGTTTTCTGGGGCTTTTAGAAAAAGTTTCATCTGACTGGACTGGTATGAGTGGGGCCTGGTCTGACCCTCAGGACTTCTGTTCTGCAAAACCCAGATCACACCAGAGCCCAGCCTCAAAAGCACTTTGCAAGCTCCCGGGAGCCTGGCATGAAGCATAGCCACACTGTATGGTCCTAATTCTCCCTGCTAATCCTCCACAGCCTTCGTTCCTGGAGCTGCCGTGTTGGGGGTTCTGGCACCAGTGGCTGCGTGAGCCCTGCTGGCCCCTTTCCCTGACTTTTTTAAAATATAAATTTTAAAATGTGACTTTGAGATGAAAGCAGGAATGCCAAAAGGAGGCGATGCTTTCTTGTGTTCAATTACAGCCCTGGGGAGTACCCCACACAAGGAACTGTTCAGAGCTCCAGCCAAGATGAAATCTGCTTTTCCAATAAGCACTTCAAACGGCGAAGGATGTTTTTGGCTGGATTCAGCAACTGGGAAGCCAACAGTTAATAGGGCTGGGCACTGAGGCAGGGCTCCCCGCCAGCAGGGGAAATCTGAAGCTGCCTTTTACAGCAGCTTTCACTGCAACTGAAGTTATAAGGCACTTGTCTGGCTCCCCTAGACCAGCAGCATGACCCCACCTTTAGACCTCATTGAACAGGTCTTCCAAGATTAAAGATTTCAGTATCCCAGTTAATTACTCTCCATACAGGCTTTTCTTCATCATTTTTCAGGCCAAATTCCTTTGCAATAGCTCTAGGCATGTTCCAAATTATTTTACTGAAAAGGAATTTTGTTGCTCTGAATATAGGCAATATCAGAAATGCTGATAGTAATGAAATGAGGATACTGATGGTAGTAGTGATGGATGGATGGATAGATGGATGGATGGATCAGGAGTGGGGGGACAGGTGACTGCGTGAATGTGACAGATACACAAATGGGCGGGTGGGAGAGGAGGTGGCAGCATTGTGAGATCAGTAGGGAAGCTTTAGCATCTTCACAAACCTAGAAGCGGAAGCTCCTCAAAGCAAGTGACTTGCCCCAAATCACCACAGAGCCTGACGGAGAGCCCGAGTCTTCCCTGCCTCCCGCCTACTGCTTCCACACCCTGGGTTGTGCTTTGACTAGACACATCAGCACCCTGCCCTGTACTCACACAGAGGTCTCCAGACTCAGTCATAGTCACGAGTACATTTTATTGTTTTAGTTAATTAAGCATTAACCAATTATCAAGTCACCAAGGGAATCGTCACCAGGACCCTGGATTCCAGCTCCATTCCTGAACGAGTTAAGTCCCACCTAGATTTGCACAAATACAGAGGGTGCCAAAAAAAAAAATACATAGATTTTAAGAAAGGGAAAAAGCTATTAAAATTGTAATGCTCAATATATACCAATAACAGAAGATGAATACAAGTCACGTGTGACTTCTGCAATTACAAGAGATTCTCAAAGTGGTTACCATCAGCATCCAGACACTTCTGATTATGTGAACTACTGCTTGAGCAACGCTGACCAAAGTGTCCACTTGTATACATTTTTTTGGCGCCCCGGTATTTCCTGACATGTTCGGTAGAAGTCTTTAGCATGGAGAAGAAGCACCAAGATGTGGAGCAGGGACTTCCAAATTTAGGTGTGTATAAACAACTTGTTAAAATACATATTGCAGACCCCACCCTGGGACACTGTGAATGAGCAAGTCTGAGGTGGGCACAGGAAGCATAGGTTCAATAGCAAAACACTGATCTCTTTGAAGTCTTGGTTAAAATGTCTGAGAAATCTTGGTAAGGCCAGTCCTGACCATGAGATTTCAAATCACAATCCACATCCCACCTCTCCACTCCCTTCCCAGCCCTTATCCTGTTCTCCTTCTTCTCCGAGCATTATCACCTTCTGTTGTACCATTGCTGTGGACTGAATGTCTATGCTTCCCCCACAAATTCATGTTGAAACCCTACCCCCCAATGGGATCATATTTAGAGGTGGGGCCTTTAGAGCGTAATCAGGTTTCGAAAGGTCAGGGGCATAGGCCACCATGATGGGATTTGTGCCATGAGAGGAAGAGACTCAGCTCTCTCTCCGCCCTGGGGGGGCACAGCAAGAAAGCAGCCATCTGCAACCCAGGAAGAGGGCCCTCAGTAGACACCAATTCTGCCAGCACTTTGGTCTGGGTCCTCCCAACCACCAGAACTGTGAGAAAGAAATGTTTAAGCTGCCCAGTCAAGGACATTTTGTTATACCAGCCGGAGCTGACCGAGATAATCAAATAATTAACTTATTGCTTACAACTTGTTTGTTTGGGGACTCCCCAATAATGGATGTTCCATGAAGGCAGAACCTGCCATGTTTACTGCGAAACCCTATGAGCCGAGAGCAGGGCCTGGGTTGGGAATATGGGTTTAAGAAGAATGACTGAATGAGGGAATGAGGGAATGATTCTAAGGCAGGTGGCCCATGATGCACTCTTAAGAAACGCTAGTGGAGAGAGAGCATGATCTTTGGCTTTGGTCAGATACAGGTTAGGATCCAGCTCTGGTCACTTCTGTGAGACCTCTGACTCTTAAGCCTCCTGGGTATCCGTTCTCTCACCTGTTAAATGGAGACAATTCCTGCATCTTAATGTTGCAGCACAAGGATCCAGCGAGATAACCAGGCACAGAGCAGCACTCCACAGAGTTACTTCTTTGCTCCTTCCTCATCTTCTAAGTGGAAGTTTACATTCAATGGCCTCTGAGTGGAAAACGTATCTGAAGCCTCCCAAATGGGAGGGAACTATATTCTGTTTCTCATCAGGTGGAGAGAGGCAGGGAGGATGAGCTACGGAAGTCACCCTTCAAGGGAGGTCACCCTTCAAGGGGAGTGAATAAGTCATCCCTGCCAGCTCCCTCTGCAGCTCAGAGGACACATTCACTTCCCTCTATCCCTTCCCACCAGCAGAGATGAACAAGCAGTTTCTGAGTAAACAGGCAATAAATCACTAGCCGGGGCCAGCACCCCCCAAAAGCAGCATTATGCAAGATTTCAGGCAGAGAGAGGGCTCATGCTTGGAAATGGCAATGTGGGTTCTGAGACAGCCCCACTGGGTATACACACCCCCACGCAAGCATGCCTCCTGAAACAGCCCAGCCCTTTCCCTGGGGCCCTTGGAGTAAGTCCCACAGACTCTGCCAGCCCCACCTGGACAGACTTAAGTAGAGCATGGGAGATTTGGGCTAGGTGGGAACAAGGATTTCCTGGTAGTGATCCTGGAATAGGTGATGAAGTTAGAGAATCTTTTTCTCTGGGTTTTATGAAGCAGATAGGATTTAGAGGCAGAGACACAGAAAACAGGAAATATCTCCGCATACACAGTTATATACATATTACACATCTTAAGGAGAGGAAAAAGGGTGACCCCTTAGAGCGGGGTCACAGTATCTGTTCACATGGAAAACGGCAGTGGCAGGGACATACAACCCAGAGTACACAGACTATGTCTAAACGCTGGACTTGCTTCGAATTATCCAGTGGGTTTGGGTCAGTCCCTCTCCTGCCCCACCCTAATTTCTTACCCATAAGACATGAGCACAGATCTCTTTGGTCTTCCCCAAGCTGGTACTTCACAGATCCCTGATTTCCACCGGGGTCTTGCCAATGCACTGCTGAGGCAGTAGGAAAACTGGCCCAAAGTCACGGCTGCCTAGATCTCCCTGGCCGCCTCCCAGGCCCATGTGCGATACAATTCAAGGCTCAGACCTTTACTTTCAGAGGCTACACTGGAAAGAGCAGGATCCTTACTGACATCTCACACCTCTTCCCTGGCCTCTCTCACTTGTGGGGGTCCTTGCCTGGTAAGCCAAATCCCCTCTGAGCCCTGAGGACGCTGTCTCCACCCAGAGCTCCTGCTGGGTCTGTGACTGGATACTGCCCCAAGGTCAGGCTGAGCTCTGGAATGACATCTGCCTCATGAAGGGTCACTCATCTGGATTCAAGGAGAGTACGGTGTTTCTCCGAAAATAAGACCAGGTCTTATATTAATTTTTGCTCCAAAAGACACATTAGGGCCTATGTTCAGGGGATGTCATCCTAAAAAATCATGCTAGGGCTTATTTTCCAGTTAGGTCTTATTTTCTGGGAAACAAGTACTATTCTTCCAATGAAAAGGGCTCCCTTTGGAATCCTGCTACCAACCCCTCAACACTGCCTAAAAGTGTCATACCAGGGGCTGAGCAGGACCTCTGAGGGCCCTGGCAGGGGCTTCTGAGGAATTAGCTTGAAAAGAAATCTGCCAAGTACCAGTCGTGTGACCTTGAGCAAGTTACCTTCCCCTCCCTGAGCCTCAGTTTCCCCATTTGGGCTGACCTGACCCTTTGCCATCTGCCCAGGGTCGACAGTATCTGTCTCTAACATCTGAGCCGCCTCTCTCATCTGGGGCTGCAGGAAATGCCCACCTCAGTGGCTGGCCATGGTTGGGGGGTAGGAACAGCAAGGGGTTCAAATGGGAGAAACCAGGAAGAGGCACTTGAAATCAAGGTTAGAGGCAGGAATCAAGCCTGCTTCCTGCTTCCCAGAATTACCTCTTCTTTCCTGTTAGAATTGTTGAAGACAGAAGGGTCACCAGGCATTGTCCAGACCAGGAGTGTTCAAGGTGCTTTTATCCACACAGCCTTTCTCCAGGTGAAATCTCATACCAGTGAAGCCCAGAATATCAAACAGGTGGAGGGCAGAAAGGGGAAATAAGCAGGGATGAAATGGAGCCTTTATTATAAAGGAAACTCTGGCGTCCTGGCCAGGGAAACCGCTGTAGGGGAGGGAAGGGTAGCTTCAGCCACGGGAGGAAGCGAGACAGGAAAGCATCACTGTGATTGACTGGGCTCTCCTCCCTAGAATCAATTCCCACCCCTTCTTAAAGGGAGTAATTTTTTTTTTTTAAACTAAAGCTCCATCAACAACCAGAACTCACTCCACCTTTCCCACCCAACATAGACAATGTTCCTTACAAATAGCACTGCTTTATCTGTCGCATTAAACCCAGGCAGTCTCGGGCCCCATCTCTTCCACTCCTGCCATATGAAAACACTTTAGCTTGAAATACTTAGTCCACACCGCTCAGATAAGAGAAGGGAAGGGAAGAGCAGGCAGCAGGGAGGGAACTCAGCAGAGGAGAGGCGGGGAGAAGACAAACTCAGAAGGGGAAGAAATAGGAGCTGGTTCCTGCAGCGGACCTGGCACACCTGAGGACTCAGGCCTGAGGATTTCTCAGGCCCCCCGGGGTCCTGACAAAGTAGGAGAGGGATAGGGAACTGCTGGGGGAGACGGGGGACACTGGTGCCTCAGTTGGGTGGAAATGGGGAGGGGGCCCGTGACCTCAGAGGAGCGTGAGCAAAGGTTCAGTGTCCAGGGTGAGCCTAGCATCCTGCCTGGAGGAGGCGGGCAGCAGGGCTGGCGGGGTGAAGCAACCTGTGCTCCGTGGCTGCAATGGCCGCGTCGTCTCCCCCGACTTGGAGCACATCATTGACGTCAAGCGCAGCGAGGCCGCGGCTAGTACTAACTCGGTGCAGATGCACGGGGGAGGGCAGGCTCCGCCAGGAGCGGGTCTCGCTGGCCTCCCCGCCCAGAGCTACTCCTGCGGCGGGGAAGAGCCGGAGCAGCGGCACGACAGCGCGCCCTAGTGGCCATGGCCCGGACAGCGCGTCTAGGAATTCCGCAGGCCTAGGTGTGGAGCTTGACACCTTTAATACATTCTAACATGCTCGTTGGCCTCACATTAGAATCACTTGAGGAGCTTTGAAAAATCCCAATGCCCAGGAGGCACCTCCTACCAATTAAAGTAGAACCCCTGGGAAAGGGGGCCCAGCTGCCAGTGTTTTTAAAAACTCTCTAGGTGTTTCCTATGTACCGTCAAGTTCGGAACCAGTTCTCTTACAGCAGTGGCTCTCGGATTTGACTGCATCAGAATCACCTAAGGGGCTTGTTAAAAACATGGATTTCTGGGTGCCACCCCAGAGTTTCGGATCCAACAGGTCTGTGGTGGGGACTTATTAGCTCTAGTAAGTTCCCAAGTGATGCTGGGTCCTGGGTCGCACCTTGAGAACCAGCGCTAACCTTGTACTACTTAGTGTGGGCCCGTTAGACAGGCCGATTTCAGGCCCAACCTCGGATCCACGGAATCAGAATCTACATTTTATTTAGATGCTGGTGATTCATAGGACATGAAGATTTAGAAGCACTGCTCTAAACACCACTTGGTCAGGCGTGGAGGGAACATTCCAGATTATCTGATCCAATTCTTCTGCATGATAGACGGGGGAAACAGAGGCCCAGAGAAGGAAAGGAACTTGACCAGGGACAACTATCTTGGGCACCTCAAATGTCATGTACTCGTAAATATCCCCTTTCTCCCCTGGACGTGGCACCTCTGAGTTCTGATCTTCATCCGTGAGTCAGGTACCTCATGCACTCACGGGGGCCTTCCTGTCCTGTCTGCTTGGGAGTGCACCGAGGCAGCCAGTAGACACACAGGAAAGCTGCAGCAGAGAACACGGTGGGAGGTGGCCTGTATGAGACGACTCAGGAGGGCCAGTGTTTGAGAGTTGAGTGTCAGCCACTGACCCTAAGTGTTGAGACTCACCCATTTTTTGTTCATGATTAGTCTTCTGAATTCTCAAGGAAAGGAGACAGATCAGAGGCCTGGCTTATAGGCATCCATCTTATAGGCAAATCTATACACACTGAGTATCCTGTCCCCAAACTGGGCTAGATGGCCAGCTTTGGCCACAGGTCATGGTGGATATCCATCTGTTTTGGTCATTAGGCTGGCAATCTGAGGGGTACACAGAGTCCGGATGGAGAGACTAGACAAACATAGGTGAAAAAATGAAAATGAAATAGAAATCAAAAGACTATGGAGGTTTCAATGTCTATGGTGGAGGAGAGGGATGGCATTTGGAGCAGGTGAACTCTGAAGAGATACACAGCTGTGGGCCTGGGAAATCAAAGTGGGCTGCCTGAAGGTTGTGTGGCTACCACAGCTGAGACATAGTGGAGCTTAGACATGAGCTCTGGCCTCTCCGAATTGGGACCTCATGCTTCCAACCACTCCTCTACTCTGTCCTCAAAAGGTGCACAGGTGAGCATCACCTCATGGCCTGTCTGGGATATGTAAATAGGATGTCTAGCGGGGGGAAAATGCAGTGGGACGGGGTGGGGTTTGAACTTAAAGTTGATGAGTTTGGGCTTTATCCAAGATCCCATGGGAAGCAATCTCAGTTGTGATGGAGGAAAGTGACACTGATGGAAGTTTCAGGAAGACTGTCTTTCTAGAGTCCAGCATATTGCTGATATGCAAAGCTCTAGCTTTAGGAACCTGTGATGAGAGAATCACCAACATATTTATACGGTTATAAAATTTTGGAGGGCTACATTTTAGCGTTCTGCATTTATTTCCATTTATTCCCAAAAAGGCTCAGGGAAAATAACCAATTTGTAATTACTAAGCAAAAATGGGTGGGTGTTTGTTTTCCTCTGGTGGTCTTTTATATTCCCAGCTATACCACCCTGTTATCAGCTTTACAGAAAACAAAGGAACTGAAATTAAACATTAACCAGGATCATTGAAAATGTCACTGAAAGAAACAGCCCTGGTATTAGGCGAGAAGAGGCCCCTCACCCTCTGGTGGATTGTTCAAACAGGAAAGGGACCTGGGGGCAGGCTCCATCTCCAAAGGGTTGGGAGGCCAGCAGATTCCAACTAGCACTTTTTATCCCAGCCATCATTTACTGAATTCCTGTGAAAAGGTTAGCCATGGCGCTAGGTACCTGGGGACAAGGAGAGCTCAGACAGGGTCCCAGCCCTGCAACACTCACTACCACCTGTGAGCAGGGCTCTTAAAGAGGCAGGTCCGAGGGAACATGCAAGACAAAATGGGAATTGATGTGTTTTCCCCCAGAGGAGGCAGCGACCCTCTAGGTCTTAAAGAATCAATAGACTTTTATTATTAAAAGAAAAGGGCTATCTAGGCAGAGGGGACAGGTACACAAGAGGGTGGAGGACAGTGAATGGCGTGTTTGGGAAATGACTCATCTGGTACAGGGTGTGGGGTGAGTGGAGTGAGGAGAAGAGCGTGGAGGGTGGCCAGGGCGGAAGGCATCTTGGGACCACATTGGATAGGCTAGCTTTGAAATGCGGGCCTGAGTGAGAATGTTCTGGGGGCCTCGTCTAAAGCCCTCCAGCTTCTGGGGGAAGGTGAGATGTAGGATGTCCTGGTGGGATTCCAACCAGGCCAGAGGTAACAAGGCCTTGGCCCAGGCTGCTGCAATGGGGACGAGAGGAGGGGATGGCTCAGGAGGCATGCTAGAGCCACACTCGTCACAGCCTCAGTGACTAATTGGGTGGGGAGAGGCGAGGTCAGTGACTGAATGCTCTGACTTGGTGCTATGCTCTGAGAAAGGAATGGTCTCAGTCCAGAGTCCAGCTGGGCAGCAGGAAGCACACTAGTATTTCAAACAGAGGGAGTTTAATACAGGTTGCATAGTGATGTCAAAGCTAAGAAGCCCAGCAGGGTGTTGAGGCAGTGCCAGATGAACAACGGGAAGAAGCCGCTGGCCCCATCGAGAGCAGGAGGGAAGAAAAAGGGAGACAGGGTAACTCGAGCCAGGAGACGAGGAGCTATGTAGCTGAGCAGAAACCAGAGCAGGTCTGTGCAGTGGAAGCTGGAGGGGAGACGCAGCCCCGACTGCAGATGCTTCCTAGAGCAGAGACAGTTAAAGAAATACCCTGGCTGCTCTCGCTGCCCAACCTCACGCCTTCCACGTGCTGTTGGCCAAGCCTACTTGAAAGTCCAGATATCAAGGCACCTAGGAACTGTTGTCCCCTGTGATAGAAAGCAGGCGGAGAAGGAGGTGGCCCTGATGTGACAGCAGGAGCCGATGCCCCCACAGGAACATCAGAGCAGGCACTGGGGTGACAGAGACGATGAGTGCGGACTGGGATGTGGGCAGCATGAGGTGCCGCCCTGGGAGGATATGTAGCATGAAGACATTGGGTTGGAAGGCCAGAGAAGCAGATGTGGAAGGAGCAGCTTGGACCTCTGCTTGAGGTTTTCTCAGCTGAGGCAAAAGCTGCCTCCTGCCTGAGTCACACTGTCCTGGAGCTGAGCCTCCTGGAGGGTGAGGCAGGGCGAGGTGGTACCTGCGTGATATGTCAGGTCCCACATGCGGGAAACCAGGTGGCGTGGTGCAAACGGGGCTGGCCAGACCCACAGCGGCACCAGCCCCGTTCTGACAGCAACTAGCTATGTGATCTTGGGCAAGTGAATGATGTTGTCTGGGCCTCAGTATCCCCTCTGTAACGTGGAGCCCCCTCCCCCACTGGGAGAATCGAAACATGAAGCACGTTGTGACAGGGAGGCTCTGTCGACTCCAGGAAGACGGAAGATGCCACACGAATGCCAGTTCCCGCCGGGCTCCGCTGTGCCGCTGGCTGGGGGAGGCCTTCAGCACAAGGGCTGGGTCGAGTTGGACACGTTCCTGGGGCCCCACGGGGTTACATGCACTTGAAGAGATGCAGGTGCCATCACCCTGCTGCGGACCTCTGTACTTCAACTCTAATCTCTGATGGGTGTTAACTCCCAGCCACATCTCTGACCAGCCCCCTTAGGACCAGGAATCCATATTCTAAATGATTGAGAAGGCGCAGCAGGAAACGAGGGAGAGACATGAGGTAGATCAGAAATGAACTCCTAGCTCAAATGAATATTTGAGCTACAGCTCTTAAAACACGTAGTATGTTAAACGAATGAAGGATTGGTGAGCATGTATTCATTTAAGGCTTTATGAATTGGTCGCGTTGGTCTCTTGTGGGGTGCACGGAGCTACGTCTGTGGGGCAAACAGACGTAAGGGAGGAAGGGGCCCCAGTGCAATGATCCCCCTTCAGTGTTGCAGCTCGGCCTCGTGAAAACTCCAAGTTATACTTATTTTTATTTCTCAGACTGAGACTCTAAAGGTCCTCAAACGACAGACAGTCTTCTTCCCATGGAACATCCCTTCCTCCTTCCCAATCCCTCCTGGACTCTGCTGGGGGTGTGGCCCCCCGCCCCCCCAGGCTGTACCCCACAGGGAGCTGCCCTCCCCAGGGCGCCGCACACTGAACTGCTTGCTGTCCCAGACCAGACTTCTGTCCTGTTCCCTGCACTTCCTTCCCGGGGAGACCCTCCAGGCAGAGAAGGTTCACACCGATACGGATCTTACCAGGAGCTTTCCAGTTCTCAGAGCATTGGCTCCTGCATCATTTCACTTGAATGCCACACAGTGACTGAGGCCTGACCCGGCAGGGATGGCAAGTCCCATTTTATAAAAGGAAACGCTCACACACCACTCTGCCTGCACACTGCCCCTCAGCCTGCTCTCGCCACTGTCAGCGAGGCTGCTACTGGCCACAGCGATGGGTCCTGGTGTATGGAGCTGAGGTGACTGAATCACCCACAGATGTGCAACCATTTCAGATTAGCCTTTAGCATCCAGAACCTTCTTGACCTGCAGTGTCAGTTCAGCACGGAAAACAAAAGCTCAGGTAAATTGAATAGGATTAGACTGGAACTTCGGTTGTCAAAAGAAAATTGCAGGCACGCGCACGCCGCGCACACACGCACCCCAAAAGCAAACAAACCAAGTAGACCAGCAAACACAAAAAACCTTTAATATACATTCCCCAAGCCAATGACAAAGAACTGTTTCTGGATTACTTACTTACTCTTTGGGATTATTTGTGGTTCCTTCCCCTGTACCAAAAATAAGAATCGAGTTAGCTGTGCTCTATTTCAAAAATGTCTGCTTATAATAATATTTAGGGGCTACAAGCATGTGTCACACACACACACATGCTTCTCTCTGATAAAGAGGTCTGAGGGTTAGGATGAGTTCTGGAATCTCTCCTTCCACACCTACTGCGTCTGGTCACTGTCTTTGAGGCTGACATTCCTCAAGTTGAGGGATGGGCAGGCAGAAGGCTGCAGGCTGTGTGCCAGCCAGGTCAGCTTACAACGAGCTGTCAACCCGGTTTCTGACACCCCAGCGAGGTCATAAATAACTGCAATGAAACTGCAGCAGGCCTGGGGCCTCCCCTGAAAGGCACTCCTCCTCCATCAATCTCCCCTAATGACTGCTTGGCGTTCAGGCTTCCGCAGTGACCTGACCCTGGCCCCAAGCATTCTTTGGGGCACTGTGTCCCTTCCCAGGCACAGAACGGGTCAGCCCGGAGCACACCGCTTTGGTGTTCCCGTGTCCTGCCAATATACTTTTATGGATGCGGAGACAGACAGGCAGGACAACTGTCATCACTCAAAATGCCTCTCCTTCCAAGATGGGCTCCAGGAAGCAGGCTACGGCCACCATCCACGTGGCCAATGTGGACATGGCAGCTCCCACACAACAATGGTTTCCCACAGCCTTACAACAGTTGCTCGCTCTACAGAAAAAGCTGGTCAGTGCGCGCTCTGCCATGTGGGTGGCAAAAGCCAGAGGATACTGTAGTGCCACTGTTTACACTTTTTCTGTCCTGACCTCGAGTGGCGATTCCCTTTTATTCCCTTTTATTCTTCCCTTTTGTTGTTAAGACTGATTTGCCTCGACTATCTCACCATCCTAAAAACATCCCCACCCCGCTTCCTCTCGTTCTCTCCTGCCCTCAATTTTTCTCCTGAACTCTTGGGGTTGAATTCACATAAGTCACATGTTCATGAGTCCACGCTACCACCTAATAAAAACAACTTGGTTACATCATCAACAGCCTAATAACAGAGTTTTAATCATGTATCTCTAGATAAGAGATGACAAAATGGTTGCTAAACAGTGTACTCTTTGTCGGTGAACACACACTAGCACGTTAAGCTTCAGTGACAACCGAGTTAGTTGTGAAGATAAATGGGGAGAGGAGAGTCAAAGCCCCTCATTTGCATAAGGGATGAGGCCCTTAAAGTCCCAGGGCAGGATGGACGACCTGGGTCTCCTAGGATGTACTGCACTTGGGACAGGAAACCAGTTCTTCACCAAGTGAATAGAGTAAACACAGTGAGAGTCAAAATATAATTTTCCTTCTATCTTCTAAGTTCTTCTAGCTGGGCTAATACTCAAATTAACATGAGATAAATTAACAGGAGAAAATGTATGAAATATATTATGGATGTACATGCGGGGGGATGTCACACAAATCTGAGACCCAAAGACGCATTGGGCAGTTCAGTCTTATAAGCCATTTTAGACAAAGGAGAAAGGGTCAGGGGTCTGGGATTTCAACGGAAAGCAGGTAATTTACAGGGAGAAGAGAAAGAGCAAACATGTGGTAAACAAATTCTTTCTGGGCCACCCAGAAACAATGGGACGCAGAGGAAAGTTGAACAAACAGGCTTTGCTAGATTTCTCCCTGTCCTCCAGGGTAGTTTATATTCTGATGCTCAGGTAAGTCTCCCTTCATGTAAGCAGGTTTTTCTATCTGAATACCTTTAGGCAGGTAAAGGGGAGAGGGTCAGAGCTTCTTTCTGAGTCTTTTGTTTCTTAAAACCAGCTTAAAATCAGTACCCCAAAAGGCAGATTTTGGGGTGGCAAAATTTTGATCCCCCTCAAAAGCCACGCTTTTTGTTCACTACCAGGCAGGGTAGGGCCCAACTGTAATGAACACTGTCACTGCCCCACCAGATGGCCAAGGTCTCTTTTACTGTCTCTGAGTGCCCTTCCCAGGCTCTGAGTGCTTTTACTCCTGACCTAGGCCCCTGTGACTTTCTTTGGAGAGACATACTGAGGGGTATAAAGCCCAGCTCCTCGGCTCAAGTGGGGGAGAACTCTGAGAAATAATTTACACTCCAGAGCTTTCTCCGTGGAATTTGGCTGGGACTGGTTCTCCACTTGCAATCTCTTCCAATCCCTGTTGTCCTGTTTCTCCTACTCCCTTTACTGGTTTCTCCTGAGATCACTTCCTTGTAAGAAATCACCTGCATCTGGACCCTCAGCTCAAGGTCTGCTTCTGGGGAGCCTGATCTAAGGCCCCAGGAAACATTTGTGGATTGAATGAAGGGATCATACCCTAACACCAGCCTAAAAGAGATGCAAATAGAAGGTAACTGAAAGCTGTGAAGGCGGGTGGCCGGAGGAGCTGCATTGAAGCACCCTGAGGGCTGAAGCTCAGATTAATTAACACAGCCTATGAATGTTATTAAGTCTACAGCACCCACAAGAGCAGAACCACAGGCACCCGGGCTGTTTCTGCATCCCCAGGGACACTCGGTGAACCCTGAGCCGTCTTGAATTACCGTTGTGGATTGGCTCATCTTCTGGATAACTGAGGACTTGCCCTGTTAATTGATAAAACATTTTAACACTTACCACCCCTTAGAGTTTACAGCTGCTACTGTAAACAGGAAAGCCTAGCTCCTCCTGCCCATTTTGCAGCAGAAGCTTCAGTTCTTAGTCGCTGACAGGAGCTGCCCACCTCAAGTCTGGCTTTCCATCGTCACTCTGCCCCGTGGCCTTCCCCATGCCCACTTCCCAGAAATGTGGTGCAATGGAGCTGGTGGATAAATGCTTTGCCTCTCGTCCTTTATGAGGGCAGCTCGGGAGATGTTCTGGATGTTTCTCAGGTAGTCCTTACAGAAAAGAGCCCCTTTTTTTAACCACAGCAGCATCTTCCACAGTACCTCCTTCTAGGATCTCCCAGTCCTGCTCCCAGGGATCACCTCCCAATTAAACTGTATCTGAGTCCTTGCCCTAGGCTCTGCTTTCATGGACACACAAATGAAGACAGTATTTACATAATGTCCATTTTTTTCCAGGCAGCCCGGGGTCATCATTATCTACCTCAGCTCATCATTGACTTCCAGCTCCTGCTGGAATAAAGTGTGGCCCTCAGGAGCTGCTCTGCTGCCTGCCACTAAATGGCCCAGGCTGCTCTTCTCTTGAAGTTTGTGTCTCGATAGACTTATGTCTGACATAAAAGTGAACAGACTGAGTGGAGGAATGTCCTGTGAGCAAATGCACAAGCTTTCATCTAAGGCACCGAAAATTGATTTTTGGCTTCTTGGAAGATATGTTTATTTTTTTTCCTGACTGAGAGCTCTAATTTGGAGAGTGTAAAGATTGGATAGTGAAATTTTGTATGAATGACTTTTTATATTTCATTTTAAATATGGGATGTGCTTGTGGGCAAAGGTCTAATAATACCTTTTGCAAAGGCCCTAAGGCTTTTGGCTTGCCATTTAGTAGGACATGCCAATTTCATAGATCCAATTTTAAGATTTTAGGAGACATCACAAGTTTGCCAGCTTCATAAATGTCAAAACAATATCAGACACCAAAGAATGGTGGCTGACACACAGATTTCAGAAGGAAAATAGAGTCGGTCCAGGGATTGAATACAGATCCCTCCATTCAGCCAGAGGTCCCTTTTCCTCTCCTAAGAGTCATATGTCCCTTTTCGTGTAGGAGTTGGTGTGTGCCCACACCGGCTTCAGGGTGACTCGATGGCATTTCTCGTGTGGGAGGAATTCTGCTCTGGGCTTGCCTCCTCCCCTGCAGCTTTCTCATCCTCATATTCACAGTGGGGCAAGCTTCAGGTACAGGTTCAAGAACAAACTGCAGCAGGTGTGTTGATTGTAACCCACCACAAAGCCCCGGGAGGGGCAAAGGGGGGAATCGGAGGTCAGTGGAGCCATCTCTGAGTGTCTGCTATGCTGCTGAGAACAGGGTGGGCAAAAGCACGTGCGGATTTGTCGTGGGAAAGGTGAAGCGAGACAGAGAGAGGCCTTGGCTCTGGGACCTCCCAAGACACATGGTGAGTCGGAGTTCCTTCTTGGATGGGCTCAGCCCCACAAGGTGCTGGTGAACTCCCTGCTGGAGACAGTCTGGAAGTCCAGGCAGAGGAACGCATATCCCATTGGGGCCCGCGCTCCAATCCAGTGCCAGGAAGACCCCAAAGACTGGTATTCTGGGCATGGGGGCAGGTGATGGGAGGACTAAAGGCTGTGGCTCATGGTGGCTAAAAGGACATCAGGATCAATGAAGTGCTGCCACCAGGGATTGGTCACTACGTGTGGTTTGAGGGCTGGAGTTCACACAGAGGAGGCTGGTAAGGATATGGTAGGAGGCTGAGTATGGTGGGCCCGGGGTAGGGGGGTTGTTGAATTGGTCATCAGTGATAATATTGGTGCTTCTGAGGATGGTACAGCCTCAAAGGGCCATCTATAAGCAAAGCAGGCCCCTGAGTTGTTGCACAAAGGGTGGCAGTGAGATGCTAATGACTCCCCCCACCTGGGGATGCCCTGGGGCCACCTGAGGAGGAACGTCATGGATGAGAGCTTAGACGGAGATGCAATAGCCCTTGAGACAAGCTTCCCACCTCTGTGACTGCTGGAAGAGACTCCTCAGATTTAGCAAGGGAAGAAAATGTATTCCCTCTGAAGAGGTGCTTTAATTGACCTCCAAGCTGAAATCTTGTGTTTCCCAAATCCATGATTCCCCAAGGCAGAGCTGAAATTTGGTCATAAGAAATGGCCAGCTTCTTGGTTGAGGGAAATTTGGCAGAAGCACAGAGCTGTCAGGAGTTCCGACCGGTCCACTCCTGGGAGAGCAGCATTGAATAACGGGACTGGGAGTGTCCCAGCTAGGTGGGGCTGAGTTTCCCATGTGTGCTTGACTGACCCAGAGAAGGCATAAGACAGGAGCCTCCCAGCAAGGTTCCTTTCCAAATTCATCATTTCCAACTCAAGGAGTTTCCAGAAAATCCCAGTCCCATTGTCCTGAATGCTCCGTTCAGCCAAGTACACTAGGTTGTCCTGAATCCTGAAGGGTGATGTTCAATTATGGTTTCTGCTAGTGGAAGGGCATTGGTGGGACAGTCTCCGAAAGGCTTTCTCAGGGAGGACAGTGATATCTCTCTCCAAGAAGTACACAAAGATTGGCTGATACCCAGGCCCCTTGGACAGGAAAGAAATATCAATATCGTTCAGTAACAGTTCTCCATCTCTCAAAGTCATAAAACAGTCTCTTCTCCTGATTCATCTGTCATTCTCAAGACTGAGTTTCCTCTTCTGCAGCTGGCAAAGTGGTATCTGAGCACCTTAAAGACAGGCCTCAAGGTAGGGGGGTGCTCTAGGAATGCCTGAGCATACCTAGCCTTCCAGATGGTCCTGGTATACCTGCTTCAAAGGTCCTGGGCAAATGCTGCACAAATTCCACTTTCTTTCAACCTTGCAGGAGCATTAGTGCTCCCCGGCCAATAATAGGAATGTCTTTGACCAAGAAATATCTCTCTGTGAAGTCTGGCCTCAGAGTCTCTGGAATTTCTGTGAATCCAGCTTGATAAGGAAAGGCTGTTGTTGGGACAATCCATTCTATAGGATTGGAACCAAAGGAAATAGCAGGGCAGCTGCATTGTTCTGAGAAAAATGAAAAGACCACACGAGTCGGTGATGGATGAAACCTGTCAGACAACAGCATCGAGAAAAATGTCTCTCCTGTCTACCATGAGGCCACTGGCCAGAAGCCAAAGCCTGCAGAATGGTGGTCAGGTCTACACTCCACATTGGTACTCTATCCACAGCAGGAACATGGCATATCCTTCAAGATCACTCCAACCATGGCTTCTTTGTGAGAAGCAGCTCCTTACGAGAAGTTGAGACTGGGGGTGTTTGGACCAGAGCTGGGATGACCTAAGGGCCAAGATGAGTGAGGGGATGTAAAGGCTATTTCCACTTCTGAAGGGCTGTTGTGTGGACAGAGGTGTCCACGTGGTCGGGCCAGTGGGGATACCATAGGGAGGCTTGTTCGGACAGTCATTGGGAAGGCTGGGCTGCATCAGGAGAGAGTGAGCTGGCCATCACTGGGCAGGGCCTGAGGGGTCAGGCTAGCAGGCCATGATGGCACTTTACACATCAGCTGTGGCCCAGAAATCTAGTTGTCCTCAGAGGCCTGAGAGTTTAGACTGGCTGGTGCCCACCATCCCCTGGGCCAGGCAAGCATACCTTGAAGGATATGTATGTGAGGATATTTCCTGATGGGGAATAGCATTTAAATCGGTAGACTGAGTATAGGAGATTGCCCTGACCTATGTGTGTGGGCATCATCCACTGAGGGCCCAAAGGGAACAAAAAGGCGGAGGAAGGGTGAGTTCGTTCTCTCCGATTGAGCTGAGATGTTCATCTTTTCCTGCCCTCTGGAGCTCCTGGTGCTCAGGCTTTTGGTCTCAGACTGAATTACACCACCGACTTTCCCGTTCTCAACTTGAGGATGTCAGATCATGGGACTTCTCACCTCTATAATTCTGTGAGCCAATTCCTATAATAAATCTCCCCTTATATCTCTCTCTAAAAACCCTACTGGTTCTGTTTCTCTGGAGACCCTGCCATCTAGTTTTCGCTCCTTCTATTACATTGGAGCCGTGGATCTCATTGCTGACAGATCTAACACCCTTTTTATAGCAAATAATCCTTAACACCCCCTTCAGTCTCCTGAAATAAATTTCACAGATAATATAATCAGATCTCACAGAGAATTTTAAAACTGAATGTTCTAACTGTAATAAGTGAGAAATAAAAGGTAGTTTATAATAAAATATCCATTTCTCTGTGTAAATGCTTGGATAACACCTCACCAGAGACTTGGTGAAGTAGTTAGAAGCTCTCATCTACTTAAATGAGTAAAGGATGAATTGAAGTTGCTTTTCCTTTGTATTTGACTTTTTGAAATAAGGGTTAAGCATTGCCAAGGGGGAAAGATTTTCCAAAAATGCTTAACTTCTCTTGATAAAATTCCAAAGAAAACAAAGCACAATCCTCTGAAAATGTATCTGCTACAGGGCGGTCCTGGAAACTAAAAGTGTGCAAATAGCAAAGACAGCGGGACAACTCTGATTTATATCGAAAAGGCAGCTGTGAGGCGGAGAGCATTACCATAAAACAGATTACCACCCACTGCAATGGTCTGACAGTTCACTGCCGTGCAGGATTGTCTTATAGTGCAGGACACCTAGCATCAGTAGGCCAAACTACAAAGCCCCAGTGTGTCCAAGCGCCACGAGGTGGCGGTGCCGCTGAGTGGGGACCTTAGCCTCCGCACCAGCGCTCATTGGACGCACGTTTCCAGAGTCGCAGGAGACGGAGCCTGGGCAGCTACGCCCACCTGCCCGAAGGTGTCCCCCAGACCACCGTGTCAATGTACTCTTTCTGGGAGACCCGGGTTGTGACTTTCTGAAAGTAACTCCCGGTGCCATCCGGCGCCTGTACCTTACTCCGAGTGAGGAGAGTCGTTCTTCCCGTGTGCCACAAGGGGGCGCCTGCACCCGAGACTCGGAATGTTTTGCAAGTTTGTGCAACGTTAAAATGCAATGTCTGCAGTTTCCAAGAGAGACGGAGGCAAGCTGAAAACACCGTGAGAAAGAATTCATTATTGGACTTGTGTAGTACTAAATGGTCTAATCTTTGGCAGCGCCATCCAGTTTTCCAATATCCATTGCCGGCACTGAACAATTTTGTGAATGCCATTTCCAATCCTCCCAAATGCAAGTTTTATAACATAACAACAGTTTTTAACATTCGCCCAGAAACACCAATGGGAACAGGCTAAACAAATGCCATGGTCAACCAATTAACCAGTTCTTGCCTCCCCTAATGCCCACCACACTTCTTTAGAAATCATAATATTTTGAGAACTTACTATGTGTCCTTGTTTTGGGTTCTTTACATGAACGCACAAAAACACAATGAGGTAGGTACTATTATACCTGTGATAAAGAGTATGGATGACGCAACTGCTGCAGAGAACTTGAGTAACTTGGCCACGTTTACATTGCTGGTAAGTGGCAGAGAATCACTGGAAAATGGTGGAACATTCAAGGCATTGGGCAAGAAGTCCCAATTGCTCGAAGGAGATGCTTAGAATGACTCGGCCATCCTCCTGCTATAAGAAAACAAGGCAGTGTGTACCCAGCTTGTTGTTTCTTCAAAATCTACTGAGAGCATGAGGAGGATAAAATTAAAAAACACCAACAAGAGAAAAGCCCTATGAAATATTTTTATTCTTAGTGTTGTGGCTTGTTTTGTTCATTATTTCATCCAGAGCATTACACCCAGTGGGTCTGACAAGACTAGCATTGGCTCCACTGCCTTGGGTCTAGTTACAAACAGTCGTAAGACCTAGAACTGGACAAACTTGAGCCCTGACTTTTCAACCTTGGCTAAGCATTAGAATCTCTGGGGGAGTTTTTAAAAAATCTGATATCTGGGTCTCTCCCAAGCCAACTGAATCAGAATCTCTGGAAGTGGGGCCCAGTCACCTGTTGTTGATTTTTTTAACCCTTCCAGGGTTTAATCAGCAATGAGAACCAAACTCCTGTTTACGTAAGTGAAGAAACTGAGGCCCAGAGAGGTGCCATGATTTGCCAAAATGCAAATGTTTAGGAAGGGAGGAGCCCAGTGTCCTGGTTTCTAGTCCAGAAATCATCCAAAGTTCCCGACTGCACCAGACGGGGACCACCCCACAGGAGACAGGCAGCAGGACATGAGGACCCCTGGTGCGCACGGCTCATGGAGAGCTGACTCTTCACCTGCTTACCCCGGGGTGAGCCGGAGGATGCTCGGTGCCTTCTGCTTCCTGTCAGCTCAACCTCAACCTCAAGATCTCAGTGGCCCCCTCAGTGGTCAGGACTTCTACCTCTGCGGACTTGGCCTGGGCCTCCCCGGCCCTGAGGAGAACCATCCACTCCCCCACCACCTCCTCTCCTTTGTTTCCTCACCTTCATCAGGTGGTTGGATCACTAGATAAAATATTGGATACCCAGTTAAATTAGAATTTCCGGCAAACTACGAATAGTTTTTTAGTAATAGTATGTCCCATGCAACATGTGTCTGTTTCTTTTCTAACTCTGGCAATCCTACGCCAAAGAGCACAGTGACTGGTCTTGCCTCGCCCGCTGGAAAGGGAGAACAAGCAGCTTGCCCAGACTACACAACCCCTGGCTGTCAGCCAGGGCTCTTTCCTCAACAGCATTTGGCACAGAGAAAAATTATTATATTCTGACTTAATAAAGAGTTATATTTTGGGGAAAATATAATTGAGAAATAGCTGCTTGATTATCTTGTGCCTTTATCCCTGGCAGTGAATGCGTGACTATTTGGACCAAGAGCTGTAGCTCATACAGGCATTCATTTGCTGGAGATTTGTGAATGTGCTTCTATGTGCACATGTTGGTCTTTAAATCCATCTGTGTATGTGATGTTCAGATGCTGAAACTTTTCGTTCTATTTCCTGAGCATCCTCGGCCCTCGTGGCTCTCATCTGAAGTCAGGCAAGAGTCCTCACTGGTTTCCCTGCCTCTTGCTCACCTCCAACTGTACTCAGCCAACAGCCTAAAGCACAGGCAAGAGCATAGCTCTCTTCTGCATAATGTCCTCCAATAACGGCCAGGCGTCCCTAATAAATATGCAAACTTCTCCCTCAGCCCTTCGAGGCCTTACGGAATCTGGCTCCAGCTGGCTTTCCAGCCTTACCTCCTCCCCTCTCTCACCAGTAGCCTGCTCCAGACGCCCACTGCCCTGACTTCCCTGCCTGCCTGTCTCCATCCCGTGGCTCACACTCGCTTGCACATATCTCTAGTGCCCGCTCTGCACTGCCTATTGCCCCCTTAAGGCCTGGGATCAAATACAGTCTTTCCTGAGGTCTATGCTAACCCAGGCCTCTGCCTCCCCTGAACTCCCCAGGGCTTTCCCAGCACCAAACTCTTCATGCTCGTGCTTTTGTCCTGTGCACCCTTGTCGGATCTCTCCCACCAGAGGTTGAGCTCCTGGAGAGCTTGCTATAAACCTGATTCATTTCTTGTTCCCCCATCCCAGCATTTCTCCCAGGCCAGTCCACTGCAGGCAGGGGAACCAGGTAGGAGGCTGCGGGATGGCTCAGTGCAGGGAGACAACGTGCCTTCCTGGGCTGGGAACGGGAAAGGAGAAATGGAGAGAGGGATACTCAGACACATTCATTGACTAGTTAGCAATGAAGGTTAGGGGGGAGAAGAAATTGAAGAACACTCCCAGCGCCCCACGCTTGGCAATTTGCTGCATGGGACTCCAGGAGGAGTTGGGGACAGAGTTTGGTTTAGATGTGTTTATGGCTGTGATGATAGAACACGGGGCTGCTGAGCAGGCGGATATCTCAGCATGGAGCCAAAAAGACCTGAGCCTGAGATAGAAGTTTGGGGTTGTCAACATATAGAAAGCCTCCGACTCCAGGGGCATGCATGAGATTGCCCAGGGAGGACAAATGACAGCCAACCCTGAGGAGACCAGCATGGAAGAGATAGCTGGAGAGACTGAAAAGATGGCTGAGGTTGGATAAGAGGGCAGTGTCCTGAAAACCAAGGGAGAAGAATTTCAGTGAGTGACTGCCTCACAGTCAGATGTTGTGAGAAAGCTAAGAACCGAAACGCACCCCTCCCAGCCCACCCAGTTCACTATCCTCCCCTCTCTCCTCAGCAATTTTCTTTCAACTCAAGGAGCAACCATCTTGTGTGCTCAACAGACAATGCCGCAGCTCCCCCTCTGGGGGCTTCATGTAGTGAAAGCCAAACAGCAGGTGTTTACCTTCCCAAGGCACCTTTCATCTTGTGTTCTCCTGGACACAGGCCTGGAGGCGGACGCTTCCAATGTGAGTTCCCCACATACCAAAGTCAGACCCCTACTCTAATGTTTCTGGTCACCTCTGCTTCTGTCACCCCCTGTATCAATTAAAATCAAATTTCCTGGGAGACAAATAGAAACGAACATTTGGCTTTTGAACTGGATGTCAAAAGAGAGTAGCCTCCGTTTTGTAGAATAATACCTCAGGGTTGGAACTTCAGGGTGAGGATGAGAGTGGGGTGGGTATTAAATGACAAACAAAAAATACATCAGGGGAGCAGCGTTATTTTATTCTCTAGACCATGATGCAGCTTTTAGAGGTGCTTTGCAAAGCGTAAGGAACTCCAAGATGAGGTAATGAAGGACGAGAAGGAGGAGACTCTGGTGGACCTAGCCACCTCAAGCTCGGCTGTACCTCCATCCTTTGCACCTGAAAAACCAGCCTCAGCCTGTCCTGTGCCCCTACCTCTTGCTGGCTCAGGCCGCAGAGGCCGTCTGCCCAGGCCCCTGGCTCTGTAGGCCCTGCGCCTAGGGCTCCCCTGCCTGAGCCTTGATCGACACAATGACCTTCATGTCGCCGCAGCTGGACTTCAATGTCCACTCCTGAGTGGCATTATACATCAGTCCCTGGGAGCCCTGCCTAGGAGACAGCTGGACACTCAGCCAGCGACACTGGGCCTTGTCACACGCAAGCACCACAGTGCCCTCAGGGTTGCTGTAGGTGCACCTGCTCCAGGCTGCCCTCTCCTCTGCAGTCAGATCCCAACTGCTCCCTGGCTCCCCGTCCTCCAACCTTGGGGCCTGGAAGCCCAAGAGATCTCGGGTGACGGGGCATACCAGCTGCTCTTCTTTCAAGGCGGGCAGCACCTGGCCCTTCAGGTAAGCAGGGCCTGCACAGTAGGTCTGGATGTTAAAGAGCCGGTCGTTGTACTCGTGCAGCCAGCTGAAGAGGTAGGCCAGGTGGCAGTCACATTGCCAGGGGTTGCCATGCAGGGCAAGATTGAACAGGTTGTAGTTGGTGTCGAAGATGCCCTCTGGCAGTGTGGTCAGGAGGTTCCTGGAGAGGCTGAGCAGCTCTAGCTTGGACAGGTTCTGGAAGAGGTCTGGCTGCAGGGCTGTCAGGTTGTTGCTGCCCAGGTACAGCTTCGTCAACTCCTTGAGGTCCCTGAAGATGCCAGCTGGGAGATGGGTGATGGCATTGTGTGAGAGCGTCAGGGAACTGAGGTTGGACAAGTTGGCAAAGGTTCCCTCGGAGAGAGTCTCCAGCCGGTTGTGGGACAGAGACAGGCCGATGAGGCCTTTGGTATGGGCAAAGAGGCCAGCGGGCAGCTTCCACAGTGCATTGCCCTGCAAGTTCAGGAAGGTCAAGTTGCCCAGGGAGGAGAAGACAGAGGGCGGCAGGTGTACAATGGCGTTGCGTTGCAGCCACAACTTTTCCAGGCAGAAGAGCTGCGAGAACACTTCTTGGGGCAGCTCAGAAATGGAGTTGCCATCCAGGAAGAGCTCCTGCAGGCTTCCCAGTTTGGCAAACACACGTTGAGGCAGGCTGGTGAGTGCATTGTTGCTCAGTCTCAGGGTCTGCAGGCTGCCAAGGGGGTTGAACAGCTCCTCGGGCAGCTGGGCCAGGAGGTTCTGAGCAACGTTGAGGGTCTTCAGGTGTTTCAGAGGCTGGAAGAGCCTCCCAGGCAGGGTCTGGAGCCGGTTGCCCTGTAGCTGGAGGGACGCCAGGGCACCCATGTGGTGGAAGAGGCCCTCAGGAAGAGCCTCCAGCGTGTTGAAGTTGAGGGTGAACTTGCTCAGCGAGGTCAGGTTGGAGAAGATGTTGGCACTGAGGTTGGAAAAGGCGCTGCCGGTGATCTCCAGGTCCTGGAGCCTGGGCAGCCCCCCAAAGGCATCTGGCTCCCAGTGGGAGAGCTGGGTGTTGAGGAAGACCACCTTGGTCAGGTTGGGGCTGCCGCTGAAGGCCCTGGCTTCCACCGTGGTGAAAGAGGTCTCTATGAAGACGATGTCCGTGGCATGGGATGGGATGTCCCGCGGGATGGAGGCTAGCTCCTCGATAGAGCAGAACACCTCCTGGACGAAGCAGTCACATCCCACAGGGCAAGGCTGGGCAAGCCTGAGCAGGAGCAGGAGGCAGGCGCAGTGCAGCCAGGCTCCGGGAAGCATTTCCTAGATCCGAGTGAGAAGAGATCAGAAGTGGTGCCTCTGTCGAGCGCAGTGTGGTTCAGTGACCAGTGCACGAGATGGGGCGCCAGAAGATGGGGATGAGCTCTGTCAGGGAGCCCACCCGTTTGGACAGCAGTATAGATTTTTAAGGGTTGTTTTCATACTATCTCACAGCAGCCTTGCAAGGTGGGTGGAACTAGGGTTCTGACCTCCTGACAGCAAGGGTTACACAGGGCCTGTCCACAGCCACCCCGCCGGTTAGTGGCAGGACCAACACTCCGGTCTCCTGGATTTCCTGTGTTCTTTCCATATTGGAGAAAGGCAGAAAGGAGGCAGAAAGACACAGAAGTGAGGTATAAAAAGAGACTACGGGTTTTGTGGAATGAAGATAATATGTAAAATATGGGCAGATTATTTTTGAGTTGGAAATTTTTAAGCTCTAGTTCTTCCTGAGTTTCCAAATCTCAGCACATTCCTAATGATAAAGAGATCTTACCATCTGCTCTTTGCACGGCCACTGAGGGTGAGAGCAGCTCTTATTTTGAAACAAGCAGTGAGGTTCCTCAGTACTGCTACCAAAATGCTCTCCTGCCTTGCAGCACCCCAGCCCTCACCACCATGGAGGCCATGGAACTTTCCAACATTGTGTGGACAAGAGGGTCCCAGATGCAGGGATTCCACAGACCAGTAGGTTTTTGTTTGGGGGACTTTTTTTTTTAACTTTTATTTATTTAAGTGTGTTTTTCCAGGATCCATCAGCTCCAAGCTAAGTAGTTGTTTCAATCTAGTTGTGGAGGGCACAGCTCACAGTGGCCCATGTGGGGCTCAAACCAGCAACTTTGGTGTTAAGAGCACTGCGCTCTAACCAACTGAGCTAACCGGCTGTCCCGGGGATTTTGTTTTAAATAAGGAAGGGAACCAGGTTTTTAATTTACTGAATACTAATTTTTTTTAAAAATGCCAGCACGCACCCACAGGTTACAAGTTGCTGATGCAGCTTACAGGTGTGTTTTGTTGATGGCTCAGTCCTTTTATGTATGAACCATTAGCCAACATGCAAAATTTGAGAAATATCACATTAAAAGTCCAGATTTCAGGATGATCGAGGGGCAGTGGGCTCACATTCCCACAGGACGAGACCAGCTGGGGCTCAGTGGCCCCATTAGGGGATGTGCACCTCCCAGGTCATTACTGTTTCCACCCACATCATCATTTACATGACTTGGAGTCATTCAGCTTCCATAAATTCAAACCCCAGCTCCATCACCTCCTACTCATGTGACCTTGGGCATGTTCCTTAATCCGGCTGTGTTTCAATTTCCTTATCTATAAAATTGAGATAATAATAGTGCCAATTGTGTTAGAGTAATTGAGGATTAAATGAGTAAGTACAGGTAAAGGTTTTAGATCAGTATCTGACAGAGCTGAGTGAGCAATTAATAAACTATGTTAATTACTGTTAAAAGTTACAAACCACCATCATTACAGAAAAAGTTATTTGAACACCAAAAAAGTAGGAAAAACAAAATGCCCTTTAGATAGAATACATTTCGCTTTACAAAAGCAAGGAAGAAAGGGAGGGAGAGAGGAGGAGGGAGCGGGGAGGGAGGAAAGAAGGGAGGGAGGAAGGAAAACCCTCTTGCAACGTAATCCTAATTTTTCTCAATTTACCTGTCCTCAATGAGAACTCAAAGTGGCTCCCTGTGGGGACATCTTGGCCCCTAGCTGCCTCCTCCATCACAAAATTCAACTTCAACTTCGGGTGAAAGGTCCCCATATGTGAAAGTCTCCAGCAAACATGGTGCTTACAAAAGCCCCTGTGTCTTCCTCCCATTCAGACACTCAATAACAGTTTTTCCAGGACTTTTCCTGCCTAATCAATGGAGAAGTGTCCATTTCTCCCAGAGGCAGTGCAGACCTTCCTTGAGGCTCCTGGCATGCACACGTAGATGCCGAGTAAGCCACAGAGGTGGGTTTTACACCACCACGGTGGGGAAGGACTCTAACAGTAACTGTGCCTGCCTGCCATTCAGGACACAAGAGGGAAAGCAACTAGCCTCAGGAAATGTGTGCCTCCTGGTTCCACAATCCCTAGACAAATCTTTATAGAGTTCAGCTTTAGCCTGAGACTTTATTCTCTTAAGTTTGTGTGCAAAGAATAGATAAGAAGCAGAGGGCCCTGGCTGAAGAAGGATGAGGTAGGCATTGTCCCATCACACCCACCACCTGGGCTGCCCCGACAGATGCCTTCCCTGACCCCAGAAACAAGGCACCTGGCAATATGTTTCTCTGTCTTAACATCTAGCATAGTTCTCCAAAACAAAGAGTTTTCATGGCAGTCCTTTTCCTGAGAAGATGGGTGTATTCATTGCTCAGCATGTAGCACAGTGTTGCTTTACAGTGGGTTCGGTTAGTGTTTGTTGAACTGAACCCTCCACAGCTGGGATGAGCAGCGTGGGAGGCAGAGGGGCCCCTCCCTGGAATTGTTCAAGCCCGGAGTGAATGAGCACCAGCCAGACCATGAGAGTGGCCTCACATCCTCGCCCTCCCGTGAGTAAGAGGAGCAGTTCCTATGTTAGCATGCCTTAATGTTATCATGCGCCTGTCACCTACCTTGCCAACCCCTTTGGTCCTTGGTTCTCACAGGCAGTTTCCAGAAAAGAATCCCACTAGAATGGGCCTGAGGGCTCCAGGGACCACCTGGCCAGCCTCCTCATAGAGAGGAGCTTGGGTTTGAACCCAGATCTCCTGGTTTTCCCCAATGCTCCTGCCAGGAAAGCTAGGACCAAAGTGGGAGATGCAAGTGAGAGGAAAGTAAAGCCTGGTGGGGAAAATATGTTGCACCTACTGAGCCAGCCTAAGAAGGCATCCCCTCATCCCCTGGATGTGCCGCTAACTTATAATTCACTGCCATTTGCAAAACATAAGCTTTAGAATTTTCCAACAAAAGAAGTAACTCAAGATTTGAGATGTAAATCAAAACTATGGCATCAGTCACACAGAAAATCAAGTGAGGCAAATTAGCTTTGGCTGGGAGAGGGAGGTGGGGGGAACCTCCCTGATGTCGGGGGCAGAGCTAAGGGGGCTGTTTCCACCTGCCAGTTCCCAAAGCTCCTGCACATACATCTTGATACTCAGAGAAAATCTAGACGGACCCAGAAAAAGGAAATTGGGGGTCCCAGAACCACAGCAACTGGTCCAAGGGCATACAGCTCAGTAGGGCCCAGGATCAGTCCTGATGGCCTGAGCTCTAAGTGAGCTGCTTGCTGCGACACCCTGCGGGAGGCAGGCCCGCGCTCCTCATTATGCAAAACCCAGAGTGAACATACATAACGGACCAGACCTCACTTGTAATCTGTCCCCTTGTCTTCCCACCTGGCCCCAGTACTGTGAATAGACTCCACATGCCTAAGGGCCAACACTTCTGTGACATGGTCAGCCTAGGGAAGAGGGACCTGGGGATGGAAAACACACGGGCCCTGGGTCCGGGCTACTTGAAGCATCGTTTTAAATGGGGCACAGCCTTTGCTGGGCATGTACCTTTGATCTTGCACATTTCTTACCCTTAGAGTGTCATGGTGGGGGAAAGGGCCAGAACACGGCCTCTAAAGTCCAAGGAAATACCCCTCGTGCCCCAATCTACTGGGATGGGAGGAAGCAGGGAATGGTATTCACAGGGAGGGTATGGAGCACTGATAATTTCCAAATGATGCACTCCCAGCCCAACTCATTGTCATGTCACTCTAGAATAGCTAACAGTTTGTGCTCTGGAGTCAGACAATTGGGGTTCAAATCCTGTCTCCAACTCTTATTAGCTGTGTGACCTTGTCTGAATTAGCTAACCTCTCTGTGCTTCACTTTCCTCATCTTCAAAATAAGTTTCAATACTGCCTTCCTTGTGGGCTTGTTCTGAGGACTGAATGAGAAAATGCATTGAAATGTTCAATCCCAGAGCCTGGCACAGTGTATATTCTACATTAGTGACCCTGATTATTCTCCGTTCAGGCCAATTCCAGTTTTGTTCTGAAGGAGTCATAGAGGGTGGCTATGGAATAACTGATGAGATCATTCAACCACCCCATTTATGGACCAGGGATGTTTATGACTCTCTACAGCACTTTTTCTGGCTCTTTCCTCCCAGCCAAGGGAAACGTGTAATTTTTTGTCCTTGGTTTAGAGGAGCGCAGATTCTGATGGCTCTGGCCACGATGCCCTGGCCTTGGACCCCTTCCCCAATCTGCCCTCAAGAGCAGATTGGGGAAGGGGCTTTGGAGATCAGAAGTGCCCCTGCCTGGGCACTGTGGAGGCTGGCACCAGAGGGGACAGTGGGGCTGCAGCCAGAAGATTCCTCCTTTTCATCTGCTCATCTGAAAAACCACTTCTGCATTTATGCAGAAATCAGAAATACCCACAAAAATGTTCCATGCTCTCAGCAAGCCAAGGAAGTTGTGTGTGTGTGTGTGTGTGTGTGTGTGTGTGTGTGTGTGTGTGTGTCGGTGTGGGAGGGTTACTGGTTGCAAATGGACTCTATCCTTTTCTCAAATTGCCTTTGAGTTGGTACATTTCCATGTGCTACAAGTCAGTCTGTCCACTACCACGAGCTAACCCTCACTCCTTCCAGAGCGTAATGGGAACCCAGGTCCCCTGACCACCTCATCTGGGTCACCAGGGAAGGCCTGCTGCTCCCAGGACCTCAGCTGCCTTCCCTCACAACCCAGGGACACAAGCCAAGCAGCCGAGGCGGTCAGACCTGATAGGGGCTCCTGCCTCTGCCCCTCCAGGGCCAGCCAGCCCTCCCCAACCTGGTGCCCAGTGTGTCCCAGGCAGTGAAGTAACCCCTCAGATCCCAGTTTCTGCATTTATAAATTGAGACCAATCATGATAATAACAGTACTACCTACATTACAGCCTTGTTAGGGTTATTGTGCAATTAAATGAGAAAACTGGCATTGGGTTTGTGATATTGTGTATAATGAGAAATACATATTTGGTTAAGCCCCTTTCAATCCACACCCAAGTTTATGTGAATGAAGTAACTCCTGATGGGCCCCTCTATAGCTTCAGATTATACACAAAGTATTCATTATCTCTGAACAATAGGATGGTGGATGATTTAAATGTTTTCCTTTTGCTTAGTCCTGTGTTTTCTACATTTTGAGAATAATAGTTATCACTTTGAAAGTTATAAAAATTGAGATAATTGTATAAAATACACAGCACAGTTCCAGGCACGTACTTTTCTTGATTTTTTTTCCCCTTCCTTGCAAATTACATTGCAAAGGCTCAAGGGAACTTGTCTAGCAGCTGTGGTAGCATTCTTAAAGAGAAGACAGCTAACATTCTGAAATATGAGGAAATTGTAAACTGGGCACTGTCCTTTCTGCAAATGCTCTTCACAGGGCTCCAGCTCTAGACCTCGCTTACACAGTCCCTCCCACTTTAGGATGCCCGTGCCTACCTCTCTCTGTTGCTACCTGTCCCCGTTCTACCTACCTCCCCGGCTATCACTTGTCACTTCTCCAGGAAGCTTTCCTTGACGGCACCTCCTTTAGATTCCACAGGTCCTCTGTTGACCACTTGGGTCCTTCTGCTCTATCCTTTGCACCACCTGACTGTGAGCCCTGCAGCCTCTTCTACCTGGCTGTGCACCCCAGCACCTGGCTTGGGGCTGAGCACAGAGAAGGCGCCCAGGCCCTGTGTACTGATTTGAACAGGATGTGTTCATGCTTCTCATGACCCTGACACACAGGTCTTACTCTGCATCCTGATTGGAGGAGATCACATTCTGTTGTATTCACTACCTGTGGGCTTGGGCAGGTCACTCCATCTCCCTAATCCTTCATTTCCCCATCCTTAATTACAACCCCATCCCATAGGGCTAAAATTAGTACTCAGTTGGATAATAAATATGCTAAATTAGATAGCAAATATAAAGCACTTAACACAGTGCTTGGCAAATAGTAAATGCTCAATAAAAGGTAGCTGCATGCACATTTTATTCCTAGAATGACTACATGCTTTATCATCTAAACTGGAACACTTCTGGAAATAAAGAGAGCTACTGATAATTATGCCAGGATGACAGGCACAAACGAGGGTGGAACCAGACCAAGCTGGACAATGGTCACCTGCTTATATCCACCATTCATTATGGGCTTCCTGAGCACAGGAACCAGGTCATCTTTACCTCAGAATCTCCCTACTTGACCGGCCTCCTGCCTCAGCCCAGCACTACCCTGGCACTGTACCTCAGGGGATTCCCCTCCCAGGCCATGGGACACAGATACTACAGCCTGCCTGGAGGTGGGGACATGTTCTGAAGCCTGCCAGAAATCACCAGCCCCTCGTCTGCCCCCAGCCAAGGCATCTCTGCCACATCTCCGCAGACCCAAGTGTCCTACAGTGGCCCCAGGAGACCTACCGCTGCCCTGGCTCTTCCTCGGGAGTAGAAGGGTGTCTGGTGTGGTCTGTGGTCAGTGTGGACCCAGCAGCCAGGCACTGATCAAAGTTCCAGGAAGTAGCTCCTCCCCTCACGTGGCCTGAGGATTCCTGGAACATCACCGGGTCACAGGCCAGGAGAGAAGCTGGGGCAAGGTCTCTGGAGATTACAAAATGATCCTGCACTGTTCCCATTGACAGATCCCAAACAGGGCCAAAATCCAGTTAAGGTCATAGGATTGGCAACTTTAGGACCCCCAGGGCACCCACAGAGAAAGTTGCAGAGGCCACTCCAGGAGTGAGAACTGGGACTAGGGGTTTACGCTCACACCCCTCCTCGCAAAAGGCAGGCTGGTTCCTGGGAGCGAGACCTCAGCAGGACAGGCAGCCACAAGCACCTGCTTGGCTGTCAACACCAGGAGAAATTCTAACACGGTTGTGGGTTTGTTGTTTTATTTTGTTTGTTTGCTTGTTTAATAAACTAACTTTCTAAACCCTTTTTGAGTTAAAAGGGGGAAAGACTTGGCTCAATTTGAAAAGGAAAACTTTTATGCCAGAGCTATCCAAGGATAAAAGAAGTTGCTTTGGGAGATGGTAAATTTCCTGTCTCTGGAGGTGTTTGTCCAGGGGCTGAAGAACGAGGTGAAGAGCACGTGCCTCTGTGTGTGTGTGTGTGTGTGTGTGTGTGTGTGTGTGTGAGAGAGAGAGAGAGAGAGAGAGAGAGAGAGAGAGAGTATGTATAAGTGTGTATAGGTTTTCAGGGGTGCAGGGTGAAGGGATGATCTAAGTAAGCAATCTGAGATCATTTTCAATGTCTGGAGTCTAAACACTTTCATGGCTTTTAAACTTGTTGAATGGTATTAATATTTGCATCACTCTTTTTCAAGTCTGAACTAATGTTTCTTTTGTATGTGAGCAGATTTCATCAATCAAATTGCAAAAGTCTGAAAAAGTATAGGAAGGAAGCATTTTTCAATGGAGACAGGCAAATCCACAGGCAGGGAAAATTAGGAGCATGTAAGAGGGGAGAAAAGTTATGAACAAAATACTCCCTCAGTAACACCCAGACTGGCAGGATCGTTGGTGGGTGGGGGTGTGCCTCTGAAGAAGAACCAGTACATGGGGAACAAGTTCTTAAGGCAATGACACTCACCTACAGAAAGAGAGCTTGTCTCTTTGTCAACATCTTGGTGAACAAGAGAAATTTGACATTCCACAGATCTGGATTTGAATCCTAGCTCTTCAACTAACTAGACAATCCTTACATCAGTTATTTAATTTTTCCAAATATCTTCATTCTCATCTGTGGAATAGGTGTGGCAGGGAGCCTGGGGAGGTGTGTGTGTGTGCGTGCGTGTGAGTGTGTGTGTGAGTGTGTGAGAGGGAGAGAGACAGAGAGACAGAGAGCTTAAACTGCAGATATGTGCAGCTGGAAGGGCATATATGCATGAGTGGAGGAAGATTTGCATTAAGAACTCTAGAGAAGAGAGATCCAAGATGGCAGAGTAGATAAACAGTGTACCTGCATCCTTCCACGAACACATTAAAATTACAACTAAATTATAGAACAATCAACCTGGAGAACCATTTTAAGTGTAGCCAAATAGAAGTCCTATAACTAAAAATATAAAGAAGACACCACGTCAAGACTGATAGGAAGGATGGAGATGAAAAACGGGCCCCAGGCTTCCCTGTGACAGCTGAGAATCAGGAGGGATATCTCAGTCACAGAGGTTCCCCCTGGAGGAGTGACAGACCCCAGCCCCCCAACAAGGCTCCCCATTCCATTGTACTGGTGCCCAGAAAAGGAGCCCTCACAACATCTGGCTGAAAAACAGTGGCGATTCCAACTGTTCAGGTGAGACAGAAGGATGTGGGAAACCCAGAATACTCTTAAATATCCAGGATACACTCACTCGCTCACAGGCACTCACCTTGGGCTCCAGCGGAGGGACAGTGATCAGGGAACCTTGAAGACATACCAGGACAGACTGAGATGTGTGGCTTCAGAGGGAAGACTGGGGGGCAGTCAGCATTTTCCTGGTAAGCTTCTTCTCCTGTGCAGCCGGGCAGGCAGCCGCCATCTTTAACGTCTTGAGCCCGCCCCCTACGCTTACAGCCAAATCTGAATCTGATTGGTCTGGTGAGCTCTGCTGCTCTGCCCTGCTGACTCAGCTGGGACCCCACCCAACTCACACCAGGCCAGAGGGACTTTCTCTTCAAGCAGCCAGCCCCTCCCATATTACACTCTTTCCTGGAAAGCTATCATAGTCCATGGGCCCCAGGTGGGTAGCAACTGGCCTCAGTGAGCTCTGAGACTTTCGCTGAGTCTCTCCAGGCTCAGCACTAGCACCAAACCATAGTCTACATTAACCCATTGACCACAACTCTTCCCACTCCAGTGATCCCCTGAGACCCTGTCTCACCCAACTGTGTACAGCATGAGGCTCTATCAGTAGCTGCACCTTAAGGGAGCTGGCAGGTGGCAGCAGGCCTCTGGATGTACTGGCTTTTTGCAGTTACCCCAGGCTTCATATTGGTGGCAGCCATACTCAGTTCACAGCATGGCCTCTCCCACAAGCCTCCAAATTTAGCACAGGCAGTGAACAACCATAGATCATTTTGTAGCTCCTTACAGATAGCCCCTGGCCAGTCACAAGCAGTGGGTGTCCTGGGCCTGCACTGGAGCCCCCCCCCAAAAGACCCCAGAACCAACATACTTGGAGGTTGGCTTCACCCCAGTAGAGCACCACCCAATTAGCCCCACAAGTGGCACATACAAAGGATGGTCTCAACAGGCACTGGAGCCTGCTGGGGCACATCCTACCCAGTAAGGTAAACCTCCCACACAGCCCAGGACATGGTCAAACCCCACAGCCAGTCAGCCTAAGAGTCAATCCCACCCACTTATGTGCCAATAGAAATCGAGGCTCAACTATAACAGGAGGGCACACACAATCCACAAAAGGGACACTCTTGGAGTACCCAGCTCAGGTCACCAAGAAGACTGTGCCACTCGGCCCCACAGGACACCTACTAACTAAGGCCACCCAGCCAAGGACTGGGGGGTCATAGCAGATTACTCAATACATAGAAACAAACACAGAGAGGCAGCCAAAAATCAGGAAACAAAGAAATGGGTCCCAAATGAAAGGAAAGAAGAAAACTTCAGAAAAAAATAAACAAAATGGAGGCAAGCAACCTACCAGAGACAGTTCAAAACAATGATTATAAGGATGCTCAAGGAACTTAGTAAGAACTTCAACAAACAGATAGCATGCATAAAAAGAGACATAGAAATCATAAAAAAAGAACCAGTCAGAAGTGAAGAATACAATAACTGAAATGAAGAATGCATTAGAAGGGATCCCAAGCAGACTAGATGAAGCAAGGGATCGAATCAGCAATTTGAAAGACAAAGTAGCAGAAAACACAAAATTGGAACAGCAAAAAGAAAAGGAATCCAAAAAATAAAATAAAAATGAGGCTAGTTTAAGAGACCTCTCAGACAACATCAAGCATGAAAACATTTGTATCATAGGGGTACCAGAAGGAGAAGCAAGGAAGCAAGGGATTGAGGACTTATTTGAAGAAATAATGGCTGAAAGCTTTCCTAACCTAGTGAAGGAAATAAGCAGACAAGTCCAGGAAGTGCAGAGAATCCCAAACAAAATGAACCCAAGCAGACCCACACCAAGACACATTATAATTAACATGGCAAAGGTTAAAGACAAAGAGAGCATTCTAAAAGCAGCAAGAGAAAGGCAACTAATAACTTGTCAGGGCGCTCCCATAAAACTGTCAGCTGATTTCTCAACAGAAATTTTGCAGGCCAGAGGGATTGACAGGAAATATTCAATGTGATGAAAAGCAAGGACCTACAAGACTACTATACCCATTAAGGCTATCATTTAAAATTGACGGACAAATCAAGAGCTTCCCAGACAAGAAACAGCTAAAGGAGTTCACCACCAAACTAGTATTACAAGGAGTGTTAGAGGCACTTCTTTAAGATGGAAAAAAAATCAAAATTATGAATAATAAAATGGCAATGGCTACATATCTATCAACAATTACTTTCAATGTAAGTGGATTAAATGCTCCAATCAAAAGACATTAGGTGGCTGAATGGATGAGAAAACAAAACCCTTTACATATGCTGCCTACAAGAGACTTCAGATTGAAAGACACACACACAGAGAAAGTAAAGGGATGGAAAAAGATATTCATGAATATGGAAACAACAACAAAAGCTGCAGTAGCAATACTTATACCAGACAAAATAGACTTTAAAACAAAGATTACAAGAAGAGACAGTGAAGGACCTAGTAATTCACTTCAAGGGATTTATGCAAAGAAACCCAAAACTCTACTTTGAGGGAACGTGTGCCTCCATATGCTTATTGCAGCGTTGTTTCCAGTAGTCAGCTGTACAGCTGTGGAGGCAGCCTGGGTGTCCACTGATGGAAGAATGGGTAAAGAGGAGGTGGTACATATATACAGTGGAATATTGCTTGGCCATGGATGGGAATGGGTTCTTGCCATCTGCAGCAGCATGGATGGACCTGGAGGGTGTTGTGCTGAATGGAATATGTCAGACAGAGAAAGACAGATGCAGTGTTATTTCGCTTATATACGGAATCTAAGAATTGTAAGAAAATTACAAACAAAACAGAAACAAACCCATAGATACAGAAAACATCTTGATGGTTGCCAGATGGGAGGGGGTTTGGGGTAAAAGAAGGAGAAGGGATTGTGAAGTACAAATTGGCTGTTACAAAGTAGTTATGGGGATGTAGGGTATAGCATAAAGAATAGTCAATAATATTGTAATAACGATATATGGAGTCAGATGGGTACCAGATTTGTTGGGGTGATAGATGGAAGGGGTTTGTGGGCAAGATGAAAAAGTGAAGTACAAATTGGTAGTTACAAAATAGTCATGGGGATGTAAAGTAAAGCATAGGGAATATAGTCAATAATGTTGTGATAACATAGTACAGCGTCAGATGGTTGCTGGACTTATCGGGGCGATCACTTCTTTAGGTATAGAAATGTTGAATAACTATTGTGTACCTCTGAAACTAATGTAATGTTGTATGTTTGCCATATTTTTAATATAAATATTAAAAAAAAAAGAACTCCAGGGATCTTCTGGGAGAAGGGATGAAGACTATAACCCTTTCCCCATTATCCCAAATTCCAGAAACCTGTCTGAATGGACAGGTGCAGTGGTTAGGGAAGGACAGCAAGGCCCTGCCCTTCGTCATTGAAGGCGTCCAGCCCAGTGATACGTGAACACATTATTGACCACTGTCCGGGTCCAGCCTCCTGGGACAGGCTTACACCTGGCAGAGGGGATCTAAGGGCTAAGACATCCCAGGCAAAAACGGTTTGAAGCCCCTTTTCTGGGCACTGCAGTGGGATATAGGAACAGCAGAGAGGATCACCTCTCTTAAGCACTGTGCCAGCAGCTGTGGCAGCCCCTGGAACCTGGAGACCTGATACAGTCCTGGGCCACCTGGACACTTGGAGGGAGTCACCTTCACTCAAATGGTGTCTTCTGAGAGTCTGTGACTCACTGAGCCTGGTGCTGAGCTCTGATAGGAGTCCATAGGCGCAGGATAGCCCTACCCATTGAAGTCTGTGTGCGTTTGCATGCATGTGCATGCGTGTGCACGTTGAACAAATGCTGAGTGAATGGCAGTGCCTTTCTGGCGACATAGAAGAAACTCCAACCTGGGAGTCTGGAGGTCTGGGTGTGTGCAAGCTCAGCCATTAGTTCACTAGGTGATGATGGGAAATTTACTTCCTGTCTTGATCACACTTTCTTCAGCTATAAAATGGTTGAACCCATTCTTAAGACCTCTTCCAGCCACAGTAGCCTATAGATATCATTTGTTATTTCCATTTTGGTCCCCACCCATTTTCCAAAGGTCTTTTCCCAGCCTGGAATCTATTTTCTGTGAGGGGCTATCTGGGTCGGGCTTGCACACATGTGATAAGGGTAGAATAACTGTTGTGAGATCCTAATGAAGACATCCATGGAGAGCACATGTGTCCTGTGTATACCATTTATTATTGATTCTGTACACCAAATTTGCTACAAGCGAGCAGCATACAGCAGAGACAGACCCCCCAGCAAAGATGGACCCCCAACCCTGCCCACCAGGGCTCACACGCTATAAAATTCCAGGGGGCCTAGAAATCTCTAAATGCATCACCAAGCACCTGGGACTATTTGCAATGAGTCTCTAAGCGAGGCAAACATGATCTACTGTTGAAGGCGGGATGAAGGCAGCGGATTGGAGAACAATCCTCCCTTAGGTAAAGGAGAAAGCTCGGACCAGGCGGAGTTTGGCCTGGAGGACACCCACCCCCCTTCTCTGAACTGGCTTCCTCCCCAAGACCACCAGCAGCTCCCCAACAACCCGGATTCAGGTCTGGCTGGGATCCATGGGCTGATTTCTTTGAGAGGTTTACAGCTAAGGACTGGGATGGATCTGCTGTCTGTTTACCAAATCTAGTTACCTGGTCATCTCTAGCTGTCTGCTCCCCATAAGCGTCCAGAGTTTGGAAACAGATTTCTGAAGCTGCTCTACCCTGACATTCGGAAGGTTGTGAAAACTGTGTTGTTGCCGATGAAGAGTGCTGAGAACTGTGTTGTGCCTTTAAATTCTAAAGAGAGGAACAATGTACACACAGCCCAATAATTTCCATGACAGGGACCACTTTTTCTTTAATGGATGGATGTGTTTAATTTTTCCCTGTATTTACAGTGTTTGATCCACACAGTACCAAGCGAGGTGTCAGTACCAAGCGAAGACTCTGGGAAGCAAAGGAGCAACAGGAGAGTGACTCCCATTTCCTTTGGCTTAACGATAAAAGCTCAGGACAGGCCAAGAAGTCTTGCGCAAAGTTAGAAGAGAGAAGGAACTCACAGTCTGTTGAATACCACTGTGGAAGAATGAGCCATGTTAGACTCTATCACAAGAAGATAACGTGGCACTCGTGCACAGGGCTATTGTGAGAGTTCAAAAGAAAATGCCTGCTGAGTGCTTTAAAAGGAAGCTACAAAGAATAAACATTTTTGAAAAACAGTGGTTCTAACTGTTCCTTTCTCCCATCATAATGGATTGAGTTTCCTTTCCACCCGGCTTTTCAGACAACATGGTTCAGAGGGGCCAATAGGCCTGTTGAGGAAGAGGCCCAAGGGCTCCATCCAAGCACTCTGATGGGAAAAAGGAACAGGCAAGGTCAGGTCAGGCAAAGGGACCACCAACCCCACATGAAGTGCTGTTGGTAGTGGGATCATCTGAGGACAGTTGCCCTCAAGCTAGCCTTTGGCCTGGGGACACATATTCCTATCCTGCGCCAGGGAGGAGGGTACTCCAATGTCCTGGCCAATCTGGATACCCAGGGGTTCTGTACTCAGAGCAGCAGGGCACACTGGATGAAGAGGCCTCCTTCCTCACCTGTCTGCCACCTCCGGCCCACTTGTGCTTTTGCAGAAGGAGACACTGGAGCAGGCACATAAGGAGCGCCTTGAAGAATGCATTGCCCACTGTGCTTCTCGGCTGGCGCAGAGCGGGCCAGGCTTCCCCTTTTGGCCCCAGGACTGTCATGGCAGGCCACCAGGACCGGAATGATGTTCAGGCCCCAAGTGCTGCGCTCATTTCCTTTTGGGCCCTGGCAAGCCTTTGTACATGGCCACCTGTTGTTACAAACATTTTGGAAACATTTTAGAGACCCAGGTTTACCTTTTGCTGGTGAAAAGCTCCATCAGTAGAGTGAAAAGCTACCAAGACACTAGCTCTTACACACATCCCTTCCTGGACTTTTTGTTGGGGACCTGTCAGCATTATGCTGCTAAGGTCCTAGGGGATTCCTTTACTTGTCTTGTGGGGCAGAGGGAACCAGTAAAAGCCAGTCAGGATGGAGGGCAAATTTCCAAATCTTTATATTGTTGGCTACAGCTCTTCATGGCTAATGGGCAGACATGGGCACCTAAAAGTCTCCATTTAGAACTTTTACTTTTAAAATGGTAGACCACTTGTCCAGAGAAAGATATGAGTTGCCATGAGCATAATTTCTTTACCAGTGTGAATATGTGTGTAGCAGGAAGAGCGGCAAGGGCAGGTATTCATGTCACTGTAACTCAAGGTGGAGAATAACTTTGGACCAAAGAATTCAACACTTATAAACAGACCACAGGCAGGAGGAGCTCCAGTGTGACCCATCTGTGTACCCTGATATTTCCTGCTCCGTATAAGAATTCTGAAGTTCAGTTTCTAGCTGACTAATGTTGACAGAGAAGTTTACCACCACATTAGAGGGATTTCTGGGTTCCATTACATTTGGCTGTTCAATTAAAGGATCTCATCTCTGAAGTATTTCACTTCCCTCAAATGGTGAGTGAAAATTAAAAACAGATATAGGCATATCATGCCCATAAAAGGCCCAGGCAGAAGGGCCTCCAATGAGTAGCAGACAGCTTGTTGGCAGGGAAGGGTGTGGTTGCATGCGCCTCTGTAGTTGAGATGCTTCTGACCTGGCCAATCTGGATGTCTCAGGGTCTGGGGATTTAATAAAATCTTCTGTCCAAGCCAGGGTGTACCCTCATCTCCTCCACCCCTGGCAGCTAGACTTTTGCAAGGGCTGACTGGTGTGGAGGGACAGTGGGGAGCTTGTCCTAGCTCATGGGGAGCCAGTTCCCAGGTAAGTCCATGTCATTCCCATAAGCCCCAGTCTTCTCCAGTAAAAGCCCAGGATGGACGATACTGGTGATGTCCTATTTCTTGATCTGGATTCTCATTACACGGGTGTGTACAATTTGTGAAGATCCATCAAACTACTATACACTTCCATGCTCCCACTTTTCTGTATGTATGTTATACATCAATAAACAACAGTTAAAAGAGAAAAACCCTGGGGTGAACACAAGGACCCCCTCCCCCCAGGTACCATCCAGTACCAATAAGCTGATTCTGATATTTTTAGGGGTCAGGAATTCTACATGATTTTATTCCTTAAAGGACTAAAAAAATTAAAGCAAAGTTTGCAGTTTGAAATATTCTCTAAAAGGCTGACTGGTTGCATTGGTGCCTTTCTTCCTTTTCCAGATAAACATCGGGAGAGACACTGATGACAGCTCTGTCTCCAGGAACTGAGCAACATTGTTCCTCCTCTCTTTTATAGCATCCTGATAGCCCCAGTACTTGGAAATTCCCAAGAAACCACTTAAATGGTTTGAAGCCTTCTCTGAGGAGAGAACTCACCCTGCCTTCAGGAGCAGAAAATCAAGGGAGAACTTTCATTTGAGAGGACAGGGTGGAACCATGCCACAAACAAGAGGAGCAAAAAGAGGGAAATCAACTTACAGAATACTTGGGAGAAGGGCTGTCCCGGTTGAGAACTATTCCCACAAAGTGAGCAGACATGTAATAAGTGAGTCTACAGAGGTGCAGGGAAGGTTGTTCTTGGAAGAGAGCTGGTGAGAATTTGGAGGAGGGGCTTTCTTGAAGGAAGCCCAGGGACGTGAATTGGAAACCCCGCCATGGCCAGTTGGAGCTCCCTGGTGGTGAGAAGTCCTGCAAGAGCAGGTCAGGAAAAGGTGGGGGCACCTATCTCTCAGGGACCAGAGCAAGGGAGCAGAGGATGGCTCTGTGGAAGGCAGACATGGAAGATGGAACTCCCAGATGCTCTGTGGTCCCAGCGTCCCTGAGGCCTGCCTCCAGCCTGCTCCTTAACACTCATTGGGTGCCTTCATCTGCATCAGGACTGCGTGGCTCCTCTTCTTGCAGCAGCAACAGCAAATGCAGGCAGCCAGGGAGCAGGCCAGGGCAATGATGCCAATGACGATGGCGGCAATGGCCAGCCCACCCTGGGCGCGGGTCATGCCCATCACGTTGCGGTCATCAGTGACGCTGATGGTGGTCAGATCAGTGTAGTCCTCCACAGGCCTGGTGAACTCAGTGGTGGTGATGGAGGTGGTCTCAGGGTAACTGGGCGTGTCCGGGTACCGCGGCGTGTCCGGGTAGCTAGGCACCTCAGGGATCACTGAGGCCTGGACACTGGGGACAGCAACATTGACGTTGATGATGATGAGGGACTGGCCGCGGACATTGGCTGGGCTGAAACACACCGGGAGCGTGTCTGTCCCCAACCTGGGTTTGTTGAGCAGGAGCCAATTGCGGAGTGGAAGGATGTCTGAATCACACCTCCAGGGGTTGTCATAGAGCCGCACCTCACATAGGTTCCCCAGGTGATCAAAGATGCCCACGGGCAGGTTCTCCAGCTGGTTGTTCTGCAGCTGGACGGTCATGAGGCCATTGACATTGGCGAAGATATTCCCTGGGAGCTGTCTGAGGCGGTTGTTCTGCAGGGAGATGTTCTGCAGATTGACCAACATTCGGAAGACGTTCCCGTCCAGATCCTGCAGTGCATTGGTGTGCAGGGACAGCTCCCGCAGCTCGGCCAGGCCGTTGAAGGCTCCCGGGGAGATGTAGTTGATCTGATTTCGGCTGAGGATCAGGACCTGCAACTGGTGGAGGTGACTGAAGATGTTGTCAGGCAGAGAAGTGAGGTGGTTGTCATAGAGCCAAAGCTCACGCAGGTTGTGCATGGGCCCGAAGATCCCTGGAGTGAGCTCCTTCAGGGAATTCCCAAAGAGCGTGAGACGGTTGAGCTGAGGCAGCTGCATGAAGATGCCGGGGGGCAGCTGGGAGATGTGGTTGTTGGACAGATAGAGCTTCTGGAGGTTACGGTTGTTGTTGAAGAGGCCAGGGGACAGCACCCCAATCTGGTTCTGCTGCAGGGCCAGCTCCTGGAGGTTGCCCAGCCCATCAAAAGTGCCCATGGGGATGTCTGAGAGCCTGTTCTCACACAGCCGAAGGACCTGGAGGTTGCCGAGGCGCTGGAAGACCCTGGGCGACAGGTGGGTGAGGCTATTCTTGCACAGATTGAGCTTGTTGAGGACCACCAGGTGGTCAAAGACGCCATCGGGGACGTATTCCAGGTAGTTGCCGTGCAATTGCAGTTCCTTGAGGTTGCTGAACTGGGAGAAGTGCGCTGGCTGGATCTGCACCAGCTGGTTGCTAGATAGAAGGAGAGACTCCAGGCTGTCCAGGCCCTGGAAGAGGCCGATAGGCAGAAGCTGCAGCTTGTTGTTGGCAAGGCTGAGGTAACGCAGGGAGCCCAGGTTGCGGAAGGCACCAGGCATGATTTGGGACAGCTCGTTCTTCTCGATCCTCAGGGCGATGAGGGCCGAGATGTTGAGGAATGGGGACTCGTTGAGTTCGGTGATGTGTGTGTTGAGGATCTGCAGGCTCATGGCATTCCAGGGCAGAGGGGTGGGCACTGCCACAATGCGCGCCCCACTGCACTCCACCTGGGAGGTCCGGGAGCAAGTACACTCACTCGGGCAGCCATAGTAGGCCAACCCGGCACCCCAGGCTTGGCAGCCCACCAACAAGAGGAGACACTGTTTCAGAGGCATGGCCTGTGCAAGGGGAGAGAGCACACACGAGTCAGAGACATCTCACCGACACAGCAGCTGTTTATAAGCCGACATCAACTTGGGTACCACACACTGGCTTGCCTCTGAACCCCGTCAGCACCTTCCTAACTTACGCACCCTGTAGTCTGCTCTGGTCAGCAAGCCCCTTTGCCTTCCCCACGCCTTCCTACTTCCATGCCTTTGACTCTCAGTTTCCCCCACCTGAAGTGCTCTTCCTCCCCATCCAAATCTTTCCAGTACTTTCAAGTTTAGCTGAAATGCAGTCACCTCTGGGAAGCGTTCCCAGGTTCCACGAGTCAGCATGAGCTTCCCTCCCACGCAAGTGGTCTTCCCAGCTTCCATCATGGCCCATACCACAGCCAGCTCCCTATTACATTCATTGCATTCCTATCCGTGTTCTTCACTAGTCAGTGTTTAAAAGGCAAGGATGTGCATATTTCATCCCTATGGGTTCCTTAAGGCAGGAACAGTATCTTATCCATCTCTGTATCCCTCATAGCATCTGAACTTGGGGAAAGATATGAAGGCCACAAACCTGGTGGCCTGCTGGGAAGAGCCACAACACCACACAGAGGCAGGCGCACACTGCTCATCTGGTGGAAAACATGACAGGAAAGCTGGGCTTGCCTCTCCCTGGGCCCTGCCCCACCCCATCACCGCTACCAACAACATGCACTGTTGTTAAATTTTGTTAACGTGTTTCCCCTGTGTTTCATCTAGGTTTCATTCAAACTGGCTTTCCAATAAAAGGAAATGATCCGCACAGTTTCCTACCTCACTGGAAGGGGCTGCTGTGGCTTAATCCCAGCCCGGGACCTACCATCTGGGTACTAGTCCCAGTTTCCACAAAGAAACATTGAGTGGCCTTGGGAAAGTCCTAGAAAATTTAGGATGCACTTTGAGCTAAAAGGTGGTAGGTCCAGATGTAGGCATGGTGATCTGGGAATGGGGCCAAATTCACGAAGGTTTGCTGTTTGAGGTCAGGGATGACGATAATTGTATATATATGTAAAATGTATAGAACATGAAGACATGGGACATGGGGACTGGTCTCTGTATTGAATACGTAAAGACCACTAACCAACTGTTTGACCTTGAATGAAGTGTGAGGCCCCTGAACTCATCTTCCTCATCTGTAAAGTGGGGATGACAACCTCTGCCTCCTCTTGAGGCTGTTTGGAGAAGCAAACGGGAGAATGGATGTTAGGGTATCCTGTACAGTGTTGTGCAAACCTGCACAGGTGTTCCAAGCTCATCTACAACGTGGACTTTAAAGACAGGAAGTTCTTAGACTGCCTCTGATCTTAGCATTCTGAGCCAAGGGACTAAGGATTCTGTAACCATGTAGAGCATCTATACTTCCTGTCTGAGGTTCAGAGGGGTCCCTAACTCCCAAAGGGTCAAGAACTGCTGAGCATACATTCCCATCATTTTATGAGGAGCCAGGAAGGAAGCAGGGAAACTGAGGCTCAGAGCTTAAAGTCCAGATCTCCAGGTTCCTGGGTGAGTTCCTTGAGTGTTAATGCAGTGCCTCTCCTTTCAGTGAGCAAAAACCCTGAGTCAGAGGAAGGAATTTCAGATGAAAGCATATAAGGTATAAACTGGGTGAGTGGAGAAGGTATTTTTCTGGCCTCTCTTTCTTCCCCTGAACTCATGGAGTCCTGCATCTGGCCCATAACTCAGAATAATCCAGGCTTCCTAATAACTCAGCTCAATATACCCCTGCCCGTCCCCCAACAAACTTACTCTGAGGACAGAACTCAGGTTCATCTTCTACCCATGAAGACCTTGATTTTTCATTTACTCACAGCCCATCCAAGCTCTGACCTGCTGTACTTTTGTAGTAAGGGCTTGAGTAAGTATGTAGAGCAGTAGAGGAAAGAAAGAATAACTTGGTCAATTAAGTCTGGTGCAAAGAAACGGGGCCTGATTAAGATATGGAGACGTCTGAAAGGATAAACTTATAAAGACAAAAGTCAGGTCCAGAATTTGAGAGCAGAAAATGAATAGCCTAAACAGGGGGCACAGAAAAAGTGACTCATCATCCACCCCAGGAGAAAGGCTTATTGATGGTAACAAAAAAATGGAGCCTGCCCACAAAAGATAATGTAACCTTAGACTACATTAGTAGAAGTATTAAGTGTGGAACAAAGGAGGTGATGGTCTTACTCCATACTGACCTGATTAGGCCACACCTATAGTGTGCTCAGTTCCACCCTGAACTTCGAGAAGAGCAATGACAAACTGGTCTTTTGACAGTCTTCTGGAGAAAGGTGAGAGGATGATAAGGGGACTCAGAAACCATAACATCTGAGCATCCATTGAAGGAACTATAGATAAATAGCCAGAAAAAGAGAAGATATGAAGAGCCAACAAGCCCTTCCCTAGTATACACAGAGGGCTGCCCTGGAATAAAGAATGCAGCCCTACTCAGTGTGGCTCCAGAGATCAAAACTAGTGGAAAGAAGCTATGGGGTAGCATATTTCAATTCACCATCAAAGAGAGTTTGTCCAAATCAGAATGGACAAGCTTATAGATGTAGTAAGCCCCCAATCACTGGAAGTATTCAAGCAGAGGCTGAGCAACTACTCAATAAGAAAGCTGGAGAGAAGATTCCCATATCTGGTATGTTATTGGTATTGACGGCTGATGTCCTGTCCAAGACTGTAGGAATCTAAAGCTGAGCGAGGATATGAGAGCCACCTACCAGGAAGATGTGTCTGTGCTCCCAGGGGTCTGTGAGGGCAGGTGGGGGTGTTTGCCCATCCCCTTGGTACATTTGTATGTGAGAGATTTACCCCCTGGACCGACTTACAAAAGGTGAAGCTCTAATTGCTCCTGGTGACATGCTACCTAGCACTTATTTATTTATAATGTATACGCCTATGGCCAGTATGCTTGAAATGGTTTCATAGCCCAGTGTCAGAGACTTGGGCACTAAATTAAATGTCCACAACCTGGCAAGCCTGGCAGTCTATGTCGAGTTCCCCTCAGAGAGTATGGACAAAGCCACCCCCCTCTGCCCCCTCCCCAGGACCCACCTCAGACCTTCTCTGTGTCTGCATTGCCCAGCTGGGGAGGGGGTATGAGCCAGCCCCAGGAAGTTCCCGTGGCCAAGGCAGGGTGCTCATGCCTTGGGAGAAGGAAGGAAAAGATCATTCCCTTATGGGAACAGAGCCACTGTTGTTTAAAATAGACCACACTCCGCTTGACAAGTATTGCAAGCATTTGCAGATTTTCCTTTTTAGAAATCCTCATGTCGGCAGAGCCCACCCAGCATCGCATGTAGCAGTTTTTTGTTTTCTAGCACTTGTCACTGCCACAGCTGGCATTGACTGCTCCAAAGGACCTCCAAAGAGCCACCTCAAACCCAGTGGCAGAGCTGTCAGGGCAGGGCTGGAAGCCAGCCAGGCCCTGGGATTTTCAGCAAATGTTGCAGGCATAGGCGGCAGCCCGTGGCCCTCGGAAGCCCAGCACACAGCAGTGTAATATAATAGCCCACGCTGTCCAGTGCCGCTTGGGAGCCATGACAAATGCCAGTTAAAGACCCACAAAGCTGCCTTAATTACACCCTCCTCCCCACGGCAGCAGAGTGAGTCCTCAGTCACTGCAGGGACTCGGTCCAGCCCCTTTCTGGGAGGGGGCGCGGCCGGGTATCTGTTGCCGACCCGGGAATTCAGTGAGCTGAGCAGACAGCTCACTTGGACACTCCGACGCGGTCCCTCCCCTGGAGTGAAGTGTTTGGAGCAGGCGCTCTGGCTGTGGGTCTCTTCAGCAAGAACAGCCTGTGATTCATGAGCAAACACATAATTAGCCTCGAAGCCCTGGGCTTCGTTGGTTGGTAGGTTGGAACTTTGGGGGTTTAATACCGTCCTTCGCATTCCCTAAACACGAGCTTCCCTGGGAGGAGACGCCTTCTTATTTCAATGCCATGGAGCAAAGCTTTCAGAAAGAGCCTGGGAGATGAGTGCTACTCTGGTCTTGAGACTAAGCTCGAGTATAAGTTTAGGCAAATTCTCCAGAACTCCTTCCTGCAAAGACTTCCAAGGGCCCCTGGCAGCTCTTTTATCTTGTGACCGGAGACAGAAGGGAGATTTGGCCTGAAGCCCCACCATTCTCTTCATCCTCGCTTCCCTATAGGTCATGCCAAACCACACCGTGCCACCTGACCAGCCCCACCTTCATAGTCATCTTTCAGGCCCACTTGTGCCAAGCAAGGCAATCCCACTAGTTAAGTGGTCATCTTTACATGGCCATCTTTACATGGCCAACAGCTATTTCATGGGATCCAGGGAGTCTCTGCCATGCCCCGTCCCAGGGCACCTGGGAAACTGAGGCCCAGAGAGATCTCCCTCCCTATCTCGTGCCCTCTCCCCACCGAGGTCGCGCGAAACATGGCCTCATCTGCATTGAGATGGTGACCCGTTGAGCTGAGGGAGATGCCAGGCTCAGAGCTGTTGAGGGTTTATCTACCCCGCACCCCACAGCCAGCGTCAGCCTTGATCAAGCTGCGCATGGGTACTCCGTCCTGAAGGTCTGAAGACACTCTCTGACTGGGAGGCTACATACATCCAGACCTCCCCACCTCACTAAACAGTGGGTAACCACCCCCTCTCCCAGATCAGTACATAAAAGTAGCCTGGAAGTGCCTCGGAACTTTGCTTCATAGGGTTGGGAAACTAATCTCACGGGGTTATAGCTGTGAGGATTAAATGAGTTAATACACGTTTCGATTCATTCTTAGCACCAAATAAGAAGCCCCAAAATATTACTTGTAAGTATTGAGGAATAAAACCAAGGTCTTTGGAGGCTCCATGCACAGAGACCCAGATCCTTAGGTAAGGCGATGGGGCACGGGGCCGGCGGGGGAGCTAGCTGGACCCTCCATGTTCAGCAAATTCCTAAACTCCTCAAGTGGCCGTGATGCAGGTGACCACAGCCCACTCTCAGAAGCACCACTCGAGGCCTAGACCGCCTGGGATCCACGCTGCTGACCTGCATCATTTGCTGCCAGGAACAGAGAGCTTTAACCGAGGATCAGGAAGACTGGAGGTCATGCTGCAGGCCTGGTCCAGCTCCCTCTGTCATATTTCCTTCCGTGGCCATTTCTGCCTCCCCGTCAGGAATTTGGGGTGTGTGCTAAGTTGAACCCTGCAGTAGAAGCTGCTTCTAGAAGCAGCACTTAGGGACCAGGGCCTGCGGGGTGCAAAGGCCTTTTGAGACCATCTGGTCGTTTTGTAAACAAAAACACTAAGGGGCGCAGAGGGAGGAGGGGACTTGCTCAAAGTCACACAGTCATGAAGATTCATGACACCCAGCTCTGGGCTCTACCTAATCGCAGAGCTTGGTGAACCCCTAAACCTTGTCACTAGACTTCAGGACCTTGTCAGCCATGTGTCTGGCAGTGCCTGGAAAGGGATAAGAGGTGGCTTGGCTCCCTCCATCCTAAAACGATCTCAGGCTTATATACAATCCCCCCTCTAGCTGCCCAGCTTTATGAGTCAAGGTCTAGTGCCTCTCCCAACTCCTAGGCTACGTCCTAGGATGTCCTTCCTTAGGGCTGCTCTGATGCTTCTGTTTGTTCAGTTTCACCTGAGTGGTCAGGCAGAGTGGAGGGAAGAAACAGAAGGGGTCACCAGAGGGGTTGATCTCAACACACAGCCCCATTGAGGGTGGTACCCAACTTTGGAATGCTCTACCCTAAACACAAAGCATGCGAGATCCCCAAGGGAAGAGCCGCCACACCCTCATCTGCCACCTGGTGTAATTGCTGACCTCATCTCTCGTGACCCTACAAAGTCAAAATATTGTTCATTTGTTTAAAAAAGAAAATGAGTAAGAAAAAGCAAGTCCTTTCCAGCCCCAGGGTTAGAGAGGTACGGCTTCCTGCAGAGGCCAGAGCGGGGCTGCAATTAGCTTGGCAAAAGCAGCAGGAGAGCCTGGCAAACGTGGCCGCAGAGCAGGGAGAAGCTCCCACGTGGGGCTCTTCTTAAAGAAGCCGTGGGCTACAGCCCCTTCTCAGGGTATCACCTAGAGGGCCCAAATTCGACAGAAATGGATCGGCCCCCTTATCAAAGCATCTGGGAAATAGTTCCAAAAGCCTGTGTCTCAGAAGCCAAGAGAGGCAGTGAAAGTAGAAGCTGCAGTCCATCTTTTGTGGTCAGAATTGAGGGAAGCAAATTGCCCTGTGTAATCACAGCCTCAGAGTGTTTGCTGCCAGGATCAAGTTGGAAGAACGTCTCCCCCCTCTCCTCGTTTCTCTACATCTGGACCTACTCCCACCTGTGCTCCCCCAGCCCCTCCACTTCCTGAGCCAGCTCAAATAGTGTCCATTGGCCCTGGGGAAATCATTCTGTGGGTGCCCTGCCTTTGTGTTGGGTCTGTTCAGAACGCTTCCCCCTGGCCTGACATCTCTCACATGCTAGTCTCATCACGGCAGAGCCTGTCCATCTGACTCAGGACCAGGCAAATGAGACTGTGTGGCCCGGAATGTACCCCATATGTTTAATCGATGCAGAGTAAAAGAAATGACATCTGTTAGAGAATTTCTAAGGTGAGGAAGCCAGTGGCACCCACGCACATCTGAGAACCAACTGAGATGTAGTGATATAATCCCAGATAATCCTAAAGCAAGAGCCAGAGTGTGACCCACGGGCATCCAGCACCTTCAGTCTGAGTGATGTGTCATCCAAGAGATAGTTGCAGCCTGCCCTAAGGTGACACAATTGGCCCTGGAGGTAGACTGGCTGTCTCACACTTTGGCATAGGTGGGAAGCTCTAGAAAACTTTCAGTTTTCCACTTCTGGTTCCTTGGCCCTGCCCCTGCCTCTACGTGTGAGCAGAGACACTGGTAAAGGTACAACAGTCACAATTTTAAGTGCCTACCACCCTTGTCACAAATCCATCCCAGGCCCTGACTCTCCCTGCTCAAAGGCAGTGGCCTTAGCCACCCCCGGACACTGGCTGGCAAGAGGGGAAAGCTGCCAGAATGGGGTCATCTAAGCCACACACAGACTTAGAACAATTCTGAGTGCACAGCTGAATTCCTAACTGGAAATCTGAACCAAGCCGCAGCACATCTGCTCGAGTCACTTTTGCAGCAACTGCGAGTCTATGAAAATAAGACAGACCTCTCGCCTGGGAAAGCCACCTGAAGGCAGGTCTCAGCGGCCCTGGACAGACCCAAATGTAGGACAGGCCACTGGTGGTCACGCAGGTAAGTGCGGTGCAGGAGAGTGTGGGTTCTTAAGGAATGTTAAAAAGAGAAACTCTTATTTCCTCTAGTGGAGCTGGTATCCACAAAGAGGTAAACTGGAGAGGTTAACTGGTGTGAGAATTTGGTCAACTTCCAATGCATCTTGCCCCTCCCAAACGTCTTCTCAGCACCTCTGGGTGACATCATGGGACGTAAGGACCAGGGAAGGCGCGTCAGGGATGCGCAGAGGGGCTGGTGGCTGCATGCGCCCGGCAGCTGGGGGACCCCACACCCCCGGAGCCCAGGCCCCGTGGGCGCGTTCTCCGGGCACTCCCGGGCACCGCGCCAGCCCTGCCCCTCCTGGAGTCTTTCCCGGGGGCAGCCGGGGCAGCAGGAAAGGGGTGGGGGTCGGAGAGCCAGCTCCAGTCAAGCGGGTGGGGGCGCGGGGGCGACGGCCGGCCCGCCTACTTACCAGCAGCTCGGCGCCAGCCCGCCGCCCGCCGTCGACTAGAGGGAGCCCGAGAGGAGGACGTGGGACGGCTCCGGCTGCAGCGTGAGTGCGGCCTGCCGGCCGCCGCCCGGTATTTAAACGGTCCCGGCGTGAGTCACGGCGGGAGGCACTGTCGGCGTGGTGGCGGGGAGGGGCGAGCGCCACTGCGGGGCCCGACGTGCAAGGACGGCGAGTCAAACCCGGGCGCCGCGGCCTGCGTGCCTGCTCGGGTGTCGGGGTTGCTGCTCCCGCCACATGTTCTGTTGTTGTTGTTGTTGTTTTGATTTTTTAAAAAGAGCACATTTTTGTCTTTTCTCTTTTCCGCCCATGTTCCTTCTGGACTCACTCGCTGCATTGGCCATTGCGGCTCTAGAAAAGAGTGGTGGCTTTAAAAAGGCATTCATTCTTTTCGTTTCCTTTGAAGCTTTGTATTTGGAAGTAATTTCAAAGTTACAGGCAATTTGCAAGAATAATACAAGGAACACTTATTTGCTTAACCCAATTTACCTATTGTTAACAGTTTGGAAAAAAAGCGTTTATTTTAAATTCCAAGGAAAGGTAAGGTTACCCCCACAGCCTCCCTCCCAAAAACATTGTTTTAATTCCCTTCTGACATAATCCTCTGTGCCCTCAGTGCCCCCTCCCAGAGGTGGGTATGCATGTCAGCCAAGGGACACGTTTGAGAATGAGGGGCTCCGAGGCGCTTCACCTCTGTGTCAGAGGCCACGTCCAGCCACCCCAGTGGGGGACAAGAAACCATTTCCATTCATGGCATCACTAAGAGGGCAGGGGAAAGGGACAAATAAGTCATAGTTGGAGGGGCAGGGAGGCTGCTATACCCCTAGTTGCCATACTCCAAGAAGGAGCCTCAACTAGGTCTGAGCTGCATGTAACTAAGCTACCTGCCCTCCCCTGGCTCAGTTTACCCTCTTAGACAAGTGGGGAGAGTGATATTTACACACAGTGCCTCATGGAATGCCAAGAGCCCTAATTAACGTTTGCACTGCCTTTGAGATCTGTGATGAAAAGAAAACATAAAAGTGTGTAGTGTTATTAGTGAAGTAGCCACTTGGGTGGCTTGCCATGGTCAAGCCATACAGCCTGAATCATGCCACCTTCCTCCTCACCCTGGCACCATGATTCAGAGCCAGAAACAAAACGTGCCCTGTCCATGAGCCCAGACGACATGCAACCCAGAGGATGTCAGGCTCAGAGTGCATCTCCGCACAACTCCCATCTCTTCAACCACCAGCCTCCCTTCCAAATAATAGTCTCTGTGGAGAACTCCCTCCCTCTTATGACTCTGGGACGTCCGCATCCCAAAATTGGGGCCTTCAACTGCATGGCCATAGCAAATGCAAAAATAAGAATATCCTCCTTACCTTCTTTTCTTTCTTTCAAATCCTAACATTCAGCCACTCTGTGCCAGAGCCTGTGCTAGGAGCTGTGGACAACACAGGGATAAATGAGATACATTTCTTGCCCATAAACAGCTGGTACTCACTGGGGAGGGAGGAAAAATGGACATGGATGAAGCACCTACTGTGAACCAGACAGCCCACGGGTAACTTATTCCAGCTCTACCTTATTTCATCTTTGCCAAGTTTCTCAACCTCGCCACTACTGACATTTGGGGCCAGAGAAGTCTTTGTTGTGGGGAGATGTCCCGTGAGTTGTAAGAGGTTTAAAGCATCCCTGACCTCTACCCACTAGTATCCCAGTACCATCCCTCCCAAGTTGTGACAACGAAAACCGTCTCTACACATTATCAAATGTCCCCGGGGAGTACGCGCGTGTACACACACACACACACACACACACACACACCCTGGGTTGAGACCACTGGTCTACCAAAGAATCTTGTGAGTGGGAATAATTGCCCCCCTTTTACAAATAAGAAAACTTCGGCTCAGGGCAGGTAAATAATTTTCCTGAGGTCACATGCTAAGTGACAGACACAGAATCCAACCTGTAGCCTGTGGGTGGATCGTATGCTGTTTCCACCACCACCGGGTTGCGTACTTGCATGCACGTAACTACTATAGATAGAAGTGAGGCTTGCAGATTAAGGATTATAAAATGATGTGGAGAGTGAGGTCACTAGTAGAATCTTCTGCAGAGTCAGGTTGATTAACGTGGGTGCACTTGAAGGGATGGGGCTTGAGTTTCATGTAGGAGATAATCTTAATAGATGAGTGAGATCTGGAATTATGAGGGGAGTGAGTTAAGGAAATTCATCGAGTCAGAGCAGGAAGGAGAGAGAGCTCCCAAGCAAAAACTGAGTCTGGTCGGAGCCCAGGTGTGTGACAGGCCTCACTGGGGAGGGCTGGGATACCTCCCGGAGCAGGGCAATGTGGCTCTGCAGGCAAACGGGAGCCAGCAAAGGTTTTAGAGGAGGGGAGAGGCACAGTCAGAGCCACACTGCGGCCAGGATACATGGCAGGGTTTCCAGCTTTCATGGAGGACCCGTGAGTGTCCACCGGCATACAGTTTTCAAAACACTCCTATCATACTCCTTGGCCCTTGGGATAGGACATAGGTTTCAATACAGTGACCAGGCCATGCAAGAAGGACCTGTTTCCCAGATTGGGGATGGCTGTAAGGGTTTCAGCTGCAGGATATCTGAGCTTTAGCTCACTGAGTTTTAGCTCTGTCCTGAGGAAGGACTTTATCTCTACAGAGAAAGTAAAATGGCCCCAGTCAGCCCCCAGAAATGAGATCTATTATTGGTGAAGAGTAAAAGCCTGATTCACCACCCACAGGCCCTGTAAACCTCAGGGCTCACTTTCCATCCCTCTGCCTCAGGAGAACCAGAAGGGCCAGGAGTGCCTCAGGGCTTCAGAGAATTCTGATCCCTCCCACCCATCCAGAACTTGGAGGTCATGTGATCTAGCTTCCCCCCTGGGGAGGAAATCCCTCCACAGCACCCTCAAGAGATGGAATTATACCCTGCTAGGTCTACTTCAGGGATGGAGAGCGTGGTACCACAGGATGAGGTCCCCCTCGTAGACAGGCAGAATGAAAAAGATGGAGAACACCCAGAGGTGGCAAGGATGTGGGTAGTCTTTATTGATGGGAATATAAATTGCTAGAGCAGTAACTATGACAATTCAAAATGTGTAAACCCTCTCACCAGGGTCAGTGCCAACACGCAGACGTGATCATGTGTGTGCACAGAGCTGTACATTCAAGAATGCTCACTGCAGTATTGTTTGTAAAAACAGGTCATTGTAAACAAGGCAAATGTCTATCCGTAAGACAATGAATCCATGTATCATGAAAATCCATACCCAGTAGCCAATTTGAAAAGATAGGATGCATCTTTATTTGGTGAGGAAGAAAAATATACCCAATGTATTAAGCAGATTAATATATATATATGTATATATAATATGATTGCACTTACTGGATTTACGGAGGGGGGGAATCATAAAGGTATAATTCCTCAGTTATATTTCAACGTATGGGAAACATAGCGAAGAAAACAATCTCAATAATCACACAAAATGCCAGAAGATGGTACAAATGTCAGCTTTCCCATCAAATGGCCCTTCCGTGCCAATGAAGTCTGTCTTGGATGGGCATCCAGGGATTCTGTCTCTGCCTGTCCCCCTAATTCTCTCCTCCACGAGGTCGCCTGCTCTGCTTTCACCTGCTGCTCCCTTCACAGTGGTCCTGCCGTCTTGGAGGCAGAGAGGACCATGGGGTGGCTGAGCTCCCAACGGGCAAACATGGTGCCTGCTCATTCCGTCAGCCCTGGCTGTTCTCTGAAGGAGGAATTGTAGGTTGTTCCTCAGAGCAGTGAACCTCAAAGACCAACAGGCATCCCTTGTGCTCATGTGGACAGCCTCTCAGAGCAGGACGGAAGGAATATGCCGCCAAAGTCTCTGTCCAAAGCCCTCCCCAACACAGATGAGCAGGAATAAGAAAGAACTGTGCAGCTGAAAGAAAATTTCATCCAGCTATAAATCTGCATGTATGTGTGTGTTTATACACACATACATGTAACACATGTATGTGTGTATACACACATGGATATATGTATATATATATAATATATCAGCATGTATTATGCAAGTATAGATACACATATACAAGGTCAGACAATTAAGTTCGTGAACTTGATGCAACGATGTTGCTAACCTTTTTTGATATCAGAGGGACTATTCATTATGAATTTGTACCAAAGGCTGGACAAACAGTTTAGCCAAATTTACTGTTTGGAAGTGCTGAAAAGGCTGCGTGACAAAGTTAGACGACCTGAACTTTTCGCCAACAATTCATGGTTCTTGCATCACGACAGTGCACCAGCTCGCACGGCACTGTCAGTGAGGGAGTTTTTAGCCAGTAAACAAATAACTGTATTGGAACACCCTCCCTACTCACCTGATCTGGCCCCTAGTGACTTCTTTCTTTATTCAAAGATAAAGGAAATATTGAAAGGAAGACATTTAGATGACATTCAGCACATCGAGGACAATAGGACGGCAGCTCTGATGGCCATTCCAGAAAGAGTTCCCAAATCTCTTTGAAGGGTGGACGAGGCACTGGTGTTGGTGCACAGCTTCCCAAGGGGAGTACTTCGAAGGTGACAGTAGTGATATTCAGCAATGAGGTATGGAGCTCTGTTTCTAGGATGAGTTCACGAGCTTAATTATCTGAACTTGTACGTATGTATATACACATATATGTATATATGCATACATATATGTATATCTTTGTATATAGAAATGCTTAGAAAAAATCTGGAAGGATACATTCAAAACTGCTATAGTAGTGGGGGTAGGGAACAGTGATGACTTTTTGTAACTATGTTGTTTTATGTTTTATTTAAATAAAAATGCATTCTTCAGTTGCATCTAATTGACAATTAGAACAATTATATTAAAAGACAGAAAACAAACTCTATTCTTCTCAATGTTACTCTGTATTACACTGAAACAACTTCCTTGGAACATCCACCAATGGGTTCTCTTCCTCCCTTTCGGCCCCCTGGTGCCAGCCTCACATGTGGGCTAGCCCCTCAGACATTTGAGACCCATGAACAGGCTCACCCCATTCCAAAACCTCCTCTTCTCCTGATCATTGGACACATCACACACACAGTCCCTTCCCTCACCCATCCTGACTACTCACCATGGGGACCCAGTGTCCACTCAGCAAACTGAATGTTTAGTAAGTGGAAAGCCTTAGGTGAGGTGCCAGTACACAAAAGTGAATTCATTCTGAGGGAGATTCAGACCCGTGAACAGTCATATTCAAGTGTAAGGCACGTATGGGATGGGGTCAGACAAGGGCGCCACACAGCATGCCTGGGCTGTGGGAAGAAGGTTTCTCCAAGGAGGTGACTCTTTGGACTAAGCATGGTAAGATAAGCAGGTATTTGGGGAATCTGGGAAGAACAAACAGCATTTGCAAAAGCTCAAAGGCACACTCAGCATGTGGCAAATAGTTCAAGGTAACCAGAGAACAGGGTACACGTGAGAGCTCAGTAGAAACACCATCCTGGGAAGAATGAAAGAGGCAGTGATGAAGGCTCTCACCAACTGGGACGTAGGCCATCAAGGGCCATGGAAGTGTTCAGCCGGGGACAGATACAGTCAGATTGGTGTAGGGCAGTGGTTCTCAACCAGTGGTGATTTTGCTTCCTCTCCCAGGGGACATTTAACAATGTCTGAAGGCATTTTTGGTTGTCACAACTTAGAGAATGCAAATGGCACCTAGTGAGTATAGGCCAGAGACACTGCTACACCATCCTCCCAAACACAGGACAGCCAGCCCCTCACAACAAATATTTATCCCGGCTGAGATGTCCATAGCACCGAGGGTGAGAAACACGGGTACAGAGGCGGGGTACTTGTGGCAGCACTTGAGAGGGTGGGTTTGGGGATGGGAGACAGCAGGGAGTGGGGAGGGGACGAATGGGGAAAGGAAGGAAGACCTGACAAAAAATTTTAGCAATATCTCAGATGGGAGATGATTAAAGCCTGAGTTAAGACAGGGCAGAGAGAATAGAGAGAAGGGACTGACTCAGGAAGTGATATACTCGTAAGTAGTGAAATTGGTAAAACATGGTGATGGATTGGTTATTGTGGTGAGTGGGGTAACACAGTGGGGCTGTTCCTATCGGGGTGAGGCCCCCATGACAAAGTGAGCCAAAAAGAGCACCAGCTTAAGCCAGGTGGAGGTTTATTTCCCATTTAGGGCTGGCGGGGTGGCTTGACAGCGTCTAATTGCTCTAATTGACCATCCGCAGTCTGCATTCCAGTCCAAAATGGCTGCTCCAGCTTCTCTCTTCACAATCATATTCCGGCCAAAGGAAAAGCAGTAAAGAGGAAGTGAAGGGCTCAGTTCTTTCACTTGAAGGCATGACCTAGAAGCTACATACATCACATCTGCTCATATTGGCCAGAACATAGGCATGTGGCTGCCCCTACTTGTAAGGGAAATGTAGTCTTGAGCTGAACTCTGTGTACAAAACTAAAACACTTATAACTACAGAAGTAGGAGCAAGCAGCCATTGGGGGGATATTAGCAGTCCATGCCACAGGTGATGAAAGAGAAAAATTCATGAAAGCAAATGGCCAGTTTTTCAGCATGGGTGACCGAGTAGATGGTGGATACCATTCAGAGGGCTAGAGAACACAGAGAGGGTTGTGGGGGGCAAGGTGGCAGACTCATTTTGGACAGGTTGTGTTTGAGCCCTGGGACTACTGGGGAGATTGCCCAGAAACGGCGCTTAAGCTGGAGTCTACAAATGCCAGCTGTTAAAGCAGGCTCTCTACAACTAAAGGACTAAAAAGGAGATGCAACCTATGAATATCCTGAAAATGGGTGCCAAAGCATGTGGAAATGTGCTGTGCATGTGCCCTTTTTGGAGAGACACCTCATTACTTTCATCAGATTCTCAAGGGGTCTGGGTGTAGAGAGACAAAAAGAGGATCCAGAAAGGCAGCCTGGGACCCTTGATAATACTGAGACAGGCAGAAGAAGAGGAAACCAACGGAAGGGACCAGGAAAGAGCAGTGGGGGGTGAGGGGATGGGTGGTGGTAAGGGGCGGGGAGAGTGGATATAGGAGCAGCAGGACGGGGTGTTTGTAGATCAGAGAGGGCAGAGATTTAAGAAGAATGTGGTAGCCCTCGAAGGAGGCCAACAGGACATCAGGAAACCCGTGGCAAGGGCAGGGTCAGTGGTGTGTGTGTGGGGAGGGAAGTGGCAGGAGCAGGTGCAGGAAGAATCCTGGAGTGGACACAGGGCTTTTTAGGATGACAGAGGATTAACCATGTCTACAAATTGAGTGGAAATGTCCAGCAGAGAGGGAGGGATTGAGAAGAGCAAAGATAGAGGGAATGACATTTTCTTCTTGAAACAGGCCCCTGACACCCATCAAGTTCTTGGATGGATGTGGTCTCAGACGCAGGAGCAGAAGTGCTGACTGCCACAGAAAGACTCAGGCTTCTGGGGTGTTTTCCGAATCCCAGCTCTGCCTTTTGCTGACTGGGACCTTGGAAAATTAATCCACCTCTCTGAGCTGCCTCGTCCCCAAGTGTGAACTCAGATAACAACCTGCCGCACAGGAATGATGAAAGGTTTAGAAGAAAAATCATGTGTGACGTGCTCAGCTGAGCTCCATATCACAGGAGATGCTCAGTAAGTGGCATCTACTTCTCCCCTCCCCACCCTTCCCTCCTTATAGGATGGGTTCGCTTTAGTTTCTTGCAGGAAAAGGACAGTCTTAAAGAAAATGATTTTATAACCTTCCTACTTGTCCCAAAGTGGCAGAATTTGGTCTATTTAAAGTATTGCACACCATCCTCACGTGGGAGGGATGAAGCCAGAATCATTAAAAATATATAGATAATAATAATGGGACAAACAAACAGACAGTCACCTTCTTAACAGTCACCCAGTGTCAGTTCCCAGACTCGTCGCCATTCATACCTGGTTATTAGTGGTGTTTCTCCTAAGACAAGTGTCACGAGATTGCTCTTCATCCCCAGCATTCTATTCCTGATGATGATGTGTTTAGAAGTCATGAGTGTCCCAAGGAGGCTGTTTGGTCAGAGGTTATTAAGCCTGGGAGCAGTGGGTGGAGGAGAGAGGATTTCACACATGAAAAAGCAATCCTCAAACAAACAACCCAATTAAAAAACAGGCAAAAGATTTGAGTAGACATTTCTCCAAGGAAGACATACAAATGGCCAACAAGCCCATGCAAAGATGCCTAACATCACTAGTTCATCAGAGAAATGCAAATCAAAACCACCATAAAATACCACTTCATACCCATTAAGATGGCTACTATCTAAAACATAGAAAACAATAAGTGTTGGAAAGTATGTGGAGAAATTGGAACCTCTTGTGCATTGCTGGTGAGAATGTAAAATGGCACAGCTGCTGTGACAAACAAGTCTTGTTCCTCAAAAAATTAAACACAGAGTCACAATATGATCCAGCAATTCTACTTCTGGGTACAGACCCAAAAGAACTGAAAGCAGGGTCTTGAGGAGATATTTGTATACCATGTTCATAGCAGCATTATTCACAATGGCCAAAATCGACCTATTGACAGATGAATGGATAAACAAAATGTGGTATATATATACAATGAACTATTATTTAGCCTTAAAAAGCAAGGAAATTCTGGCACATGCTACAACATCGATGAAACTTGAGGACAATCTGCTAAGTGTAATAAGCCCATCATAAAGAAATAAATACTGTATGACTCCACTTCTATGAGGTACATAAAGTAATCAAATTCACAGAGACAGAAAGTAGAAGGGGGGTTGCCGGGGGTTGGGGGAGGGGGAATGAGGAATTAATGCTTAATGTGTACAGAGTTTCAGTTTGGGACATTGTAAAAGTTCTGGAGATGGATCGGGATGATGGCTGCCCAATAATATAAATATCCTTAATATTTATTCAGTTTATCCACTGAACTATACATTTAAAAACAGTTCAAATGGTATATTTTATGTTACGTATATATTTTACCACACACACAAAAAGCAATCTTCACATAAAATTATGTCAAAGAGAGTTGGTGACCACTATTTAACAGGTAAAGTGTTTTCCTATGAAATTAGAAATTAGGCTTATCTGAAAATATTATCAAAAATAAAGAACACAGAAGCCCAATCTGAGTGAGCTGGTCCCTGGTTCACCCCCCGGATGTGGACAGATCATTGAATCCCTCCCTCTGCTCTGAGCTAAACTCAGTTCCCCTCGCCCAGCAAGCATGTCTGAGCTTCTGAGGAAAGCTGGTCTATCTAGATGACAGAAATATGAGCCATTTTTCTCTCCTCTATAATTTTGTCCTTTATATATTTTCTGCATTTTCTGTAATTGGCTGGATGATTTTTACAATGAAGGAAACATTCCTTAAATTATTTATATTTTAAAGACTCTGTCCTCCATGCCAGGCCCTGTGAGCAAGGGCTCAGTGTTTCTCAAAAGGAACTTCCACTGCCCAGGGTTAACCCCTGAGTGAAATCGCTCTTCTCAGGTGAGTCATGCTGCTGGGATCATAGGGACGGGCTAAGTTCACAGTCTAGATGAGCAAACGTCTCAGCAAACCCTGTGGCCATTAGCTGGGTTTGAGGTGGGTACTCAGCTAGGAGTCTGCAGAAACAAATTGGGAGGAGCTTCCGCCCCCACCCTCAGGGTTCAGTCTCAGGAGACTGAGATACAGAAGCAAAGCACTTAAAGCATCCCAAACTAAAACCAACCCTGACGTCATGCCTGCAATGTGTCCTGAAAGGACAGGGGAAGGAAACGTTTGTCCAGACAGGATAGAGCACAGAGAGTGTGGTGGGGTGGATATAGGGCTTTGAGGATGATTGGGATTCTGAAAGAGTTAAAAGGGGAGGGCCGTAGGGGAGCAAAGGCTCAAAGGCAAAAAATGTTGCTTCGTCTGAGGGCAAAGAGTTTTAGAGCGAAATGGATTACGAAGTCCTTGTATGCCAGGCTTAGAAACTTGGACTTTTTCCTATGGGTGACTGGGAACCAGAACAGGTTGTGGTCATTATTTTTTCATTTATTTTATCGAGAAACCAGTCCACCTGAATGTAGAGGCCTCAGACTCTGCCTTCGTATCCAACCAGCCTTGAGGACAGTCTGAGAGGAACTCAGGTAAGCTTGCCAAACGTCTTCTTAAACATCGTTTTTCAAAGAGCCCACCCATCCCTTTCCCTCAAAGGAACTCAATGAGTTTGAAAATAGACAATTTAAAGATAAGGGTGGGTAAGGGGACAGGGCCAGTTTCAGGAAGAGGAAGGAAAAAGTTCTCTTTGGCCTAAAGCAATTTATTCAAGTTACATTTAATTGTACACTTTAATATGAGACTTCCAAATTTTATGCCACAATAAAACAGCACAACCTTTGAAATGATTAAACTAGCAAGTTCATACTCCTCATGGCTGGAGCAGCTTCTAGAGCGTCACCACACGTAATTAAAGGTCAGAGATGGGTGCTGTAAGAGCTGCTGTGTTTTCCTTAATTATTACATGAATGAACAGGTCTATTTTGAATGCCCTACATGACTGAAGTTTATACAGAAACACAAGGGCACGTGGGCTCAATCTAGGAAGCCCCACTCTTCCTCTGCTCCCCACTTTGAGAAACCTGTCTTGCTCATCACTCCCTCTACAAATTCCTCTTAGTGTACAACCCAGAAAGGAACAGGTTCGAGAACACATGGAATGCTAGGAGCCCAGAAAACGGACCTTGGCAAGTCACTTCCTCCTTTGATATCAGTTTTTCCATCCATAAAGTGAGGACATTACACGAGATAACCATTTATGACAGCCTGTTGTTCTATGACGAAATCATAACTTTTCACCTTATCTGCTAAAGAAAAGGAAAGAAAGATGGATGGAAGGAAGGAAATGAGGAAGGAAAGGAAAGGAAAGGAAAGGAAAGGAAAGGAAAGGAAAGGAAAGGAAAGGAAAGGAAAGGAAAGGAAAGGAAAGGAAAGGAAAGGAAAGGAAAGGAAAGGAAAGGAAAGGAAAGGAAAGGAAAGGAAAAGAGCGAGGGAGGGAGGAAGGGAGGCAAAATTTGTTCACACTTCATATTTGTATCCACCTTAACTAATGTCAGACCCTCCTGACTCTTGCACTGCCCAGCACACACGTGTCAGTGCCCAGGCCAAAGAGCTGGTTGACAAATGCTACATGAGCCCAGTAGCTGAGGAGGGGTTTAGAAACCCAGGCGCACAGGCCAGATGAGCATTTCTCCCAAGAGTCTTTGCACGGAGGACACTTTGTCACTTAGTCCAAACATCTTCAACATCGAGCATCGTAACAACAGATGAGGCCTTGAGCTCCGAGGGCTGTTTCTCACCACACCCCTCCATATTAGCCAGTGGAATCACCATAAAATAGGAAGCAGATTCTATTCTATTCATGAAATACGAAGCAGAGGGCTCAGTACGTATGGTCCGAACCCCAGCTCTCTGCACCTCTGGCTTGCTTCAGGGACATATTTTAGGCTATCGGGAGGAGTGCATGAACCCCATGTCTTTCTAGCAACTCTCCCTAAATACTGTTCCTCTCACCTGAGTGTTTAAACAACATTGATGGCTATGATGCCAACACCACTCTCTTGGCCAAGTCTCTCCAGAAAGTGCAGTCCCAGCCACGCTGGAGCTCATGTGAAATCAAATTGCCTAAAAAGGGAAAGTCTTTCCCTGAGCAACGAAGGAACCACTAGGTAACCTGAGAAAAGCAAGAATTTCTCAGAGAGAAAGGAAGATGAAGGAATTGGTTTTGAACTGGGCGTTTAGGTGGCATCTTATAACTCTATCTATAAACCAAGGCCAAAGGGTTGGGCTCTGTTTAAGAGGCTAGCACTGCAGTCCTGTCAAGAGGACAACATGCTGGGAAAGCTGTGTCACCCATGCTGGGATGGTTCCCTGGAATCAGCCCCACGTCTACCACAGGCAGCTTCCTATGTAAGGGAGGGCCTGGGGGCAGCGCCAGCAGGGACCGCCATCACCACACCGGCTCCCTTATCCAACCACTGAGCTGCCCAGAGCACTCTGGTCTCCCTGCTGCCTCAGCCTTGGTGACACCTCAAGGGCTCTGTGGTGCAGGAGTCTTAAGAAGGTGGAGAAGATTCTTGAGTTCACAGAGCCTCACCCAGAATAAGAGCATGTGGAAGTCTGTGGCATTGAAAAGAAACTTCTCACTTTATAATTGAGGGAACTGAGTCCAAAGAAACGGAAAACTTCCCCAGGGTCATGTAGTGAGAGGCAAGTCGGGAGTTCTCTCTCTCTCTCTCTCTCTCTCTCTCTCTCTCTCTCTCTCTCTCAAAAGCACCAGAATACAATACATCTGACCCCAGGTACACAAGTACCTGCTGACCTTACATGCCCCGCAGACGCTCCCAGGGAGAGACCGAGTCCTGGGAGGCCCAGTGGACCTTCGGGGTGTAGTGATTCCTCACACAGAGCTTTGCAAGTCACAGAGCACTTTCTCACCCATGTCTCAGCGTGATTGTGCCAGGAATGCCCATTCACAGCCATCCGCAGTGGTTAGCGCCGGGCCACACTAGACCAGGGACCTCTTGCTGTTACATTAGGAAGAGTGAGATTCCATGCTGGTGCCAGAGGACGAGTTTCTCTTCGTGAGCAGGGACTGGGTAGTGGATAGCTGCTTCAGAACACAGAGGCGGTGTTCCCAGTTAGCAGGGAGTCTTGGGACCAGCCTCAGCAGGGACTGAACTGGGACTCAGAGAGGATATCTCCAGGCTGCCCTCCAACCAGGAGTCACGAGAACAATAAGTCCAAATATGTCTCTGCAAAGTATGGTGCAGGCAGTAAGAACACACAGGGGACAGGGACACCAGGGCAAGCACATGCACAGATTCTCCACCAGTTCTGAGAAAGGGCCCTTTCTATAACCACGTAAGTGTTGGAAGAGAGATGAGGAGGGTCAGCCAGTCCAGTGCAGCTTGGCTATGGGGTAGGGAGAGGTGACAGGGATGTGTCTTTGAAAGGACATAGGTTGACCGACAAGGGAGGCAAAGTTATTTGATTCAGGACCTAGACTCTGGGTTCCCGTAGCATCAGAGTGGGAAGGAACCCCACTTTACAGATGGGGACAATAAGCCCCAGGGAGTGGAAATAATTTACTTGAGGTCACCGAGCTGGTCAGTAACCATGCAAGGATTTGATCCCTGGGCGGGGAACTAAAAGAAGGGTATCTAAAAGAAGAGACTCTGGGAGGTGGGAGAAAACCAAATACACACTCTGGCCAGCAGCCAGCCCTGGAAGGACTGCATGTGAACCTCAGGTTGAGCTTTGCCGAAGCAATCTGGGAATATAAAACACAAGGAGGGGGTCTCTGCAGGCCACGAGAAACAGCAAATTGCAAACTGCCTGCTGTTGGGACTGCTGGTTTCCTGTGTGTTTGTTTAAAGAAGTAGACTGACCCCGGGGCAGTAAGCACCCACGCCAACACAAGTCTGCAAATTGCTCTTTCACTCAGGGCAGGTCAGCTCAACAGAGCCATGGCCAAAGTCTGAGGGGCCAGTGTCTGGGCAGCCGGTTACACCCACACCCACCCTGTTGAACCCAGGGCAGGGCCGATTAATCACAGTCTGTGCCGGGGAGCAGAGATCTTAAAGAGCATTTGAAAACCTCACACCTATTGCCATCAGACGCCGGAATTTCTTCCGTCTTGGGGTTGCTGTCGCATCCTGGACTCCTCCAGAGGCGGCTTACGGCCCCACGTGCTTGACCACTCCCAGCCCAGATGGCACTCACCGAGCTCTCCTTGGACTCAGCCCAAATCTCCTCCCCTCCTCCCCCTGTGCTTCCTACCTGTTGGTCCTCCTTCTATCCCTTGATACGTCACGGGACGAATCCCTTCCTCTTCCCCATACCAAACTTTTGAGTGGTTACACACAGTGACCAGCACCCTCAAATCCTCTTTTCCAGCTAAATACTCCTGGTTCTCGACTAGTTTCCATATGACTGGGTTCCAGTCCTTCACCCAGCTTCCCTCTCACCCTCCCTCGTAGTTATTTTCTACCACACTCTCTCCACTTGATTAATTGTGGCTCCCCAGGATTGAACATGACATTCAACGTGAAGGCCAACCTCTCAAATCACCCTCCATCTAGAGGCCTAATAGGGCGTTTTATCCGCATGCCCCTTCTCCTTCCTGTTGTCTGGTGTTTGGACTTCCTGATCCAAGCTTCAGAGACCCAGATGGGAAGGCCACACTTGCTCAGAGAGCAAAATTACAGGTACCTACGCCCATAATTAAAGATGTGTGGCAAATCCTGATTTTCCAAAACTTTAATAAGGAGAAATATTTAACACTCTAAAGGGTAGTGGGGTCACAGGTGAAAACCTCAATAGCACAGCATGTATTGAAGCTAAACTCTGTCAGGTCTGATTCTGGGGCTGATTCTGGGGCATTACATTTTCATTCAGGTGAGCACTAACTCTAAGTACTGACTGTGCTCTGCAGCCATGATAGAAAGGCTACTTAATATAGCTTTTACCCCAACGGGCTCAGTTAAGGAGACCAGCACACATAGAATTATAGGACAATATGCTAGGTGCTGTAACTGAAGATGCTTGAAAATGGGAATGTTTAGTTTCCTGTTGCTGCTGTAACAAATAACCACAAACCCCAAATGGGACTCACTGGGCTAAAATCAAGGTGTCAGCAGGGCTGGGTTCCTTCTGGAGGCCCTAGGAGAGGTTGCTCTTCTAGAGGCCTTTTCCAGCCTCTAGAGGCTGCCCACATTCCTTGGCTCATGGCCCCCTTTCTCCATCATCAAAGCCAGTGGTTGTCATCTCTTCAGATTTCTCTAACCTCCTGCTTCCTTTTCTCACTTAAAAGGACCCTTGTGATTACATTGGGTTTGCCTGGATAACCCACGATCATCTTCCCATCTCAAGGTTCTTAATTTAATCTCCTCTGCAAAGTTCCCTTTGCCGAGTAAGATGACATATCTACATATGCGTAGGTTCTGGGGATTAGGACTTGAACATTTTTATCAGGTATTATTCTGCTTCCCACAGGGAACAACTAACTGTATGCATGAAAAGAGGCATTACGTTTGAATGGATTCTTTAGGGCTTTGCAGGAGTTTTATGCAGAAGCACCCCCGTATGAAAGGGAAAAGATATTTACAAGAAGAATGTGCTTGCACAAGGCATAGAGACAAGAAAGCATGGCTAGTTTTTGCTCTTCACTATTATTGTTATTATTTGTTGGCTTTCTTTTCACTTCTTTTCCAGGAAAAGCCAGCCTCTGCCTGATTGCCTCTAGGGTTGTAAGGCTCACTACCTTTCAAGGTACCTTATTTCTTCCTATTGACAGATACAAATGGAGAAGAGTCTTCCTTAAATTGAATCCTTAAATTGAACCCTAATGTTCAATTTATCATCACTGGAAATGTTATAGATGTCACAGTGCCCAGGAGTTTCTTTAGTTGGACCAGACATGGATACTGGGAGGTCATGGCATACCGGGGTCTGATACATCCAGGAGGTTCCCTGAGCCTCGACCTCAGAAAGACTGTCCCACATGAATGAATGCCCCCGGGCAGGTCTCCAGGCCAATAACTTATTAAAGGAATACCATTCCCAGAGCTGGACAGTCTGTAAAATTTCACTGATACCATCTCCTCTCAACTGAAAATAATTTGAACACAGGCTGAACTTGAACTTGTACTTCAAGGGGTGAAAACTCAGAAATACCAACATTTTTCATCTCTCTTTTGATGTCACTGGGAACATAAAATGTTAGGGGTTTGGAGCCAGGGAGGAGACTCAACTCTCTGCCTTCTGCCTGAGGCAAGCTGGGGTCTGGCAGGCCTGTCGGTGGTCGCTATGGCTGTCAGAGGAGGAAGTGGGGGTCTCTGGGCTGTGGGGCCATTGCAAAAAGGACAGTGCCACGGAAGAGGCTTGTCGAGAAGACACATCCCGCATCCTGTTCTCTCTCTGCATCATCTGTTGAACATCCTTCATTCCTGGGCCTCCTCTGTGCCAGGTGACACCGTGACACTGTTCTTGGTTACACTTTGGGGGGTGGAGGCATGGAGCAGACATCACCCTGCCCGCGTGGTGTGGCAACAAGGGAACCCTTTACTGCTGGACAGAGCTTCAGTTTACAGCACACTTTCACATGCATTACTGTCTTGGACTCTTATAACACCCCAGGGAGGATGGGGAACCTGAGACTGTGGCAGAGCTAAGACCCACATCTGAGACCACCTCTGCCATTCTCACCACATTAGGACACCTCCCATGGACTCTGGGTCACTTCTGCTGGGTCAGGGCCAGGATCACACTTAGATTTCTACTTCCCTTCTCCCATGTCCTGGCCATTACAACTGCCTCTCACCATCCGTTTTTCTTGTGTAGTCCACTCTCTTAGTCTCCTCTGTTCTCCTTCTCACCAGCCAAGACCCCCACAAGTAGCGCTCAGCTCTCAGGGCGCCTCTCCGAAGTTTGAGGGACTAGGATGTCCACATCCGAGATCAGGATGTGTGTCAGGATGTCCACAGCCACAAACGTGCCTGTCTTTCTGGGGCTGGCATCTCTGACCAGCAGGTCCTGGCTTGGGCACTAACCCCAGCCATATCAGGGGAAGCAGTGGGGAGATGGCTTGGACTAGCTCTAGGCCAGAAGCCAGGAGACTGGAGCTTACACGGCATCTCTGCCAATCATACCTTATGTACGTTACTGCCCTACTCAGAACCTCTGCTTTGGGTAAAGTGGGATAATAATACCTACTTCCCAGGGCAGTTTTGAGGGTTAAGAAAGTTGATTTGATGGTGCCAGCCATAGCCAGATGTTCAATAAAGGTTGGTTGAATGAGGTAGCAGCTGGAACACAGAAGCCTCCCAAGAGTTGGACTTGGAAATATCTATATCTGTGCTGGGAAAATCAAAGCCACGAAGCACCTGGAAGCTTGGACAGAGAGGTGGAAGGGAATGGGGGAAGGAGGCAACTGTATGCCTAGAGTCACTGGGCAGAGGCTGCTCATCGTTTCTTCCCCTGGGCATCTCAGGCTCTGGTACTCTGGATCCAGCCACTGAACTCAATTAATGCTTGTCTCTTTATGGTGTTGATGAAATCATCTCGTAGCATTCCAGATGCCTAATGAGGGTGTGTGCTGCAACTAAGTAGTGAGTCCTGGAATCTCCCTACCTTTGGCACGCCCTGGTAGTAATGGTGATTTTTAAAAGCTGGGAAGCCCAGCGTGACTTCTCCCCAAAACAGCCTTGGTTAGTCCCAGTGTCAGCAGAGATTCAGAGCCCCAAATGCCGTGGTTCCAGAGAGAGAAGCCTATTAGAACATGCAATGGGGAAGGGGGAATGAGGGAGAGGCTCAAAGTGCCAGGAGGAACCTGGAGACTCAGGAAAATGCAGACCCAATTTTGTCCAGAAAAAGTCAAAGAAACTTCTAGAGCTGGAAACTTAGAGGATAGACATAAATGGACTTTCAGTTAAACATGAAAACTGATTGTACCCAGTTGTCACCTCTCCACCCCTGAATCCCACTTAGATGATAGTAAAGGAATTGAAGTGGTATAAACTCACAGCATCACAGGAAATGGGAGCGGAGTCTCAACGGACTGGAGATTTCAGCCAGTTTATGGAACAGAACAACAGAAGGTAGGTGGGGAGGAGGACGCCAAAGGCAGTGTGAACAGAGATAGCTCATTTTCTTAACAGAACCCCAAAGAGGCCTGAAAATTGATTATACCAGATACAATGCAGGACAAGTCTGAGATCCAGGAGTAAAACCCAGGGAGTTACTTGAAAGCTAACATATGCAACAGTTGCCTCTGCTTTGTTCCCAGAGGAAAACGAGCAAACAAAGAATTTGCTTAAAGAAGTTACAAGGTAACAGAGAAAACAACCCTCTACAAACATTCTTGTGCGTAGAGGTTCCCAGTAAATACTCAGCTTGCTACCCCAGAACCCTAAAATGAAACTTGCCAGTCAGTAACTCTTGCCATGTGCACAAAGTTCCCAAAGTGTATTCTTATTGCCTCACTTTTAAAATATGAACCAACAACCAAGGACTTAAGGGAAGCAAACAAGCAATAAAAATAACAAAAATCCCAGAGAAAACAGATACAGCTTAGAAAGTAACAGGGACATTTAAAAAGTACAAAAATGTAAACTCTAGTATCCTAAGAAAAATCTAAAAGAAACTGCATCTATAACAAAAGAATAAGAGTCTACAAAAAAGAACAATTAAAAACAATTAAAGAACAGGGGTCACAGAATTTTAAAATATAATCGCAGAAATTAAAATTTTAATTAAATTATTGGAAGATAGAGTTGAGAAGTCTCCAGAAAAGAGAAAAAAGAAATAAAAAAGACAAGAGAAAAGAAAAGATAAAAAAAGATTAAAAGAAAGGACAAAAAAAATAATCAAGGAAATGGTATAATTTCACACAACTTAAGGACAAAAGTCTCCAGAGTACCCTGAATGTCTCCAGCAGTGTGAATGAAATAAACAGCAATACATGGCACATCATATTGAAACCAGAACAGAAAGGACATAGAAAAGATCTGAAAGATTTCCAATCAATCAATCAATACATAAATAAAAGAGTAAACTATAAATAATAACAAAATCTCACCAGCAATCTTGATGGCAGAAGAGAAACTGAATTTAGAATTTATTCCCAGCTAAACTAGCAATCACGTGTGGATAGGAGAATAAAGAAATTCTCAAGCAAGTACTCAGAAAAGAGGATACCCTCTGTATCCCTTCTCCTAAGAAATTATAAAATGAGGGAGTAAAGTAGGAATTTAGTAAACAGTGGAAGCAACCAAGAAACACCATGAAAAAAACCTCCAGGAAACAGCCGGGTAGCTGGCCCAGAATGATTTCTAGAAATTCTAGAAAAATGAAAGAAGTTCTTGAAAGAAAATGTAATTACAATGTACTACTTGACACTATAGTAAATAATATTTACAAAGGAACAACGACATCAACTCCTTTTTATTCATTTTTGAAATTTTCAACAATCACGAAAATTTTAATTATGATAAGAGAATATAAAAGTCATCAGTCTTGACAGAAATTGGGAGGTGAAAGGGAAAAGAAGAGCTTGGGACAAATCGGAGCAATGATGTCAACTTACAGAGCAAGGTGTTAATTAATAGAGACCATCTATAGTTGATGCAACACGACATAAAGGTGAAATTTAAAGTTACAAATGTAATTATTAAAAGGTATATGTGGTGTTAGAGCTTTAAAGTGAATCACATTAAACTTTTTTTTAGGTAAAAAATGATTGAAAATCAGAAATTTCATATGATTCAACAAATATATATGAGCAGAAATGTATAATACATCAGTAAATTAAATTTAATTACAAAAAAAATGTTAAAAACCAAGTTTTAAAAGGTCAACCCAAAAGTTAGATATCTAGATACCGAGGATGTTTGTCTGTGTTCGCTGGGTAGTTAAGACAGTAAAATCCATTGCATGTTTAGAAATAGAAAAGAAAGACTGAATACTTTAAAATTAGTTAGAAAAAAATATAATTAAGTATGCATGCTTCAAAAGATAACCACTGAAAGAATAAACACAACAAAAACCAACAGATATGAGAGTACTACTATAAACTTATCAATCTCCCAGAGGGCATGAAAGAAGTCCAGGGGGTTGGTGGTGGTAGGGGGGTGGGGGACAAAGAAAGAAATGGGAAATAGAAAACAAAAAAATCACTTTGTAGTAACAGTACATCAGTAATCAGCTAAAATAAATATAAGCAGATTAATTTCAGTTATTAACAGAAAGACGTTATCTAAATAAAATTTAGAAAATTCCAACTATATGTTGTCTACAAAAGAGTCACCTAAAGTAAAACTAAAGAAAAAAGATGAAATTAATGAATGGAAAAATATATACTATAGAGATATTAACCAAAAGAAACCTGCAGTGGTTATAAAACAAACAAACAAAAAACACATAAAATAGACTTTAAAAAGAAAACATTATAGGGAATACAGACTGACACTATATAACTTCAAAAACTTACATAACCTTAAAACTTTTTAAAAAAACCTATATAAATAACCTTATAAAAGATTACATTAACTAGGAATTTTAAATTTCTATGTGGTTAATTTTATATATGTGTATTACATATAAATTACATAAATATATACAGAAATTTATAGAATTATAATAGGAATTCAAATTCACAAACTTTCTTTCTGTAATTAATTAATCAACAAACCAAAATTTAGTAAGCTTACAGAAGCCTTGAACAACACAATTAGCAAGTTTTATCTAATGGACATATAATATCTTGAACCCAACTTAAAAGAGAATTTTTTTTCTCAAGCACATAGAGAACATTTACAAATATTGTGTACTAGGCCATAAAACAAGACTCAAAAATGTTCAAAGAATTGGGACCATACAGACAACAACTGAGTTAGAAATCAATAATAAAAAGATTAAGAAAATGGAATAAAAAGAACATTTCTAAGCAACTCAACTCAAAGAAAAAAATCGTAGTGGAAATGAGAAAATACAGAACTGAACAATAACACAGAATTATTGTTAACAGTAATGCCACAGATTCAAACAGGAGCTGCTGCTAAAGCAGTATTTAGGGAAATTTTATATCCTGAAAAAGAAGAAAGAATGAATGGGCAAAGTATCCAACCTCAGAATTCATGAAGAAAAAAACTAAATAGACTCAAAGAAAATAGGGGAAAGAAATAATAAAGATAAAAACTGACAACGAATGAAATAGAAAACAATGACACAAAAAGAGAAGTGTAACAAAGGCCAAAGGGTGTCTTAGTAAGAACTAATAAAATAGGAAAAAGGATTGCAAGATTGATCAAGAAAAAAGGAAGATTGATATAAACAATACTAGAGATGAAAAAAGGGGACAACTACAGATACTACAGCTATAGCAGAGATTTTAAAGCAAAATAGAAATAAAAATATTATGAAAATATTGAAACTTAGAGATGAAAAGAAACTTCCTAAAAAAAATTTTATATATATATATATATATATATATATATATATATATATATATATATAAATATATGGTGTATAAAATTGAGATCTATAACCACTGAAAAAAATTAAATCAGTAGTTAAACCACACAGCTGTGGTAGCCAGGCTCCAAAATGGCCCCAGTGATCCTGTCCTCCTGGTATTAACACTCTGGTGTCCTGACCTCCCACATTGAATAGGGCCGACCTAAGTAAACCAGTAGGATACTGTGGAAGTGATGAAAAGAGGAAATGTGACTTCTGAGGCTAAACTATAAAAGACATGGTGAGTTCTGCCCTGACCTGTCTGAATCCTAGCTCTGGGGGATGCCAGGTGCCGTGTCCCGAGGACACTGAAGCGTCCCTATGAAGAGGTCCATGCAGCAAGGCTCTGAGGCCTCCTGCCATTAGCCAGCAAAACACTGCCAAAGACCGTGTGAGGGAAGTATTTTGGAATCAGATCCTTTGGCCCCGTCAGGATGACTGTAGTCCCCGTCAACATTTCCATAACCCCATGAGTGTCCTGGAGCCAGAACCACCCAATTAAGCTGCTCCCAAATTCCCAATCCTCAGAAACCGTGAGATAATAAATGTTGTTGTAAGCCACTAAAATTTCAGGTATTTGCAATACAGCAATAGATCATTAATATACACACAAAACACCAGGCCAAGATGGTTTTAGAAAAGAATTCTATGATACATTCAAGGAAAAACTAATCCCATTTTTTACAAACTATTCCAGAGATTATCCCCACCCCCTTTATGAGGCTGTGTAATTTGGATGACACAGTCAAAATCAGTCAAAGATTTTTCTTTTTAATTTATAAGAGAATCTCACTAATGAACAGATAATAAAAGTTCCCAACAAAACATTAGCAAACTAAATCCAACAACATATTTTTTTAAATGCATGACCAGGCTCAGTTTACTTCAGGAATGCAAGAATTATTTTAGTTCTCAAAACCTATACATTTTATTTAGCACTTTGACACATAAAAGGAGAAAAACTTTATGAGCATCTTAATAGAGGAAAATATGTTGATAAAATTTAACATCTACTTATAGTTTAAAAAATACTTAGCAAACTAGAGCTAGAAATGTCATATTGATTGATGAGACATTAGAGGCATTCCATTTACAATCAGATGCTTTTAAGGATTCTCATTATCACTATTTCTATTCAATACTGTATTGGAAGTTTTAGCCGGTGCAGGTAAGAATTTTTCTAAATAAATAAATAAAAGGTGTAAGGTTTTAATAGGAAGAAGCAAATTATTAGGATTATTATCAGATATGAGATAATTATGTAAAAATAAATTCCATTTCTATGTAATGGTAATAAACAATTAGAAACTATTTTTTTTAAAAAAGACAACATCTACATAGCAACATAATTTTTAAAAAGGGGAGTATACCTAGAAATAAATCTAACAAAATACGTGCAAGATTTTTATTAAAGAAATTCTGAAACCTCATTGGAAGATTAGAAAAGACCAAAATAAATGGAAAGATGAACCAGTTTATAGACAGTGCACTAGGTATTGTGAAGAATGTAAATCTCTCCCCACCTAAATTAGTTTACACATTCACTGCAATTCTATCAGAATCCCAGCAGGGCTTCTCAGTGGAACTTGACATGATGACCTTAAACCGTGCATAAAATTGCAAAAGGCCCTGAATAGATAAGACTTTTCTGAACAAGAGCAAGGTGGAGCAGTGACCCCATACCAAGAATTATTAAAGCTACAATAATGAACACAGAGAGTATAACATAAGCCTAGATGAATAGGCTCATGACTTAGGCCACAGAACCCAGAAACCGCCCCGTGCGTGTGGAACTTGATACATGACCGGTAGCTTTGCAAGTCAGTGGGGACTGCGGGATAAATGAGGGGTTGTGGGATAAATGATCTGGGAAAACAGGACATAATGTACATTTGGAAAAACTACATTGGGTTCCCTACATCGCACTGTATACAAAAATAAATTCCATGTGGACCAAAGACCTAAATGTCAAAAGCAAAATTTTACAACTTTCAGAAGAAAATACAGGAGACTACTTTTATGACTTGAGAGTGGGAAGAATTTCTTAAAACGAGATTTTTTCAAAAGCACAAACCATAAAAGTATTTTGCTAAATTTGACTAGATTAAAATTAAAGCTTCTGTTCCACAAAACACAGTATACAGTGAAATAGGAAGCCACGAACTGAAAAAGAATAGTTGCAAAGCATATACGAGGTCGGACAATTAAGTTTGTGAACTCATCCTAGAAAAAGTGCTACATACCTCATTGCTGAATGTCACTACGGTCACCTTCGAAGTACTCCCCTTGGGGAGCTATGCACCGACACCAGTGCCTAGTCCACCGTTCAAAGCAATTTTGGAACTCTTTTTCTGGAATCCCATCAGAGCTGTCGTCATATTACTCTTGTTGTCCTGGATGTCATCAAAATGTCTTCCTTTCAATATTTCCTTTATCGTTGGGTAAAGAAAGAAGTCATTGGGGCCAGATCAGGTGAGTAGGGAGGGTGTTCCAATACAGTTATTTGTTTACTGGCTAAAAACTCCCTCAGAGACAGTGCTGTGTGAGCTGGTGCATTGTCGTGATGCAAGAGCCGTGAACTGTTGGTGAAAAGTTCAGGTCGTCTAACTTTTTCACGCAGCCTTTTCAGCACTCCCAAATAGTAAACTTGGTTAACTGTTTGTCCAGTTGGTACAAATTCATAATGAATAATCCCTCTGATATCAAAAAAGGTTAGCAACATCGTTGCCACAAGTTTGCGAACTTAATTGTCAGAACTCAAAATTTAGAGGATTAGTGTCCAGGATATGTAAAGAATTCCTACAAATCAAAAGGAAAAAGACAAAATGCCCGATTATAAATTGGTCTGTGTATATGGAGAGATAATTCTCAGAAGAAATCTGAGTTTCCATAAACAAAAAAATAAGTTTAACTTCACCAGTTATCAGGAAAATAAAGGATAAAACAATAATGAGTTAGCATTTCGTACCTTTCAGATTGACAGAAATTAAAATTTCTGACATTATGTAGAGTTGGGGAGGATACAGAGTGATAGGGAATAAAAAGAAAAGAAAAAACACTGGAAACAAGTTCCATCAACAAGAGAACAGATAAATTGTTGTGTATTCATTCAATAGATAATGAGATAGCTATTAAAGTGAATGAACTAGAACCAAATACTTCATATGGATAAATCTCAAAATTATGTTAGCCTAGAAAAAAAACTATATGCAGAGTAGCATTTTTATATAAAATTTGAAAACAGGCAAAGCATTACTTCAGCTTGCTCAGAGTTGTAGACACATGTAATAAGTATAAAAACATGCCTCAGGATGTGAAAACACCAAATTTATTACGTGGGTTACTTCTGAGAGAAGGAGAGCAATGAGAACACGGAAGACATATATGCAGGAGCCTTCAAGTTCATCTGTCCTGTTTTATTGTTTAAAAAAAAAATCCATAGCAAATATTTAATACCAAGGAATGAAGATTTTATAAAGCGGTTGAGGCGTCCAAAGTTGTTCTCCTTACATTTCTGAATGTTTAAAGATAATGGCAAAGAGTTCAGAAAAGATGTTTTCGTTGGAGGAAACACCAAAATGTAAACCCAACGGAATCATGTACTTTGTTTCATCCACTGCTCTATCCCTCCATTTCGAAGAGGCCTGGTACAGAGGAAGGACCCAACAAATACTTGCAGAATGCACGAACTTCGCAAAGGCATTGAGATGTGTTAGAACACAGCGTGTTCTGAAAGAGCTAATCATAAAAATAGCCAATTTCTATGGAGCTCCACATGTACCAACCACTGACTTAACCATTTGGCCTGGATTATTTCATTTCATCCTTGCAACCATGGTAATGACCATTATTATCCTCACGCTACAGGTGACAAATGGACACTTAGAGTTAGGTAGCTTACCTGAGAGCATAGTGGATAGGACTAGATAGAGTCCATCAAAAGAAAAAAGTCTGGGTTTTATGCTGGGTAGTTGCAAAATTTGGAGCAGTGGAAATAAACAAGACAAAGAGGCACATGAACACACACACCCCAGAGTGAAGGCTGAGCAGGAGCAGATGGGGTGGGGAGGGTGCCTGGAGCCTGATAGCCTGAGAGGGCAGCACACAGCAGGGAACACTAGTCTGCCTGGGTAGTCAGGGGAGGCTTTACGAGGAAGACACATTTAAACTTGGCCTTGAAGGGAAATGCAGCTACAAATGCCAGGAACCCAGTAATTCAACCCCCATCCAGTTGGTGTTGCTCAGGGGGTCCACTGCCCTGGGCTGTGAGCACAGAACCTGAGCACACGGGGCAGAGACCGACCACATGTGAAGACAAATTGGTTTGAATGCAATGTCCAGTTTGAGAAAGTTTGCTCTCACTTTTATACACACGAAGAAAAAAACAACTCGGACCTCTTCTTTAAAAATCATGACAGCAGCGCTATAGGTAATTGCTTGCCCTTTAATAAGAGCTAACATTTGAGTGTATAGCGTATGCAGTGCGCTGGGCTGATTCTCACAGCTCCATGAGGCAGCTACTATTGATCCCTTTCCTGGGATGAGGAAGCCCAGGCTTAGAGAACTGAGGTGTTTTGCACCAAGGCCTAGCAGTTAGTAAGTGGTGGTGGGGCTGGGATTTGAGCCCACGGGAGTCAACTCTCCAGCCCATCTTTCAACTCCTGTGCTCACAAGGACATTCAGCAAAAGCATCAAGGGTTTCACTGCTTTCAACTGAAGAAGGAGAACATCATCTGAGCATAATAAACTAGAAATCAAGCTTCTCATTACATTCACGGACACCTGTCACATGTTAGGTGCCTCATAAATGCTTGTGAAATGAGGTAGCATTTAATCGCAGGAAATAAAAACCAGCCCAGTGTCAAAATGACATATTTCTTTCTCCTAGCAGTTTCAGAAATCTGTGCAGACACACATACTTATACCTCCTGGTGAGCTGCTAACTTCTCTCTCAAACCTGTTCCACTCGCCCTCCCCACGGCCCCTCCTCCTGCTCCTAAGCACTCAGCCCTGAGGGTGGCTGCCTGGTTTCTGTCCCTGGGTGCTGAGCTCCTGGAGAGAAGTCCCCATGTCCTTTTCTCTCTCAGCCTATCACAGAGTAAGTGTACTCTGAAAATATGCGCTGACTGAATGGAGTCCAGCACTCTCCCTAATAGCCCACGGGTGGGAGATAGAGAAAGTGAGGGACAAAAACAGGATAAAGGAAAGAACTGGAAGAGTTCTGCTTTTTCAAATAACAGTACATAAGAAGTACTTTTCCCGCAGGAAAAGTCTCCATCACTTGGACCATGTGTATTCACTTTATTCATTCATTTCACAAACATTTACCAGACACCTACTCTGCACAGGAGCTGGTCCCTAGCCTGGAGTTGGCCGGCTTGTTTGTACCCTTCCTTCCTCGGTAAACTTTGAAGAGACCATCTCTCCACCTGGCACAGCGGGCTGAAGGATGGGGCAATGACAATCCACACGCAGGAGCACACAGTGTGTGGGTGTGGGTGTGGGCGTGTGGGGGGTGTCCAAAGCAAAGCTGGCAGTCAGGATTTACCAATGTAAAGGCTATTCTGTGGAAGGGGAGGGAGGAGGAGGAGGAAGACAGAGGTGGGAAAGCGGGGAGGGCAGAGCGGGATGGAGAAGGGAGAAGAGGCGCAGGGAAAACAAAAAGGGACACACCGGCAGCCTGTCTGGATTCTCCCCAGAGCCACGTCTAACAATACTCTGGTCACGTTTTAATTAATTCCAAGTGTCTCCCACTGATTGTAACAAGAGCTCTCTCTCTGATTAATTTTCGGAAGAGCCGGCCGAGTTTAATCATCGCCCATACGATGCACGCGGCTATGACGGCCTGAGTGGCCCAAAGCAGAGCATAAAGAACCCAGAACCGACTACGGTCCGGGCGCTCCCCGGCGGCCACCGGCCGGGCCCACGCCCCGGGCCCTGCGCTCGCAGGCACCGAGTCCGGGGGGGGGGGGGCCGGGGCCGTGGGCTCGGCCGGCCGGGAGGGGGCGGCGGAGGGGGGAGGCGGGAGGCGGGCTCGCGGGGCCCGGGCAGCCCGGGTCGCGGTCCGGCAGGGCCCAGAGCGGCAGGCCGGCGCGCCGCGCGGGACCGCGGCACCGCGGGGGCTCGGCCCGCCCACGAGGCTCCAGTGCCGCCGCAGCCACGCCAGGAACGGCCGCAGGCCACAGTCGCAGCGCCAAGGATTGTGCCCTAGCAGGACCTCCGCCAGCTGGGGCAGAGCCCCAAACACGCCGCCGGGCAGGGAGGCCAGGCCGTGGGCGTGCAGCGCGAGGACCTGGAGCTCGCGCGGCCGCGGAAGGCGCCCCCCGGGAGCGCGCCCAGGCGGGGCTCAGGCCGCGGGAGGCGCCCCCCGGGAGCGCGCCCAGGCGGGGCTCAGGCCGCGGGAGGCGCCCCCCGGGAGCGCGCCCAGGCGGGGCTCAGGCCGCGGGAGGCGCCCCCCGGGAGCGCGCCCAGGCGGGGCTCAGGCCGCGGGAGGCGCCCCCCGGGAGCGCGCCCAGGCGGGGCTCAGGCCGCGGGAGGCGCCCCCCGGGAGCGCGCCCAGGCGGGGCTCAGGCCGCGGGAGGCGCCCCCCGGGAGCGCGCCCAGGCGGGGCTCAGGCCGCGGGAGGCGCCCCCCGGGAGCGCGCCCAGGCGGGGCTCAGGCCGCGGGAGGCGCCCCCCGGGAGCGCGCCCAGGCGGGGCTCAGGCCGCGGGAGGCGCCCCCCGGGAGCGCGCCCAGGCGGGGCTCAGGCCGCGGGAGGCGCCCCCCGGGAGCGCGCCCAGGCGGGGCTCAGGCCGCGGGAGGCGCCCCCCGGGAGCGCGCCCAGGCGGGGCTCAGGCCGCGGGAGGCGCCCCCCGGGAGCGCGCCCAGGCGGGGCTCAGGCCGCGGGAGGCGGCGCCCGGCGGGGTGCGCAGCCGCGTGCGGTTCAGCCACAGCGCCCGCAGGCCCGCCATCTCCCCGAAGAGCACCTCTGGCAGCGCCGCCGGCGGGTTCTCGAACAGGGTCAAGAAGCTCAAGGTGTGCGAGTGAAGAAAGAGCGCAGAGGGCAGGAAGTCGAGCTGGTTTCCAGAGAGAGTCACACAGCTCAGGCTGCGGAGCCGGTCGAAGGCCCCCGGCGCGATGGCGCGGACGCGGTTTCCGTGGAGCCGCAGCTCCATCAGGGCGCGCAGGCCGCTGAACGGCTCCGAATCCAGACAGACCAGCTGGTTGGAGTGGAGCAGAAGTTTCTCAAGCTCAGCCTGTGCCCCGAGCAATCCCTTGGGCAGGTGGGTCAAATGGTTTCCCGATAGATCCAACAACCTCAGGTTCCCGAGATGCGTGAAGAGGGTAGCAGGCAGGAAAACGAGTTGATTGTGGGTCAAAATGAGCTCCCGCAGGTGAACCAGTCTCTGAAACATGTCTTGCTCAATGCCCTTTAGTTCATTGTTGTTCAAAAGTAACTGTTCCAGGAGCACCATCTTATCCAAGAGCGCTCCTGGAAGATGAGTGATCTTGTTGTGCGACAACCTCAGGGTTTTCAGTTTTATCAGGTCATGGAAGGTGCCGGGGGCGATGGCTGAAATGTGGCTGTCTGACAGTATCAGGCGTTGCAGGACGGTCATGCCGCTGAAGCTGTGATTCTGCAAGGTGCCGCGGCCCATTCGGAAGAGCAGGATGTGCGTGAGGTTGGTGGGCAGGCCGAGCTCGGCGACGCGCGACACGTCGCCCCCGGAGCACTGCGCCGCGTCCCGGAAGGCACACTTGCAGGCGGGAGGGCAGGGAAAGCGCTGGGCACGCGGGAGGCCCAGCACCGCGCACAGCAGGGTGCCCCTCAGCTTGTCTGAAACCTGCAGGCGACACACAAGGGCAAGCGCTCATACTCGATCTTGGAGCCCCGGGAATTTACTTGTGCAGAGCCATGATTATCGCCGGGGTCATCACGGACTTGGAACGTCATCCAGATACAAACAAATAAGTCTCCCTCTTTTCTTAGGACTGGAGATTTTCCAGGATGGTAAGAACACATTCGCTCTACACAACGAAGTCTCATTCTTTTGTTTTACTAATTTTTCCACTCTCAGCATGGACATTACATCGTTTTCCAGCTATAGAAAAGCCAATACTTTTAAGATCTTTACATAGATAGGACGCATTAAATAATCATTCTCAGTTAAGCTCCAGACATCACAGCTTTTCTCTCTCCCTCTCTCTCTCTCTGAACCAACATCTCACGAATGTATGGGTCTCTTTCTGGGTTCTCTATTTTATAATCCCTGCACTAATACCACACTGAAATAACCTTTTAATGTTTAAAGCTTGAAAAATATCCAGTATTTTTTGAAGCATGAATAGACATTCTCATACTACATTGGTGGCATTATAAATTGAGGCACACTTAGGAAAACTTAGCAGTATCAACCAAATTTAAAATATACGTGTCCTTTGTCCAGCAGTTCTACTGCAAAAAATACACTATGGATATGCTCATTATGTGCACAAAAACATTTATTGCAGATTGTAATAGAAAAATAAATGAAAACCTAAATCACCATCAACTGGAAACAAGTCATTTAAATTATGATATGCCCATTCAATGGGATGCCTTGCAAACTTTAAAGAGAATGACTTTGAGCTGCAAATGCTGACATAACTTTCACAGACATATGGAATGACATAAAACAAGGGCAGCGTAGCATATAAAATGGGAGATGTTGGTCCATTCTACTTGTGCAGGATTTTTAAAAACGTATTATTATATGAGGATTATATATATGTATATATACGTATATATGTATATATGTGTGTGTGTGTGTGTGTATATATATATATATATATATATATATATATATATATATATATATATAAAATGAATGTTTTTCTGGAAATACCCAAGAAACTTTAGTATTCACCTTTTAGGGGAGCAACCAAGGCACAGGTGGTCTTCCTTATATACCTTTCTGTGAGGTTTGCATTTTTATTAAATGTGCTTCTATCACTATTATCTTTTAATAAACGTTAATGCAAAAATAAAACGATTTGGAAGGAAAATAGCATCATTGAAGAAAAAAGGTAAGAATAAAGATATGAACACATACTGGAGAAAGTCAATGCTTGATTACGAACAAGTCAACTCGAACCTCTGGGACAGTGTATGTGGTTCTTAAATTATCCCTTTTGGGAAAAGTCCCCGGATCCATGACATTTTCAGGTGTTGTAGAAAAAGCACTGAGATGCAATCAGCCTTTGATGTAGCAAATGCAGTCAAAGCCCAGTAAATGCTGAAGTGACTGAAATTATCTCCTACGTCATTAAGTCCTAAACCACAGGGAAAGCCCCTGCCTCTGCCAGGCATCAGAGAATATGTACCTTTCGGCTCTATCAAGGGAAGCAACTCCAGAGCCTGGAACAGCTGCCCTGGGGACAGTCAGTCACACATAGGCACACCAAGTAAAAGTCCCCTTGCCCACGAAAACGTCAGGGAGCAACTGTGATAGACTGGGAAGAATACTGTGAAATGATCAGAGTAAGACTTTGGGCCAGACTCCAGCGAAGTGTCATCAGCCTATTATCTCAGGAAAACCTCCAGTTTGTATGGCCTCAGGGTTTGCTCTTTGAAGACAGCAGGACATCCTGATTGCCCAAGAAGGGAAAACTGGGTACAGAAGATGCGGACGACGGAGGAACATGGCGAGTCCATCCACTGAACGAACAGACCAGGTGCAGAGAAGTATGTTGAGCAATGAAGTTGACAAGTGCAGTGTTCAAGTCCTCTGGATTTGGGATCCACAGAACAGGTCAGCAATTTGCTGTTCTGAAAGGCGGCTTCTGCATCAGTCATAGACCCCTGGCCTGTGGGGTTTTGCCATTCCAAAGCAGGTGTCTTCCTGGATGGAATATGCTTTTCTTCCTCGACGGGGAGACTCAGCGGCCAGGACACAGCAGGGGTCTCTGCTCTTAGAAAGTAACCACCACCTCAACTTTGAACAGGGACAGTCTCCTTCAAACTCCTGGAGCCCCTGTCCTTCCCAGCAACATAGACTCAGAATAAAGCACCTGGCAGTGATGTGGGGGGAAGGAGAGGCACGAACTGCCCATGTCAGCAGGCTATGGGGACATGATCATGTGCTACACAAACCATAGTGAATAGCAAAACTAGGCCTTCACACCACTGAATCCATCACACCACAGCCAGCCGCATAGCCCACAGCAGACGACGTAAGGCTCCCACAGAACCTGTGATACCAGTTAACACCTACCCAAGCACAAAAGGCCAACACAAACCTGTCCTCCCTGGGATTTCTACGACCGACCAGGAGTTAGCTCCAAAGATTCTCTCTTCTCGGAGGGCTCTTCTTGTACCCATGGATGTCACTTCACTTCAGTGTAACATGTCTTCCATGGTATTAGCTGTAGGTCTGACCTTCCCAACAAGTAACAGATTGTAAATCCCTTGTCTTAGAATTTACCATTTCCCCCAGGCCTCCTGACACTTAACATTTGGCTCTAAACTGTATCTGAGAGGTTTCCAAGGGGTGGTCACAGACATGACATATTATGTGAAATGCTGTATTTATTTCCTTCAAAAATCCAAAGATTTTTTAAAAAAAGGAAATGGGAAAGTATTAAGCAGCAAAATTAATCCAGAGAGGGCGGTATTCATATCAACAGCAAACAAAGGTATAAAGACACAGAAAAAAAGAAATGTTATTTCATTCATTTACATTTTTATTTTGAATAGCTTTAATCAAAAAAGATTTCATAAGGTTATTTACAGTGCTGAATGTACAATTATGAATGTATGCCTTTTTGACATTGGGTACCATTCTTGAGCAGCAATACAATTTAAAAAATATAAAGATGCAGTATCATTTCTGATATAAAGTTTCTTTAAAAAAAATCCAAAGTCTTAGGGAATTCACAAATCATAACAGGAAGTAACTATTTTATTAATTTAATGTGCACATAATTACCAAATTTAAATACATTAAAAATATGTGTAAATGCCTACAGACTGTACAAAAATTAACATCCCATATTCTGTTAAAAGTTCCCAACCACCTCCCACCATAAATATACAAAAACCTATTTTCAGATATGTCAAAATTACATGCATGAGATCTTAGAATGTTTCCTAAAGCCTGAATTTTGCTCTTCTCTGAATATTGTATGTATAGCCATTTTGGAAACAGAACATATAATCACCGATATTTTACCATGCCTTTGAAACTATGCAGTATTTTCATAAACATGGAAAACAAAATAAATCAACTGCAACAGTTTTGTTTAATTGCAAGTACAATTTGGAAAGCTTTCGAATGTAAGGATTATAAAACTAATATAAAAAGTATTTACTTGTTGTTGGCTTAGCCACTATTATTCAAGCGTTATTTGCAGCATTGCTTTACAGCAGTTGGTGCTAGAAGATACAAAACATACAGTTACCACTATTTATATTTGAGGGAGGGGAAAAAAAAAACTTTAAACAACCCTGAGGGAGACACACATTAAAAATCTTGTTATTTATTTAAAAAGTTAAAAATTACATATCATTATTTAACAATTACTTTCCCGGACATTTCTGTCCTTAACTATATGCATAAATAAAATTTAAATCAGCAATATTTATTAATCTTAATACATCAAAATAATATATGTACAGAGTTTAAAATTTAGGTCTGTATACACTCAAATAATTTAATGTGAAATTCAGAATCAAAATTACTATGTAATGGTGACCTACAGAGAGAGGACTCTGTCTATGGCACTGAGTAGGACCCACACCTGGATTCACAGACATTCTCAAAATAATATTCTGGAAGCCATCAATTACAACTTGAACAACCCACTTTGTCTACGTTCAAATCTAATTTCCTACAACTTCTTTTCCACCTACCTAAAAACCTTATTCCTTTGAAAACAATATGGACAGATGAGATATAAAACCCTTATAAAATCTAAATGTTAAAAAAGGGGAAGGGTGTAAAAAATATAGCTCTTTATGATCATGCTCTTAAAGATGTTAATTACAATCTGATAATTGGGTTTTAAGCTGCTACTTAGTAATTAATTATATGCTTCAGTATTTAAATCAATGAATAAGATTTACAATTCTGGGATATCACTGAAGAATAACACTTGTGTATGTTGAAAATTAAACAATCAAGAGAATAAGTAACTATAGAAAACAGTGCTAATTCACAGCTCAAGAGGTCTAAGATGCATAGCTTCATAGAATCATTCATGGAACAATTGTTCTTATCATCTAATATGTATTAATATCGTATCATACTTTTTGATGGAAAACTTCGATTATATTTTTGTTAAGAATCATCAGTGGCAATAGCAATAACAGTGATCCTGAGTGTAACTTACATTTTTTCTATAGTTACCAAACATCATTCATGTCTCTGCAGCATAAAAAATGAGAACCATTTGGTTCTACAATTCTGGGTACATTTGATAAGCTGGTTAAGCATGTATCAAGAAAATAATGATCAGCTAGAAGTGGAAAGTACATGCATGCTACTGGTTAAGGAAGAACATAGGATAATGTCACAATGTGTTAATAGTTTAGTGTCCATTTTACAGCAATATCAGTTTCCTTGTTTATCATTAACTGTGGGCTTTGCCAAACTGCTAGATCTTACTTACAAAGGCATTTTTAAAGTTACTTTAATTTTGTTTAGAATTTAAACATTAACCAGGCAAAACACAAAGGTGAAAAAATATTATCCACATTTCTTTTGGCTCAATGAATGTCTATTCTTTAACTTTATTTCCATTTTTCTTTTCTTCCAGTAATTTCCACAACCAAAATGTGCTCATTTGTCAACAGCCAATCCAAAATAAATACGCTCTGACTTCTGGTGCCACCTAATGGCACAAAAGAAACTTTCACTGTGTTCATATTGCTTTGCAAAAATAGCAGTCATTCAAAACCACTCATTATTTTGTAAGCCTTATTATTGATAGGATAGATACATATCAAACCTTAAATTTTAGATGGCAAAAGTCGAACTCAAAAAACTAAAAAACACACATGTAAAACAAAACCAATTCACTATTATCCTATGTCTTTAGGTAATTAAAAAAGTAGAAAATAAAGACATTTAAATAATATAAAACCTGAGAGAAAAAACAGGTATGAAGAGATATTAGAAATATAGATCCACATCTATTGCCAAAAGAAATAATCTTTTCTCCTAATGAAAAAGGTTTTACAACATGTAACTGAAACAAATCACACTACTGACACCAGACACATTTAATAGCTTTGAGGGACATCTCAAGAAGGCAGTGAAGCACCTTGCTGATTAGAAAAATAAAACCCAGGTAGTTTGTACAGAAAATATAAAACCATCAATGGAAATCACCTGAGTTGTTCTATAAGCAACACCATAAAACTCACTCCTAACTCTAGGCTATCAAAGGGAACTGGTGTATGTATATATAGAATTCTTTGGAAGAAATGTTGGAATCAAATGAAAACAGGCTTTCTACCTATTTTCACTGGAGACTAACACCCATGTAAAGACTAACACCACAAATTTAGGGCCTATAATATAAACGAGGACTTTTTCTAATAGGGTTTGTGAACATAAGTTTAAAGGTGCAAACTAAGTCTCAAAAGGTAATGTCTAAAACCCTACCAAATACCAACTTTCTTCTGTACCCTATATAAAGAGTATCACGGAGGGTAACAAGAAAATTCTGGAAATATTTATAATATTCAGAGTTACTGAATGAAGATAGAGGACTTCACAGATTGGTTATTAATTTAACTGGCAGGTCAATCTTTTTCTTTTTCTTTTTTTTTTAAAAAAGCATTCAAATCAGCTACTATATCAGAAGGGGCATAAACTGAAATAGTGCCATTCTGACACACAGGATCAGAAAGTCCTAAAACTATATTCTGCTCAACACTGCCGCTAGCATACCACTGAGACTGACGCACTGCTATGTGACGGTGATGATCTGACATGATCCGTTTTCCTTAACCAAGGTCTTAGCTTCTGTTGTTGTCTGAGGTTTTGGTGGCCATTCTGGATCAAACAAGAGCTCCTGGGCCAGATACATGTACTTTGCCTTTGGCATCTTCTTTCTACAGTCCAGGACCCAGGACAAGCAGCATTTCCCCCAATGATCCACTGACTCCTAAGAAAATAAGGAAAAAAAGAACACCCTCGTAGATTAAGGGCTGCTTGTGTTTAACACGTTTGTTAAAGCATAGTACATCAACACAGAAAAATAAGAGGAAATGACTTCTGAGCACAACAAATGAAAAAAAAAATCCATGTAAAAAATTCAGCTTTCAATTATTTAGGAACATATTGTTTTTTAAGATAAGCTGCTTTAGTTATTGATGTAATTTATTTTATTTAGTATTATGTACCTATCTTCTTGTGTATGGATGCATTATTAAAATGACATGCAGATCTGGATAATGTAACTCTGTAACACAAAACATCTAAGGTATTAAGAATAACTTTAAACTATTCAACAACAGAAAACATTTTTAATATTTAACATGCAAATCCTCATATTCTATTGCTCCAAACAACGTAGCTACCTGATCATTTTTGGAAGTGTAAAAATATTGTTACTGTTAATATCACCTTTCAAAACATGAAGCATTATGAAAATACTGTTAGATCAAAATTAGAACTTAGGTCATGTTTAATTGTCAATCAATTCTTTTAAAACCTCATTTTTTATTAATATAAAAAACAATTTTATTTTACAGTGATGGTTTCCCTCAGTGCTCCACTACTGACTGGAAAGAGGTACATAGAAAGGTATAAAGTATTATTTCTTGGTATTATTTCATTATAAAAAGCTCTGCTGAAATTCTTCTGATCAATCCTGATTTTTTAAATGAATGTGATCTTAAATAAATAATTCTTGGAAAACAAGAAAGCAGATTCCCTGGTTACTGTATAGAAATGTAAATTCAATAGAAGCCTTCAGAATGTACCTTAATTGAAATCTGAGATACAGAAATGAAATAAAACTAAATGACTATACTGAGACCTGTAGTTATATTTACCCCTAAAAAAACAGTCAAAGTTTAATTATTTTGGCTGTTGCTTCTCCGAAGAAAAGTTTAAATCCCAGGTTGTTTTGTTTTGCCATCAGCATATAACCCAGGCTACAACTAGGTCTATTCTCAGCTGAAGTAATCTCACAAATGGAAGTATAACATAGCTGAGATATTCTGTTAACACCAAAATATCCTCATGATAAAGAAAGGCAGATTTGTTTTAACACATATTTTGAAACATATGTTTCTAAATTTGACAATGGAGAAGAGCAAAATACTTTAATATGAAAACTCTTTCAAACATTTCCATATTTTTATATGGTACGGCTTCTCATCTTATTGAGACAACCACCAGGAACACACTAATATTTCCTTCCCCCAAACCGTGGGGTAGGCAAGTGGCAGCACTGAGACCATAATAAACAACAACTATGTGCTTTTAAAAGTATGGTTACTTTGTCAACAAAACACAGTAAGCTGCATTGCTACCAAGAATTTACACGCAGAAACTGTGGTCTCAAATAAGCTATACTTTTAAATTCTGGGGGCTGGGGAACAGATGTAAACACTATTCATCTAGTAGCCTCTTTAATGCCATAGCTAAAAAGACTTATTCCCATCACCTTAAAAGAAGCCCACCCCCCCACACACAAATTGAGCATTAAGAGATAAAAGAGACTAGATATAAGGATTCTTCAGGTAATCCAAATAACAAATAACTCCTTTCCAGTGTAGGAATACACATACACAACAAACCTTAACATTTAATGGGAGGTGATGGCTCACTGCTTGGATCTATCTTGGTATTTAACGTCTTCAATCTAATTGCAGAAAAGATCATTGTTCCTAAATCAATCTGAAAGCTGTCATTTTTTATTTTACAGCATGTGGCACTGTTAAAGGATCACAGGAAAAGGACAATGGTGAATGCTGACTTTTTTAAAAAAGCAGAAACACATAGGTCCTGTCCTTCCAGATGAGCCAGCATGGTTGAAGGGCAATGAACAGCAGGCTGAATTAAGGCAAGTCACAGCCAAGTGTATTCAAATGGAACACACACACACACACACACACACACACACGCCCCTAAATCCACTGTTCCCTACTGTGAAAAGTGAGGAAAGCAAAAAAATTAAAACTAATTTCATTGCAAACCGAATCACAATTGAATAATTCTTTTTACATTAAGGTACATGTTCTAAAAAATCCTCACGTTTCTATTAAAAGCAATGCACATTTGTTATAATTTAGAAAAAATAAATTAAGTCACAAGGAACACCAGGGATACCCCAACCAGTGTAATTAGAGACATATATTTTGTTCCTGTGCCCTCATGTCCCCAATATCACACCACAGGCAAGCATAGGTTTATCAGGTTATAAACACAAACATATCACACATATCCTCAAACAGTATAATCCACTGGTAGAGAAAAATAAAAGGGGCCACAGGCATGCTGGAATGAGAGCTAAAGCAAGGGAGAGAAGATGGTGTCCAAGGAAACAGGCAAGCACCGTGCAGCACACAAGCGTGGAGGGTGAGCGTCACACACCGGCTTAGCATGAGCGCTCAGCCGAAGTCCCTGAAGCAGAACAAGGAGCCCTAGTCACTGGAGCTCTGGGTTTGCTCGAAAAGGAATGGTTACATAACCCAGTGTATCCCTCAGAGAAGGGAAAGGGGCGACCACAGACCAGCAGAGAGAACACAAAGAAATTTCAAGACCTACAGCTAAAGTTCTTTTTGCTTCTTAGACCATTACAAGCTGTTCATTCTAGAACCCCAAGGCCAGTTTACTCCCGGCAGGGTCTTTTAGGAAGTGTTTTCATGGGGAGCATGTACAAGATAAAACCATGCTTGTAGGGAATGTTACAATGGTACATTAGTTTTCATAAAAGTCTTCTTTTATACCAATCCTGAATATAAAGGAAAGACAATCAGAATTAGCATTCTATCTAAATAAGCTTGAATAATATTCCAAGTGATTTTTTTTGCCCCAAAAAAAGAAAACAGAATCAGGCAACAATCATCAGGCAGGATCAAACTGCACGATGGTATTGATGTTATTTCCACCTTCATCACTACGCACCCTCAGTTTACCAGACAGAAGACAGGTACACGTGCTTCTTAGTAACGGAATGTGCAGCACAGATCTTCTCAAACAGGGATAAAACTTTATAGAAAACCACAGATGATGGGACCCTCTGCTAAAGATTTTTCATTCAGTAGGTCAAGGGTGAAGCTCAAGGAATTTTGAAGAATATCTTTGCTTAAAAATCACTGATGTATCAATATTACAAGAAAAAATATTTAGCTACGTAAGTTTTAACTTTGATTATTTGCAAATGGCTTACTTAATCTGTGTTCAGTTTAATTCAGTGGACATTTCCTGGGGCCACTGAGTATCAATAAGAAAAACAATCACTACTGGAAATACATTACTATTATGTAAAAAACCCTCCTGGATCTAAATTAGGTTAGTTGCATGCAAGTTCAGTAGGCCAAGTAGAACATAGTATCTAAAATGTCTACTACTAAGAAAAATGATTCTTAAAAGTTTATTTTGTCTTTAAAGAACAGATGGGAGCTTTTTGGTATAGAAATATTATTGTCCTGGGTCCAGAAAAACCTCAATTTGAATTCCAGTTCTAACACTGTTTTTTCATCTGTGAAAATTGGGAGAGACTAAAGATACTGCTCTCTTAAGGTTGTTGTAAAAATTAGAGCGAATTTATACATAATGCCTCACACAGTGTCTACCATTGAAAGTAGGTACTGAAAACAGTAACTACTGTGTCTCCATTTTGTCATCTGATTGTTCTATTAGTTTACAGCTGTATGATCCTATGTGTGTCAGGGACTGTGGCATAATGAAAAGCAACACTCCTCTTGAAATCAGAAACCCTGACGTCAACTCCCAACTCTACCATTCATGGTACAAAACCTTGGCAAATGGACTGAATGCTGTATAAAATGAAGTTAGAAATACTTGGAAGTGTATAGTGCCTTGTAGATGACCAGATATTTGGGACACGGTTACTAGAGATTTCCAGGGGAAGTTCTTGACTTCCCAATTCACCTGTCAAAGACCTGGAGCCTACTTCCAGGGTCTCTCTAGCTTTGAAACTTTCAACCCAATTCAGTGGTCCCTGGTAAGGGAGGAAAAGAAGAAATAGGGCTTTTCTTCCCCCTGACATTAATAGAGAAGGTTGGAAGTTCCAGTCTGAGAAGTCCTCCTGGGACTCTTAGTAGAAAGGGCACAGAAGGGAGTTTGTGGTGAGGAAGACTACAGCAGCCACAGAAGTCCTAGGTGTAGCAAGCCATTCTGATCTTCACTTCCTTTTACATCTCACGGCAGGTTTTCAACCTTGGCTCTACTGATACCTTGAATTACATATACTTTGTTGTGAGGGGTTGTCCTGTGTAGGATGTTTATTTAGCATTCCTGGCCCCTACCCAACTTCATGCCAGTAGCAACACCCTGCACCCCAAACTGTGACAACCAAAAATGTTTCCAGGTACTGCCAAATGTCCCAGGAAGTGGAAGGAGCAGAAGAGTGCCCCAACTGAGAACCACGGCTTTACAGTAATATGACTAATTAACTCTTGAAGGGTCATGAATGTGAACAATGACACCACATTACACACAGAAATGTCAGAAGATGAAAGTATTTCATTCTGTGCTAAGAGGTTCTAAGAACTCTCTTTTCTAAAGCCAGTAAGAAGTTAAAAAACTCTCTTTTCTACAGCCAGTTCATAAGTTAAAAAATGCTTTCTTAATCATGACCATAAAAGTTGAAGATTAAAATCCTTATCACTCAATGATTCTCAGAAGTGGGGAGCACACAGGACATGCTGCAGCTACTTGCTCAGCCCTTTCTCTACCATCGTTCTCCCCTAAACACTTCAGAGGGAGGACTTCACATGAGAGACAAAATCTTAGAAATAAGGAAGACAGATACTTATTAACATTTCTATTTTTCAGAAAACAGAGATGTAACAAATGACAGAATTTTCTGTCATTTAATTCTGGTTGAAAAGCATGGAGAGATTTCCAATTCAAATATTTTAAAGCAGTATGACACCCACTTTTGACTAAGTCAGGGCATAACTCCTCTTCAGAACTTACATTTTCTGTTTAAACAGTCGAATATCTTTCTGGAGAAGCTGAAAACTCAATGTAAATGTTTTCCTTGGCCAGGCCCTATAAGTATTTCATATGAGGACTGATGGTAAGAGCCAAAATGAACACTTCCAGATAATGTAGTAAGATAACCAAAAAAGAAAAATATATAGACACAGAGGAGCTTTAGCTCAAGGACTTGAGTCCCTAATACAGCTCTGGTTATACCCACTACTAGGGACAAGTGGGCATTACACTGCTTTGAGAAAAAGAAACTAAAGCTGATTCCAGACTCATCCCATCCTTACAAAAGTACCACTATTCATGGTAAAGCATTAGGAAAGGAAATGGTACTCTCCAGGACCTCTTACAAGGGATTCTGTGATATTACACCAGGCATCAAACCTGCTGCATTCACCAAAATAAAGCTCAGGAGTTTGCTACTTAGGTAAAGAAAAGAAAAAAAAAAAAAGGCTAAAATAAGTGAGCATCCCAACTCAGCAGTGCGAGGGAATCCTCTTGAACCCTACAAGCTTCCTTGTGGCTCAGGATAAGGGAACAATTTAGATTTAGATATCTTTAGTAAAAGATTTAGACCACATCACCCACCTAAACACATGGGTAAGATAATGAAGGGGTGAGTCAAGTTCTCTGTACACAAAAAGCTGTAGCATGTAATCCAATGGCATTGGTTTAAAAAACAAGACTAACCTGTATTTCCTATTAAAAACTATACACCAGGAAATGGGTTTTATTCATCTGATTCTTTTCTCTTTTTATCACAAAGCTTGCATATCTTTCAAATAATAGGCTACTTAATGGATCCAAAAAGTCAATAATCCTAAGCCATGGTTTGTACAAAAACGAGCACTGTCGCTCTGAAAATTTTTTGGAATGACTAGAGGCATATGTTGAGGAAAGCCAAAAAGCCGCCCCAAATTAAGGCACAATAACAAGACATCAGAAATAATTCCTCAAAATTTTGACCTTTGGACTCTGATTCATGAAGAAATAATTCCCGTTTCATAACTCTGTTCACATGAATCTCATTTAGCTTCTAAAGGGACTCATGAAAACCAAAAACATAAACTTTAAGCCAGACAGAAATGGAAACATTTTTTAACTCTCACCACTGAAGACAACACACACACAAAATAAGGATTGGAATGGAAAAGACTAATGAAATTTCTGAAGTCCTGAAAAGCCTGTAACAAAGATTTGCCATGACTTTTCTAGGACTCCTTATAAGAAATGAAATGCCAGGCATAAGGGAAAAGGTTGAAGCAACACACGATAGAACACCACTCTACAGAATGCAGAGTACACAACTGAATGAGCCTAGATATATGTGAAGAATTAAGAGTAAGTGCTGATTTCCAACCTGTGGTGGCTGTGTGGTGGTGAAGCGATATTCTCCTTGTTTGTCTCGACTGAACACAACTTTCCAAAGGACCATGTCAAGGCAGAAGTTCTGAGAGATAGTCCAGTGAGTTAAGAATTAAAAAGGACTAAGTCATTCTTTATTAATGTGTACATTTAAAAAGATCACACAATGCTGAATCATTAGTAAAAAACATGATTTGATTTTCACACAAAAAATTTCAGTTAATATTGCAAAATGACAGAGTAACAGGACTTTTGTGACAAATATAAATCATAAAATTTTTGATAAAAAGGGACCTCTAAATTTTCCACAAAATATGAATTATATATGAATCCTCGGGTCTTTCCCATATTAAACTAATGTCTATAATCTTAAGTCTTAACGATCAGTTATTTCCATTTAATTAATACATAAATTAATTCTATATCTACATATAGCTATATCTATAAATGAGTATGACTTCATCAGAGTGCAACACAAATAATTCTTTTGACAGTGAGGAAGAATAATAAATTATGAGGGATTACAAAAAGATCCCCTAAAAAGTCTTGTTTTTTTCTTAAATTTTTCTATCTTAAACATTTGAGTGAAAAGATGAACTTATACTATATGAAAAAAAGCTTTTAAAATACAGTATCTTGGATTTGCTTTCTATTATCCATTGGGCAACTTAGAAAGATCAGTACCAGTACTATAATATCCACGCTGCCCACTACGGCCCAATTTAAAGACCACAAGTCATCTTTTCGAAAGATTAACAAATTAAGCATAATTTCTAAGTCTAAAACTATTACCACTAAAATATGCGTTTCACAAATTACCTAATTTTAATTAAAAATCCTGCCTTAAAAATCACAACTGTATCTCCTTCTTCCATTTCATAAATTGTTATTGTAGGAGTGAATTATAATAGTTCTGACAACAGACAAAATTATACTAATAAGCAGCACATGAGAACTTACTTAGTAGCACCTTTTATGGAAGCTGCCCTAAAGGCAATCCTAATAGAAAAGTAATTATATAATACGCACTGGATCAAAGAGTGCATAATACCTCCAGAGGGAACTTAAAAGCAAAAAGCAAGGAGGCAGTTCCAGTAATCAATGCTAAGATTAGGTAAGCTCCTAATGGTCATTATTTTATACTCTCAACAAACATCTTAATATTTACGATATTGTGGGCAGCCTGAGCACCAATCTTCTTTCTACTAATCACTAATTTTTGCTATCTCACTGCTTATTTTCTCCTTCCTGTATGAGTGCAACTAAGTTATACCCCTTAAGATGACTACTACCAGTTAAGGGAAAACGTCAGAAGAAAAGGCTAAATGAATTGAACTAAAATGAACCTGAAACCGTGCGGGCGTCCATAATGTAACCTGTCCTCTTCCCCCACTACCATTAAATTGCCAGAATCCCAGAGCAGCAAGGTAGTCATGTGATCATCTGACGTGCTTACCTCCACCAGGACAGACACAAAGGCATTGACGAGAACAATGATGAGCATCGTTACACGCCACTGATGCGGGACACATACGACCTGCAAGATAAAAACGATTACGGGAACACGGTTGTATGTGGTTGGTATTTACAGCACGGATCTTAACTTCCAAATATACTGAATTCCTATTATGTACCAAACACCTCATAAAGATTACCTACTCAATCTCCAACAGCACCACAAGGTAGTAGATATTTTATCCACTTTTTGGATAATAACACTCAAAGTGTGTAAGTTGAGGTTAAAAAATTACTCACGTGGTTGAGCTTACAATCAAATCCGATTCACTCAGATTCAATAGCCCATGCTCCACTAGACCATTTTTTCTAACAAGTCCCTATTTTTTAAATAAAATCCTACCTTTAAACAATGAGGCAGACAGATACTGATCTAATGTTACTCAAAACTATTTACTGTTATAAAAATAAATTCATAGAAGAACTATACAGATCAACTTAAGAAACACAACCTGTTTTCACTTTAAAATCTGTCATTAATTTCTAAGGCCTACAAAACAACAAAAATGTCCCATTCATGCATTTATCCTTTTTAGTCAGCAAATGATTTACTGAGTACCTAAAATATGGTGCTAGGTGGCGAGGAGTGATATGATCCAATGTTTTAGAAAAACAAGTATGACTGCAGCAAGAAGGATTTGAGGGGTGAAGAGTGCCCTAGTGACCCAGGAAAGAGACAATGGCAGCCTGAACTAGAGTGGTGGGTAGCATAATAAAAAATGTATATTTGGTCTCTGTCCCTGGTTCCTGACACAGAGCTCTTAAAACTTGTGGTTGCCTGAGTGACGCAGGTCATAGGAGTGCCTTACAGAGCTTCTGAATCCCCTGGCATTTCTGGGTATCAGGAGTGCTTTTTGTTCTAATGAGGCCACTCTGGGTGGGCTCCTGGACAGCCTCAGGATGGGGGCTGCTCACCAGAAAGACGAAGCCATGATGAGAAGCTTGGAACTTTCAGCTCCACTACCCCATCGTCCATGGAGACTGAGTTAATAACTGATCATGCCTATGAGATGCAGCCTCCGTTAAAAATCCCCGAACTATGGTACAGGGTTTGGGGAGCTTCTGGGTTGATGAACACATCTAGGTATGTGTTGGGAGGGGGGTGCATCCCAGCTCCACAGGGACAGAAGCTCCGTGCTCAGGACCCTTCCAGACCTCAGCCTACGTACCTCTTCATCTGTACCTTTATTATACTCCTTATAATAAACCAGTAAACATAAGTGTTTCCTTTAGTTCTTTGAGCCATTAAATCAAATTATCAAACCTGAGAAAGGGATTGTGGGAACCAATTTCCAGCAGTCACAAGTACAGGTGACAACCTGGGACTTGCAACTGGGGTCTGGAGCTGTGGGATAGTCTTGTGGGACTAAGCCCTTAACCTACAGGGTCTATACTAACTCCAGGTAGTTAGTGTCAGAACTGAATTTCAAGATACCTGGTTGGTGTCGAAGAGTTGGAAAATTGGCTGACATAGGAACAATCCCCATATATTTGGTGTCATAAGCATTGTGAGTAGAGGAAACAATAGTTTCCTTGTAGGTGATAAATGAGATTGGAGTAAAAAGAGAGATTCAGAATAAGAAAACAGAAAATCTAGCCACAGACTAGCTATAAAAATAGAACAGACAAGGACACATTTACACACTTCTGACTTGGATAAATGGTGCTACCAAGAAAGAGACAAAGCAGGGCTCAGGGAGAACACAATGAGCTTAGGTTTTTTTGTTTGTTTGTTTGTTTTTCAGTGAGCTTAGTTTTTAAAATGTTGAATGAAGGAAATGATAGGTGAATCGTGCAGGTAATATTCAGTATGTCAGTGGATATATGGTCCACAGCTCAGTTTTGAGAGCTAGGCTACGAGTATAAAGTTGGGCATCTTCTATACATTGATGGCTATCGATGAGGTCACCAGAATGTATAGAGTAAGATGAAGGACAATTAGAGAAATGTGTGGAACACTAACATTTGAGGAAGAGGTAGAGGGTTTGGAACCACAATGGGGAATGAGGAGTCACACAAGTAGGGGGAAAAAAAATCACAAGAGAGCAAAGCATCACAAAATTGCAGGGGAAAAAATCTCAAGAATGATGGCTTAACTAACTTGTCAAATACTGCTGAGGAGTCAAGTAAGACTGAAAAAAAAAAATTAAGGGGACAAATCCACTGGACTTAAGGTTGGTAACTGCCCTGGCAAGGGTAGTTTCACTAGCCTGGCAGGTACAGGAGCCAGACTAGCTGATGAGTGTGCAGGAGTAGCATTCTTTCAAGAAATAACTTGACTGTGAAGCAGAAGACACATGTGGCAGGAAATAGGTGTTTTTATTTTTTTCTTTTGCTTAGTGCTTATCTAAGTCTCTCAATGAAGCATGTGGGGAAGCAGACACACCCACACACTGCTGGCTAAGATTATAAACTGTCAACCTCTTCAAAGTTCAATAACACAGTATTTATAAAAAATTAAAATTCTAGATACCCTTTGACCAAACAATTCCACTTCTGCACATTTGACCTCTAACTATACATTTGTCCTTCTTAATGAATTGTGAAAGGACCTGCAATGTAGCATTTTTTTATAACAGCAAAACACTGGAAACAACCTAAATACCGATTCAAGGGGGATTAGTTAAATTATAGAAAAGTCCATGAAATAGAATACTCATTCCATAAAGTTCATCTAACTTTGATACGCAAACCTCTTAATAACATACAAGAAAAAAAAACTTAAGTCTGTTCTCACTCATGCAACCAGAAGCAAAAATCCTCGACAAAATCATATATAAAAATCATACATAAATGGATCTATAAAAAAAATGCATCATGACCAAATTGGATTTATTCTAGAAAGGCAATGTTAGTTTAACATTTGAATACCAGTCAACTCTAATTCACCACATTCTCCAGGGAATAAAACTGTGTGATCATTTCAATAGCTGTACAAAAAGCATTAGATAAAATTAAACACCTATTTATGTTAACAACACTATAGAGGGAAGCTTCTTAAACCAAAGAGTTTATACCAGAAACCTACAGCCCACAATATGTTCAATGGTGAACTTCCCTTTAGAGTCAGGAACAAGACAAGCCTAGCACTACCATTACAACTGACATTAACATATGAAAAATACATACAAGGCAAGTACTGAAATGTCAGAAACAAAATGTTTGTTATTATTTGCAGATGAGTGTCTCAAACAGAAAATCCTACAGAATCTAAAAATTGTGAGAATAAATTTTGACTACACTGCTGAATATGAGATAAATATCCAGGGTAACTGTACTGTTTACACCAGCATAAAAGAATTAGAAAATGTGATCTTAAATAGATACTTATCAGAGGAACAAAAACTATGATAGTCCAGAAAAAAAAAATCTAACAAAAACTTGTATAAAAACCTTCAGGAAGAAAACTGTTAGATTTTAAAGATAATCAAGAAGACCTAAAAAATGGAAAAAGATAATATTGTTCATGGAAAGGGAGGCTAAATCAATTCTCTCAAATTTATTTATAAACCCCGTACAATTCTAATAAAAATTCTAAGAGGGCTTTTCCTGGTACTTGACAAGTTAAAGTTAAAATTTATATGGAGGAGGAAAAGCTTCAGAACATACAAAAAGATCATGATGAACAACTCTGTGAGGTTAAGGACAGGGGCCCTGCCCAACCAGACACCAAGATTTCTTATAAAGTCATGGCAACCTGGACAGTGTGGTACTGGCACAGAGAAAGATAAAAGAACTAAAGAAGAAAATATGGAGCCCCTCTCAGGTCAGTGGTTATATATATGGAAAACTGAGAGCAGAGGTAATACCCCCAAAGGATCAGTAGGAAAAGATGAGACTATTCAATAAATAATGCTGAAATAAATGGGTATTCGTGAGGAAAACAGAAAGACAACAACCTAACAGAAAAAATTGGCAAAAAACATGAATAGTCAAATCACAGAGGAAATAAAAATGGTCAATAAACATATGTAAAATGCTCAACCCTATTAACAATTCAAAATTAATATAATTTGCAAATTAAAACCATCATGATATAAGATTGTTTAATCCACTAGACAAGTGTAGGCAATGCTGTGTAACAATGAATCTCATACACTGATGAAAGTATAAATTGGTACAATCACTTTCAAAAATAACTTGGCACATCTGAGAAAGCTGAAGAGTACATGCTCAAATTTAAACTAGACTACACCGGTGACCCCTTTGCCCCTAGTGGTATACCAGGGTAAAGCGGGTAATAGTGGAAGTAGTATTTTATCATTGACATTGTTTAGAATTCCCAGCACGTGGTGGTATTTAATACCAGATGGACTTTCAGTGGGCTTTACTGCTATATTTGCAGCAATAAATACATAATAAATGTTGCATGTACAAGGGATGTACCATCCCCACCCCAATCTTTGGTTCACCATTACTCATTCCCACACACTAAGAGACATGTTCAAGAATGTTTGTAACGGCTCTGTTAATACAGGAAAAGATGATAAATAAACCAACTATTTACCAATGGAGAATGGAGAAATGAATTATAGTATAATCCCATAGTGGAATACTATATACAAGTGAAAATGAAATGCATGTACCAACATGGATGAATCTTAGAAACAATGCTGATGGAAAAAAGCAAGTCACAGAAAATACAGATAGTAAGATATTATTTTCATAAAGCTCAAAAGCAAGAAAAACTATCTTTTATGACTTCATACAGGTAAGTGTATAATGAAAAGCAAGACAATGAGGTAAAAAATTAGAATGGTGGTTCCATCAAGGTACTTGGAGAAAGGTACATGATAGTGCCTTACTGGTGTTGGTAAAGCTGCGTTTCTAGATTTAATGATGGACTCATGGGCGCTATTTTATTACCATTATGCTTAACTTAAATATGCATGCATATTCTTTGGTAGACAACAAGTATTTCATCATGCATAAAGGTTTTAATGAAAAAAAGCAGGGAGAAGTCAAAGCACAGTGAAGAGGCAGCATGTGCAGACTACTCAAGAAGTAGGCTGGTAAGGGACAGATCAAATAACAGGATCGAAGTTTTTTATTTTTAAAGACCAAGGGACATTTGTTTGTAGACAAAAGGAAATGGAACCAGAAGCAAAGACTGAAGAAACACGGAAGAAAAATAACAGGTACAAATCAATAAAAGCTGCTGTTTTAATTATGTTCTTTATTCTTTTTAGGGCATCTTTGGGTTAACTTTGGGCATCTTTCTAAGAACTGCATCTTAGAAAATTCAGAAAAGGAGATCCTGGAAAAAAGAAATGTGGACAGCTTAGTCTCTTTCTCCAGTGCCATGTAAGAGCAGAGGGATAGATCTGAAGCCCGAGCAAACATCCCGAAGTCTCATGTGGCTGGTAAATGATCACATCATGCTAATGTGTCATCTGCTGTTACTGTGTCAGGTACTAGCACTCCTCGGACCATCAGTAACAACTGACGTGCTTAAGCCTTACCTGAAGGACCCGGTCAATAGAGGCAACTGGATGCAACATGATGAATAACATGAAAACATACAAAATAATCACAGACACAACAAAAAGATCTGAAAAAGAAAGTAAAACAATTAAATTAGGAAGTTCCTTTAACTAAAAAGGCATATAATAACAACTGGTATACTGTCGATACTGTCAATCCTACATTTGGTTTTGAATATTGAATGCTTCTATTTAGGTTGGTGAAGTATACAAAGTATGTGCTCGGTGTTATTTCCTAGACTATGATACATCATTCAGGCCCAAAGGATTCATTTATGTGATGTGAAAACAAACAGCATTTATAAAAAGAGACTGACGTTTACGGACATTTATTTGTATTTTTCCCAGATAGCTAGCTACTTTGTAAGACAATCAAGCCAATATGTAATTCACAAATAAGAGACTAGATACACTCTGTATGGCAAAATGAGATTATCATTTAAACATGTATGCAATGACAATTATTATTGATTGTAAAAGTGTTGAATAACATTTATTCTCAGTATTAGGTATATTATAATCCTAAGTAGAAGCATTCTAAGTTGAATGTAAACATATTACTGTTAAGTGAATCCCACATTTTCATTGACTTCCTCTATTAAAATATTTCTACAGAAAATGTTAGCTAAAACCTAGAAACTGAATTGATCTATTATTTTAAATGTGGGCTTGCTGTGCTAGCTAGAAATAGTACCATCCATCAGTACTTAGTATTACTTTCCCAACTACAAAAATAAAACTACCTGCTCATAGCCATTTTGTTAACTGTAATTACAAGCACACACATGAATGTATATAAGCATATCCTTATATAATAAGCTAAAGGAAGGTGGAGAAATGTCCCAATTATAGTGATAACACCCAATTCTTTTCCCTTTTCTCTTCAGTCTGTATATTTATTTACAAGTTCCTACTTGAGGTTGGCTTCAAACTCAAACTTTACTAAGACCACATATAACCAAAACTTTATGATAAAGCCTTCAGATTGAATAAAGGAGTCAATAGCCCATTTTATGGACAGTAAACAAGGGGTCTCAGTACTATTATTAAATGTAGGAATCATTTGTAAATACAAACTTTGTTAATGTCAGTTCAAAACTATAGGCAAATATGTATTGTTCTATAAAACATTATACATATATGTATATATCAGAGATGCCAAAAAAAATGTATACAAATGGACACTTGGGTCAACGTTGCTCAAGCGGTAGTTCGCCATAATAAGAAGTGTCTGGACACTGATGGTAACCACTCTGAGCACCTCTTGTAATTGCAGAAGTCAGACGTGACTTTTATTCATCTTTTGTTATCAGTATACATTATTACAATTTTAATAGTTTTCTTTTCTTAAAATGTGTATACATTTTTTGGCACTATATATATGACATATGTATGTGTGTATGTGTGTATATATATATATGATATATATACCACACATAATTTGGTATATATACGTATATGTATGTATGTATATATATACATATATATATACACACACATGCACATATATATATATATATATAGTTTCATAATACATAAGTTAGTCATTCAAATAGTTGTTATGGTCAGTGAAAGAAAAAGTGTTTGAGAAGTGCTAGTTGGAAGTACAGAAACACACAAACAAAAGAAGACAAACTCAGAAAAATGACAAAAAGAAATGGTCAGAATACAAATGCCAGAGAGATGTGGAGACAGGAAAAGTTTTGTTTCAATGAAGTAACAGCCAATGTTGAACATTGTTCAAATTCTACTGCATTTTCACAACTATAAGCAAAAATAGATTTGCAATCTAGTTCCTGACATGTTTCCAGAAGGAAAAAAAATTTACTCAGGCTCAGAAACTTCTTACATCTACTTCCACAGTGTTTCTCAAATATTCATCTGTCTGTTTCCTGGAGCCACCCTCTTTGATCACACTTCTAAATCTCTGCCAAGATCTCCATGTGAAGGAGAAAATAAATAATTGAATCATTCCTTTCTTTAGCCATGGGAGAAAAACAGGTACTATTCAAATAAATTTGACAGGGGAGGTGTATGGCTGGCAGATTTCTATAACCACCCAAATGAAAAAATCACTAAGGATTTCAACCAGATTGGAAAAATCAGGTTTTCATTTTAGAGAAGTATGAGTTTCTAGTGGATTATGCTCTCAGTTCCTACATTCTCCTGGCATTGTCAGTGATTTCTTAGTAATCCTACTGAAGTGCAAGTATTACAATACTTTTCACCAGAAGACAGTTATCAAAACAACTTCTGTGTTGGTGGTGATTGGAGGCCAGGACAGAATGGTCCTTAAGTTAGAGACTTAGGTTATGTTTGAGATTCTGCCACAAAGCTATATGAACATGAGTAAATCATTCAGAGTAAAATTATTTTAACTATTAATATAAAATGAACATATGATGAGGATACCATAGGAAAGAGTAGATTTAAGTATCTAAACTGCAAAGTAATATGTAAATTAAAGTTATTATTAAATATGTCCCAGCTTATGGAGTCACAGATTTGTTAATGATACCAGATCCTTTTTCTGGAATATAGTACCAAATTAAGGCACCAAAAAGGATTTCCTTCATGTCCCCTTAGTTAAGTGACTCAAAAATAAAACCTTACATAGGGTAAAAAAAAAACAAACACAAAAAAAACCCCACAATACTCATTTATGGCTCTGATATACACTTCTCTTGTTCCTTCTTCAAAAATACTAACTGGGATCTTCTGACCTATAACAACAAATTTAAAGTCTTAGTATTTCTCTCCCCCCTTCCTTACTCAGTTACTTGTCTTATCCTGCAAGGCCTCTAGGTATCTGCTCCAATCAATTCAGGCACAGCAGATGGACAAGAAAGAGATACATAGGCCTGGAATAGGACAGATACTGGCAATTCAATATAATGCCTTCATAGACTGAGAAAGGACATGGATTTCACAAGCAGTAAATTGTAGGAATCAAGTAAGAAACTGTAGCAAAAATTGAAGCCAAAAATCACATCTAGTTAAATAAGAGTGCAAGAATTTAGTCCATATCATCATGGCCCTTGAAATGATACCATAGCCAAGCAAGAAAATATAACTGGGCTAAGCTAAAGTTGAAAATAGATAACCAGAGACTGAAATTAGGTTTTATTTAGAATTCAACTGAACCAAAAGATAGCAAAAAACTCTAGTGAGAATGACTTAAACGCCTAAGGTTGAGATTAACTTTTTAAAATAATAATCTCAAAACAGATTTAATATATTACATTGTTTAGATACAGAGAATGGCAATTAGCAAGTTCTACAAAGAACTGCGAACTATTCTGTAGGAGAAAATGAAAAGCTGTCAGCTCTAGTAAAGCCTTAATCTTTCCCCACTCATTCCCTCTATATTTATACTTTATACTGTATATTACTTTATAGAGTTATACTTTATCCCTGTCATTTCTTATTTTCTTTTTCACTTTTCTTTCTTTACTCATCTTTAACAACTGTATTCAAGGATTAGGGGACTCCAATGACAAACAGACATGATGCAAAAATTAGCAAAATATGCATCTGTTGCCTATACTGTTCCCACTGTATTTTTTGGAAGGCGTGTTTTATGACAGCATGCATTTTTGTTTATCTACTGACAGACATGCACAAGCTGCTTAAAGTAAGGATAAAGGTTTTATGGCTATATGTCTGCTAAAATATAATTTTTAATACACGTTTTAAAAAAATAGCAGTGGTAAACAATTGAGTTTATTATTGATTCAAGTCAATTTGAAATTAAGTGGGATAATAGACAATATATAATTATAAATATTATTTACAATAATAAATATAAAAGATATACTATAAAAATAGGCAACAAAAGTCTCTCTCTCTCTCTCTCTCTCTCTCTCTCTCTTTAATTGGAGAAGTATGGATAGGATGGATTTACTTAGATCTCTAAAAGTAACTTTCCTAATGTGGCCATCTTGCTTACCAGATAGTCTGAACACCAGTTTTCTTTATATAAAGAAAGCATTGCTTTTGGATGGATGTTTTAGCTACTCTTGGGCATGCTCAATTTCCTTGAAATTTAAAAATATTATGGCAAAAATAAAACATGTATATCAATGTTAATTATTAAGTTCACCTTACAATAACTTTAATTATTAAAGGAAGCCCTCTTAGGAGTACAGCGACAACCTTCTACAGAAGGCACTTGTCCCACAGCATGGTTCTAACACGCTTCTCAGTAACATAGTTTCTATTTGTTAGATAGGAAATAGTTCTTTAAAAAAAAATAGAGGGCAGATTTCAATATTATTGATATTTATATTTGAATAGTCTTTCCTATCTAAAATATGAGTATAAAGTAATAAAGCCTGCCCTACAAAACACATTAGGTAAAGGTAAAGAATAAGGCACGTGAAAATGTGTTGTAAACTCTGACATGAGACAGAGGTTCTAGTAGTTGTTACTCCTATCACAGACCGAAATCTGGGACCTAACATTTTGCTAAGCTGAACTCTGACATTTCTTCACAATTATAGCAAAAAAAATAACCATTTTTCACTCCAAGATACTGCAAAATCTGGTTTTTCTTCTATATGAAGAAAAAATTGTTATTCCATATATTAATTAGTATGTTCTCGACTTTCAAAAAAACTGGCAATTTTTATATAGTAACTCGCTTTTATACATAAACCCTAATCCTAATCAACAAAATGCGATCTCCTATTGCCATAGGCAGAGAAGTCTACATAGGCACATGTCTCTATCCTACTAGCTCCTTCTGTAGTACGCAAAGGTGACAGACGTGAAGAATTCCAGGTGAACACTGGCTGTACCAGTGTCAACAAATGAAGACTAGACAGCTCGTGCTGTGCAGACCACCCAGAAAGAATGTGTAACACCCATTGTTCCAATTGAGAAACCTCTGTTCTTGCTTCTATTTCTAACTCTCTCTGCAATGAGTTGTAAAAATAAAAGTTGGAGCCAGAAGTAAAATGATGTGAAAACCATGAATGTTTAGAACTGGTGGCTTTAATTTTTAAGTTAGGGTGGCAGCTACCATGAGAAAAAAACAAGACAGTAAACATCTGAAACACTAAGTTTATTCTATTTGTGAAGATCTATTTAACTTTGAAAAGACAGTTTTAACTGTACTCTTCTTACATTATTTGTAAAGAAGGGAAGTAGGATGGAAATCACATTAAATGCCAAACTTACAATTCTTGTAGCAAGGTTGCCTGAAGGGTTTTCCTTTTGAAAAGGCAATTGCCACTATGAGGTACTGAAAACTGGAGATAAAAAACACTGTGGTATTTTCATAATTTTGTATATTATGTGGATCAAGTTCGGTTTCATTGTACAAATGTGAAGAATTCCAATATAAGCTTCCTGTTGTATTACAAGCACTAAAACACACAAAAAAATTTTATATTACTAAACACAATACCCATTTCCCAAAAGAAACCAACTTTACCTTAACTGCCTTGAATCACTATTACATAAACAGAAATAAAGTGTACGGCAAAAGATCCAACAATATTAAGGTAAGATATATGGAACAGGTAAAAGGGTATTAAGGGTTTTTTCTCTTTAGTCACATTCCAATCAGTTAAAAAATTAGAAGACAGTTCATTAGTAAACCCCTCTCACTTGTAATAAACCCCTTTCACTTTCGAATTTTTGACAATCATTTTAGCATAGTGAAGGTAAAACAGGTCTTGGGTTTGACCTCAGCTGTACCACTTCTTAGCTATAATTGAAGAAATATTATTTAATTTCTGAGCCCATGTCCTGACCTGTAAGTGTGGATACCACCTACTCCATCACAGGGTTACTGTGGGGAATGAGTAAGATGACTTGTGTAAATACTCAGCAAAGCACTTGGCACTGAGATGGCCCTCAATATTCTCTAGCTTTGGCTGTGTCATCTCTACTTCCAGGTGGGTAGGACTGCCAAACATATACAGAACTAAGTGTGAGAAGTCCCCAGTGCCCATTACTAAAACATCCACTATAATAAACATAGTTAAGTGGTAACAAAATGTTAAGTCTGCTACAAATAAGCTCTGGAAAGATTCTTGAGAACAACTCTATTCCTTTTCATGCACAGCATTTGTATGTACATACAGGCAAACAGTAATGTTAAATTTCTAAAACTTTTAAAGACAAGTACTCTTCCCTCAAATAAGCAAACCAAACGTTTGCATATGAAGATTTTAATTCTACCAAATTACCTTAGTGAATAGCTTGTGTTTAATTACAATAATGTTCTCATAATTTGTGGATTGAAGAACACTCTACCCACAAACAAATAAACATTACTTAAAAAAACTTTGTTTAGGTTTTAAAATGTCATTTCTTAAGCTGGGGTCAGAAAAGTTAGAAGCACCAACATTCTGGGTTTAGAAGAGACCCTAGTGATCAATTCCAGCTCTCTCACTTTACAGATGAGGAAAGCAAGTCTCAGTAGTGAATTAAGAAACTCGTCCAACGTCCCCATCCCGGCAGTGATTTTTAACATCTTGCCTGACCACCTTTCTATAGATAGGAGTTATCATGATATAAAGTCAAATACAGGCCAAATTATTAAGTGTTTAACCAAGCTGCATGCAAAACATTTATATGCATTTTTACTTATTTTTACATGCATGTATGTTACACAGACTTTACACGGCTTTTTACATGGACTGACCAACTTACTCTGAATGTGGACGCCATACTTCATACCACGGCTGCTGCTTGACCCAAAAAAACCCCAAAGATTGAAACCCAATGCAGATGATGATCTGAGACAAAACGGAAAAGAGAAGAGCTCCCGATATAAGACCTGAAGGTGGTCTTTGAGCCACAAGTTCCTTCCAGGCAGGATTTAAACTCACTATGTTAAGAAGAAAAAAAAGGAAATGTTTGTATCTACATTAATTTGTCATCATAAAATACATAATCAGATTCATTTAGAAACTGAAAAATTTTGTTTTTGTCTAACAAATCTTTAGTATGAAAAATGTCCAAAAATCAAGCCAGATGTCCATAAATAATCTATTAAACAATTTAGGCTTTTCTAAAAATGACACAGGAGCGCTTTTTACGTTAGTCTATTAAAATTCAGAGGAAACACTAGTACAAGTAAAAAGAATACTAAGTATGAGCATATATAAGATTAATTACCATACTTATATATTTAACTAAGAATTTATTTCTGAATCTTTAATTGCAAAGCTAAAGTTAAAATACATATTTATTTCTTCCTCGTAAGACATTAACAGATTTGAAGAGATGAACATACCAGTAACATACCAAAGGGCTCTGACTGCTTATTAAGATGGTATCCACCAAGTTTCTCCGCTGTAAAGTTTCTATTTTTTTCTTTGTAATGAATGAATAATTTGTATACTAAGACTGTGTAAAACTCCTGTTCCTCATCAAATGTTCATTCGCTAGTTTTAACATCCACTGAAGACTGTTGAAATAATTCATTTTCACTCAACTAATGTGAATTTTGTCCCCCAGGGAACATTTGTCAATGTCTGTAGATACTTTGGGTTATCACAACTGGGGGAGTGTTAGTGGAATCCAGTTGGGTAGAGCCAGAGACGCTGGTAAGCATCCTACAATGCACAGCGCACAAGGATTTATCCAGCCTAAAATGTCAATAAGACCAGGGTCTTTCCAAGGTCTAAGTTCATCATTCATTCTATATTTATTAGTTAGCATTTTACTGTAAGGAAAAGCTTTCCCTTTCCTATCTATCTACCTACCTACCTATTTATTGCCAGTACGGATTTATAAATTATTTGATTAAATGAGTCATATCCCATTACCATCATTATTTATTTTGATGTTAATATCACCAATATTGGAACAATTCAACATCTTGTGCTCCTTACATGATGGACCTAGAAGGACACAGCATCACTTCTGTGATATTCCTGCCAAGAATTCACAGCCTGAGTCTAATGAGAATACATCAGACAAACTCATATAACTAGTCTACTTTCTTTCATAAATGTCAACATCAACAAGCCCCCAAAAAAGGCTGATGCAATATTCCAGATTAAAGAAGACTAAAGAGAGAGAATAATTAAATGAAATTTGTGAGCCTGGATTAGATCTTGGGCTAGGGGACTATAGTAAAAGATTGACATAAAGGGCATTATTAGGACATATGACAAAACTTGAATATGGGCTGTGGATTAGATAACATTGTTCAATTTCCTGATCTTTTTATTTTTTGAATTTACTTTTTTTTTTTTTTTTTAATTTTATTGGGGAATTTTGGGGAACAGTGTGTTTCTCCAAGGCCCATCAGCTCCAAGTCGTCCATCAATCTAGTTGTGGCAGGCACAGCTCAGCTCCAAGTCCAGTTGCCATTTTCAATCTTTAGTTGCAGGGGGCACAGGCCACCATCCCATGCGGGAATTGAACCAGCAATCGTTGTTGAGAGCTCGCACTCTACCCAACTGAGCCATCCGGCTGTCCCTCTGGAAGCTCAGCAGCAGCTCATTGTCTTCAATCTAGTTGTGGGGTGCGCAGCTCACTGGCCCATGTGGGAATCGAAACAGCAACCCTGTTGTTCAGAGCTCGCGCTCTAACCAACTGTGCCATCCGGCCGCCCCTTCTGATCTTTATAAATGTTTAATTGTATAAAAGAATGGTTTTGTTTAGGCAATATATACTAAAATATTCAGAAGCAATAGGGCATGATCGCGTAAACATTCTCAAATATTTCAGAAAACAGTGGAGAGAGAATAAAACAAATGGGGCAAAATGTAAGAGATTGAAAATAAAAAAGAATATTTACAGGGAATTGGGAGAGGTATGTACAGTGTTACAATTGTTAATGTAAATTTACCAAAGTTTAATAAGTCACATCAGAATTTCATTTGCTTTGAAATCAATAACAAAACAAAATACTCACTTGTGAATACTACTACCAAAATGATTGCCAGATCAATGAAGAGGAACTGGAAGTCTCCTAAGTTACTTAAGACCTACAAAAGTAATTTTAAAAACATACTTAGTTTTCAGGAACTATTTTTATATCATTTTCCCCCGTTTTAGTCTCCTCCTCAATAATAACTTTAAAATAGACACTTGGACCTGCTTAAAAAGTGAAATACATTTATTGTTCAAATCAATGAAATATATATTAGCAAACATTCAATTTAATACATTAGTATATTAACAGAGGAGTATGCGCATCTCCTAAAAATTGACTCAATAAAAACCTTTTAAAAGTTTTTTGGCAAAAGGAAAACAAACTTTTCCTTACAATATTCAACATTCTTGGAAATTAGTATCTTGAAGCTTCCTTAATATCTAACACCATCCCACCTCATACTTTCTACAAGTGGCAAAAAGGTATAGTTTTACAAAGACTCCTTGGGATGTTACCGATGTTCATTTAGAGATAAATCTAAAGTGAGATCACTTCAAGTATAAAATCTGGTGGGGTACCTATGGACACCATTTAAGCTTTTTCTCCAAATGCATAACATCTTACAAACTATTGCTGAAATATCTTTTCTCATTCTGGCCTTTTCCTGTAAATGTATAGCAAAGTTAAGTACAGCTCTGAAATATGTCACAGCTTGACATTTGAAGAGTTCTAAGAAAGATGTCCAATCTGCACAAAAGGCAAAAAAAAAAAAAAAAAAAAAAAGCAATCATCTTTCATTCACAAGGCTTCAGCCACAGTGGTCAGCCTTCAGGAAAATGCTATTCCAGATTAACGAGATTTTTCAATATGTTACTCAAAATACAGTAAGGTAAAGAAAAATTTACAGATGCTACTTATGAAAGTTCCATAATTAATGGATGCAGCATTCAAAATCAAACATACATACTCAAATCTTAATTTAAATATCTTAACACTAAGTGCCATCTCTGTAAGCAATGTCAGTACTCACGGAATACAGTAGAGTAACACTGGAGTACTGTATAATGCTGTACAAAGCCATAAATTTAAAGACACAGAAGGAAGTCATTAAAGCAGCACGGCCTTCCCTGTGAAAACAAATGTTGGCATGTGAATAAAGGCATTTTAAACTCCTCCAAACTGCAATTATATCTTAGCTGAACATCAACATTCAACAGCTAATAAGTTACATATCAAATATACCAATATACCATGAAAACAAATTCATATCACTTTCTATGATAATTTTTTTCCTATATTATTACAGCAAACTACAAAAAGATAATGGGAACATTTTCAATGTGCACTACCTGATAAGGTTTGGCACACAGGAAATACTAGGAGTTTTGGAGGTAAAAGGAGATGCCACCGAAGCCTCGAGCTCTGATAAGGAAATGCCTCCATGCGCCCTCTTCAAAGCCTAAAAGTTTGAAAAAGGTGACTGGTTAAGTTTTGTGACTGTGACTGAGGCTAGAAAAAGAACTATAAATCACAAAAATTATACTTACACCACAATCATTTGCACCATCACCACACATCCCAACAAAGTAACTAAGAAACAAAAAATGCGTTAAGATTTGGATTAATTTCTTAAAAATACGCAATATTTAACTTAAGATTTCTCCAATACAGTATTATAAGCAGCTAACAGACCAAGATTCCCCCAGTGAAACTAATGAATCTTCTTTACATTACAATGAGCCACAAGTATATTGCATTGCAAACAGGACCAGCCTACAAGTCAAATGATCTGGGTTATTGTCCTACTTCTGTCATAAGATGGGCAAATCAGTTTATCATTTTGGCATCTCAATTTCCTAACCTTTAGAGCAAAATACTTGGGCCTGTTAAGTCTTTAGTACACTTACTTTTAAGGCTATCAGTAAAATATGAAACATAATTATTAACTTCATCTCTTAAAAACGTGAAACATAATTATTTACGAAAACTGTAAAGTAACTTCTATCAAACTGATATGAATGAACTCTAACACAGATATTACTGGAAAAGAAATTGTGAATATTTTACTTTAGCTAAATAAATGAGCACATAAGCCTCTTTTAAATAGACACTTAAAGTTATCACTTATTTTATATGCATGAAATATGACTTACTTTTCTGGGTTTGAAAATGAAACAATACATACACACACACACACACCCCACCCCACCCCCAATACTTACTCTACATTTTGCAATGCTTCTACTAATTGTGTCTTCTGATCGGGTGCCATACGAGCAAATACCGTGCCATGCAACATCAACTGAAAAAAATATGAATTTCTTTAAAATACTATTACAATGCATTCATGTGAACACATTCATAAACCCAAATCACTAACCTTAGGAACAAGGTCTTGAAAATGCTCCAATATCACTGAAAATGATTTTCCATTCATTGCAAAATGATAACGAGTCACCTGAAGATCCTCTAAGCTATCATGGACCAATTTAATTGGAATTGCCTGTGTATACGACATCCAGAACAACATTTAGGCAGCCAAATCAAGTAACACAATCCTACTTTAAATATATTTGATACAAAACTAAATTCTCTTAGTTAATATTTACACAAGACAGAAAATTTAACATTTACTGAAAGTAAAATTCAACTTTAAGGTAATCTATCTATATTTATTTGGGGGGAAAAAGAAAACCTAATGAAGGCTAAGTATCAGCTTTAATTTGAAATGATCCATGAACTGAATATTAGGAACCACCTGCATTATTTATCACTACTTTTAAAATAGAATAAATCTTTGGGATTCTTATACTTTAAAAGTGTGCTTAACTTTGGCTATCAAAATTTAAACACTGATATTCCTAGGTCTAATGAATCAGAAAACCTGAGGAGATGGCCCAGGCCTCTGCTTTTGTTTACTTTTTGTTTTGACAATAAAACAAAATAAAAAATAAAACTTTTTATTTTTTCAGACTAGCAAGCTTCAAAAGCGAAAATTCATCTTGACATTACCTCTGAGTCAATAGCAGACAAACTACTGCTCTGTGTTAGGGTGTCTGCATAATGCCAATTTATCTTGGCAACTTTCCCATCCTTTGGAGGTAATGCTTCAGCAATAATAACTTTATCCTGAGGTAGTATCATTCCACAGTCTCTGGCCACGGAGACAGCAGTCAACATGTTGTCACCTAATTTTCAAAATATTGAAAATATGTTAAAATTAAAATGGAAATGTACTAAACAGTAAGTATTTACTGAGAATCTACTATAGTCTTTGTGACTGGGCAAATTGGAGATAATGTATGATCTTTACTCTTGGAGTTTTAATAATAACAAAATTAGGACATACTTATCAAAGGAAGCCTCAAATAATTCCGGCACATAGTATATACTAAATAGTCAAAAGACTCTCACTCACAATTTTTATAGCCAAATATATTCTCAATCTTTTTGAGTCATGCACTAGGAGTATCCACTCAACATCAGGCACAATGCTACATACAGAGCAGGCGCTCAAAGAATATTTGTTGAAATAACCAAGGAGTGACTGGTATCTATATAAGAACACTACAGTAATATCACAGAAAAAAAAGAATGAATTACAAAAGCAAGATTATACAAAACAAAAAGCTCAGCAAGGTAACAAGAATACAATCTTATAAGATGTAAAGAGAAGCAAGACAGACTACCTCTCAGTCATGAGAAGGAAAGAACTGAAGAGCAGCAATGTCAGGACAGGATCAAGAGAAGAAAATATAAGCTTACAGGACAAGTAGGCAAAGGTCTTGGGAACCCACTGCTATCAGAACTGAAGGGCAATATTATTTTTTTCCCCAATTCCCACTCACTATTTCCAAGTGTGTCTTCCTGTGACCAGACAGACCCGCTTTGGGACAACAAAGCCATAGTCTGTCATGGCAGAGAAAGGGGGGGAGAGAGAGAGATGTAAAGTGCTTTGAAGGAGTCATTAGAACCAAGAGTTTGCTGGGATGCTAATAAATTTAGTAATTTGAGCTATACGATAATAAGTATGCTATTAGATGGATCTCAGATTCTAAAACATAAAAACGTACACAGGCCTTTTCCATGTAAGTGTTGCTGAACATATAAATGCCATAAAATGAGTATCTTAATTCTGATTACCTATTGAGAAAAAAAATACTTAGAGATGCCACCATTTCACACAGGTAAGGAATGACAATTATCTAACATTACCAACAGTACAATACCGTGTGTTTCCCCGAAAATAAGACCCGGTATATATTATATTACGCTATATCATATCATATCATATAGGGCCTTATATTATAGTAAAATAAGACCGGGTCTTATATTAATTTTTGCTCCAAAAGACTGATTGTCTTTTGGAGAGCTAATTGTCCAGCTAGGTCTTATTTTCAGGGAAACACGGTACAACCAGGAGAATCATTTAGATGCAATAGTAAAAAAAAGGCTATTTTCATCATTATGCATTCAAGCGATAATGTGTACTATCTTATACATAAATAATGTAATTCTAACAAGTGTCTATTAGTCATTTTCCTGGCATCTGGAACTGTTCTAAAACTGTAGAAGACCCCAAAATAAGTAAAAGATAACTCTTAACCCTCAAGAATCTTATATTCTAGTAGAGAAAACAAATCCATAAATAACTAATACAAGGGGAGACAAAGTAAGTGCTATTAGAAATATATAATTAAAGAAAGATAACAAGGAGCCGAGTTTACATTTTTATAGTATGGCCTTCGCTATTTTACTATACTTTTTATACATAGAATGCTAGACCTCAAAAGAGTATTGCAAAGTCATCTTATATCTTGAAAAATATTCAGAGCTGAAATAGGGCACTGTAGGATGGGGCCACTATGCAATATGCTTTTATAACCAAATGATCATTCCTCAATATTATGTATCTTGAAATCTAAAAAAAGTCACACTCATTTTTTCTGTGTCCTTTATAAAGTCTAACCTGTGACCATGACAGTGCGAATGCTGGCTTTATGCAAATCTTCAAGTACTGCAGGGGTTTCTTGTTTTAATTTGTTCTGCATTATAATTAATCCCAGAAAATCCATGTTGTTTTCAATGGCATCTCTGCAGAAAAAGACATTTTAAGACATTATGGTTTAGTCAAGAGAACAAGTATTTTCTCTTTATATTGATAAAGCAATTTAAAATATCCATAAATCATAAATTAAAACATTTTACATGCACAATAAACCATAAATGTGTGTGTTTATGAGTTCAATGTCTCAAAAAGTTTAAATCTGGAAAAAGAATTCCCAAGAAATACGTTTTGAAATTAAATTTTACCCTTTGAAATGTGGGGATATAAGGATCATTTGGAAATGTCCAGTTGGTACTCTGTATCCCCAAGGGGTTCCTGGAACCAATCCCCCATGGATACCAAGGGAGAACTGTGTATCTCTGTAATACTTGTAATACTAAAAATGTTCATCTTGCATCTTACTCACCAAATGAAGAAGCATAAATAAATCTATTCTTTACTGTCCCCCATACAACATACTCTAATTTAAATGTTAAGAGAAAAGGAAAAAACTATACCATAAGCACATTTGATATAATTATACTAGATTCATTATCAAGTCTTTGATGAATTTTATAAAACTGTTGATCAAATTCTTGATTCTGGAAGTGTGATCTAAGAACTATTAGCAGTCCAACAATGAGCTCTCCTCAGGACCCAGAGATGGGTCTGTTACCATATTTATTCATATTCAATAGTTGCCAAGATGCTATTCCTTCAAAGTAGTTGAGTATCTACAATGCACCAAGGACTATGCTAGTCATTGGGAGGTCAAGATGAAAAGACATGATCTCTACTCTCAGTATGCTTTTGTGGGGAGAAAGACATGCAAGCAAAAAAATGCATGCAAAAATAAAATGTGCTTCAGCACTGTAATGGGGATGAACTCTGTTCAGTGATAGCTGTGTTGTTAAAAAATCTCAAGCTATCAAATTATATCACAGAAACACTTTTTTCAATGCAGAAAGGGGACTTGAGATTAGAGACCAAAATTTCAGACTTGCAATACCAAATGGTTTTTCTACACAGAATTCAACAATAAAGGTCCTGTAAGTATACAGCTAAACCTAAACATCTTAAAATATAATTTAGAACAATGTGTATAAAAGGGATTAAAGAATAGTTTAAAAACTTAATAGAAATGATACTGCTGGTGGTAACAGGAGAAACAAGCCTTGAAACCTGAAAAAACATTTCAAAGCACGAAGCTGTACAAATGTGAAACTACTGGGTCAAAAGCACTGCAGCTATTTTCCTATGAGGTACTAATAGTTTCTGGCTACAGCTGGTGTCCTAACTCTCCTATGAATGATGCAGGTCATTTTTGCCCTCTAGTTAATGAATAGTACAATGTTTAATATAAGATAAAAATGGTTCAAGCTGTAAGAAAAATGCCAAAACCTGTTCCCAGAAGGCAGAATGGAAACACAGAGGTCTTGGTTGAAGGATGAGGATGAAGGGAAGTAGAGAGAAAAAATAGTTGATAGGGAGGGATAGGGTATCCTGGGCAGGAGGAAGAGTCTATCCAAAGGCACGGAAGGATGTCTGAATATAACAGGCTCAAGAACTACAGGCAATTCAATAGTCTTTAAGGAGGGAAATGGCAAAAGGTGAGACTGTAGAGGAAAAGAGCCTAATGTGCTCTTCACAGGAGTGAGGATATAGTATCTTATATCTGTGGCTTCCAATCATCAGATCATTTAATTATCGCTTTTTTTTTAGAAATGTTCATGCTTAGACCACATCCCCCAGATATTCTGTTTTATAGTTAGAATTCCTAATGTAGTTTTTCCTTTTAGTTATTTGGCTATCCACTCCACTCCTTTAGTGCTCATTCAGAAAAACAGTACTGTACTATAAATATTGTCCTGTCCTTTTCACTTGTGTGGAATAATTAACAGAAGTACTTAATAGTCTATAATTTAACCACTGCCCTACTGGTAGTATGTTATTTACACTATTTAAACATGAACTTGTGCACATGTAGAAATATTTCTTTAGGCGGGATTCCTAGAACTACACTTGCTAAATCAAATTATACAAGCAAATTTATATGTTGGTAGGTATATGTTATAATTTTCTCAAACTTTCACTAACACTTGCTATTATCAATCTTTCCAATTTTGCCAACCTTAAGAGAGATGTCACATTGTGGTTTCATTTTGTAGTTTCCCAAGAACTGAACTGTCCTATCACTTTCATGTGTTTGCTGACCATCTGTATGTTTTTTCTGATGTTTACCTGTTTGTATAGTTTGCCCATTTTTAAAATAATGTGTATGTGTTTTGTTTCCTTTCCTAATGCATAATCTTGATTGTGAACTTCTCTAGTATGTGATGGTGAGCCATTTATAAGAATTCCAGGTAACAGATTGGTATTAGACCTGAATGTTGAAAAGTTCTCTCTGGAGGCAGGATGGAACACAGGTTAGAGAAAGACTAGAGAAAAGAGCTGAGTCCCTAAGTTAGAGACAATGGCAGTGGGACTAGAAGAAGAGAAGGCTATGTGATAAGCAGAATCAGCAGCAGTTAATGAGTATTCCTTTCTGCTTACAAAATGCTAGGTATACCATGGAAAATTCCTAAACAAAAACGCTCTCCTCCAGCGGGAGGTCTGTATCAGTTACAGCAAAAGCAACAATCCTTGAATGTCAAACCCGTATCTATACATGGAAGTAAATGTGATGCTGATAACGTCGTTTGACCTTTGGGGTGGAGGGTAGGTAACTGGTTACTGTGAGTCATGATACTCCGACTAAGTTAGTACTTGGTTCCAACCTCTGGGAACAAGCAAGTTGATCATTTGGGAAAAATAAACTATAGAATTTGGTTTATTGAAACATAACTGTGTTCCTAGAACACGCCTGACACATAGCAGACACTCAATAACTATTTAACAAATGAATTAAAAATAGTTCCAAAGAGCTGTACTTTTACCTCAGTCACCTGAAACAAACACTGCAGTATGTGTACCTGTACAAATTCAATAAATATTTAATAAATAGCCAACTAGATACAAATTATTGTATGGTACTCACATAAACATAAATGACACATCACTGACAAAACTCTAGAAAAGTCATTCACCAACCTTACCTGCTAACATTCTGTACTTTATGCCATGTCAGTTTTGACTCCAATTTTCTGTGTGCAAGAGCAATCACACGGAAGCCCTGTTTAGTGTAGTCCTCTAAAACTTTTTCAAAATCAACAGGTACTGTTTAAAAGGAAAACAATAAATGTCATTGTTAGAAGTGCTCATACAAGCCTATATAAATGCCAGAATTTTATTCAACGTCTGGCTGTCTCTTACCTGTTTCAGGTTTACAAAGACCGGCAATGACCTCAGGGGCTCCTTTCATGTAGGCATCCATTTTCTTATCCCCTAGCACCCTCGCAACCACACTCATACGTTGCAAAGCAGAAGAAAACGGGAACTGGCGAACAATTCCTATCTCATAAATAGCCTGCATCATTTCAAAAGACGCACAAAGCATTTATTATTCTTTAAGAATTAAAACAAATAAACTTAGATAACAAGTAAACACCGTTCACTTACTGGAAGTTCAAACAGCTCCTAAAAACAAAAGAGAATAAAGAAACAGTATAGATTAAATCCATTAACATACTCAAATTAAAAAAAAAAAACTATACATCCACAAAACATTATTCGGAAAACAGCAAGAAACTTCAATTATTTCAAAGTCAGTTTTCAAGATCAGCTTCTCCACCACCTCCCATTTTTAAAATGTATATTCTTGAATATTTTCAAAGTACTAAAATAAACTAAGGGGAACATGTTTTAAAATTCACCTAAAAATAAAGCCTCTCATATATTCTTTTTAGTAAATTCTAAAAATACAGGTGCAATTTAAAAGGATTAATCACCATGTCACCATGTATGTAAATTACAAGGCCCTAAGCTGCTCAATAAATAGGAAGGAAAAGTAATGGTACCGAAAAATAAATCTCAATATTTTACAAAGAATGCCTGCAACACTCCAGCTGTAGTTTCTAATAAACGCAGTTAAAAATTCCTATCTGCGTAAGGGTTAAATGACACGTGATTTCATCTTCTGGTTACATTTCAAAGTGCGAGTTAAATATGAGCATCCACAATATAACCTAGCTTAAAGTGATTTCACACCATTTCCTGATTTCCTGCAGGTGTAGATTCAGGAAGCAGTTGTTTTGGAGGACGAACCACAGTGGGCATAATTCGATTATGAAGCGCTGTTTCCTCTTCAGTTGCTTCTTCCAGAATCTGAAAGGAAAATATGCAACACATTGCTTCATAAAATTTAATGCACTAGTTCCATTTTTAAATGAAATATTATGGCTATTTTCAGCGAAGTTAAAAAAAACTTCGTGTCCAAGAAATAAACGAGCACTACTAAATCATTAATATAAATAAAACAGAATGTAAACAAAGCTAGTTAAATTCATGGGAGAGAAGAGGCAGAGGTTAGAAGTGGAGTAAATAAATAGAGAAAAATTTCTCTAATTTTGCTCCTACTGCTTGTTAGGCTCAGAAACTAGTTCTAAAAAAAAACTAGAAGGTTCTTACAATTCCAACATTTTCAGTTTACCATCCAAGGATTCCTTTCTAACAGGGTAAGAATCAAAAGTACATAGAGCTCAGATATGGTTAGTAGAAACACTAGGTCAAGAACACACTGAGGTCCAAAGATGTGAGTTAATTGTTTCAGCTTAAACATTTCTACATAGGATACCACTATCTTAACCCCTTAAAATTTATTTTAAAACTTTTTTTGTTGAAAACATTCAAACAAGAACTTGTATAAAAATACACATACACGAGAAACAAACTAATTTGATTCTATAAACTGGAGTAATCAATCAATGGGAAAATGATGGCGAAGGAAACTGTGTCTAATTAGCCAATTCTATACAATTCTAAGACACTCCTTAACGTTCCTGAAATTGGGATGTATCTTACATGACATCAATCATAACCAAAAGCAGTAGTGCCCACTTATGTGAAAACATTCCACTGATCCTTTCTGGTAAGATCAAAGCATCTAAGTCAACAAAACATGCTATTATACAAACTCATTTAACCTATTTTTTTAAATTCCACAAACAGAACACTAAAATCTGTTGAAAATCTATTCAGTTGGAGAGAGGCTTTACAGAACACCAATGATGAATCAGTCCTATTTTGCTTTACTCTCTGCAAATGAAGTGTGTCTCCTTAAATAAATTAAATTTGATAAGTATTTATCGTGGGCTTTCAGAAGATTGTAAAGCAGTTAAGCCTCCCTTTCAAAATGTCAACAAAACACACAAAAAAGAAATAAACCTATAAAAGTAAACAGAAAGGAAAGCAGGGAGACAGATAGATTTCCAATATGGAAACAAAAGGTAAACTGAAACATATTGATGAATTCAGCAATGAAGAAAACAGGAACCCAGAATAAACACAAGAGGAAATACAGAAGTGGGAACATTTGTCTTCAGCCAGAACTGCTGCGCTAAGCAAAAAAACAAAGACCAGAATGAGGGAGTCATCCACTAGACATATGGACTCCCTACCTAAAGGAAGGGCTGTACTATGAGAGTTAGCATTCCAGAGTAAAACCCTGCTTGTGCAAAAGCCTTGTGGGAGCGGGTGAGGAATTCAACCTGAAGATGAATTCTGCTTCTCGGAAACTGAAGAATGCTTGCCGATGAGACTCTACCCTTGACCCCCAACAAACTCTCCCTAGTCAGCCTTCTAGCCTCCCATTCAGGGGAGATGCTTCTCAAGAACACAATCTAACAGACACAAGCAAGGATAAAAATCTTACTGCAGCTACCCAGTTATTAAATCAGATCTTCATTCTTAAATAAGCAAGTATTAACAAGATGTACAGTGAAAACCAAAAGCATGAAGGATTCAGGGTAAGGGAAAAAAAAATACTGATCCAGAAAAAAATAAATCATTCAGAACCCAGAAGGAATCTTCTAAAAACAAACTATTATTGCATTTATAAAAAAAGAAATGAATGCTGTAAAATGGTAACACTAACAACCTGAGAACATAAGCAAGCACTCAGAAATTAAAATTATCAATGGCAAAATATATAGAAGGAACAAACAAATACAAGCCTCTCTGTGTGTGTGTGTGTGTGTGTAAGGACATAGGCAGTAGAAGATGGGGGGGGACAAAGAACATTGAAGACACATCACTACTCTACACTTTTTACCTGACCAACAAATTGTGCAGTTGAAGACCATCTTACTGACTCAGGCCAACTGCCCGAAGTTGCTGACAGCTGATTTCTCTTATAAACACACATAAAGCAGGGGCCTAAGCAGGTCATTGTCTATTGAAGGTGTTTAAGAAGTCAATTTAACTGAAACAGACATTTTTTTACACAATTTTAACAATCTCTCCAGTCATGCATCTTTAGAAATTACATAGTTCCTTTTATGGAACAAGATAGACTGTCATAAAAACAACCAGCAGAAACAATCCTCCTGGCAAGGTAATTTTTACTCTACGTATTTCCTAAAGTTACTTGTGCTTAAAAATACTGAACTTGGGCCGGCCCAGTGGCTCAGGTGGTTAGAGCTCCATGCTCCTAACTCCGAAGGCTGCAGGTTCGATTCCCACATGGGCCAGTGGGCTCTCAACCACAAGGTTGCCGGTTCAATTCCTCAAGTCTCGCAAGGGATGGTGGGCAGCGCCCCGTGCAACTAAGATTGAACATGGCACTTTGAGCTGAGCTGCCTCCTGAATGGCTCAGTTGGTTCGAGCGCAGGCTCTCAACCACAAGGTTGCCAGTTCGATTCTTCGACACCCGGAAGGGATGGTGGGCAGCGCCCCCTGCAACTAAAATTGAACACGGAACCTTGAGCTGAGCTGCTGCTGAGCTCCCGGCTGGCTCAGTTGGTTGGAATGCGTCCTCTCAACCACAAGGTTGCCGGTTCGACTCCCGCAAGGGATGGTGGGCTGCGCCCCCTGCAACTACAAAATGGCAACTAGACCTGGAGCTGAGCTGTGCTCTCCACAACTAAGACTGAAAGGACAACAACTTGACTTGGAAAAAAAAGGCCTGGAAGTACACACTGTTCCCCAATAAAGTCCTGTTAAAAAAAAAATTCCCCCCCCCCCAAAAATATTGAACTTACCCATCCAATGGCTTCAAACATTTTCAGATCAAGTGGATCACCAGAAAGCACTCCTTCAATTTTTGTGAGTGAATGACAAGTAGCCATACAAGCAACAAACTGAGATTTTACCAACATCTCATTGCAAACGTTTTCGTCTGGCAAAAGAAAACTACATAGAAAGTACACTGAATTAGATTCATAAATCCTAAGACTCAAGACAATATTCTAACAATATTCAGGTTTTATAATTTTTAAAAATAGAAATAAAATGTTTGCATTTTAAAATATTTTTAACCATAGTTTTAGGCATTCAAAAACATTTTCCTGCATTAAAATCATACATATTAAAATACAGCCTTAGCTCAGATTCTGAATAACTAGGCCAGATATAACACTATAGAAAATACGAGATACTAAATAATTAAAACTGCTGCTTATGGACATATGGCAGATTAGAATACATTAAAACTGTCTTACGAAAAGATAAAACGAATGTGTAGCACATAATCTTTTGAATGCAAAACTAAACTCATACGAAATAAAGGGAAATTTTCAACTGCCATAAATAGAGGGAAAGGAAAAGCAGTGGGGCCTGAACTTGAGCAGATGCTGTGACTACCTGGGGCAGAAGAAGGGAGGGAAACCATTTCAGTACCCTGACAACTTGGGTTTTAATACCCACACAGGAACAGGAGACAAAGTCCTGGCCACATACAAAGTGGCAACCTGAAATTAAGGGAATCCGTCTCATCCAAGATAGCCAGTGCTTGCTCTTCAAGAGCTTCAAAAAACAGTGTACCACTAAAATGTTCCCACAGGCCCAAAGGCCTAACTAAGAATAAGCTTATCTCTTTCCCCCCTGCCCAACGTTTAAGAAAATAATTACTATCTATATAGTATTTACTGTGCACTAGGCCGTGTTCTAAGAACTTTAAATACTGTATTTGACTCATCTCATCCTCACACCACAGAAAGGTGTTTTATTATTCCCACTTAAAGATGAGAAAACGGAAGCAGAGTGGTTAAGCAACTTGCCTAGGTTACGCAGCACAAAGGTGGCAGAGCAAGGACTCACACACGTCCAGTGTCAGGGCCTAAACTCTGAACCACTATGCCACTCAGGATGGGATTTGGGTTTGACTATATTCTACTGTCTGGTCCAAAAATCCCTCAGTTACGAAAGCAGTATTAAAATTTGTCTGGCAAAGTTGATACCACTCTTGGCCAAGCTCTTGGCCAAACTCCTGGCTAAGGAAAGTCAAAGCTCTCTAGAGAGGAACTCCCACAACATAGCCACAAAAGAGGGAGTCTCACAGAAAAATGCTGCTAAGAATGTGTTCATAATTTAAAAATGCACCAGGAAACAATTCTCACCAGTCAACAGACACAACAAAGACAGAATTAGAATCCCATAAATTTGATATAACAGAATGACAATCTGAAAGAATGCAAAAAAGGCATTTTTAAATTAAAGACTTAGAAAACAGAATACAACACCATGGAGTTGGGGGAGACGGGGAGAGGCAGATTTGGAAAGGACCAAATGAAATTTCTTGTCCAACATATGGTTAGGATTCCCAGATGGAGAAAAAAGAAAGAATGGGGGAAAGGCCATAATGGAACAGAAAGAGGCTAAAAATTTCCAGAATTTATGAAAAGCATGTATCCTTGGAATCAAGAAGCAAAATGAGTCCTATACAAACAAGTAAAAAGATCATGGTGAAACTGCAGAAATCAAGGATAAAGAATATTTTTAAAACAACAAAGTTGAAAAGAGATTATTAAAGAGATTAAGTAAAACTCAACAGCAATAACAAAAGTAATCAGGAGAACCAGAATTAACACCTTCAAAGTGCAGAGAGAACACAACTGTCAACCCAGATATCTATATAGACCATCATTCAAGAGTGATACTGAAACAAAGAATTAGTAATGAATGTAGTTATAGATGACAATTTAATCCAGAGGAACAGGATACAAAAAGCAATGGTTAGCAAAGATATTCATAAAACCTAGGTAAATCTTTGCATGCATTGTAGAAAACCATAATAATCACCAAGTATTATGTAACAAATATATATAAGAAGGGAGGGGAATAATCAAAGTAAAAGTATTCTGCAGTCCATGGGGGGGTTTGGGGGCAGGGAGGGTTAAAAACCAATAAAGAAATCCATGAACTTTAGACACTAAATATGAATATTAATAATTTAAGAACAAGTAGTAAATAAAAGATTAGGATGTATAAATTCTGAGAAAAAGTGAGAGAGAAATATAAGGAAATGGGTGAATATATCTGAAATTAGAATAAATGTGCACACAATGGCACAGAAATATTGAGAAGAGATGGAAAAGAAGATACATAAGGCAAACATTGGGCAAAGGAAAGCTGGCATGTAACTACATAAAAACATTAGATGAAACAGAATTTAAGGCAAGATGCATTATCAGGGGTAAATAAGGCTGCAATGTGACAACCTATTTACTAAGATGTAACAACTCTGAAATTATATGAACCAAACAATAGTCTCTTAAATTATATAAACCAAATTCCCACAGATTTTTGTTGTTGTTATTTCTCTTTTTTTTCTCCCCACAGACTTTGACAGGAAAAAAACATGACAAACACAACCATGGTAACAAAACATATAAGCATCAAAGGACAACAGACACAAACTAAAAAGAGACAAAGACTGGTGGAATATTTTTGCAACGCAAAAGAAAAAGACTACCACTCAGAAAATACAAAGGACTTCTAACAAATGAGTAAGACAAAGAGTAACAACACAATAGAAAAAGTAGCCTATAAAATGACAGTGCACAGAAGAATGCTAAATGACTCTCCTTCCAAAAGTGTGAAAATATGCTCAGCTTTGTAAATGAGGAGGAAACTACAAATAGAGCCACAATGAAATACCATTTCGTATCTATCCGTCTGGCAAAAATGAGAAGTCTGAGCAGGATGTTGGCAAAGATGTGGAGCATCAGGTATCTCACGTACGAGGCCGAGGGAGCACCATCACTTAGAGAGCAACCAGGCCATGCTTACTAAAGCTATGGCCATGCCTGTGCCATGGAACCCAGCACTGATATTTCCGGGAAGTGAGTTTACTGCAACTCAACCACATGCACACAGGGAGTTGTGTATGAGAATTCTCATTGTAGCATTGTTTGTGAAAGTGGAAGGGTAAGGGGAGAAAAACATGAAACTGTTCTTTACAAGAACAGATATTAAGGTTTAATCATATAAATGATTAAATACTAAACAACTAAGGTTAATAAATTAGATCTATACATATCAACACTGATAAATCTTGAAAAACAATATAAGAGGCACGAACGTGTACAGGATATCAATTGTGTGTATTTGTTTATACATAGATCTTGTTTATAGATACGTATGTATGTAGTGAAAATAAAAAACCATGCAAAGATAATAACAGAACACAACTTCAGAAAGATGGTAGGGATGGAAAGGGATTAGATTAAAACTTTAGCAGTATCTGCAATATTTTAAATCTTTTAAATGCTCTGAAGCAAATATGACAAAATGTCAATAGTTTAATCCTGGTGGTGGGTACACAGCTGTCTGACATATTACTTTCTCTATGTTTGAATGTTTCATATATTAAAATATTTATTAAATATTAACTAATAAATGATCAAGTCTAACTAATATTTACCATGTATTTTCCACTCGTTGAATCCCCCAAAGATCTAAACCATCTTCAGTAAGAGTTCCAGTCTAAAAGAAAGCACACATACAAAATACGGATAATGCCTCCAAAAATAAAAATCATGAAAAGCTATGCTACATATGTACAATGGAGTACTACACAGCTGTTAAAAAGGAAATGAGTAAGATCTCTATATACTAACAGAGAATAATTTCCAGGACAAATAGTTAAAGTGGGGAAAAGGGTGCAGAACACTCCTTACTATGTATGGTTTCTCTATGTAAGGTGGGGAGCATATGTGTAGATCTGTACATTTACGTGCTTATGTTATTTTAAAAAAACAAAACAGTGGACCAATGCACCAATTAATCTATCAATCAATAAAGAATGCCTACATAGCGGGGAGAGATTAGGGCATAGGGAGCCAAAAAGGGGAAGAGGAACAAGTTAAATGACATCAGGAGGAAGCAATCAGCCAAATGCTTAGCCTATTCTGTTAAAAACACGAAAGATCAGATAGCTTTACTACTACTACTCTAAGGCATAACTCGGGATATAATTGATTAGACAACGGGGCAGATAAAACAATACCCCAACTATGAAACACTGAAAAAAAATGAGACGAAATGAGACAAAAAAGATTCATGTGCCAAGTAAGCTGAAAAAGAGGAAAATGAGAAGAACATTAAAGAACTGGTTGATACAGAATATAGAAAACCTTAATCTAAATACTTAAAAGCCACAAGGTAACCTTTAAGAATGATTATGAAACTGAACCAACCTTGTCAAAGCAAACAAGATTCAGCTGCCCACAGATATTTATCCTTTGGGGACTGATACAGAAAATACCAATTTTTTTCAGTCTTCTTTGAGCATACACAATGCCAGCAGTCATTGCAGCAGGAAGTGCAGGTGGCACAGTAATTGTAATGATATCAAGAGACTCGATAATTATTACCCCAACTTCTACCTACAATTCACAGCAAAATAAATGTCAGACCCAAATATTTACTAATCTGAGTATTTATTTAGTAAAAAAATCTATAAACCATTTTCAATTTTATATATAATAACTGTGTATGTATACATCCATTAGCCCTTTATCATTTCTTCCCTTTAGAGATTCTGCACAATAGAAAGCTCAATAAACTGTCAATGGAATGACAGCTGTTTTAAAAGGAAACTCATTTTAATAGCTCTACATACTTCACTCACTACACACTTCCAAGTCCAACAAACATGTGTCAGAGACTGACTCTTACTATAAGCACTGTCCTGTGCCAGACTCTACAGGGGATAATAGTAAAGAGAAATTTGACAAGGTTCCTTAGTAATACTGTCAAGTAAGTAATTGCAAATAATTTTAATGCAATACATCCCAAAGGTAAGCTTTTGATATGTGGTTACCACTCTTTTTTTTAAGTCACAAGATAGTAAGTAAAACACCATCTAAACCAGAGCCATCCTAAAGAACTTCCTGCTCTGATGGAAATGTTCTGTATCTGTACTTTCTAATAAAATAGCTACTTGTTTCATATGGCTTTTTAAAGTTAAATTAATTTAAATTAGAATTTTAGTTCTTCAGTCTCACAAATCCTCAGTAGTCACATGTGATAATTAAGGATCAAACACTACTAAGAGTCCCATGTGCATACCTCATTTAAAATGCTATTGATAATAGTGTAGATAAACCCAATGCCAGCCACCGCCACAAGACACAGAAGAAACAAGTAGGCATCTCTGTAGAGTTTAAAATCAGTTGGTTTGGGATACAATATGGAACGGACAAGCTGTCCTTTAGAAGTACTAAATCCTTTAAAAGAAAATTAAAGAAGAAAATGACTATATTTTTATAAAAAATGAGAATTATCTCCCAAAACAAAATGTCTTTTTAAACATTCAGCAGGCATCAAATATGCTATACCATGCAAGAAGAGATTAAATGTTTTCTACCTGTTCTAACTACTATGGCTTTGACAAGTTCTCCAGTGTAGAAACGAGTTTGAATAACAGTAGTCCCACAAAACAAAGTGTGCCGCTTATGTATTTCTGGACTATATAATTCATCTCCCATTCCTTTTATGTCCACTGAAGGATTTGGCAAATTAGTCTTTGTCACTGGAACACTTTCTCCTAAAAAAAAAAAAAAAAAAAAAAATGAAAGCAGAGAAATATCAGTGTCAAACACATAAACCTTGAATTATTAAATACCCTAAATGTTATCATACTGTTTAGAATACCTATTAAAATAAAGTTCTCATATGTGGATAACATAGTTTATTCGATGAGCTTTTTGTCTACCAATTTCCTTGCCCAAAAATATCAAATCTTATCCCCACAGTAGTTCCTGAAAGTGATTTGTGATTCAAAGGTAATCATTTTGAAATGACTGTGTCCTTTCGAATAAGGAAACCAGGTTAAGATGCCATAGCCCAGCACCTGTTCTCCTACCCCTAAGAACTGAATTGGAAAGCACTCTGAAACGTCAAGCACACAAAGAGATGTGAAGACCTACTCCTGACCCCACTACACACACACGCACACACTTTCAGGAGTAAGAAAGAAAAAAGGCATCTGGAGAAGAGAGAAGAGAAAGTGTATAGTAGTTCTGTTAGTAACAAACAACCAAATTCTTTTTAATGCTGAAATTTAATTCTCTGCAGCATTCACACTTCTCACTTCAAAGCTCACAGATGTGTGGGGATATTTATATGTGTGAGTGTGTTTTAAGACAAATTCTTAACAGTAGGAAAACATACATATCATATAGGAATCACTTTCTTACCAGATTATAGCAATAAAAAAAAATTCATGTGATAAAAAATATATCAAGCTCTATCTTCAAATTGTGAATTTCCAAAGAGAAGTCATTTTAAAGTCTACTTCTCTCCAGTTTAAGAAAAATATAAAGTCTTTATTCCCATTTTTTACACATCAAATAGAGGTAAATATGTTGCATTCTCTATGGACTACGCGCAGGGGCGTCAAACCTGCAGCCCGCGCCGCGCGTGATCCATTGTTAATTGGCCCACAGCAAATTCCAAAAATATATTTAGTTTACTTAAATAAACCAGGTGAGGTGGTACTTCACCTCGAGTGAGTGGCCCAGCTGTTGGTGTAGTTTACCGCATATGGCCCTTGGTGAAAAACACTGAAAAAAGTTTTGACACCCCTGGGCTACGGACTTCTTTCCTCTTGCCTTACTATAAAGCATTTCTTCATGTCAAGAAGAGTGGCTAGGAGCACGCCAAGAAATGTACCATAGCTAACACCAGCACAGTGATTTAGTTCCGCAACTGAGTATAACGCAGAATTTGGTGCCCTCAGAATTAAAAAAAAAACAAAACTTCAATACCATCCTATTCACGGGACATTCATAAGGATACAAATGGCACAGCTAATTTTGAAATAGCTTAATCAGTAACTACTTAATCCTAATATCATTATAAACAACTCATCTGATTTTTACTCATTTTGTTTAGTTTACCTGTTAACATGCTTTCATTCACAATGCAAGTACCATTAATAAGTACTGCATCACAAGGCATGACTGTCCCATTTAATGGAATGACCATGATATCTCCCGGCACAAGGTCTGTAGAAAAGATCTCTTCTATTTCTGGATTTAAAGAAAGAAAAGTCTGAAATGCATATTCTTTAAATTGGAATAAAAATAAGCAAACAAAAGATCTATACAAAGGTCACTTAATCTATATTACTATAATGGAGTTAAATAAGAAAATTCCAATAAATGAAGAATTTCAACAAATAAGATTATTATTCCTTCGGCCAACAAGGCGTGGTGTTTGAGTGTGTCGGCTAGCTTGAGCCCTGATAGGATTGCCAACTGTGCACGGGTGACGCCGAGCCTCCTCTGACGACACAGTGAATGGGCTCCCATATTCATTACAACACCCAATGATCCAGTTTAGCTAACAGCCCTCTGAGAAAATAGTGAGTCGTCATGAGAACCTCTTTAATGTGTAAATAAACAGGTTTATATGATCCCTTGGAAACAGAAGAAAGCAACAAGAATTTTAGCATTATTTCTTTTTTAACAGCATTCTTCTTCTCACTGCCATTATTTATAAGCTATAAAGTCTCATTGCCTTCTCAATATTCCTAAAATAGTCTTAACAATATTTTAGATATTATTTTAAATAAATTTATAAATAAAATTGTGATATTTTATCTAGTTCATTATTTCTTTAGAACTTTGTGTACTATATTCAAGCTAGCTAAACACTTTTAAAAGATCTTCCCAAGTTAAAGATTTTTCTTTAGGATTGTGTTATATTTGGGCATTCTCTCCCTTTGTTTATTTTTCCTACGTAGGCTTCATACCATGCTCAAAAGAGTTACACTAGTTTATAAACAAAGATGAGTGAGGAGAAAATTATGGTTTGTGACACTAGTCTATAGGACAAACACTCTCCTTTCTAAAACATGAAGAACTAGTTCACTAAGCTATGAGGAAAATAATTCTAATGATATTTAGCACATAGCAGGTACAATAATCTTCATTTTAAAATAAGATCCCTGCTTTAAAAACATTACTCTTTTAAAGCTGTTAACGCCACTTTAAATTCTATTCCTCTTAGGTGTATCAAGAAGCAAACTATCAATGACCTGTTAGAGTACACATAGGAGGTGAGGAAGGCAGAAGTTGAATGGTACGTGTCCTGGCCTCCCCCATGTCTTCAGCAGCAGCACAGTGGGAAGAGGAGGAACAATAAACTATACATATAAGACTGGAGCTCGGGGAAGCAGACAGACACTCCTGGCTAAAGTAGCAAGTGACCAAGAAGCCCAGGGAAGTAACCTGCTAGGTCAAACTGTGTTTACAGCCAAGAGAATGGAGACTGATATTCTCAATAAATCAAAGTGGCTATACTGCCCCCAAGGCCCATGGTGCTGTGCTGCCTCCCCTTTGTCTCCTTTACCTCTTCAGTATCTCACCAAACTAACATGTCCACAACATTATCCTTCCCCACAATCCTGCTTCTCCTATTTAATGACATCACACCCCTCCCCCCAGCCTGATAGCGCTCTATCACCTTGTATCCAACGAATCACCAGATCCCATTCAATGCCCACATTTAAGTGTCTTTCAAAACCACCTGTTTCTCTCCATGTCCACAACCTTCACCTTGATCCATTTCATGCTTTCAATATTACTCCCCTCTAAACCAGTCTGAACATGGCAGCCAGTATGATTTTTTTCAAAAAATATGATCAGATCACTCCCCTGCTTAAAACTCTTCAATAGTTTCCCACTGCCTTTTGGAATAAGTCAAAATTCTTTAAGCATGCTTTAGAAGACTGTCCATCACCAGCTTGCAGCATCTGCACACTGAATTTCTTTCAGTCAGTATGCAACCAGAGTCTAATTTCCAGGCCTTTGGGCCCTGAGAACCTCTTCTCCCTCTCTCCCATCCCCACCATACCACTGCTCACCTACCTCTTAGCTGACTAATTCAACCACTTCAGAAATATTTACTCAAAGAAGCCATCCCTGACACGTACAATAAATGAGCGCTCCCTAATTCCCTGAATTCTCCTTGTCATAGCTTTTGTCACACTTTGTTGTTACTGTTTATCATCTGTCTTTCCAACTAGACTGAAGTTCGGTGATGGCGAGGACCATGGACACCTTGGTAACCACTGCATCCCCAGAGCCTAATACAGTACCTGTCACACTGCAGAAAAAAAAAATACAATTTTACGTAAACATACGAATCTGATACAAACTCATATGAGTACAAATCCAAACACCTATTTTTATTTCTTAAGAAATTAATGTATACATATTAGTACTTAACGGATATTTTTGTTTAGTTTATTTTTCCAAGAGTCACCTGAAGTACTTACCTTCATTTACTCTGCAAACTGAAACTCTCACAGTACTGTGAGCTGCCACCATGTCATGCAACATAACATATTGCTGAAATAAGAAAAAAAATTCAAAACTAATATAAACCCACTCTTTGAGATATTAAAAAGCAAGGGTACTATACAATAAGGTAAGTTAATATAATAAATGCATATTACTCTGCCTTTAAAAATGTCAAGACTAAAAGATTCAAAGATTATTCAATGTTTTAGCTCAAGACAAAATAAGAAGCACTTTAGCCCTGAAACCAGTACAACCAATATTCCGGCCTGTGATAAGCAAGTATAGATCCCTCTGGACTCCAGACAGTCAAGTGGTAGGTAGTCTGACTCTAAAAATCACCTCAATAAAAAAAGTATATATTCATATAACTAAAACAATCACTATATTGAGAATTCCTTTGGACCAAGTACTATTCAATATACCTTATATGTTATTACGAAACACAAGTGCAGTTGTGAAACCTGTAACGAGCTGGACTTACCTTTCTAATGGAGTACAGGGAGCTTAGAATTGATACTACAGACATCAGCACAATGGCCAGAGCATAGTAATAATACTCATCAGTGCACCACAGCACAACGCTGAACAGCTGGAAAATGTAAAATGGGTTGAGAACCTGAAAAAATAAGATTTTTAAGTCAAACTGAGTGAGATATTTATAACCATACAGATTTTCCACTTTTTCATTTAAGAAGTAACCAACAAGGTACTTAGGGCAACATGTACTAACCACATAGGAGGGCAAGACGTTAGCTTAGTATGGTTTTACCATTAAACTACTACCATTTGGCTAAACAAGCTTAATTTAAATTAAGCTGCATCCATTAGTCATACCAAACCCAAATACAGATTCAGCTAGAAAGAGCTAACATGTGAATTTAGCTGTTTTTCATTCTGCTTCAGCAATAAAGTACATTTATTTCCAATAATTACGGGGAGACTAAAAGATACAAAACTTTTAATCAGTTGGAACAAATGTTTACTTTTTGTGAACTCCAAACACTAATTTACTTATAAGTCAAAGGCTCACTATAGTCCAAAAGGAAGACAAATATGAAATGTTACACTGGTTTGCTTTTTTCTAAAGAAGTAATTAAGGCTCTAAACCTGAAAGAGAAAAGAAATAAGGGAGTCCTGGCAATAGACCTCATTTGCCCAAATTTCACAATATTTTATCAATTTCTTTAATAATGTCTCATTGTCTTAAAACTGCTGCTTCTATACTTTTCAAAGCACTTCATATATACTGGAGGTGCCAAAAAAACTGTATACAAGTGGACACTTTGGTCAACGTTGCTCAAGCAGTAGTTCACCATAATCAGAAATGTCTGGACGCTGATGGTAACCACTATGAGCACCTCCTGTAATTGCAGAAGTCAGATGTGACTTGTATTCATCTTTCGTTATCAGTATATATTATTACAATTTTAATACAGTTTTCCTTTCTTAAAATGTGTATATATTTTTTGGCACCCTCTGTATATATAATTTACACAGAGAGAGAGACAGAGAGAGAGAGAGAGAGAGAGAGAGAGAGAGAGAGAGAGACCCATTTTACTTCCAAATTAAATGAGATAATTAGAAAAGACTCCATTTTTACAGATAAAAAGCAGCAGAGAGAAAGGTTTTCTCACGACAAAGCTAGTTACAGATGGAACCATATTACAAACCAGGCTTTCTAACTCCTATCACTACCACACTTTGCTATGTTCTAAAGCAGCACTGTACAGCCACTCTCAGGAACTCATGGAAAACAATCTGTTATTTCTACTAAAAGTATTCATCCAATAAGCTACTCTTGATCTTTGGCAAACAAATCAGAAGACTGGAGAGCCTAATTCTGCTGGGCAAAACCACTTACTCCCTTCCTTTACAGGCACAACCTTTACTCACACCTCTTCTATGACACTTAGAGCAACAGTCACTACAATAACTATTGACACGGTTCTTCCCAGGCTAAACCCAATCATCAGGTCATGTTTTGTATTCCAAAGTTATGGGACAATGTCTAGTTTCCAATAAGGTACCACAAAACACCACATGAAGAATAAAGCATGACAAACTGTTTAAAAATTGAAAACAAAAAAGGACACGGCAGGATTTAAATGAGCAACTTCCTGAGAATTAAAAGAAAGAAAAAAAAATACAGATAAGCAAAAAAAAAAGAAAAAGACAAAATAAAAAGGTAATTTATGTGCCAAATTATTTCTCTACCAGAGTTATTATCTTTACCATCCAAATGGAAAAAAAGAGAGAGAAAGACAGAAGTTAGGAAACAGAAAACTAATAGTGTCCCGTTACTCAAATCATGGCTCTTTTCAAGTTGACAAATCTATTGATCCCAATTGTTGAGACATGCACAACAGTCTTACCTCCTTAATTAGAAGCTTAAAAACAGAAGGCACTTTCACAGAAATTTCATTTACTCCATACAGCAATTTTCTATAACAAGAAAATATAATAGTAATACATTATGTTACATAATAATAGTATAATTTAGGGAAGGCATTTCACCGCAAAACACTCAAACCATAGATTGCTCTTAAATCTAGAACTTAAACATTCATGTTTCTAAATACTTGTCTTCTACAATTCAAATTCTCTAGCTACAGTATTTAAATCAATCTAGTCGATATTAGATAAATGTACCATTCACATTTTGTATCATTCTGTACATATCTTTTTGGGTGACAAGTATCTTTTCCACTAGTTTATAATAACCATGTCAGTAAAGGCTCTTTTCCATTTTTGAATATAAAAGGTCTCAACAATTTTCAATTGCAATTAATTTTTGCAAGAAACTAAATAAATCAATTTGAAAGGTCCTGTACTATTTTTCTAGTAAGAATACCGTACTAAGTATGTTTATTTCAAAACATTGTACATTTAACTTTTTAAAAAAATACTTAAGTTGCTTAAATCCTTCCACTTAAATTCTTTATGGTATAATAGTACTTTCTATATGATACAGTAATTCTTGCCTTTTAAAAAGTATTAAGTCTGCATGAATGAATTCTTTTACATTTTAACACTTTGACAAAACATGCTACAGGAGTGTAAGAAAATGTCTAATTTAATTTCAAAATGCCATTTATATTTAAAATATGCAATACACTGATATGTTTTTATACTTTAGTAGAGAATAACATGATAAAAAAGACTGTCTCCCAATTTACAAATCCTCCGTGGTAAATCTGTGCTCATGTTTAAAATTCCCAATATATTTCAGAAAAATCTAAGATGCTATCAATAGGATATACCCATTATTCTATGCACCATCAAGAAAGATAGAAACGCTGTGAAGTAAAGAATGATACTCCATTCCTTGTGGGACATATCCCCCCTTTTAAAGATGTTAAAATGTAGGAAAACGTGCACCTTAGGATTGATGAACTATGGAATATTTTCATGGCATCAACTTCAAAATATCAGCTTCAACATTTTTATGATACTTAAACTGAGAGACAGTTTTATCCAAATAAAATACCAGTAAGTTGTCAACTAGTACGTCTATAATATTTAAATGTTAACACGTACAGCTCCATGGTAAAAGGGCGGGCTGTGCACACTACCTTATTGAGGACTTTTGATAACAGGTCTAACTTTAGTGGCATAAAAGTTACCTGTAGGCACGCATCCCCTTTGTCAGTCCTGCACTATGCTTTTCATAAATTGACGTACAAGAAACACCTTCATCCAGTCCCCTAAATAAATCCAAAGTTTTTACTTTAAACAAAGTTTAAAATATCCAAATGTCTTAATGCCTCATTTTTCTATATTCCTGATTTTAAAGTGTGACTACCTTAAAAATAGAAACCCTTAACAAAAATTGAGATAATGAATGAGAATCTTAAAACCTCAAATTCCTAAGATAAACAATAAGAAAGGTCTAAGTCTCAAATGTGACAACTTCTAAGTTATCCAGTGTTTCTATCACATGATAAAGTGGCTCTAAATACTCAAGTTTATATAATATTATTATCCTTTAAGGCTGTGTACCAAAGCTGTAAGAGTTAATAATTAAATTAATCAAGTTAAATGTAAAGTATGATTAGTTTGAGAATTCCAAACTAAAGATGAGAAAACATTTTAGTTTTTATTTACATAGCTTTCCCTCTTCAATTTTTTAAGCTTCACACTAAGAAATCCCTTCACTTATTTTTCTTCCTACAAAAACATCAATCCAAACCTTTCCCTGACCTAACGCATACCAGGGAGAGAAGTACAGAATTTATATGAGTCCCAGGCAATGTCTAAAATCTGTAACAATTCTAAGTGGGATTCGACTAAACTATCTACTTTTCCCTCCAAATGTCTTAATTATGCTTCTTTTACCGAGATACTAGTCAAAGAACTTTGAAGAGAATCTTTCATATCATTTAATTCCAATCCTTTTCCACTTTTTTCAGATGGGAAAACTAAGCTCCATAATTAACTGCTAGCATTAGGATAAGCTTAAATTCTACATGTTTCTATGGTTGGCAAAGACTGCACGGCAATATGTTTGACATTTTTCCCCAAAGTTTATGACCTCTCTAAAGGCAGCAGGGATGAGTTCCAAATCAATTTTTTTTTTTTTTCAAATGGCAGCTCATTGGCTGTGGTCTGTAAGGCAGTGGTTCTTAACTAGGAATGCTCTTCAGAACTAGGCATGTGGAAATCTCCTGGTCCATTCTAGAATATTCCAATTCTTACTGTCAAGGTTAAAAATCCAGGTATGAATATTTTAAATGTTCATAAGGTGATTCTCTTTATATTGATATTAGAATTCCTTTAGCATCCTCAAGCAACAATACTTAATGGGCATTTATAATAATCAGCTTAACAAAAGCAATAAAAATAGACTCCTCATTAATTTAGTACTTACATAACTTGAAGCCTCCACAAAAATAAATTTTAAGGGACTACTCTAATTTGTCCCACCCAAAGCTTAACGCATTTGACAATGTCCCATTTTAACCCACATAGTAAAGTTAAATTTCTGTTTGTCTATCGCTCCATCCCTCAAATACAAGTAGATGTAACTGTCAGCAAACTGGGAGGTAATGATTCAGACAGGCTATAAGAGGTACTCAAAATTCACTTTGAGATGAACCCTCAAGAAGTAAAGAACTCAGACTCAGAATGGATTTTAGGATTACACTGCTTCTAACTTTTATGTAAATTTTGCCAAGGTATAAATTGCAGGTGAGATTGATTCTAAAATGGTTAATCAGTATTTAAATAACACCAAGAGTTGTTAATGAATAAGTGAATAAAAGTTATATAAATAAAAATCTCTTCAATTTCATGTAAATCTCTTCACTAGAATAAATTCTTTTCTATCTAAAACATTTTTAATATACTCATAATATAATCCAAACAAAAGAAAATTACTTACTTTAAGAAATCAAAATTGTGAAGGGTATCATTCCAGAAGTATTTTATACTATGGTGGGTGAAATAACGAATCTATAGAACATACATAAATGAATGTTACATCAAAAAGCATTATCATTACTTGTTATCAATTAAGTTTACTAACACAAATTTGTCACATAACAACATATTAAAATTAAAGTTTTCACATATGACACATAATCTGTTTCTTCTACTAATACCTAAACTGTTATATGTAGTGATAAATGGGTATTTTACATGCATATAAATTTATCTCAAACAAAAATAACTGCAAGCACAAAATTATACACTATCCAAGATGGCATAAAATGTAACATTTCTGATTTTTAAAGAAACTTTGAGATTAATATCACAATACCTGTTCTGATTGCATCTGTGAATGTGTACTTATCTCATGTCTGTTCTCTTCAGCCAGATTTTCATTTAAAAGAATAGCATGGCCATTCGAAACTTTATTAGCCATAGATTTTGGACTCAAAAACGGATTAGTTTCCACAGAAAGCAAGCGAATTTTTGCACAAAACCACATTCTGAATTCATCCTTAGAAGAGAGAAAGGTAATAAGCCAATTATGTATATTATATAACTTCCTATATTTTTATTTGATTTCCATCTCTTACATATTATTTGTTCATCTCTAACTGAGAAAGCAGCACTTCCTACTCACCAAATGTTAAAACATTTCATGAAGATGCATAAATTTAAGTGTGAAGTGCTTTCCATTACTCACCATTTAAGTGACATACTTCATTGATACAATATCCCATAAAAGGTCATGAATAATTTCTTAATTTACCCATCAACATACTGAGATTAGATATTAAAGCCTCTTATAAAATGCTTCCAATTTGGATAAAAAAACAAAAAACAAAAAACACTGGGTTGCAGCAGCAGTACACAGTAAAGGCAGCTGGTCTAGCGAATAAGAGATCTAAGATATAGTGCTAACTGTCCAGTCACCTTGGCACAAGCATCTAATCTGTCAGCGCATCCAGAGCTATAAAAGAAAAGGGTGGTTCTGAGCATCAGTAAGATTCCTTATACGCTAACTGCTGTGGTAACATGCACTTCAAACTCAGGGGCTTTAGAATTACTGTGACCGCACTCCTCATTGTATCTTAGCAGTGATGTTCTCTTCATCCACTGGTTTGAACAGCGTACACACACAGACACATTTCCCTCCGCAGATAATGGGCGACAGCGACGCCGTGCACTTACAGTAGTCCTCAGCAGCACCACTTCACAGTCTTTAATTGCAGCTCTAATGCAGGTGGCCTTCACCCGCCACTCAGGCATCCAGTACAGGAGGAGGAGGAGAAAGCCGCCGGTGCACACCACTCCTACAGACACCACGGCGAGCTTCCAGCGACACAAGTTATAGCCATAAATCTCCTGTACGGACACAGTCATCATATGATCAAGCATCAAATGCTGTGAGAGAGAAACTCCAAAGTTCTTTGTTTTCCAAATAGGTGTCAGTGTCTTGTCACATAAACGAAAAATATTTTCCCAACCCATTAATTTACCTATGAATTTTGTTTCGACGAGATCAAAGTTACACTTTTAAATAGTTAAATATGTTGATATTTACATGCTATGGTTTTACATTTGATGTTATGCTTAATAACATAACACTTTCCCACTGATAAAAAATATATTTACCTTTTTAATTCTTCAAGAATTTATCTTGTTATGAGGTAGTTTTTGAAATAAACTTTTAATTTTGGAATAAGTTTAGATTTGCAGAAAAGTTACAAAAATATTAAGAATTCCTATATATGCTTCATCCAGTTTCCTCCAATGTTAATATCTCAGTACATTTATCAAAATCAAAGCAATTAATACTGTTCATTATTATTAAGTAAATCTGTCTTTATTAGGATTTCACCAGTTTTTTCACTGTCTTATTTCTGTTTCAGAATATCACATTTCATTTAGATGAGATAGGTTTTCACTACTTTTTTTCCAAATCATTCGTTAATTATCCCAATACCACTATGACTATCAATTAGACCTCATGACCCAAATTATTTCAGTTGTTTCAGTTATCCCCCTTCCTAACAAGGGTTACCAAATTTAGCAAATGAAAACGCAGCGGTCCTAGTTAAATTTAAATTTCAGATTTAAAAAAAAACTAGTATTTTTTTGTTGCCCTATGCAATATTTTGGACATTGGGACACTATACTAAAAATTGATTCCTTGATTATCTGAAATTCACATTTAACGTTTAACAGGGTATCTTATATTTTACCTGACAACCCTCCCTCTCCCCACACACACAGAGTTCAGAAGTTGTTTTTTATTAAGCTGATTTTAAACATTTTTATAAATCAAAATTAGAAATTTTGTATTTGGGATTATACTTAAGCATTAGCTAACATAACTTCTTAAATTACCAAACAAACAAAAAAATATACCTCTTTCCTCTAAGTTTTAATAGTTGACAAGTGAAACAGGAATTATACTAAAATCAACAAAGAGATGTTAACATAATCCCAATTCAAAAACACAGGATGAGGAAAGCATATTGATTTAGCTGGGTTTTTTAAATATACTTTTCTACTCCCCTAGAATAATAAATTGCAGAGAAAAATTCTTTATACTTTATAAGTAAATTATAAAAACCGGTTACCATTTCATCTTCTTGACCCTGGTTGATAGTCTTCCTTTCTTCTTTGTCCATATCTACAGTGATTTGAAAGGTCGTGTGCTTCAGAACAGCTGAAGATAACTGAGGAGAGAGAGGAACAAATGTTAGGGAATTATTTTGTATCTTAGTAGACTATATAACTTCATACTATCACATTTCTCATTGTGATACATGTATCAAAGTTTAACTGATACTTAAGTAGTCACTGAAGTGCTTGCTGGTTCTAATGACATTTTCAATGGTGTGCAGTTCTTGAACTGGCATTACTTACTATCAAAAAATTTGGCGTATTTATTCATTAATTTATACTAGCAATAGCCTTGCTACAAAACAATTTAAATTCTGGGAGAAACTCTACAGAATCTTCCTTTCTTGTTCTCCAGACTCAGAGAAGTAACCTAGTTGTGCCACTTGAAGCTAAAAGTGCTTCTCACAACTTAATTTATTGTTTGAAGTATAGTGAAGAAGTAAAGCACCAGTAGTGAAACTAACCCAAAACCTCCCAGGGATTAAACTAATCATCCAACAAATATTTGCTGAGCATCTATTACAAGAATGACACTCCCTGGCCAAGAGTCAATCCCTATGACAGGTGTACCCCTATTGGAGAGCACTCAACTGAATCCTCCATTCTGAGTCAAAGTCCACTATGCAATTTTCTGATTGTTTCTGACTACCCGTGATATTTGTCTAAGAGAAAATCCATTGAGCTCATTGACAAATTTTCCTGTATTAAAAAATATGATGAATTTCAAATATTAGACATTCAGCATACATTAAAGAGATCTGCAAATTGAAAAACAATGCCAGTTTTCTTATGAACCGTTTTTTGTTTTGTTTTGGCAAATACTTTTCAGGAAAATGTTACTTAATATGTAATGTTTGTTACTATTATGTTTTATCAAACTAATATTCTCAAAGATATACCAGTTTTAACTAATACGTTATCAACAGATATAATCCACATAAAGCTCTTTAGAGTTCACAATAAATTGTCAAGATTATGGGTGTAAGCCTAAAGAGTTTGAGAGGCACTGCTTTAAGGTGATCTCTGCAGAACAGCGGTAATATTACCTCCCTCATTCCAGATGGCATACCTCTATCTATCCAGTGTGTAGGACAGGCTTGACACATGGTAGGCACTCAAAAGATGAAGACTTTGTGCTAAGATAGCAATAACTAATTTAATGTTTACATGATAGAAATTAATAGCTAAATAAAACTAACTGCAGGATTTTAAACTAATCCTATATGAGATTATTGAAATATCTTGATTTATGTCAACAAAATGACCAATAAAAAATACTGACGTCTCCTACAGCAGTACCCAGAATTTCTCTACCTTCCAGTGGCCCTGAAGATGGAGTCTGGGCTAAGTAGAGTCTTTCTACAAAAATAAAATTCAGGAATTTGATTACAAATATGGATGTGTACACACACACACACACACACACACACACACACACACACCCCTTCCAAAACAAACTGTAAAAGTATCTGGTCCAACTTCTCCAAAACAAGCCACATTGTCATGCAAAACCCTTTGAGCGATTTACTAACAATTTCTTTTCAGTCTAGGGTAGTGTTACAACCCTGAAGCATGCTACCAGAGTCATTCCCCTCAAGGTAAGACTGCTCTATCAAATCAGTACGATTTCGATGTATAATGGGGAGAAGGAGCAAGCCCAACCTCTTTCCCCGTAGAAAAGATCAGCTGTTGTTGCCTAACCATGCCAGGTAAATAGCGCGTACCTACCTTCAAAGGGTAACGCAAAGGCACTCTGCCCTGACACTGTCCCCACTAAAGAATACCACCAGTCTGTAGTTTTTAACCTTCAGTCTATGGTTCTTCCTTAAATTCTGACGTGAATCTCAGGATCATCATTCAGGATTCATAAGACTCATTTTTATAACTAAATACATATAATTTGGATATTCATTTCCCATCACCACCACCTGAAATGTTTCTTAGGGGAAGGAACTACTTCCAATTCTTATATGGAGAGACTTCTGCTTCCAACCAAGATGCAAAAACAGGAACCCGATTTGCCCTCCTGCCTAAAATGATGGCAACAACAAAATGTACAAAATATACAAAAAAACAGTTTTCAAGAAATTGGACATCAGGCAAAGAAGAAAACTGATACAGAGATGAGAAGCAGCAAACTTGGTGAGTTTTACAATTGTCCCAGTTTACAAACTAAAGAGTTTACAGGCCACAAAATAGGAGGGTAGGGAATGCGGGGGGGGGGGGGGGGGGGCAGAGTAGTCTCCCTGAGTTGGGGAGATGAAGCTGGGAGTCTGGGGAGGCACAAAGGGACCAGGTGTGCAGGGCAGATTACCAGAGGAGAGATCTGTACAGAGAAAGAACACTGAAAATCTGCAAGATGATCCCCCTCACGTCTTTAGCTGAGTACTGATCAGCCTTTGTGTGTGAGGAAACTACCAGAATCCGGGGAAAGAACCACCCAAAAGGATTAAAGGGAAAAAAGCGTCAGGGCTCACACGGCTGGGAAGAGTGCCTGTTTCCCCCAAACACAGTGAAAAACCTCATTAGACACAAGGAATCAGGGGAGAGTGTTTAGAAGAGTTTTGCTTTAGTAGTCCTAAAAGCTAGTCCTGCCTAACAAAGCTTTTAAGACTTGAAAAGATAAAATTGTTTCTAAGTAACTTAATTGCTTCAAGAATAAAATTCAAGTAGACTTACAGGTTTATAAACTATCTAGTCCCAGTAAGTCACAATGGCTAGCATCCCGTTATAACTTAACAGGAATGCAAGGAAGAAAGAAAATACAACCAATGAGAAAAAAATAAATCTAGAGAAAAGGACCCAGGACTGACACAGATAATAAAATTGGTAGACAAGGACATTGAAACAGCTGCTATAACTGTAGTCCATGTGTTCAAAAACCTAGAGGAAATATTGAACATGGTAGTAGAGATGTGAGAAATAAAAAAGAACCAAATGGAATATAAGATAAAAAGTGCAATATCTGAGATGAAAAACATACTAGATGGAATTATGAGCAGATTTGACATTACAGAAAAAAATCAATGAACTAGCAGGCATAATAATGTAACACCCAAAATAAAAAATGAAGAAGACTAGGGAAAACACACACACAACAACAGTAAGCTGTGAGACAACTTCAAGCACACTAAGATGCATGCAAGGTGAGGGGGACCAAAAAATATGTAACGACATAACGGCCCGAATTTTTTTCCAAATCAGCTGAAAAACTTGTAAGTCCACAGATCCAAGAAGCCCAACTAAAAGTCAGCCAAGCGTTAAGGAAAGATGATATAGGAACATTTGTGACAACATGGATGGATCTCGAGAGAATAATGCTAAGTGAAACAAGTCAGACAGAAAAAGCAGAGAACCCTATGATTTCACTGATATGTGGTATATAAACCAAAAAGAACAAGACAAACAAATGAGAAACAAAAACTCATAGACACAGACAATAATTTAGTGGTTACCAGAGGGTAAGGGGGTGGGGGGTGGGTGATGAGGGTAAGGGGATCAAACATATGGTGATGGAAGGAGAACTGACTCTGGGTGGTAAACACACAATGGGATTTATAGACGATGTAATACAGAATTGTACACCTGAAATCTATGTAAATTTACTAACAATTGTCACCCCAATAAAATTAATTAAAAAAAAAAAAAAAAAAGTCAGCCAAGGAACATTAGGAAATTACACCAAGGCATGTCATCTTCAAATTGCTCAAAACAAGTGATGAAAAGTATCTTGAAAGGAGAGAGTGAAAAAAGACATGTTACCTACAAAGACAGCTAAGACCGACATGAGATTTCTTACTAAAAATAATACAGGTGAGAAGGCAGCAAAGCAATATCTTTGAAGTACTAAGAAAATAAAATACTATTTATAGAATTCTATACCCAGCAAAAATATCTTCCAAAATCAAAGGTGAAATGAAGACATTATTTTAGAGACACAAAAGCTGAAAAGAAATTTACTAGCAGCAGACCTACACTATTTTAAAAAATGTTAAAAGTCCTTAGGCAGAAAAAAAATAATTAACAGATGGAAATATGGATCTCCACAAAGGAATGAAGAACATCAAAAATGGTTAACTATATGGGTAAATACACATAACAGCACAAAGAACAGGGAGAAACATAAGTAAATTCTTATAAGTTCTTATACAATACATGAAATAATGTAATATCACTTAAAGGTGTATCATAATAAGTTGGAGATGTATACTATGAACTCTAAAGGAACCACTAAGTAAAACAAAGTCATAGCTAAAAAAACAGCAAAGGTGATTAAACAGAACCATAAAAAAATACTCAATTGCTGTAATAAGCAAAAAAAGGAAAAAGGAAACAATAGGCTAATAGAAAAATAGCAAGATGACTGATTTAAGCCTATCAATAATTACATTAAATATAAATGGCCTAAACAGCAATTAAAAGGCAGGTTGGGGTTGTAGTTTTGAAATGCAAGACTAGGTAACTGCACACAACTTAAATATAAAGGTACAAGTAGGTTAAAAGTAAATGGAAGATATACCAAGCAAACACTATTCAAAATAAAGCTGGAATGAATGTATTAATATCAAACAAAGGAGATTTCAAAGCAAAGAATATTACCAGAGATAAAGCCATTCCATAATGACAAAGGGGTTAATTCATGAAGATAAAATAATAATCCTAAACATGTATACACTTAACAGACCTTCAAAATACACAAAGCAGAAACTGATAAAACTGAAGGAAAACAGACATTCACAATTATTGTTTCAGATTTCATTTCAATACTACTCCCTCAATAAGAGAACAAGTAGAGTTAAAAAATACTAGTTGGGATATAGAAGAGCTGAACAACAGTACCAATCAAGTGGTCCCAATTGGTCACAACACTACTCAACTACAGTAAAATATACATTCTTTTAACACTCAACAGAACATTTACCAAGGAAGAACACATTCTGGGACATAAAAAAGATTCAAGCCATACAAAGCATATTCTGAATACAACTGAATTAAATTAGAAATTATTAACAATAAGTAGAAAAGCCTTAATACTTGGAAACAAAATAATACACTTCTAAAAAAAAAAATCCATGAGTCTAAGAAATCAATGGGGAAAATACAAAGTATTCTGAACTGAATGAAAATGAAAACATAACATATCAAAATTTGTGAGACTCCACTAAAACAGTATCTAAAAAATATATAGCACTAAGTTCCAGTATCTGAAAAGAGGAAAGGTCTCAAATCATGACTTCAGCTTCTATTAATACCTTAATAAAGTAGTAAGCAGCAAATTACATCCAGAGTAAGCACTAAGGGGAAATCAAATTTAGAAAAGAAATCAATGAAATAAAACACAGAAAAATGGAAAAATAAATGAATGAACCAAAGGCTGGTTCTCTGAGATGAATAAAATTGATCATTATTAGACTCAAAGAGAAGGCAGGGGTAGATACAAATGACCAATATTAGGAATAAGAGAAGAGACATCAATACAGATTCTGCAAATGTCAGAAGGATAATCACGGAATGTAATGGACAATTTTACATCAATACAGCAACTTTTCTAGTTTTGAACTTACAAATAAAAAAATTTTAAATTAAAAAAAAAACACCTATCTTTATCAGTCAGGGGATGGCCATGAGTTAATAACTGCTAAAGCTGAGTTAAAAGCTGAGCAATAAGTACATGAGTTCATTATACTAATCTTTCTACTTTCCAGTATAGAGAAATTATCTACAATACAAATTCTTTTAATTAAATAACAGCACTCATCTAAAGCTTTTACATGAAAAAAATTTTTTTTCATTCCTGGCACCAAAGCCCATAAAATCTTGAGAATTCTGCTTCTATGAATCCAAATTCCAATGATTCAACCTATTCTGTACCAGGCATACTGCTGGGTTTTGAACATAATGCCTCTTCACTCTGATTTTTTATCCATCACCTAGGAATATAGATGTACTTCCCCACCTTTGTAAATCCTAATTTTTCAGTGTAGAATGTATTAGTAGATAAATAAGCATACTTTTTATAATTTTATAAAATGAATTATCATTAAAATGCATTGTTTTCATTAAGTCCACGTAGTTATAACTATTTAAAATCTTTTCCCAAAATATCTCTGAATTCACCTTAGTCTAACATAACTATTGTGTTTCCCTGAAAATAAGACCAGGTCTTATATTAATTTTTGCTCCAAAAGATGCATTAGGGCTTATGTTCAGGGGATGTCATCCTGAAAAATCATGCTAGGGCCTATTTTCCGGTTAGGTCTTATTTTCGGGGAAACACAGTATATTCTCATTTCATCTTCTACAGTTAAAAACTAACCACCACCCAAAAAAAAAAAAAAAAACAAACACTAAACATAGCAAAAAATACTCCAATTAATTTTTAAATAAGCTACTATGTATATAGTGCACTGCCTATGACAATCTATTTTCATACTTTTCTCATTATAATTCTTGACCAAATTATCTCATTACTCTTTTAACAAGTGTTATTTCTCCAAAATTTAGCTCCTTTTTAAGGCAAAATTTGTGTCTTACCAAGTCTTACCAAAGTTGAAATATTAAAGGTAATACAAATAATTTAAATAAAAAGCTGCTCTAAAAACCACCAATTATTATTCTCTTTACACACATTATACCTCACAAGAAATTACCAAGAATTCACCTTTCACATAAACTTTTAGTAAAATCCAACAAGAACAATTCCAACAGTTTACATTTAAAATGTACTGTAAATGTAGATTTAAATTTTAAAACCATGTACATAAATAGAAAGCCCTTAACAGTTCTATGACTCCATGAAGATAAAAATCTATATAAACATAATTTAAAACATACTGCCTATCAAGATGAAAATACACATTAAATACTATTTTACCATATACCTAATTAGACATTTAAAGCATTAATAGAAAACTTCTAAACTCCATTTAACTTACAGAAGTATAGCGTTGGTGGTGTGCTGGAATGCATGTGTTTTTTAATCAAGCTCATAAGAAACAAAGAAATTTTTCTTACCAATAGCACTACATCAGCATTCCTCCCAATTGCTGATATTAGCAGAGCTTTCAAAAGCTGGCTCTTAATAATAAAAATAAAATAAATCTAAGCATAAAAATCCATTCAAGTGAGAATTCTCTGCCAAATATTTATTTTGGATTTTTTCCTGAACTTCTTCCAAAATTATTAAGACCTTAAAATTTAGGATTTTTTAATTTACTGACTTTAAATGGGTTTTCAGAAGCTATACCCCTCTTACCATCTGACTAGCACTGGTCGAGCTCCTGTTACTTGAATAAATCATATCGAGCTACCACACTGAAGCCCCACTTCCACAGTGCATGCCCGAGCCTTGATGTTATCTAAAAAGCAAGAAGCTCATAGGCTATTGTGCTTAACCAAACCCTTCCTTGCATTTACAATGAACTTGATTTTTGTGTGTGTGAGTAAAACTATCAGCACAGGAAAAAGTGAAGCTATCAGGAATAAATCTCACTAAATCTAATACTAATTTTTTAAAGTTTACTTATTTTTTCCCATTATATAATTTCTAGGAACCATTTAAAGCATGCTCTTTAGAATAAGAGCTGTCATATTTCATTTCCTAAAACAAGATGAGTTGGCTTTAACAGGCATAGAAATCCCCAAACCTCTAAATCTTCTTTGCTTCAAAACCTGAATTTCTCATTGTTGTACCAACAGTATTGTAACAGTGTATGTGTGAAGGGTTTAAGGATATTCTATACATGTGCCTAGAATTCCAAAGTAAGTAATTTCACAAGGTGATTTAGAGAACAATCTGTAACTCAAGTAAAACTTCAAGCAAAGCAATTTTAAATAATGCATTTTTAATTTAATTGTTTACTTCAGTCAGTATTTGGCAACATCAGCAAGGCTGAAGCAAAAAACTAAAATTAAAAATGTACTACTCCAAAATTCGCAAAACCACATTATTACAAAAGACATTCTCAAATAATATGCTTTTTATAAGTTTGTAACGTATACAACTGGAGTTTTAAAAATTAAAACTGAACGAAGACTTCTGAGCCACCTTGTATTGTTGAAAGAGAAATGAATCCTCCCCCTTTGTTTTGTACTTCTAAGATTATTTTTCTGAGAATTAAACATACCTGCCCATGTCAAATAAAAATTTGAGAAACCCATCTTTTAAGGACTCTGCAAAAGGTGTTTTAAATATCCTGAAGTATAAACAGCATAGCTGGCATTCTGAATATTATTTCACTGTCAAGTTTGAAGCATCCCAACAACTAAGATGACCTTCTGCAATTCAAAAGCAGTTCCACCTTTACAATTGAAATAAAAAATGCCCTAAAACATATAAAATCCTAACTCTGCTCATGAGCCTCTTCAATTTTCATGTGTGTACAAATACTTATATAAAAAGAGTAAAAAAAACCCCTCAATCTCCTAACTACAGTAACCAAATTGTGACAACTTGCTATGAGGGCAAAACTTACCACTTAAAGTCAGCTCCTAACAATAAGGATGACATAATATAATTTAATGAATACGTGGAAATTTTACAAGGATACCAGCTAAATTTTAACAAAGCTCTACTCAATACCCATTTTATCACTTCCCATCTTGAACTTTCTCTTAGAATACACGCTTTTGTTTCTGTGTTTAGGCTTAAGGAAGACCATTGTATCCAACATACACCAAAGTAAGACTATATTTACATTTGTAAAGTGCAGTCTTTGTAAATTATACTTTTTTGTATGTACAAAACAATGTGATAGCTTTAACAAAATACTGTAAGTTATAACTGGGAAAGATAATGTAATTATCTGGCTTAGACTTGACATTAAGAACATTAGGAGTTACATAACTTAGCTACCAGTGGCAACAGTGTGTTGGGGTAGAAGTGAGAGAGATTTCAATGCTTTTTGAATGCTTTCACCATCTACGTTTAATAATATTTTTAAATAGTTAAAGAAAGAAAGGAATAAAAGAAAGAAGGCTGAGTATATGCATATGGATAAACTTCTAATTCTACAATGCATGGTCAACCTTGGGTTTGAGCTTGCTTGAACCGCCAAAGCACTTCATGATGCTCTATCAGACCGTTCTCCGATTCTCTGGATCTCACTCTTAATTAACTTACTTTAGCCCAAACAAGTAGTCATCTTCTTAATTTTTAAAAATTTTTCATTACAATTGACATACAATATTATATTACCATGTTTCCCCCAAAATAATACCTAGCCAAACAATCAGCTCTAAAGCATTTTTTGGAGCAAAAATTAATGTAAGACCCGGTCTTATATTTCTTTTCAGGTTTTTGAAAATTATATTTGAATATTATATTTTACTTATAGTAAAATAAGACCAGGTCTTACATTAATTTTTGCTCCAAAAGACACATTAATTAGGGGTTAATGTCTGGCTAGGTCTTATTTTTGGGGAAATACAGTATTATATAAGACCCGGTTATTATATTATACCTGGTATTATATAAGACCGGGTATTATATTATATTATGTTATATGTATTATATGTATTATATGTATTATATTATATTTTATTATATTATTCCCAGTCTTATAGTAAAATAAGACCGGTCTTATACTAATTTTTGCTCCAAAAAACGCATTAGAGCTGACTGTCTGGCTAGGTCTTATTTTTGGGGAAACACAGTAGTTCCAGGTGTACAATAGTGATTAGACATTTACATAACTTACGAAGTGATCACCCCAGGCAAGTAATTTTGAAGGCTTCTTTAACAAGTACATTTCTAGTAAGCTACAGTTATTTCTTTCTTTATATATCCCCTCCACATCTTGGCTCACCTGAGAAAAAGCATGAGCCAGTGACACCACATAAATACAGGAACAGCAAATTGAAAATTATTTTATCAGACTAATTCATCTATAAGCATTAAAAAGCATATATGCCATATTCATTACCATATTAGGGACAGTAGGAAATATACAACTGTACTCCAAAATACATAATACACAAAAACAAATGAAAGGAGCACAGAATTCAAGAATCAGCTTTAATTTGTCCGTAAATGACAATTAATTCAACATGAACTGTATGCAAGCTCCTTCAACTATCTTGGTTTCAACTTCTCCACTAAAATGAAGCAGTTGTAATAACTCGTATGATGCAATCCAACCATGGAAGTTTTTGACCTAAGGTAGATAGTAAAGTATGTATTGCCCTTGTATATAGTCTGCTGCTGCACTCTTTCACCAGTAGGTGACGTTCCAACATTGGAAGGAGGTTGACAGTTTTCACAAGTCTCCACAGAGCAGCTGGCTGCTGATCAAGAGTGATTAAAGGTAAGAAATTACATCTAAGAGATTTTTAGTACCACTGGAGGTACTAATACAGGAAAGTAGGAGTTGCCTATATAATAGAGCCTCTGTTTCATGTATCTCAATTGAAAAATAAGACATGCAATAAACACAAAACAAATGATAATGGGGAGGGGAGGAAGGCAGTGTAGGTACATTATTATTCCCTTAATACTACAGATTACTCCCAAATCCCCAATTGTCTGAAACTAGAATCTAGAGATGTTACAATTCTGTGGAGCAGGGGAAACCAGTGACAAAGAGCACATGAAAAAATCAGAAACAAGATGAGGTAAAGTGTAAAAATTGTTGCCTACAGCTGGCAAAAAAAAAAAATGGCAAGGAGCACCCTTATAGGTTGCTGTTAAGAGCGAATCTGTACTACCTGTTTGGAAAACCAACTGACAATAAATTAAAATTTAAGCTTCCACATATCTTAATCCAACAATCCCGATTAGAAATTCACGTCACATGTACCTATACATAGTATATGTTACCATTAGCCATTTCTTTAAATTCCTCTGCATTGTTAAGATCTATGAAATAAGTAAAAGTTTTGTGCTTTTTTCTTTGGAGGTGAAAAGTGGGTACTTACAAGCAAAACAACCTACTTGAAACAAGTAAGAGTATTTTCAAAAAGCACAAAAGAAATTGTGTGGCATGGGCATCTAATACAAGAACTGACAAATCAAGAGTTCTAGTGCTCGCTTGGGCAGCACACACACTGAAAAAGAGTTCTAGTACTAACAGCTTGTAGAAACAAACAAAATGGATAATTAAGCCTAACTCCCCAAGCTAAAAATTACACTTTTAAGTTCAAGATAAGTGGCTTTGTTAAGTAATATATAAATCAATGTTTATTTTATTCTAATGCAAATTAGAGATTATTTCTTCTAAACTGCAATGCTATCTATTAATCCAAATCCCTAGTAATTTGTTGACATTTCAATCAGCAATAAAAAGACAGTCTTTGAAATTTAAACATTCAGTAATTCTAAGACTCAAATTTACCATATTTTAGCATAGCTTAAAATCAGGAGGCAGCTTAGATGAAGTTTTATTGCTTCTATTGGCAGGTGACCTTCCAAATACAGTGGTCACTACAAGCATGTGCTCAAAGTTGGTCTTAACTGTTCACAGCACTGTCATTTCACTTGAGTAAAGGGCTCTGTTGGTAGCACAGCACTGAATTTAAATGGTTGATTAAACTACTCAAAAAAGTTACACTGTAGTCGCATATTGAAACAAAAAGTAATAGCATGAACAGATAGGAACCAAAATAGAGCAGCATCTTAGAGAAGGACCAGGATGAGAAGGGGGGTGGGCGGTAGGTTAAAGCAGAGAAGAATAAAGAGGGAAGAACAAAAGAAAACGTTCCAGAGAAGTATACGTCTACGTAAGTCTCAGTAGGTTAAGGAGTTACTTATAGATCAGAGATGCCCATTTTTCTTACTAACAGCAAACCCAAAAATATTTTTTTCATTACTCAGCATGGTTCACTTCAGGATTATTGTATGATTGAAAAAAATCAAAGTCAAGGGGCAGCCAGTTGCTCAGTTGGTTAGAGCGCAGTGCTCTTAACAACAAGGTTGCCGGTTCGATCCCCACATGAGCCACTGTGAGCTGTGCCCTCCACAACTAGATTGAAACAACTATGTGACTTGGAGCTGATGGGTCCTGGAAAAACACACTTTAAATAAATAAATAAATAAATAAATAAATAAATAAATAAAGCAAAATCCGTTTTACTCATGATCTATATATTACAGTATGGTTCACATTTCATTCTTCCAGACATTATGAAGACCCAAACACAAAGGAAGAAACACAAAATCACTAGGAAACTATTCTATACAAGTACAATCCTACAAATTTAGAATTATAACTGACAGGCATTTGGATCAACTTTTTAAAATTATGTGAATTAGTCTTTTTCCTCTTTTCTCCTTTTTCCCAACTTGAAGCCTACCCATACTGACTCAGCATAGAAAGGAAGTACAAAGCCCTAACTACGTACTCAACAAATATTTTAAAAATGCAGCACTTCAAATTGCTGTTGAAGAGGTTAATGGCCTTAGTCATGGTACAATCATTACAGAAATCTGAACTGTCTCATTTCCTACGGTCATTCTGTAATACACTATTGAGGTTTTTTTTGTGTGTTTTTTTAAATCGATGTATTTGGGTACTGTGCCAACTATAATAATAGTGACATTTGTACAGAGATTTTTGGTTTACAGAAAACTTCTACAGGCATTATCTACTTTACTTACCAGTTTTCAATCAACATTGTCTTTTAAAAACGGGGGGAGGAGGGGGGGGAGGAATATTCACTTAACCAAGATCAGCACTCATCGCTTTCCCTAAAAAGTCAAGCATGAAGTGACTTAATACCAAAAAGGAATGACATGCAGACAGCACCATCTTTCAAGGGTCTACTTTCCAAAAATTCATTTGAAATCCGGTGAACTCGAAATACATCCTTCCATAAGAAAAATAGTGACTAGGCTCCCAAGATGGCCCACAAATGATCTTTTTACTCCCACAATTAAGCTGAATTACAGTTCATGTTACGTTAACCTGGGTAATGGGGGCGGGTAACCAGGTTACCAAACTTCTACTTCCTCTGTCCACTTCTGAACTATTAATATTCCCCAACCTCTACTTCTTCTGCTCACTTCTTAACTTTGCATTTTCTCCAGGCTTCTCTCTTTGTAACATCACCAGAGGCTAAGGAAGGCACTACTGGCCCATCTACAGTGGCAACTCCTACCATCATACTTTTAGCTGATTTTAGTTGGTCTCACGAGCGCCAGACCAACATCCAGACTGAAACATCTATCATACATGTTTGCATACAGTTAAAATTCAATCTTATCTTTCTTCCCAAAAACATGCCCTACCACCACCGCCACCAATTTCCTCTACTCTAATGAATACAATTGGCCTAAAACCCCACGCCAGGAATTTGGAAGTTATCCTACACTCTTTCCTAACCCACACCTACGTGCACCTGGGTAATGAGTCTATCATTTCTACCTTTCTCTAATCCGCCTCACCATGCCCTATCTCCACTGGCACTGCCGCAACTCAGGTCCTCATCCCCTAACAGCCCTCATTCAAATCAACAAACGAACCAGGTATGATCATTTCTTTCTCTCCTTAAAATGTCAATAGCTTCCCATTGTCTGCAGCAGGATTTCCCAAACAGGTAAGGGTCCTTCCAAAATAAAAAATTTAAAGGCATTTAAAATTGCTGCCATAAATTGAAAAAAAAATACTGGATTAAACAAAGTTATGCAGTCCTCTCACTAGCAAGACTTTGAAAAGTCTTACCATTCCACTACCAAGAGGAACTGGAGTGGAAGTGAGGCCCAGTTGGGATCCAAGGACAAAGTTGCAACTAATTGGCAGCCATGCTAAGTCCTTCCAAATCTGGCCCTGCTAGTGGTTGTCGTTCACCTCACAAACCGTACATCTCATCTACATAGAACACCACTTGTGATGCCTCCGAAAGCCTCCTGTTTCCTGACTCCACTCCTGTATGTTACTGTCTGCCAGCAACGCCCTTTCCTAACTCGTTCTGCTGAAGAGCTCCTGCTAGTCCTTCCAGACCCTGGTTGTTACCTTCCCTACTAAACTCTGACTGTCCCTTCTACCTTCCAGCAAAGGACTTTTCCCACGTTTGTCCTTCTTCCTTTATGCGGCAGAGAACACTTCCCACAATACTGGACATACAGACTAAACGTTTCAAAGACTGGGAACCAGGCCAGCACCCAGCAATGCAGCTGAATGAACGAGACAGGGCAAGACAAGGTAAAATTCTATTTCTGTGGGCAAACTTGGACAAGTAAGTACATTTTGTCTTTGGTGTGCCCGCACATCTCAAGCCTATGCCCGCGTCCTGACTCTCCATGATCTGCTTCCCAGGCCCCTTGGTGACCTCACCTAACCCTGTGTAAACACCACCACAGAGCTATGTTCCTAACTATCAACTATTTCCTCTTCCTGTCAGTCAAGATCACTCTGTTCAGAAGTTAATACATAAATGAATTATAGCTTCTTAAAGCTGACAAATCTAAGATAAATCTCTAAGTAACAAAATTGTAAAAAGTACGGAGATGTGGGGAGTGGGCATTTCAGTTCTACCACTCAAAGGTTGGCGGGTACAAGTCTGGAAGTCTCCCTGACTGGGCTTGCCTGAGGGGTTCCCCCTTCTTCACTTCATCCACTCCTGCCCGGCAGAGTGGGCACCACTGGCAGAGACAGAGGTAACACTGGGGGCCACCGCAGTCCTGGGAGTCACCCACCTTTCCTGGATTGAAAGCCTTTGTTTGTTTTAGAGACCATTCATGGTTAATTTTTCATTACTATGGACAGAAAGTCTCACCAACATGTTCACCTATCAACTTAAAACACCACTTTTATCCTAGCCAAGTAGTAACTTGAAATCTAACCCCAGACCACTGCTTGATTTAGGAAAAGGCAAATTAATTGAGAAAACCAAGATGTTGACCAAGTATCCTAATATTTTTAAATAAGTCTATAAATAATAATTTAGCATTCTAGCAAGAATCACCACTTGTGATTTCATAAAAAGTCATTTGTTATGATGTCATTGTCTACATGTGCCAAGTACTGTGCTAAATGCTAGAGACGACATAGATTAAATTTCTAACCTCAGGGAGCCAATTCTAGTAGATGAATCCAGCAAGTACGCAAACATAGATCAAACAAAACAGTTGAGTGCCACAGTACAGTAGGGAAAAGATAGAAAAGACTTCAAAGAAGAACTGTCCCTTGATCTAAGACCTGAAGGGTGTTAAGTTCATCAAGCAAACAAGCAGTCAAAAGAGGAAAAATAATAGGGGAATGGAATCCAAGCAGAGGTAAGGCCGTATGCAGAAGTACTAATGTGAGGAATCCTAGAAAATATCAGGAATACAAGTTACTTAAATTGGCTGGAGCACAGGGTGGCCTCTGGGGAATGGCTGGAAACGGGCGGGGAAATGAGACAATCAGATTATGATGAGGGCCTTGTTGGACATGATAAAGATACAGATGAACTTATATGTAATGGAGTCTGAAAGAGACCCAGGCCACGCAAAGGGCCACATCCCAAAGAACACAGTGTGAATGACGCCCTCTGGACTCGTGTGACGCAGCAGCGTGGGTTCGCCTGTCAGACTGCTGATCTCTAAGATGGCAGAACTCACTCACCAATGTAGACTCAGTATCTAGCCCTCAGCTTGGCACACACAGGAACTAAAAAAGCATTGAACAGTTAGATGTGCCAGCACAATCCTAAAGGCAAAACCAAGAGGCGCTAGCCAAGCCTCCTTTCTCACTGCCTGTAAGATCACAACTCTTACGCACTACAGTAATTGGTAATTGCCACAGCTTTTAACAAAACATGAGGGTCATTCACAGTGGGCTACACCAGAGACAAGAAAGGATTTAGGGGAAAAACACATTAAGATGCTTTTGAACCTGACTAAATGAAGCCGTTTATTCTATTCTTCTTCTCACCAAAAACTTAACAGAAAACAACCAGAGGTTACCTCAAAATTATTCATCAACTGACTCTAAGGCAGTGGTGATAACTATAAAAAGCACATTTTCATTTCAAAAGGACCTATGAAATAAAAATTTAAATTTATTTTAACTAAGAATTTGCTAGGTTAGTCTAGTCTTTCCAATAATTATGTGCTCCAAACAAAAGCAGGCTACTTACCTGTAGTACTTCACATTTACATAGTAAATTAAATTGTTATTATAGTTGCCATGTAAAATAAGGATTCCACCTCTTACTTGAGAAATAAGGAAAAAGAATTTTTAGAGAGAAACTTTAGGGAATCCTGGACAAAAACTAATTATAAATGAGCTTTAAAAATTGATGGCTTAAAAAGGCATAATCTAGAGATGTATGAAAAATCTTCAGTCTATGAAGAACCAGTAACCCACGTTTAAAGAAATCAAATCAAAGGCCACAGAAGTAAAATTTCAAGTCTCAGTTTTAAAGAAAAGATGTAGACACATTTCACTAATCAGTATTTTCAATGAAAATAAGGCACATAAAATCCTATTAAATACATACAATTAAACATGTTCTTTAACTTTATAATGTGGCCAGGGAGAAAGACAATGGGTAAGTAACAGTAACAGAGGATGGGGGAAAGACTGCTGCACACACGCCCAGAGACACAAAGAGAAAGACGAAAATATACATAAAATGTACATTAGAGATACATGAGATTAACATCTTGAGGTTTTTAGGATGTTGTTATCAACGATACAAAATCATGGCATTTTTGCTCTGAAAAGCCTGAATATAACACCATGTTATCATTGCCTGCTGTTCCAGTTTAGGAAGAAAAAAGAAAGAAAAACAATAGCAATCCTCAATCACGTCTCCCCACAAACACACACACACACACCTCTCTCTCTCTCTCTCTCTCTCTCTCTCTCTCTCTCTCTCTCTCTCTCTCTCTCTCTCTCTCTCTCTCTCAGTTTCCAATATGTTAAATATTACTAACAAATAATAGTAAGTTACCATTTACTGAGCCTTTTATCCTCACAATACTCAGTTATATTTTCTTACCTCCATTCAGCAAATGAAAAAACTAAGAAAGGTTAAGTGACTTGACCCAGACTGCAGAGCTATTAAGTGATAAGGCTGGAATTCAAAATGACTTGTATATGGCTCTGAAGTCCACATTTTAACCCATACACCAGTCCCTCCTCCCAGGGCATCTTTAGCCACCATTATGTGGTTGTTTTTTTAAAGACTGGTGTTTTCTTACCGTGCTATCCCAAAAGTGATGTTTAGTTTCAGACACTTTAAATTTCATGAAAAATATTAACAACTTATATAGTTCTTTTAAAATAACACAGATTTTGCTAAGGAAGACATTAACTCTTAAAAACACTGAAAGTAGCTGAGTATTAACCCAGAATTATACAAGTACCAAGGGTCCCCAATATTCCCAACTTTATTACTTAGCCTTTTAATTAAGCTACATTTTTTTGCATGGCATAACTCTGGGGAGATAGCAGATTTTCATAAATACCAAATTTCTTTCTCTATTATTCACACTGTGGAGTCACATCATATGTGCATTTAGTTATATCCATTCAACCACCTGTGCTGTGGGGGAAAAAGAAAAACAAGAGAAAAAATACTTTCCATAATGGTGGTAGGATGCCTGCCCTTCCACCCTTGTACCAGAGTAAGCGTGCGATGGGGACGATAAATCTGCTCTTCCTCCATGTAAAGGCCCAGTCACCTGTCAAATGATATCCCATATAGCTGATTATAACGCAGGTCACCAAAAAAAGTAACCTGTTCTAAAAGCTGGAGGAAAAACTGGCTGTTGGAATTGAAAAATATGTCAGTTAACCAGTTTTCAAACTGGTGCCTTCCTAAAGGACTTTTTCAAGAGTAATTTTGACAAGATTTTTACCTGAAGTGAGAATTTAGGTCCTTAACTTTACTCATTCTCAGTTATTTGGTTATATGAGTAGTTGTCCCTTTCCTGCATTCCATTTTTCTCCTGCATATCATTAACTCACTATTATAATAACAATCGTTTTTTCCAATTACCATTTTTCATGACATTTCACATTACTTCTATTTTTAATCTTACTAATATAAATGTTTTTAACACATAATTTTTGCAATCATTAATTACCATTAACTTCAGGACATTCTATCTTATAAATACCACCTGTTTTTCTCCAGATTAAATAAGCCTAGAGCCTTTTACATATTTTAACCTAAATCTCAAAACATATGCCCCAATTCTGATCTTATTTCTCTACTATCAAAATAGAAAGATTAACAAAATTCAAGTTAGACTCTAATATTATATCCTTGCTTCTTGTATGTTTCCTGGACTAGTTAGGGGAGTTAATTAGAACATGGTTTTGATGACTTCAAATTTACTGTCTCCGTAGGCCAGTTAGCTTTATTGCACAAACTATGTTCCAAAACCAAAGACTAAATCCCGTCAGCTATCTCTTGGATTCAAATTTCACCAGATGAGCTATATGACACATTCAGAATACAGTCTATCACTGGAACAAACATTCTGGTGACCTATCAGGTAGATGTCACACACTACTGTATCTTCTTTTAGCATATCACTGTGAATTGTTTCAAGAGTTTTAAGACTGTTATCTTTAATAAGCGATAAACTGCTAACTCTTATTTAACTTAGGTCTATTCACAAGGTCTCCCACTTAGTACTTGCATAGCTAATTTAGGTTGCTGAGTACACCAGTAAACAGAACCCAGCTTTACATAAACCAAGGAATCAAGATCATTTTGAAATTCTATTTCTGTCTTCCAAGATTTTAGAAATTACAACCACCTAGTTGTCAGTCACAAGCATTAAGTTCTTATTTCCATCAACACCCAAACAGGGAAAAAATACAGAATAAAGACAGTTTCACAGAATGCCCCGTATCACTGATCATAACTCATCTCGTAGGACTGCTATTAATCTTAGGAATAAACTATGTTCACATTTTAAAACCTTATATGCATAGACTGCAAAACCACAATGTTATACAAGCACAGCCTGATTTAGTAAATGGAATGGAAGAGTGAAAGGAACTATGTATTATATGCCAGGAAGAGTGGTACTTCTTCTTTATACGTTCTCAGCTAATCTTCAAAACTCTGAGGTAAGTATTAGTAGTCTTTGTTAACTTGGAAAAAAAAAGGAGGAAGAAGAACAGAAAAGTTAAGCAACTTACAGTGTAAGGGACTTTGATGACAGCCAGAATCCTAGCTCTGTTACTGTATGAGAAGGTTTCTACTTCTAGGTTTAGCTGTATGTGACCAAGTTAGCTGTATGTGACTCTGAGTAACTTAACATCTCGGAACTTCACTTTCCTCATCTGTAAAATGGAGTTTAAATGAGACACTTCATGTCAAGTGTTTAATTCAAAGCCTAGTATACAGTAAGCTTACTCGATAACTATAAGCATTGGTCAGAGTCAAACAACTAGTTAAGAAAGTCAGAAATCAAACTCAGGTCTGATTCTCCATGCTTTTTCTACTACAGTATGCTACAGCTGCCAACCCACAATTATCCACACTCTTGAAACATGACATAGATGGGCAACTGATATTACCTAAGTGAGATAACTATTAAGAGCTAACTAAACCAACTGAAGTATTTCATCTCTAATATTTAATAAGGAGAACCAAGCAGAAATTTCATCAGAAGATGGATACTACTTAGACATTCAGGGTTATAGAGCTTTTGTTCTGATTACTCTAATACTATTTTCCTATGTAGGAATTTATCCTATTTATCTCAAATGACTTGTAAATTAAAACTTAAATACCAGACGTACCCCAAATAAAACTTCCTGGCTGGCCTGCACAAAGAAGTCAGCCCTTCTACTACATAACTTGAACACTGCATCAAATGGAGGACGGCTTCATTTTCAAGATAAACTGCTACTTAATATTCTATTTAGGGGGCAGCCGGTTAGCTCAGTTGAGCTGCGGTGCTCTTAACCTTAAGGTTCCCAGTTCGATCCCCACATGGGCCACTGTGAGCTGCGCCCTCCACAACTAGATTGAAACAACTACTTGACTTGGAGCTGATGGGTCCTGGAAAAACACAAATAAAACTCTAAAAATATATAATTTATTTATATATAACTGTACTACTTGTAAATTGAGGCAACCGAACAGTGTCATCACTTTTCCTACCCAATCCCCTGACCAAAAACAAGCTTTGTTGCTCTAACAATGTTCAAAAATCTCACTTAACCATCTCACCATCACCTAACGGTGAATATCGCAAAACCAACAATAGTAGCAAAAGTAAACTTCCATAACCATTATTAATAATAAGCTTACTATTTCAAACAACTTCCAGGAACTGATTTGCCTTAAAAAGGGGGTTGCTAAACCAGAATGGGGTGCCTACATACATATTTTGGCAACTGTAGCCATTCCGCAAGTTAGCAATCCTTTTGAGAAAAGAATGCTACTTACATTCGAGTGAAACAAAATTAATAAATGTGCCTTGGTAGAGAGGCTGAGTTCTGACCAAAGGTAGAGCATGTACATGTCCTTCAAAAGACAAATCGCCTTTAACTTTAGCCACAGTCTTTAGAAGATAGTGTTCATTTTGCAATAATCTTTTACGTTCCTGCATTTTAGATTTTTTTAAAATTCTAACTTCTGACTCATAGATCTAAAATAGTCATTACATATACAAGTGTTCTCATTTAGCTCAGAACTCTATGTAGGAAACACTGGTTTCTGTTTCTAGGTTTACTACTCCATACCCATTCATTTTGCACTAATATAACCACTAAATATAGCTCTAAGACACTGATGATTAAAAGTAGTTAATTATGTTAGTGATTCATACCTCCTATGTCCAGATACCAAGATCCAAAGATGTTCTGTCAGATCTATGGGAAGAGGAAACGATAAACACCTGTCACAAAAGCTTTCCAAACTGGGAAGCTACTGTCAATCCTCAATCTGATTCACTAGCTCCCCCCGCCCGGAAAAAAAAAAGGGGGGGGGGAGAGATCATACCTCGACCAGAACGTAACTTTGTGAAGGGAATGAGCAGAAGCAAAGGCCATAAAGAGAGCAGCCACCTAAGAATTAGAGGAAAGGGGCCTGGTTTTTCTAGCCCTCATTATGAGTCAAAGTGAGAGGCCTTAATTAAGCAGTGAGAAGTCCCTTCTCCTCTCTGGGCCTTAGTTTATCTGTCAAGTGCGGTGACTGGCAAGCAGCTCTTCTGTTCCATGGCCACCGGCGAACTCAAGATTCCTTGAGTCAGCAGCACCCGCAGAAACCCATCAAATGACCTGCCAGCATCCCTACTACCTTCAACCACACCACGTCCCGGACTCTCTACCCGGGCTGCTGCAACATCCCCCTCCCAAGCCCCAACACAGGGAACGTGTCCAAAGCCGGCCCTCCCACCCACAGCGTGGATCGCTCCCTCTCGCCTCACCTGTCCTAGAAGAGGTTCCGCGGTCTCAGGGCGCCCCCCCACACCCCTCCCCCGAAATGATGCCCCACTCTGGCCCCAGGAGGCCGAACCGAAGCTCACCTGGTACCCACCACGCCGACAATACCGTCCGCCTCCTCCACCCCGCCCCCCCCCGCCCTCCAGCGCCCAGAGAAAGCCCGGGCCACTCACCGGCCGCCGCTGCCGCCGCGCCGTGTCCTCCGCGGCCTCCAGGCCGGAGCACCCCGAAGGCCACCCACGGGGGCCCGGGCCGCGGCCCGCCGCTGTCGCCGCCGCCGCCGCCGCCGCCAAGCCTCAGCCCAGCCCCATCGCCCTCGGCAGGCGCCGGCGGCCGCGGGTCGCTCGGGCTCAGGGAGCCGCCGCCGCCGCCGTGGCCGCGCGCCGCGGCTGGGGTGAGAGGAGGGAGGCGCCGCGGCGGGGCCCGGGCCGAGCCCGGCGCTAGGGTGTCCGCGCTCTCCTCCCGCCTGCGGCGGCGGCGTGCAGCCGGACCGAGCGAGAACAAGGGAGGGCGGCAGTGGGAGGCGGGCAGGGGAGGGGGGCGGTCTGCAATCCGAAACGGCTTCCCCCCGCCAGCCACGCAGCGGACCCCCCTCCCCTCCGCGGCGGCGCCCAGACCCAGCTGCGGGGACAGCCGACCGGCGGGCGGTAGAGCGCGCCGCGAGCTCGGGACTCCCGCGCCGGATGTGAGGTCACGTGGTTGCCTCATCCCAGCGCAGAGGGCGGAGGGGCGCAAAGGGGACGACGGGAGGGGCGGGACCACCGGGTGGGCGGGGCGATGTGACAGGCCCCGCCCACCCCTCGCCGTTTTAGCCCCCCCCACCCCGCCCGAGCGAATGAAGAAAAGAATGCATTTGGGAGGGCACTCTAAAAAGAGTTCAGTGTTAGGGAGGGCGTTACTAACGGAGGACGGCTTTTCTTCCTTTGGCGGGAGGAGGTGGAATATGCCACCCTGACCGTGCAAAGACGAGATCATAATCCAAATCCCTGTTTTATGAACAGGGAAACTGAGGCTCCGGAAGGACCCTACACTAGACTGGCCCGGCGTCAAGGTCACAGAGGAAGCTTGTGCTAGAATGATGGAGAGGAAGCCAGATCTTAGCTCCCAATCCAGGTCTCTTGTATTCCTTAACAGCACCCCATGCCTTCCAAACACAAACAAAAACCTACTCTAATTCTCAGCTGACAACTGGCTCCGCGCGCCCGGCCGCGGGCGCAGGACTGGGAGACGCACCACGTGAAAGATCCCGCGTGCCCAGTCCCCCCGCCCCTGCGGGAAGGCGTCTCTTCAAACAGTGCTGGATGCAAATTAAACACTTCCCTCCGCAGAAGGTTTATCTCCCAGCAGAGCCCCGGCCGGATATACAAATCGCGAGTTTGGCTCTCGCCGCGTCCCTTCTGCGACGCGAGAGCGCGCTCAGTCACCTGCTGTCTCGGGCTCGGGCCACGTTTCCGCCCTAAGGCTACTCCGCCCGCGCTCGTGAGACCCGGCCCTCGGGCGCGGGCCGAGTAAACTTAGGTGATGTTATTCCACCTCGCGGCTAACAGAACTTTTAGTCGCTTGAGCCTAAGAAAGGGAGGGGACGCACGGGTTGGCCCCTGGTCCGCGACACATGGTGACACCTCATCTGGGGCAGCACACCGCCCTGGCAAGTCCAGGGCACCGATGTCACCTCACCAGGAGCCAGGAAAAAGCTGCTCCTGGCCCTGCTGTGTAGGGCGTGGTGGTGGGGACAGCACTCCGGACAGGGAGGGATCCACACCTCTCTTCCCAACGCCTGGGCTCAGTCTCACTGTTTATTTGTTTCAAACTTCACTGTGTTCAAATGATTAAATGAGATAGGGGTGTGGAAGTGGTGGGCAAACTGTAAGAAGTTGTCTCAGTGGAATTCAGCTCTTAAAGCCTCCTCCGCCTCTCCCGGCTCCTTGGCTCCTGGCTGTTTCCCCTCAGCCTTTCAACAAGCTCAAGTCCTAAAAACAAAACTATCGAGTCAACCCGAAATGCCCTGTCCACTTAGTTTCCAAGTGTTTCTCTCCCTCTCATGCAGACCACTTAAACAGCGGTCTCCCCTGGCTGTCTCCACTTCCTCATTTCTCAACACTTGGCCGTCTGGCTGGTCTTTTCTCCACATACACACACACACACACACTTCCGCGCTGCGCGCACCCTTCACCCCACTCAGACAAGAGTAATCCGTGACCTTCAGACCATCTCTCTCTGGATCTCTGCTTCATTTAACACCTCAAATGACTCTCTCCTTCTGGAATCTCATACTACCATGGTTTCCAAAAGAGTGTACTCTCCCAATACCCACATCTCAGTAAATAAAACCTCTGCCTCCTCTGGTGGCATCCTTAAATGACACCAATTGTGAATCTGCACCTTAAATGAAAAACTTCACTCTAAGTCCACAGCTCCTCTCACCCCACTCTCTTAGGAGACCACCTGCTTCCACCCTCATGGCTTCAACTATCAACTCAGCACTCTCCAGCCCAGACCTCTTCCATAAGTTAGACCCAAATATTCAACTGCCTGTCAGGCAGTTCTATATAGATGTCATTGGGGCTCCCCAAACTCAGCATGTCCAAAACTGAACTCATCCTCTACCTCCATAACAGCTGCTCCCTCAGCTGTTGGTACCACCATCCACAGTCATCAGAATTGGAAAGTTGGGGATGAGTGAGTCATTCTTGATTCAGCTCTTTGCCTTATTTGATCACACAGTCCTATCTATTCCGTCTCCGTAATAAGCCTCAAATCCTACCTGCGTTCCCCCTGGCATGCAACTAGCCATCCTTTTCAGCCGGATCTATTGCAGCAGCCTTCCTCACAGGCTCCTTCAGACAAACTCATTCTCCACTCAGCCTCCCGAATGCACTATCTAAACTGTGCTCCTATTTAAAATCTTGCAGAGGTTCCTCCTGGCTTCTGGCTGCATGTGTACCTTCAAGGCATCCCGCATCAACTTGTCAACGCACTCGGGCTTCTAAAAGACCATGAAGAACACAGGAATTCAAGAAGCAGCCAAAATCCCCAGAAAAAGGTAACACACGCCCAGGCAAGGGGAAACTATAGGAAGAAAAAGAGCAATTGAGTATTTCCAAAAATTCCCTGCTAGAGTTGTTTTGGCTATGGAAAGAAGCGAATTTGGACACTGATGGGAGGAGAGGCTGAGTCACTGAGAAAGGCTTGAGCATGTTTATAGGCTGCGGGAAAAGATGGAGCCAGGAAAGGAGGAGATGCCAGAAGTCAAAAAAAGGAGAGATAGAGAGCAAAGCAAGTCCTGAGAGGTTCTAGAAGGCTTGTTGATTCTCCACCCAGGATGATTCTGGGCAGGGCCACTGTTCATGCTGGGCCTACCTCTTCCCTCCTCTGATCCTACTCATTCCTCCAACACCCACCCATGATCACAACCCTCCCAGTTAATAAACAGCAAATAGACAACAACCCTCCCAGTAAGCTCTAACTTACTTTCCACAAAGACTATTTCATACTTCTTCCATCCTCAAAAGCTCCATCCTTGCATGACTTCCCCTCTCACCATCACCTTACCTCGTATTTAATTGAGAAAATGCAGATTGACAAGAGGGAACACTCACAAATCTGCACATCACCCCATACCTGTTCAGTGTCTCTCTCCTTCCAGTTTTTGCAGAGGATCAATCAATGCTTCCTGCTGAGGGAGCTAACCCTTCACAAATACTATCCTAGGCCTCCCAAAGGTCACTGCTGTAGCCAACACCAGTGGACACTCTTTCTAGCTCTCCCAGCAGCATTTAGCTCCCATTCTTAAAATACTTTGATAACTCTCTTTTGGAATTCTTCCTTTTTTTTTTTTTTCACTCCTTCTCAACCTATTGTGGATGCTTCCTCTATTCTCTAAATGGTACTTATTCCCCAGGGCTCAGTCCAAGACCTATTTCTCTCTCTACACCAGTTTCATTGTTGTTCTTTTATATCTGTTATTTATCAATGTTACAGAGTTTTGGATGGGCTTTAGGGGGGTCTACAAATTCCTTAAACTTGTAAGCAGGTACTTTTAAAGGAAGAAGTATAGCATTCATAAGCTTCTCAAAGGGGTCTGGGACCCAAAAAAAGGATAAGAGCCCTGATTCACATGCGCTCCCCCAGCTGAACTCATCCCCATAGCTGAAGCTGTGTATGGACATTAGTAACTCTCCATGGTATCTCCACAGCCCAGGTCTCTCTTCACAGTCCCTAAGCCATACTTCCCTCTCACCTTCACACGACAACTCTCCGCTGATTCATACATTCACTTACCCAAAACTCAACTCTTGCCCTACTTCTCTACACCAGCTCCTTTCCCAGCCTTCTCAACCTTCTCAAAAGGCACTACCCATCTAGCTGCTCAAGCCAGACACCTTGGAGTCATTCTTTCCAATCTAATGCGAAACCCATTTCAAATCCTTCCACATGTCTCTATCTCTACTGCCACTAGAATAATCCAAGCTGCCTCCATTTATCACCTGGAATTACTGCCTTAGTCCCCAACTGATTTTTCACTTTCACTCTTCGCTGCTTCCAATCCATTCTCACACAGCAGCCAGAGTATATTACTGAGTGTGACTTGGAGCATAGTTCTCAATGAAGGCTTTCAAGTGCTTCCCATTTCACTGAGAATAAAATGTGAACTTCTATGACCTACAAGGTCCACTCTTGGATATGTCCTGCCCATCCTCCTCTGTCACTGGCACTCATCCACCCCACCCCCCACCCCGACCTGTCTCCTCTCACCCAGATCTTCTTCTCTACCTTACCTCCTTCCAACCACAGTGGGCCTTCTTTCAGTTCTTCAAACACTTCAAGCTCTTCCCTGCCTCCGGGCCTTTGCAAAACCTTTTTTTCTCTTCCCTTTTTTCCTTGCCTGGCTCTTACAAATTTCAGCTCTTGTCTTAAATGGGCGTTCACCAGTTCTTGAAAAAGGCCTTCCTCAGACACTCATTCTTTATTTTCTGATGACTTCCATCTATTTTCTTTATAACTATTATTATAATTTTAATTACTTGTGAGTTTATGATTGTATTTAACACCTGTCTCTGGGCTCTGTAATGATGGGGACCACCTATAGCTCCAGAATTTTTCTAGAAGGGGCTTAAAAAGTGGCAATCCTTTTGGAAGAGGAAATGAGTATTTGTCTTGAGGCTGTGTTTGCATGGCACTTTAAAGGTTGGAAAAGTATCAGTTGTCCATTTTGTAAATGTGGAGACGGACTTTGGGAATTATGGGGAAGTGGCACATAAAGTTTCCCCTCTCCATCCCCCCCAAGCAATTTCTTGCTGCTACTGGCAGAGACTGAGTTGATTTATCACTATAGACCCAGCACGGGATGAAGTCTGGCGTACTTGAGATGCTCAAATTCCTGTAGTCTGACGAATGAAGAAATGAATGAATGAATTTACAATCAAACATCAAATGCTTTTCCTGGCTCCTACGCTAAGAATCTCTCTTCAGTGAATCTTTTTCACATCATTTACAGCCTTGAATAACTAGTGTCTGTTTATTGACCCTGTATAGTGTTTGTGTCTTCCATTAGTCTCTGTCATATTCATGTTTTTTCTACAGTTCTGAATATTTTCAACAGTGCCAATACTAAAAGTAGCAGTTACTATTATCTGTATTTTTTATAAAGAAACTGAGGAAGTTTTAAATGTATTAAATCATTAAATCTTTAGAATAATCCTAGGAAGTAGGTATTATTATCTCTCTGTTTCCAGATGAAACTGAAAAAAATACCACAGCACTCACTGCCTTTCCTAGAAAAAAGTGTCCATTAAAAGTACTTTGATTATGATGTTTGCCTAACAAGCTCTCTTTCCTTTAGCTCCTCCTAAGCCATCTGTCCCTATTTAGCTTGAACCATGAAGGTTACTCTCTCTCTGTCAATTTCTCTCTCTCTTCTCTCTCCTCTCTGTCAATTTCTCTCTCTCTCTCTCTCTCTCTCTCTCACACACACACACACACACACACACACACACACGTGCGTGCGTGCATGCGTGTGTGTGTGTGCGTGTGTGTGTGTTGGAACAGGAACAGGGAGCAAAGCTGTGAGTCAGATGTCTAGAAATCAGAGTTCAGGGGCCAACACTGAGTAGTTTGTGTTGCTAAGCAATGTAATCTTTATTTATTTATTTTTTTGGTCTCTGCCACAAAGCAATAGCCAGTGGCCCAGCATTCTTCTCAGGCCACCGTGCCCTAGGATGTGATGCGTCACGTGCCACTGAATATTGTTTACCAGCTCTTTATTTAGGACATAGGGTTCCTGCTGGAGGAGTGCTCACTGTTGACATATAGCCAGTCATGTGCTAGTAAGCGAGTCTTCCAACAGGAAAGCAGCACCTGCCAGTTTCGTGGTGTAAATACTCCCACCACAGACAATTTCAAGCTATCAACAGTTTAAGCTGCTCACAAAATTCCTGAAAATTTAGCAGTCTGTTCTAATAAGCTGACACAAACCAGCTCCAGCACGCTGCTGCTTGTAGTAACTCCTGCTGTGGACAGGGAGAGGAAAAATACAAGCAGCCCTGTAACTGATGGTTTTAGGGGTGAAGCCTGACTCATATGCTGCTACAAGAAATTTCCCTGTGTTTAGATGTAATGATTTCACCTCTGATGAGTAAAGAGCAATTGTACCGGAGGTGGGAAAATGAGATTCAAAGCTTAGCCTTCTTTGAAACAGAGTATTTATTTCTTAGAACTTCAATTTTAATGGGAATAATATTACCCACCTCACAAAATGGTTGATTATCTAACAAATACTTATATGCACTTACTATCTGCTAGGAACTGTTCAGTACTTTACAAACTTACTTATTTAATCTTTATAACAACACTGTGGCGTAAGTACTATTATCAGTCTAGAAATGAAAAGATCAAAGCACAGAGAAGTTAACTAACTTCTCCAAGGCCATGCAGCTAGCAAGTAATAGAGCCAAGGTTTGAACCTGGCTCCAAAGTCCATGCTTTTACCCTCTAGAGCCCAAGTCAAAGCCAGCCGACTATTTTTATAAATAGAGGTGTACTGGAACACAGACATGCTCATTCATTTACACATTACCATGGCTGTTTTTGTGTTACAATGGCAGAGTTGACCAGTTGTAACAGAGACCTACAAAGCCCAAAATATTTACTATCTGGCCCTTCACAGAAAAGGTTCACTGACACCTGCCCTATGGTGTCCTCCCTGTTCATATAGAATGAGACAATAGTTATTACTAGGAGTCTAGTAGGCCCCAGGTTCAAGCTGGCTTTGAAGTTGGATTCTGGGCCAATAATACAAGTGAAAAATAATGTCAAGATTTAACTGTACCCTAACATCTGTACTATAACAATTATGTCAGTGAACTAGCATTAAACTTCAGTAACAAATGATCCATGAAAATGTGTATTAACAGAAACATATATCTGACTTCATGGGATCCCAACATCTCAGGGTTGGAATTAATTCAGAGGTTGTTCATCCCAACCCTGACTTTCTACTTGGGGATATTGCACTGGGTTTCTGAAGTTAATGCTGTAAATCCCTTACGATCATCCCTTGATTCCTGCAGGATCATTCCTCTATATAGACATGGGTTTTTTGCACAGGAGAGCAAAGGTACCTCTTTTATGGGGCTCAGGCATCAGGTTCACGTCTCCATACCTGTCATCTGACTCCCTGGCAGCTCCACCATGTGGCTATTTCAGATGCCAAGCAGAGAAGCTCCTCAAACTATCATTCACTGGCTTCCTATATATTAGTAGTTAAAAACTTTCCCTAACCTTTGCAGCTACTTCCTGTAAGCCTCACAGGGACTGCTTGTCACTTGTGACCTATTTTCAGATCTGGCAGTTCTGGCTTCTAGAGCGAATGAGGAACAAATCCAGCTACAGGTGGTCCAAAGTCTCCTTTGCACTCCTGGCAACAAAAAAGAATTGCTCAGTGAAAGTCTTACTGGCTCCTGACTGCCTCACTCAGGTCAGCAGATTTTCATTGCACTATAAACCACGGGTCAGTATCTCAAAACCACCATAAAGCTGTTTGATAAAGATAGTTGCTTCCGTATAAAGAAAAAGAGCCCATTTGCTCTTCCTGTTTTGTTTTTGTTTTTGTTTTCTTTCTCAAAGCAAAGATGCCTCACCAGAATTGGTAAATTAAGGCAATGCTGATAAAGCTCCCATGTGGATGTCCCATTGCCATAGAATTTCTTTCACAAACATTTCAAAAGTGAGTTGATCCAAAAACACGCCTCCACCACGAGGTTACCCGTAATCTAATCCAGTCTGGCAAGCAGAGTCCAAACAGCTCGAGGTTTCGCAAATTCCACAACAGCTGCAGGCATAGAATAAAAGAGAGCAAGGTTTCAAGGTGGAGACCACTAGAAAAATCTTGCTGTTTCCACGTTATTCTTTGTCACTACACTCCTTAAATACATTTAAGTAGCTCACATCACCAGCCGACTACCAAAGTGAAACCTCTTGGGTTTTACTAAAAGTTTCTTTTATAATCTTTTAAATTTATGTTATTTTTTTTCTGGGCGGGGGGGGGCAGGTATCTTTAAATAAATGTATAAACTTAGTTTCGTTTTTTAAACATACTCATACATAAATTTGAAGAAGACTCAGGACCCTAAAGATCTCAAATATTCCTTCAAGTCATACCTAATAGGTTTTTCGGGTTCCTAAAATACTTGATTTTATCTTTTAATGAGAAATTACATGTTCCCACAAATAAAAATCATGTCCAGCTCCACCCTCTTTTTACCCATTCAAATAGTCACCCACTAATTACAAGCTCCAATAGAGAAGGCAGAATTGTATTCACCTTTTTTATCCCCCACAACATGTGGCCACAGTAGCAGGTGGTCAATAATTGTTATTGTCGATATGTAATCTCCATGAAGTCAGGAACTTTCTTGATGTTGCTCATTCCTATGACCCCAGCAACTAGAACAATAACCTCCAGGTAGTAGTTACTCAACAAATATTGAATAAATGAGTCTATAGTTTTAATAAATGTGGGAGAAAGAAGTTTAGAATTCTTAACATTTTTCTCAGTAAATTTGGCCTGCTTTGTAAAAGTCAGGGATCAACCAGAGAAGTAGAATCTGTAGGAGATATAAAGAGATTTATTGTAAGGGATTGGCCTATACAATCGTGAGGACTGGCTAGGCAAGGCTGAAATATGTAAGGCATGTCTTCAGGAAGGGCAGACTAGAACTCTTAGATGGAATTTCTTCAGAGAAGCCTCAGCTCTACTGTTAAGACCTTTCAAATGATTCAATTAGCCTACCCACATTTTTAGGATAATTTCCCTTATTTAAAAGTCAAGTGATTATGGAATGTAACCATATCTATAAAATATGAGTACCTTTATAGCAACAACTAGATTAGTGTTTGAAGAACTGGAGATATGGCCTAGCCAAGTTGATACACAAAAAAGACCACATCCTCCAAATACCTATTTTGGAACTTTGGCAGTAACTCCTTCCATATATATATTTACTTCCTTTTCCTATTTTTTATAAGAAGGATTAATTTAAAAATATTCCTTTATGTATCAAGTTTCTTTAGAAATGTTCACATCCTCTGCCCTAGATATTTTAATTATAGAACCCTAATAATATAACCTAGGTACCTAGGAAGGTATTAATATTCCTACATTGCCGATGAAGAAACTCAAACATGAGTGATTTACCCAAGGTCACATAGCTAGGTAAGTTGAAGAACGAGAGTGTCCCTCCAAAGCCATTTCTCCTCTATTACCCTATACAAGAAATTGAAACAGAAAATGCTTATATAGATATGGTCACTTCGATATCTTTTATACTGGGGGAAAATGGAAGAAGGGAAAACCTAAAGCTCCAAAGACAGTCAGCAAAATTGGAATGTAATTTATAACACATCCACATATGGAATATTGTGCAAACATTCAATAGTACATTTACAAAAGACAGAAATAATAAAGATTAGAGTAGAAACAAATTGAATAGAGAATATAAAAGCAGCAGAGAAAATTGATGTAACCAAAATTTGATTCTTGGAAAATTTCAACAACATTGACAAACCTTTAGCTAAGTGACCAAAATAAAAGAGAGAGGACTCAAATTACTAAAATTAAGAATGAAAGAGCACATCATTACTGACCTCACAGAAATAAAAAGAATTGTAAAGAACTACTATGAATAATTGTATGCCAACAAATTAGATATTAGACAAGATGGATACATTCCTAGAAAGACACAAACTACCAAAAAAAATCTAAATAGATCTATAACAAGTAAAGAGGTTGAATTAATAATAATAATAATAATAAAAACTTCCCACAAAGAGAAGCCCAGGATCAGGTGACTTCAGTGATCTGTTCTACAAACATGTAAAGAAGAAAACCAATTCTTCACAAACTTTTCCAAAAAATAAAAGGGAAAACTTTCCAGCTCATTCTATAAAATCTCTATTAACCTGATAACCAAAAAAAAGACATTACAAGAAATATCCCTTATGAATCTTAACACAAATATCTTTAAAAAACTACTAGCAAACCAAGTGCAGTTACATATAAAAAGAATTTTGCACCATGACCAAGTAGGACTCATCCTAAAAATGTAAAGGTTAGTTTTACATATGAAAATCAGTAAAGGTACTACACCATGTTAATAGAATAAAGGACAAAAACCACATGATCATATCAATAGAGGCAAAACTAGTATTTGACAAAATTCAATACCCTTTCATGATGAAAACATTAATAAGAAAGTTCATAGCAGCATTATTCACAATAACAAAAAAAGGAAACCATCTAAATGTGCATCATCTGATGAGTGAATAAACAATATGTAGTATATCCATACAATGGAATATTATTTGGCAATTCAAAAGTGAAATATTGATAACATGTTAGAACATGATACATGTTACATGAATCTTGAAAACATTATGCTAAGTAAAAGAAGTCACTCACAAAATGCCACATGTTATATGACTCCATTTATATGAAATGTCTAGAACAGGGAAATCCATAGAGTAATGTTTGCCAGGGATAAGACGTGGGGGGAGGGGATGAAGAGTAAGTGAATGCCAATGAATTCAGGGTTGACTTTTGGGGTTACGAAAATATTCTGAAATGAGATAGTGGTGATGATTATACAACTCTGTGAATATGCTATAAACCGCTGACTTGTACACTTTAAAAAGGTGATTTTTATAGCTGTGAATAATATCTTCATAAAGTTGTTATTCCTAAAAATTGTGTATTTACAAAGGGTTTTAAATAACATAAAGCCTCCGGGCCATGGTTCAGCTGTGCCTTTACTTAAACCTTATATTCTTCCAGGTACCAGAATTCAATTCTTTCATCAAATTAGGCCAACAGAAGGCTCCAAACGGAATCATATTAATCTAGTGCCTCACAGCATCCCCCTAACAGGGGTTCATCTAACTAGCTTCCCTGCAGTTCATTTCTAAGTTGCTATAATAAACAGCCATATGAAGCTTACTTCTGCATTTGTGCACAAATACTGAGACTATTGCCCATCCCATCAACACATCACTCATTATTCCCTGATTATAAAATACTTTATGGGGGCAGCCAGTTATCTCAGTTAGTTAGAATGTGGTGCTCTTAACAACAAGGTTGCCAATTCGATCCCCACATGGGCCACTGTGAGCTGCACCCTCCACAACTAGATTGAAACAATTACTTGACTTGGAGCTGATGGGTCCTGGGGGAAAAATAAACACACACACACAAAAATACTTTATGAAAACTTTAGGTTGCAATTTAAGAAAAGCAATGTCCCTTAGGAATTACCTTTTCTGATAATCAAAACTATAGAACTGATTGTAACTTCTTTTTAACCTTGGAGAAAGCTCAGTTGAACCAAAACAACGATGTTGATTGAAATGATTTTAACATATTTGTATCACCATTTTTTCTTTCTGGTTTTCTTCCTCTATTCATAATTTGCTATTTTATGTCACGGAATTTTGGTGTAAGTCACCCCAAATCTCAATATTTATTTGAAGGATTGGTCCAGGATTTTGGACAAAGTTCAATATTTAACTGTACCTCACATTAAATTAAATCAAGATTTTTCTATATTGGCACTATTGACATGTCGAGCTAGATAATTTTGTGTGTGCTGGGGGTGGGGGGGCAGGAAGGAAGCTGTCCTGTGCATTGAAGGATAGTTAGGAGCAATTTGGCTTCCACTCACTAAACGTCAGTAGCAACTTCCCAGTTTAACAACCTAAAATGTATTCAGAGATTGCCAAATGTCCCCTGGAGGAAAAAATTGCCCCTGATTGAGAACCACTGCATTAAAACATCATTGAGAAACTGACCCTCACCATTCTTTCCAGTAACTCTTGAGAAGTGTCAGAAATTCATCACTCTGGATGGATAGATGATAGATAGATGATAGATAGATAGATAGATAGATAGATAGATAGATAGATAGATAGATAGATACATAGATACATAGATACATAGATACATAGATACATAGATAGATAGATGGGCAGATATAGATACTTTGCTCACTTGAGATGAATCAAGGACATCTTGCACTTGGTGTCAATCCCTGAAGCGGAGATGCTTCCATGTAGATCTTCTCATTTTACAAAGAAAGAATTTTCTGATCTATTATTTTATTTGAGCCCAACAGTCCATTGAAAAGGAAATTATTATTATTCCAATTTTCAGATGGTAAAAACCGAGGGCCATGGAATGAAAACAATCAACTCCAGAGCTAAATTCCAAATTCAGTGCTGCTCCTCTCCCTGCTATGGAAAGCTTGCCTCTCTCTCCTCTGCATATATAACCATGTCCACCTCCCTTGCACACCTCCCATTAGGGGTGGAATACTATAAGGCTAAAGATGATCTTCTAAAGTGCCAAGACCTAAAGTGGGATTTAATTCAGTCAATACCTAGAAAAGGATACCCCCTCCCAGACTGTACTTCAATTAAAACTCACAGTTTCCATTAGAGTTAACTTCCTGCTTATAGGGAATGTAGAGGGTAGAGGAATGAGTTAGACACTACTAGGGAACAATCAATCAAATCCAGAAGTGGGGACATTCTACAAGACAACTGGTCTGAACTCTTCCAAAAATTCAGTATCTTGAAAAATAAACAACCAGAAAACAAAACCATGGAGGGATTATTTTAGAATAAAATAGACCAATAAAACATAACAATCAAATGCAATGTGGGAACCTTGATTAGAATCTTGGGAATATGTAAAAGGAATTCTTAAAATGAAGGGCATTTTGAATTTAGACTGGATATGAGGTTGTGGAATCAGTTTTAGTTTTCTTAGATGTGATAATGGTATCATGAGGAAATTATTCTTAAGAGATACTTGCAGAAAGTATTTTGGAATGAAGTACCGTGATATCTGCAAATTTCAAATGGGTCAACGACAAAGATAGATAGATAGATAGATAGATAGATAGATAGATAGATAGATAGATAGATAGATAGAATAAATAGTAAAATGTTACAATAAATAGTAAAATATTAACTTTTGAAGAAATTTAAATGGAAGATGCATAGAAGTTTGTTGTACTATTCTTTTGGTTTTTCTGACTGTACGAACTATTTTCATAATGGAAACTTGAGGGGAAATTAACAAGCCTCCTTAATGCACTGATTCTTAAAGAGTTACCCACAGATCACTTTGGGTTGGGTGGCCCATGTTTATGTTTCAAGGACCCTCTAACCTCCCAACAGCTGTGAGTAACATCTTGTGTGCGACATAGCTCTACCTTTTTCTGGGGAGAAGTTCTGTAGCTCTTGTCCAATATTTTCAAAAGGGCCCCATGACTCCAGAAAGCCTGAAGCCTTGAGGCTTATCTGGAGATTTTAGGTCTGGTGGCTGCCAATGTGTGAGATTTTTGGACTTTGAGATATTTTCTTGCTGCTCAAAGCACAGGTTGGAGATGGCTGCCTAAAGTCATAGGATCTTAGAACTAAAAGGAGTCTTAGGAATGTTCTAATTCAACCCTGGAGACAAAAGCTCTGAAGTAGGCCTTGTCCAAGGTCAGACAATTAACTTAGTGGTAGAGGGAGAGGCAAAGTCCAGATCTGATTCCAAGAACCAGTCTTGTCTGTCAGTCTCTTCACCTCATCCAGTTTTGTGTAGACTCCAAAAGCCAGCAAACATCCTTGTGCAGGCTACACAGCCAACCTGACCTGCTTCCCCTCCCCCTTCCTTCTCTGCTATCCCCTCCTATTATCCTACCTGATTCACTCTTCAACTGCTACATGGTCTCCTAGGGGTTATTTTGACATAACCAGCACCTACCACCTTAGGGCCTTTGCTCCGTGTTCCTTCTTGCAATGCTCTCCCCCCAAGTATCTGCTTGGCTAACTGGCCCACCGTCTTCATGTCTTCCCATGTGACTGACCACCTGTTTAATACTGCAACTCCCTCCACCACCACCCCAACAATACTTGGTCCTACTGATTACTTTTTCCATGTCACCTGTCACCTTCCAACACCCTATACAATTTTCTTGTTTATTCTGCTTTTGTTTATTGTTAATTTCCCCCATTGGAATATAAGTTCCACAACGGCAGAGATCTCACTTAATTTGCCGGTGTATCTCAAATGTCCAGAGCAGTAAAAGAAAATACTCAGTATTGGAAATTTTTGCTCTCTGCAAATCAGGACTTAATTTCAACTTGTCTTGATAAAGAGGACCACAAAGAGGCAAAAAAAAAAAAAACAACCCACAAAAAACAAAGGTGGGGTAGAGGGTTATACTGGGTGGGTGTTTTCATTATTTGAAAGGTTGGATTTAAGCTTTGGGATTGATGAAATATATGAATGGGGATATGACCAGTAGCTCAGCCCTGTCTTGCACAATGTCGGGGAGCCCTGCTCTGTACAGGAAACATGTCTTCCCGCCTGAGGGGTTACATGTTGCAATTTTCTTGTAATAAGTTCCTAAATATTTAATACGTGAATGACTTCCTAATAGGGTGTTGATTTACGACATCACAGGCATAATTAAGAGGCATCAATTCAGGTCTGATTGGATTAAGTTTAAAGCCCGAAAGCTTAGCTTTCAGAGCCAAGCAAATCAGAAAACGGCATGTGCACGAGGCAGAGTAACACTTACACACAAGCTGAAACTTGCAGCTGTGTTTTGCTAAGATCCCCGCCTTTGCTTTAGGCCCACTGGGTTTCACCCTGTTCTGAGTGTGTGAGTAAAGCTAAGACGAATCCAGAGGGCTGAGGCCACTGTGGGGCTCTGTAGTAGGTTCCATAAACAGCCACTCTGTAGTTTTTAAACTTTCAAAGCAGACCCTGATCTAGTACATATTTATGGAGATGGGTCCACACTCATCTACAAGGGTGGATGTGGGCATTCATTGCAGAATTTCACCAGAAACTGAGGCTAAACTCCGAGAGGAAAAACTGTTAACTTGGGGCATCTGAACACTCCATGTGTTTTGCTAGTAACTTCATTGCAAACCTGGGTGTATTATCTTACCGTGACCTCAAGTTGTATGAACAAATAAACGGACTGACTGGTAAGGGACTTGGAAAAACTTCTGACAAAATGTGGCCAGGTTTTCTTTCTTCATCCTCAGCATGTTTCACAACTGGGCCTTTCAGAATGTTTTCTCGAATCACAAAATTTTCTTCCTTGTGGGCCAATCTCATCCCTCTATTTGACACAAGGTTACCTGAATCATTACTGGACTCTATTCATATTGACAAATCATCACCTCTGCTCACATATTTCTGGATTGCCAGACATGAAAAAAAAGATGTTTAATGAGTTCCTTTAAAAAAAAAAAAAAGCCATGTTTTTTGTGGTGGTTGTTGCGGTCATTCATTGAAGAACTATTTAATGAATGACTACTGTGTGTTTTAGAATATTCCAACCACTGGAGAAACAATGGTAGAAAAACACTGCTCCCGTTCCAAGGAGTTTACAGTTTAGTCTAGCAAAACAGAAATAAGAAACCAGGAAACTGAAATACAGAAAGAGAAATGCAACAAAGGAGGTAAGTACAGATTGTTGTGGAGACTCCCTGGGGACGTAAGGAAGACTTTCAATAGGAAAGACTAGGGGTACAAATTTCTGAAATTGGAAGCACTAGCAAAGACAAACATCCATAATGCCACTATCCAGATGGGGCACTGTGAACGTTTTCCACAGTTTTTCAGTCACTTTTGATTCATTTCAATATAATTGTGCTCATCCTGAAGGCAGAATCTGTTATCCCACTTTTTCCCCACTTACTATGAGAGCATAAGATTTTCCCCCACATTATTCAAAATTGATTGTAAGCCTTGTTTTAGTTATATGAATATGCTATAATTCGCTTGTCCAGTTCCTTATTGTTCATTATTTATATTGCTTTCATTTATGCTAATTAATTAATTCTGCATTGATTGAACTCTTATCTTTCAAGAATCAGGCACTGAGCTTGTTTGAGGAACAAACATGAATAAGTCGAGACCTCCAGGAACACAAATGGTGGAAGGAAAGTGACTGGGAAGCAGACAACTACATTTAATATAAGGTGACAAAAGGAGGCACAAGGAATTGTAGTAACCCAAAGAGGAAAGGCCTTACAAAGTACCACAGACTGGTGGCTCAACGCAAAAACAGAAATGGATTTTCTCATAGTTCTGGAGGCTGGAAGCCCAGCTGAAGGTGTCAGCAGGTTTGGTTTCTTCTGAGGTCTCCTCCCGGATTTGGTCACCACCTCACTGTGTCTCCAGATGGTCTTTTCTCTGTGTGCTTGCATATCCAGTGTCTGTGCACCCACATCTCATTTTACAGATTGCATCAGGGTCCACCCTAAGGGTCTCCTCTTAACACAATCACTGCTTTAATAGCCCTGTCTCCAAACACAGTCACATTCTGACACATTGGAGGCTGGGCCTCAACACATGAATTCAATTCAGTTCAGCCCAAACCATTTAGTGATAGAAATGCTTTTAGGAGGTGACATTTAGCATATTCTAGAAGGATGGTAAAGAATGAAAAGTGAGAGGAGATACAAAGATGCACCATATGAGATATATATATATATATATATATATATATATATATATATATATATATATGATAGACATAAATATAGATAGATAGATATTTATATATATGATATACATAAAGGCCTATATTATATAAAGGCATATGTGTAAAGGCCATGAGAGAGTATGCAGTATGTTTATGGGAACTACAAGTATTCCATGTGACTAGTGCAATGGGATGGAGAGAAAAATGGAGAGAACAGAGGCAATGATAAATAATTCTGGAACACGTAAACTGTTATCCAAATTTCTGATTGTTTCACTGAGATTGACTTCAGTGGAATGATTTGACCAAAGGATGGGTTCTCCCCACACCTCCTCTCACTCACCATCTCTCACTCTTTCACCATGTTTTCTATCTTGATACTTAGCCAATCATTGAAGTTGCCTGTGGGTGCTGGTTAAAAGGGGATCCCCAAGCCTCTCCCATAGAGGTTCATAGAGATTCAGCCCTTGTTTCAGGTTTCAGTCATTGTCAGTCGTCAGCAGCCTGCTGTCTCTCCAGGGAGCCATGGATATACTTCTACTGTGTTTCCCCGAAAATAAGACCTAACGAGAAAATAAGCCCTAGCATGATTTTTCAGGATGACATCTCCTGAACATGAGCCCTAATGCGTCTTTTGGAGCAAAAATTAATACAAGACCCAGTCTCATTTTCGGGGAAACATGGTATATTCAGTCACTTCTGTGCCCTCTTTTCACTTAGGTTCCTCTATGGTCTCTCCAACCTTGCTTGGAAGACTTGGGCTCCTATGTCACCAGTTTACCTTCAGAGGCACCAGGGCACGCTATTCAAATGAAGTATAAACAAGAAATTAAACACCATGAGTTTAATTTCTTAGTGTCCTCTCTCTTGAGCTAGATTATAAATTACTTGCAAGTCTCATTTCCTTGAATCATCAGAGCCTGGTGCTATCATTTTAAATAAGGAAAGATGATCCGTAAGTCTTTTTGCTTCCCAGGGCCTCAGTTTCCCCATCTGAAAAATGTGGGGCATGATATTTTTGGAGTCTATGAATCCACCAAACATAATAACATCTTTGCAGAGTGCTTTTAGGCATATAAAATACTTTTGACAAACAGGATTTAATATAATATAAAAATGCCCGATAATGCATCGTGAGAGTATCATGCTAAAGTGAAATAAGTCACATGGAAAAAGGACAAGAACCATATGATTTCACCCATGTGTAGAACACAAAACAAAAACAACAAATAAACAAAACAAACAAACTCATAGTCACAGATAACAGAATGTGGTTACCAGAGAGGAAGAGGGTGAGGGGAAGATGAAGAGGGTACAGGGGGTCAAATACATGGTGACAGAAGGAGACTAGTCTTCGGGTGCTGAGCACACAGTGGAGTGTACAGATGTTATATCATAAAATTGTATGCCTGAAATATATATAATGTTTTTAAGCAATGGGACCCTGATAAATTTAAGTAAAAACTAAAAACATAATAAAAATGCCCAATAAATATTTGCTGACCTGAATGACCGCGGTGATTCTGTGTAAACTGACAGAAGCCTACTTAACGTCAAAATTCCCTCTAATCATTAAATTTGAGAACGAATTAAAGTTTTTTGGTTTTTGCTTTTTGTTGTTTCTAAGTGTGTTTTTCCAGGACCCATCAGCTCCAAGTCAAGGAGTTGTTTCAATCTAGTTGTGGAGGGCGCAGCTCACAGTGGCCCATGTGGGGATCGAACCGGCAACCTTGTTGTTAAGGGCACCGCGCTCTAACCAACAGAGCTAAACGGCAGCCCCAAAAGTTTTTTTCAAAAGACTATCAATCATATATCTGATAAGGGATTAATATCACAAATCTATAAAAAACTTACTCAACTCAACTCCAAAAAAACAAACAACCCAATTAAAAAATGGGCAGAGGACTTGAGGAGACATTTTTCTAAAAAGGACATACAGAAGGCAAGAAGACATATGAAGAAATGCTCAACCTCACTAACCATCAGAGAAATGCAAATAAAAACCACAATGAGATACCACCTCACCCCAGTCAAAATGGCTATCATCAATAAATCAACAAACAACAAATGCTGGTGGGGATGTGGAGAAAAGGGAACGCTAGTGCACTGTTGGTGGGATTGCAGATTAGTGCAGCCACTATGGAAAACAGTATGGAGGTATCTCAGGAATCTGAAGATAGAACTACCCTATGATCCAGTAATTCCACTCCTAGGCATCTACCCGGAGAAATCCAAAACTCCAATTCAAAAATCTGTATGCACTTCTATGTTTATTGCAGCACTTTACACAATAGCCAAGATATGGAAACAACCGAAATGCCCATGGGTCGATGACTGGATTAAGAAGCTGTGGTACATTTATACAATGGAGTATTACGCAGCCATAAAGAAAAAAAGAAATCTTATCATTTGCAACAATATGGATGGATCTAGAGAACATTATGTTAAGTGAAATAAGTCAGAAAGAGAAAGACAAGTACCATATGATCTCACTTATATGCGGAATCTAAAGAAAAGAATATGTGTATGAACTAATCAGAAACAGTTTTGGGGACACAAAAAACCGAGATTTGTTAGATGGGCGGGGGGGAGGGGGTTGGAGATGGGGGGAAGGGTGAAGGGATTGGGGGGCGGCTGGTGACCACAGGATGGCCTCAGGGTTTTTTGAGAATTACTTTGGGGAACTTATTCAATAGTGTTTGGGGATTTTGTTGGGTGTCCGATGGACATGTGTCCTGTTTGGGAGACCACCTCAGGGATGCTGTGGATGCCTGGTCATGGCATTGTACACCAGAGGCTGGACATTAATGAATGCCAACTATAATTTTATGTGTATAATGTGATGGCTCAGTGTGAGGTTGGGGTGGTGGTGGATGGGGGGAGGGGGGTTCACGGTGTGAGGGATGTAAAAATAAAATAAAATAAAATAAAATAAAACTAAAAAAAAAAAGAAGACTATCAATCACTATATGCAAGAATTAATTTTTAATTCCTAACTTTAATTCTAAATATTGTCACAACCTGAGGAAACAGGTTTAGGCACAGAGGCTGGCTAAAACAAAAGGAGGGACACCCTGCTATGTAGTACTATTCTGCTGTGTTGTGTAAGTGGTATTGTATTTGAAAACAATGTCTCCCCAGGTGTTTGTTTCTAAGTTGACTGTCATGCATCCACATGTTCATTATTCAGCCTCAGTTTTGTCATTCTATTTTCTTTTATGTGAAACTATTTCAAAATGTAGCTCTTCTCAAGAAGAGTGCCGGCACATTCTCCTACAGCCATCCTGAATGGAAGGCGTTCTGCCATGCACCTGCCTGAGGCCAGTTCCAGGCACACACCTGGGCAGGCGATGCTCCCTCCCCTCAGGTGTACTCTCTGGGTAAACACAAGCTCTTCTGGGCTGCCACCACTACCAAAGATTCCGGTTTCACTTGCTGTGTCTCTGACGCCAGTGCTAAGGGTAGTGAACTTTAAAAACAACCTTCCTTTTCTTCTCTAATCTGGTACAAAAAACAAAGCCCAGACAGGAACTAATCAAATGGAAGAGAGAGCAGCTAAATTAAATAAACATTGAACTTGACTTTCTTCGAGGTGGGTCCCCAAATCTCTTGAGAGGTGCCAGAATCTATAGGACAGGCTATTTTGGAGAGCATACCTGATGGGGCTATTGCAGGAATCTGAAGTACAACATTTAAGTGGGCATGAAGAAAAGTAAGGACCTGGGGGTCCTCTTATATTACTGCCTTCCTCTTATCACCTACCTCTGAACCTCTAAAACCCTAAGCGCCAGGGAATGATGTCAGCATCATTCTCCCTGTAGGGCACTCCCAGCAAAACTGGGAAATATCTAAGTTGGGAATTTTGAGACCTCAATGTAAAAGCTTCATTTTTCTGATGGGAAAACAGGCCCAGAGGAGGAAGGAGGCTTTTGCCAAGGTGATAATGCCACCTGGTAACAGAGCTGGCAATAGAAACCAGGGTCCTCTTTACACCTCCCATGTTTCTAAAAATGTGGTCTTGCCCCCAAAACTAGTTTCTTTCCTAGATAACCTGTTGCTATCAGGAGACCTTTTCCTCCTAGTTAATGAGAGCCATTCACTATTACTCTTTATCCCACACTTCCAGTTAAGATCCTATTGAATCTTATCTTAAAATATCTTACTCCCCACTCCAGTTCCCGTCACCCTAGGCAGCCCTGCTTCAGATCAGGCCTCCTGTGGCCTCCCTGACTCTGACCTCTCTCCAGTCCATCTAGTAGATAGCTAACATATTGGTTATAGCTACCAGTTGTCACACACACAAGTGCAATCAGTGTTGTAAGTGCTCTACATTTATTATCTATTTACTCTTCATAAAACGCTAAAAGCTGGATGCTTTTATTACCCCCATTTTATGGATGAGGAAACTGAGGCACAGAGTAGTTAAATAATATGTCTAAGATTGTACAGCTAACAAGTAGCAAAACTGGGATTTTTAAACACCAGGTAGTTTGGTGCCAAAGTCCAAACTCCCAACCACGATATTACATTGTTTTTTTCTGAAACACCAATATTACCATGTCACACCTCTGCTCCAAAACCTACAGCGGCTCCCCTCTGCCTGCGGGAGTTTGAAGTCCTGGTATGACATGCAAAGCTCTGAATGGTTTGGCTCTCCCTACGCTTCAGGTAAGTTAATTAACCTCTCCGAGTCTCAACGTCTTGATCTGTTAGCTGAGGATGATCATAGTAGTAAGCACCCCAGGGGACTGTCATGACGCTTAAATGAGGTCTCCCAGGTAAAGCACTTAGCTGGGTGCCCAGCACAAAGGGACTCTTGATCAGTGTTGGCTACCTTTGGACCCTATTTCACACAATTTCCTTCCAGGACTCTTCTGACAAGGAGGTTGCTGCAAATGAATAGTGCCTGTTGTTGAATGGCTAGTGCAGTCTCTCCCTTCCTAGAACACTTCCCCACTCCCACTCCCATAGGCCATCATAGCCAAATCCTCCCAGCCTCCTGTCTCCCTTCGTCAGGGGCCCCTCCCCCACACAAATCTAAATTCCTGGAACACTTATTCCCACCAGACTTTTTTCACACCACCATTTGTTTAATCCTTTGTTAATCACTTATCAAGTGACTGATAATAACAATAATCGTATTTCACATCATACTCTACAAAAGGCTTCATGTCACAACTACGCATCTGTGAATCGTTACAAAGACTAGGACATTCCCATTTTAGAATTGCTGTAGTTTCCCCAGCTGCTTCGTCTCAGAGACTATGGGGAGCAGGGGCTGATGCAAATGGGAACCCCATCTTCAGGAAATTTTACAGCTTTGTATGCAAAGCAAGGTCTCTCCACAGGCGCTGACAATCCAGTGGCAAAGTCTGGTGGAGAGGATAGCTTCTGCCTGGGCAAATCTATATTTCACCAGACAGTGCCTGCCACAGATGCAGACACAGCCTTGCTGAAGAGAAACCTTCAAAAACAACAGCTGCCTGCTCTCCAGAAGGTCCTTGATATCATCAGAAGCTGAACAAGCAGCTCTGAGAAAAATGTGAACTGCCATCTTTCCAGGTGGACAGCTCTGCCCTGGGTTGACCTCTTCAAACATAGAGCAGCAAGCCATATGGCACCAGCTCCTGATCTCAATTTAGTTTCCTGAGGGAGAGAGCTGACTGAACTTTGATAATGATAAATTATCTAGAACTTTTTACTTTATGAGGCTCCTTTTGCTATAATATGTCCACTGACTTCCTTTCACCGAGCTCATGAGGCAGGCTGCAGCCACAGAAGCAGTGAGCCCAGAAAGGTAAAGTAGTTCCCTGTGTCTGCCAAGGATTTGGGAGGGGCCCTTCATACAAGGAGGTGTCAGAAGCACCCTAACCATCTTAGCAGCACTGAACAAATCACCTGTCAAGGTGGGTCCCTCCTGCAGAGAGGCTGACGTCAGCCCTTCAGGGAGGTCTTAATTTCCTCCCTCCATGTCCTAATCCCTTTGTTGTATTGTGTCACAACTGTAATTGAATACACAAGAGAAATTAGTTTCCTGGGTGATGTAGCACTACCTAGCAATTTCACATGAACAAAATTACATGGAAATTTCACTTCTAGGAATCCATCCTAAAGACATGTGGTCAAAAATTCAAAACCGAAGTAATATGCACAAGGCTATTCACTGCAACATTATTGATAGTAGCAGAAGACTGGAAATCACCAATGGCTGGAATAGGGGGCTGGGAAATGAGCCAGGGTGCATACACACAATGGAGTACCATGCAGCTGAAAAAGGAAGAGTATTTCTATACTATATGGAGCAATCAACAGGATATATCGTTATGTGTAAAATGACAGGTGAAGATATTTATTAGGGTAAGCTATCATTGGGGAGGGAGATGTGAATATATGATATATGCTTACTTAATTATAGAAAAAAATAGAATGAGAAACCATAATTTTTTAAAAAATCTTTATTGGGGAATAGTGTTTCCAGGACCCATCAGCTCCAAGTCAAGTTTTTGTTTTTACTCTAGAGTGGAGGGCGCAGCTTGCTGGCCCATGTGAGAGTCGAACCAGTGACCTTGGTGTTATAAGCACTGCACTCCAACCAACTGAGCCAACCAGCCGCCCAATAGAGCATAACTTTTTTAAAGGTTACATAAATAGAAGAGAAAGGAAACAATGAGAGGAATGGGACAGAAGCTTGACCCTTCAGAATACTGTATCTTATTTGGTAGATTTATTTTGGAAGTTTGTAAATACATTAGAAAATCTTAGGACAAATTTATATTTGACAAAATTAAACAAATAAACTTGTTTATCAAGTTGGTGGCATCATCACACAGTGAGGAACTATTTCAATGACCTTAAAACTCAGGAATTTGATTCGATAGCCTTGATGGTATACCCCTTAAAAACCAACCCAAACAAAAAACCTTAAATTGTTTTTAGTGATGAAATGTGAACCGTGGTAGTGTCGGTATTGGTATTCTAAGACTGTTTTGTACATATGGTGGGATAAAGCAATGAATAATTACATTGGTTGTTTTGGAAAGTAGGATTCTTGACATGAGAGAAAGGAAGTATGGATGTAAGATCAATAAAGTAGAAAGTCATTAGTCCTGAATTTGAAATAGAAATATCAGTGTGAACTCATATTTTCTTGTAAAGAATAGTATTTCTGGAAATCATCACCAATTCAGAAGCAAGCATTCTTTACACCCAGAATATGGTCTGTAAACGCCATTCACTAAAAGGAACCAGGGCTCCTTGGAAAAATGGCTGATTCCAGATTTGGGGTCCTGGGAAGGAAATGTTCAAGATGGGCCTGGAACATCACATTACAAACTAGATAGTAAAAAACTTATTAAGGACAATAGGGTAACATCAAAAGGTAGGTGCCTCAAACATCTCAAACATTCCTCTGTAGGACACATCTGGAGTCAACTTGAAGAGCGTCCCTGGGACGATATAATTCCATGGATTGAGACTCACCAAATATGTTTTAAATGATAAATTCATGACATTTTTTTAAAAAATCAAATCTTATTGGTCAACTTTAGTAGTTACTAGGGATCCATTCACTAGAGCATTTTGCAAATTGGTAAAAAGAAAGAAGTCATTATTTTACCCTCCCAGTGATAAATATCTCTTTGGTTAACCACATAGGTGATCAGGGGAAGCTTCCCTTTCTCATATATTCCAGGTATTAAATGAAAAAGGAATAGAAGGATTAAAATATCACCACTTTGCAATCGCTAGTGAATTAATGAATTTGGACTTTGATTATTAATGACTATCAAAAGACAAAAATAGTCAGATATTACCAGATATTAGGTGCCTCCTGATGAAATACCAGTCATTAAGTAGTCTTGTCAAAGTGGCAAACCGATATAAGATCAACTTCTCTAGGTCCAGTATTAGTTTAGAGAAAATGTTGTAAAGAATGGGGAATGTGTTAAATGATATCACTGGGTGCAATTACCAAAATTCAAACTGTGAGAAGTTCCATGTGATAAATGATCCAGCTTCTTCAACAAGTTAATTATAAGGAGGAGAAATCCATGGAATAGAAGGGATTTAAGAAGCATACAGTAGTCCCGCCTTATCCATGGGGTGATACGTCCAAGACCTCTAGTGGAAGCCTGAAACCATGAATAATATTGGGCCCTATATTTTTCTTACACACATAATATCTTTTCACTTAAAGGAAGCACTTCACAGCTTCTCTTTGGCATATCCAAATTGCCAGCATCACTACTATTGTGCTTTGGGGCCATAGTAAGTAAAATAAGGCAGACTTGAACACAAGCCCTGTGATACGGTGACAGCTGATCTGATAACCGAGAGGGCTACTAAGTGACTAACAGATGGGTAGCCTATACAGAGTGGAGATACTGGACAAAGGGATGATTCATATCCTGGGTGGGAGGGAGTCAGATGGCAATAGATTTCCTCTCACTACTCATAACAGCACTCAATTGAAAACTCATGAATTGTTTATTTCTGGAATTTTCCATTTAACATTTTCATTTTCAGACTGTGGTTGACCATGGGTAACTGAAACCATGGAAATAGAAACCAAGGATAAAGGGGGAACTACTATACTGAAATCTTTATGGATGACAATGATATGATGATGTGGTCTCCTTCAGAATAATCCAGAGAGGGATTAGTCATAAAACAAGGTTAGCCATGAGTTACCAATGGTTGCAGCTGGGTGATAGAATCATGGGGTTTCATTATACCATTCTCTCTAGTTTTGTTTATGTTAGAAATTTTCCATAGGAAAACAAGCAAACAAACAAAAAAGGGGGAAAAAATGAAGCCACAGAAAAACTAAACAAAAATAAAGAAGACATCTTCTGACAGAAAGGACCCCTGTGCTGCTGAAGTGCAGCACCAAGCCCGGGAGCTGCTCCTGAGTCAGAACTTAATGAATGCACCTGAGCTTGAGGTTGAGCTTCTGGTGAGAGGGGGCCTTTTCTTCTGGGTTTGGGGAATGTTGCTCTGCACGCTGGGGTCTGACTGCTGACATCACATGAGCAAGGAAGAGAAATGCAGGATGCAGGGACAGGCTCCCCAGAAGCTGCTCCTACTGGGAAGTTTCTCTTTTGTTCTTTTCTTTGATTTGCTCACTAACCAAGGAATCAATGTCTGCTGTGCGTGTGTGTGTGTGTGTGTGTTTGCTTGTACTGCCACACAACATCATGCTGCCCACAGCAGCCATATGGCACAGAAGAAAGAAAGTGGGTTTTGAAGATAGAGTCAGCTTCAGTCCTGACTTAGCCACTTTCTAGCTGTGTGGCCATGGCAAGTTTCCTCAATAAAGTGGGGATAATGTTCAGCACCATTTTGTTGTTGTCAGAATTAGAGATAACAGTTGGAAAACACTTGGCAGAGTTCCCGGCACATGTTAGCCACTTCTATTTATTACTGGAGAGAAGATTGTATGCACTTTGGCCTTTTCTCTTTTGGGAATAGCTAGTACTAGAGCCTAAGACTCTAGGGGGTGGGTAGAAGGACCCAGGAATCTCTCTTCCTGACACTAAAAGGGGGGGAAAACTAAAAGAAAATTTTGCCTGAACAGCCTTATTCTTCAGGGCTCCTTTCATGTTTGTCATGAAGGGTCTCTGGCTCCCGCTCCCCACATAAGAACGCAGGACATGGTGAGGCCAAAAGGGAACACCCACAGAGCCATAGATAGGGGAGTCATACCACTATATTCTCACTGGCGGCTGGGCTGGAAACACAGGAAGCAGGAGCCGCAATCTGGTGTCCGCTTCTCTGCCAATCAACCAACCAACTTACTAGCTGCAATCTGCGCTTCTTTGCCAACCAACAACCCCACTTGCGTAACCATGGCAGTTATATTCACACTAATGGCTAACTGGCCACAGCTAATGGGCACCCGATCACAGCTGATGGCCATCTACTACCCAAGCTAGCACCTTTCCACGTGAGGCCAAGAGCCCGGAAACTGCTCTCTGGGGCTCTGTCCCCACACTCCGCCCCTACAGGGTCTCACCTCACAATCTACACGACAAGCGTCTTCCACGAGGGGCCCTGTGTCAGCAACACAGATCATGAGAAGAAGTTTCAGTCCAGTTCAAGTAATGTCTCGGGGGTGTCCCTCAATGTCCACCTACTTTCTGGGCACAGCCAGACTTCCTGGGCACAGCCAGGGTTTCGTAGGGTACCACCAGTCTCTCTGGGCACAGCCAAAATGCTTACATATTCTCGACGGCGGCCAGTCGACACAGAGGAAGTAAACATCTGCCTGTACCCCAACAAGGGGTCTTCCTGCACTACAGTGTCGCTGGCGGCCGGGAGAGGACACAGGAAACAAACATCCATCAGTTCCACTACATGATGGTACGTTCCCAAGAAAACAGTCAAGCGGTCCATCAAATCAGGGATGGAAGGCACTTCCCCATAGTCCACAGTCATTCGCCAGGGCTGTGCATTGGCCTCACAATGTGTGCCCTCTCCACAGGGCAAGGACTCCAAGTCCTCCCCAACCTGGGGGTGAGGGACGACCCCGACCTCACCCACATCTTCCACCAAGGACTCAGCAAGCATTTCCTCCTAGGACCACAAGTCCCACATCATGGCCACCCCAGCAAGCACTTCCCAGCCCACATGGCCACAAGGACCTTCGCTTTCAACGGCCTATGCTGGTTGGAGAACCATCCAGGTCCTCCCACCCCTCCATGGAGAACAGTAGCCACCCAGCACCACACACTGTGTGGGGACCACATGTCCTCCTGCCCAGAGTCAGACATCATTCTTACCTGGCCAGAGTCTTGCTTGCCATGCCAGGTATCCGAGTGGCTGGTGGCCTCAGTGTACGATGTCCACAACCCCTGGAGCCCACAACAGCAGCAGACCACCAAAAGGAAGGTGACACCTGCCGTGGCCAACAGGAAGGCGTGCCATCCGGAAGCTCAAGGGGAACACCAATTCGCTGAGGGGTCACGTTTCTCCCAGGCAGATTGCGTTTCCTGCTCCCGGCACCACTCCTCACATGCTTCCTAAGCTGAGCTTTCAGCTTTCACAGGTATAAACTGCTCCATTACTCCTTTGGGGATTCTGGCCAACGTCGCACCCTGCTCGCTACACCATGTGTCAGGCAGGGTCTCTGATCTTGCCCCCCGCATAAGAACTTAGGATATGGTGAGGCCAAAAAGGAACACCCATGGAGCCATAGATAGAGGGGTCACACCACTACATTGCTGGCGGCTGGGTTGGAGACACAGGAAGCAGGAGCCGCAATCTGCCAGCTGCTTCTCTGCCAACCAACCAACCAACTTGCTAACTGCAACCCGCCATCTGCTTCTCTGCCAACCACCCAACCCCACTTGCTAACTGCAATCCGCGCTTCTCTGCCAACCAACAACTCCACTTGCGTAGCCACGGCAGCTATATTCGTGGCTAATGGCTAACTGGTAACAGCTGATGGCCATCTATTACCTGAGCCAGCACCTTTCCATGTGTGATCGAGAGCCTGGGAACTGCTCTCTGGGGCTCTGTCCCCACAACGTTCCACCTCCTTTCTCTATAGCTTTTCCACAAGTCTATTTTAACACATCATTCATTCTTTTCATTAGTGTGGGTTTTTTTTAATATACTCATTTAAGCATCTGTTCCTCTGCCATCTTCCTCTCCCCTAGGCTATAAACTTCCCTCCAGGGCTATAGTCCTCATGATCTTTCTCCTTCCTCCCAGGTGCCAACACGATGTCTGGCACATTGTAGGACCTTGAACAATGCCTACTGCCTTAACAGCTTGTCCAGCAAAGGCCAACTAATGTGGAGGGCCAGCGATTCTCCTCCGCTTTTAGCTCTCTATCGTATTCTATACACAAATAGAGATCGAATCCCTCAAATTTATACAGCATTTTATGATGCATACACACAGAGCTTTTTATTATTATTCTTACCATTAAAACCTTTCAAAAATCCGTAAGAATTCCTCATTGAAATTTATTTCATATCTTCTCTTCCTTTCCCTTAATAATGTAGAAGTGATAGACTTTTGTCTCAGTTCTCCATGGCCTGCAGACAACACGTGTCTGCTGAACACATGGGGACAGAGATTCTTACCCGGAGACTACAGGTTTCAGCGGTCTGCGAGCCCCTCGGATTGCATGCACAGTTGCGTACATAAGTGCATTTTGGATGGGATGATGGACCACAGTTTTTAAGTAAGTTCTCATGTGAGTCCCTGACCTAACAAAGGAGTGCAAAATAATGGCAAATGCTAAATGTTCACTGGGGACCCTCCACTTTTAAAAGATGGCACAGGTGGCACTCACACTTTACTTTCAGCAAATAAGGAAAAGGTATGATATATGATATAATAAGAAATACATATATTTAGTCTTCATCCTTGATTCCTGACAAAAGAGCTTCTAAAACCCTTGGGATTTCCTGAGTGACTAGAGTGAGAGGAGTATCTTTTATTCATAGTAAGCCCCTTTCAACCATACCTGAATTTATGCTAATGAGGTGACTAATGGACCCCCTAGGTAACTTCTGCATAGGGGCTGGTTGCCATAGAAACCAACCCTGTGAATGGAGAGTTGAAACTTTCAGTACACTGCTCCTAACCCCCTGGGGAGGGGAGAGGAGCTGGAGGTTGAGTTAATCAGCAATGGCCAACAATGTAATCAATAATACTTACGTAATGAAACCTCCATAAAAATCTAGGACTCAGAGAACTTCCAGGTTGTCAAACACATTCATGCTATGGGAGGGTGGCACACTGCAGCTCCACAGGGACAGAAGTTCCTGTGCTCAGGACCCTTCTGGACCTCACCCAATGTACCTCTTCATCTGGCTGTTCATTCACACTCTTTATAATGAACCAGTGATAGTAAGTAAAGTGTTTCCTGAATTTTGTGAGTAGTTCCAGCAAATTATCAAACTTGAAGAGGGCAGGAGGGTTGGGAGCGGGGAGTGTGGGAACCTTGACTTTGTAGGCAAGTTGGACAAAAGTGTGGGTACCCTGGGGATCTAATACTTCCAGTCGTCATCTGAAGTGGAACAGCCTTGTGGGACTGAGCCCTGAAACCTGTGGAGTCTGATGCTAACTCCAGGTAGTTAGTGTTGGAATAGATTTGAGTTGTAAGACACCCAATTGGTGTCCATAGAGTTGGAGAAATGGTTACTGGTGTGGGAAAACCCTCACATTTGATGTCAAAAGTGTTGTGATTTAAAATGCCCCAAGAGAAGAAAACATCCTTTTAAATAATTTTAATGTATTTTATTATTGTACCAAGAATGCTTTGGTAATGATCATCTTGTGGGAAAAGGAAATCCAGTGAGGGGACAATGGGCGTGAAATACAGTGATGGACTCCAATGAAGAAACTGGAGTCCATATCGCCAAAAGACATGACACTATGCCATTGATTCAGTTTCCAGAACTTGAAGTAAATCTATCTTCAAGACTCTTAAGGCAGACTACAAGAAGATAAAGGGAATTATGTTACGGTAAGGAAAAAGCAACTTTCCTGCAAAAAGGCATAAATAACAAGACACGTTCATCCTTCCCTCTGATATCTTGTTTTTTCTTTATTTCAGCCAACTGTGTTCAGAACTTTGACATAAGCCCTAACCTTCTAAACTGTCTCTCTTTTGTTCCAGATTAATCATCAAACAAGATTACCTTAATCAAGTTGCTCCATCCTGAAAAAGGCAGAGTGGCCTTTCTTTGCCCCCTGAAGTTTAAATTCAAATTCCTTAGTCTTGCATGTAGGACTCTTCACAATCTGACCTTATGCACCCTTTTTAAAGTTCTCCCATATTCCCTGCATGTATCCACACTTTGGCCAAGTTGGCTTACTGAGTCTCTTTCAAATTATGTCTGATACATCCCATTTGTTTATGTTTGGAATGTCCTATCAAGAAAGCTATCTCCCTATCTTTTTCTCAAATCATGCCCATCCTTCAAAGCTCCATTCCTTTACCCCCTCTGACTATTCACATCTCCCAATCAATTGTCTTTCCCTCCTAGAAACACCAATATTTTACACTTATCCCTTATTATACGCGGCTCTTTACCACTGATCAGCTCCATTGTATTTGCTCGTGTTTTAATTTCTCAGTTAGTCTGTGAGCTTCCTGAAGGTTGAAATCATGCTTGCATCTCATTGTTTCTCCCTTGGCCCCTAGCACAGGGTCTGCCTATAGTAAATATTTGATCATTTCTTTGTCGTTGATTGATTTTGTCATCGCCATTAGGTTTGAACTCCTTAAGGTGGCCTACAGACCCTACTTGAGTTGGCCTCTGCTACCCTCGGTGGCCTCATTTGTGGCTCCTCTCCCTTAACACCATATACCCAGCCATCCCCAGTACCAGCCGATTCCTTAAGCACTGCAGCCATGACATCTCATGCTGCTTCCTCTGCCTGAACACTCAGTTCCTCTTCTTTGTCTGGTTGACTCTTACTCAACCTTTTGTCTGAATCTAGGCTTCACTTCCCAATGAGAAGTCTTCCACTAGACTCCATTAGAAACCACAGGTTAGTAAGATGGGGGCAGCCAAATGCAGTGTGTGTGTGTGTGTGTGTGTGTGTGTGTGTGTGTGTGTGTGTGTGTAGTAAGATGAAATGAGAAACATCCACAACCACCCATTCATGAGCTCCCTTTACCTTCTCTTATCCCTGTTGCCTAGTCCCTTCTGGTTGCCAGCCATCTGAAATTATTTACAGTCCATTCACCCCTGAATGGACTTTTCTTATGCCTCAGTGCCTTTGTACACACTTTTCATTCTGCCTGGGATTCCATTTAATCCATGACCTTTTTTCACCTGGTTAACTCCTATTCATTCTTCAATGTCTAGTCAAGGAATTTATAAAATGGGAACAGTAGTAATAGGTTCACCGTAGAGGGTTATGCGAGGACTAAATGAATTCACACACACACACACACACACACACACACACACACACACTCACACATACACACTTCTTAGACAACTTCTAGTATGTAGTCAATGCTCAATAATTTTTAGCTATTATTATTATTATTATCAGCACTAACGTCATCTCTCTCATCATCATCATCATCATCATCATCATGTATGATTCGAGTACTTATATACAAGCATCATGCTATACAGTATTGCTTTGCTCTTCACGTCTGTCTCCCCACTTTCACGTGCTCCTTGTTGATTAAAAGGACATCAGATAACTAGGTCATTCTACAAGCCCTAGCAAAGCATCAGCAATCAAAGCTTGGAGTTACAGAAATTCCACGGGAGTTATGAAAAGGAAAACATCAACTGGATGGAAAGCCTTTGGAAAAGGAACAAGTAAATAAGCCTTAAAAGAATGCTTTAGCAATAATCACCAGACTCTCATCCACCACTGGTGAGAGCGCAAGTTGACACAACCTCATTTTGTAGGCAATTTGGTGCTTACTACTAAAATCTTAAGTGTATATACTCTTTGACCAAGCAATATCACTTTTAAGAATCCATTCAATAAAAACACTTACTCAAGCATACAAAAATATATGAAGTTGACCATTACAACATTATTTATAACATAAAAACATTGGAAGAAGGTTAAATGCTCAAAGGGGGACTACCTAAATTAGTTGTGGGATTATGGTGCATCCATACAATGAAATACTATGCAACTATTAAAAAGGACATAAGGACACACACACACACACAAACACACACGCACAGGGTGCCAAAAAAATGTATACACATGTTAAGAAAGGAAAAAACTGTGTTAAAATTGTAATACTCAATATATACCGATGACAAAGGATGAATACAAGTAACGTTTGACTTTTGCAATTACAAGAGGTGCTCAAAGTGGTTACCATCAATGTAATTTTAATACAGTTTTTCCTTTCTTAAAATGTGTATACTTTTTTTGGCACCCTGTGTGTGTGTGTGTGTGTGTGTGTGTGTGTGTGTGTGTGTGTGTGTGTGTATCTTGAATATAGAAGTCTACAATACATAGTTAAGTGGAAAAAGCAAATTGTAAATTAGTCTAAGTGTATTAGCCTCATTTTTGGTGGATTTTATTGAGGACTAATTTAAATACAATAAAATTCACCAATATTAAGTACTCAATTAGATGAGTTTTAACAACTATATACCATTATATAACCATCACGATAACCATGATATTGATAGAACATTTCCATCACCCCAGACAGTCACCTTGAAATCTTTTGCAGTTATTCCATACCTTCAATCTCTGGCCACTGGCAATCACGAATCTGTTTTTTATCACTATGGTTTTTTACTCTACTAGAATCTCATATAGATGGAATCATGTAGTATGTAGTCTTAAGTCTGGCTCCTTCTACTTAGCAATGCTTTCGAGATTTATTTATGTTGTTGCCTACTAATAGTTCACTCTTTTTATTGCTAAATAGTATTCCATTGTCAGGATGTACCACAATTTATTTACTTATTTAACAGTTGGTGAATATTTGGGTTGTTTCCAGTTTTTGAAGATGATTAATAAATCCACTATAAACATTCATGTAGAGTTTTACTTACTTTTTATTTTGAGATCGTTGTATATTCACATGCAGTTGTAAGAAATAATGCAAAGAGATTCCTTTCTCTAATTGCCCCCAAGGGTAACATTTTGTAAAAGTGCAGTCCGGTATCACAACCAGGGTGTTGCCACTGACACAGTGAAGACACAGAACAGCCCCCTCATCACAGAGACCTCCTGTGTTGCTCTTTTATACACACATTCTGCTCCCCTCCCCGGCCCATGGCAACCACTCATCTCTTCTCCATTTCCACAATTTTGTCCTTTCGAGAATGTAAAGTAACGGAATCAGTCACCATATAATGTGGGGAGTATTGACTTTTTCACTCAGCCTAATTCCCTGGAGATTTATCTAAGTTGTTGCGTATGTCCATACTTCTTTTTTCTTGATGAGTAGTGTTTCATGGTATGAATGTACCACAGTTTTTTAGCCTTTCACCTGTGGAAAGACATCTGGTTTGTTTTCAATTTGGGGCTATTATGAATAAAGTTGCTATACATATTTGTGTATAGGTTTTTTGGTGTGAACATGAGTTTTCTTTTCTCTGAGATAAATGCCCAGGAGAATAATTGCTGGGATATATGGTAGTTATATGTTTAGTTTTATAAGAAACTGCCAAACTGTTTTCCTGGCTGGTTATACATTTAACATTCTTACCAACAATTTATGAGATCCAGTTTCTCTGCATCCCTCCAAGCATTTGGTGTTGTCATTATTTTTTATTTTAGCTACTCTGTTAGGTGGGTAGTTGTACCACATTGTGGTTTAATTTGTATTTTCTTAATGGCCACTGAGGGGGAACATCTTTTCATGTGCTTATTGACCATCTGTATATTCTCTTTGGGATGTCTGTTCATATATTTTGCCTATTTTAAAATTGGATTTTTTAACGGTTGAGTTTTAAGAATTCTTAATATTTTAGAAACCAGTTGTCAGATACGTGGTTTGCAAATATTTTCTCCCACTCAGTAGATTGTTTTTTCATCCTCTTAACAGGGTCTTTTGCAGACCAAATGTTTTTAATTTTCAGGAAGTCCAATTTATCCATTTTCACTTTTATAGATTGTGTAGAGATTTTCTTTTACGTGGACATATGTTTTCATTTATGTTGGATACAAACTTAGGAGTGAGGTTGCTTGGTGATAGTGTAAATAAATGTACATTTTATATTATTTTAAAAACTCTTGAACTGTTTTGCAGAGTGACTGGACAATTTTGCATTCCTATGAGCAATGTATGAAAGTTCCAGTTACTCCACATGCTTGCCAGCATTTGTCATGGCTAGTCTTTTATAACTCAGCCCCTCTCATGGATGCATAGTGGTAACTCCTCGTGCTTTTAATTTGCCTAATGACCAATGATGTCGAGCATCTTTTTATGTGCTCATTTGCCATCCATACAGAACATAAGTGGTTTCCATTTTAAAGCTAATCCGCCATCTTTATATCTGGGTGAACCCAGAGTCTTGACTCTCTCTCCTTCCTCCAGATGAGATCTGGAATATGTACACAGAGCTCTGGGCTGATCACAAGACTCCCATTAATTCTCTCTCCGGGGTGAGGCACCCTCCATATTTCTCTTACCGCACCCTCATACCAGAGCCTCCCAGCACCTGACCCCTTCGATCGTCCACACATTCTCACTGCTTTAAGCTATAAAACACAGAGTCTGGGGTGTGGAAGTCATGACGATCTGTTTGTCTTGCTGCCATCCAAGGCTGCTTTCTGTAAGTTCCTTACTAAACACCTTAAACCAATACGCTGGATTTAACTGTCATGTTCTTTGGCCTTTCAGTTCCTTTCACATTTGTGAGCCACTTTGCATACACAGCCCTTTCACGAAACACCATCTATATGTCTTCTTTGGTGAGTTGTCTATTCAAAGCTTTAGTCCATTTTTTTAAAATTAGTTGTTTTTAGTTGGCTGCCATAAAGATTATTTATATATTCTAGATACAAGCCCTTTGACAGATACGTTTTGTCAATATTTTATACCAGTCTGTGGCTTTTCTTTTCATTTTCTTAACAGTGTCTTTTGAAAAGCAAAAGTTTTTAATTTTGATGACATTCAGTTCATTATTTTTTTCCTAGTTTTTGTGGTCTATTACATATATTAATATATGCCCAACCCAAGGTTACAAAGATTTTCTCTCTCTCTCTCTCTCTCTCTCTCTCTCTCTCTCTCTTTCTCTGTCTCTTTATTCTTGAAATCTTATATTTCTATCTCTTAAATTTAGGACTATGATCCATTTCAAGTTAATTTTAGTATATATGAGTAATATATATTTAGTAATATATATATTTAGTAATATATATTTAGTACATATTTAGTATGAGTAGCAGTGTTTCCAGAAAGAGAGAAAGAGAAAAAGAAGGAAGAAAATGATAAATGGTAAAATTCAAGAACAGCATGAAGTGCCAGATTAAAGAAACTATAAGTGGCTGGTACCATTTTTGGGATCAAGAGATTTTACCACTTCCAGAGAGGAAAAAAGTGAGTCATATACAAAGTTGAGGAATCAGAATGCCTTCTGGCTTCTCATCAACAAAACTAGAAGCCAAAATACAATGAACCCTTTCAAATTCTGAAGGACATCATTTGCAATCTAGAATTCTACACTCAGCCCTACTACCAATTGAGTATGAGAGTGGGGGAAAAAGTTTTTCAAAGTTTCAAAAATTTTTACCTGTCATGCATCCTTTCTCATAAAGTTACTAGAGAATGTACTCCACTCAAAGATAGAGTAAATCAAGGAGGAGGATCTAAAATAAGAGACACACAAAAAGATTTCCCAGGAGGTGGTGAAGGGAAATCCCAGAATAATAGCTATACACCAGGTATAGAGGTTAACCAGGCTGAGTTGGAGAACGGTGACTAAAGAAACCGGTATAATGAGAACTGTCATCACCAGAATCCTCACTGACAGCATACTCGCGTTTAAACTTAAAGACAAGTTCATCTGTGTTTGTTATGGCTTGACCATATATTTAGGAAATTCCTGCTCATCTCTCTATGCCCTACTGCTAGAATCAATGGAGAATAGTCATTTCACACACACACAAGAAGAATAAGAAGAATGAGAATGAGAATGAGAAAAAAGAAGATGGAGAAGGAAGAGGAGGAAAAGGAGAAGGAGGATAATTAGAGAAAAGAAAAGAAAGAAGAAAGGAAGGAAGGAAAGAAGGAAAGAAGGAAGGAAAGAAGGAAGGAAGGAAGGAAGGAAAGAAGGAAGGAAGGAAGGAAGGAAGGAAGGAAGGAAGGAAGGAAGGAAGGAAGGAAGGAAGGAAATCCCACGATTTCTGAAGTGCTCTGCTTTGACCTACTCTTGAGAGCTGGTCATAGGCTATGGTGAGCTTAGAAACAGAAAATGCAAAGCAGCCCTTTCCCTTTGACTTTATTTCTATAGGGTGTTCAGTGCCTGACCCATCCTGACCGGACTGCAGATCTGCCAGTGGCGCAGGCCAGCAGAGCCCTCGTGGCTAGAGACTTACTTACCTGAAACTAAGGAAACTTGTCCCTTGTTCATACATGCCCCTACCTAGGCCCTGTACCTAACTCAGTAGTTGAACTTTTGAATTTATAATCTTCTTAAAGAGTCTTCCAAATTATACAGTCTTCAGGCCCCACAAATCCTAAATCTGCCTCTACTTATGACTTTGCCCTATGACTTCCTCAGAAGACGCTTTTGAAAATTCAGGAAAGCACACTACCCCAGTGACTCTCTTCAGCTTGTTTTCCTGTGAAATCCCATCTCACATCGGCAATAGTGTTCTTTCCTTACACAGCCAGATCTGTTTTATTCAAATCCAAGCGATTGATTGTTCAGGGATGTGGAGAGTAAGCTGTAAAGGAAACTGGAATGATTCCCATAAAGGTCAGTCCAGTGGTTACCTGGGGGGAGGGAGCAGGCAGGGGAAGCAGAGATTGGAAAGGGCCACATAGCTGGGCTTCAGGCCCTGGTGCTAACAGGTGTTTGTTTTACTATTTATCTTTTAACTGTGCGTGTACTCTCTGTAAATGTGATACACTTCCTTAATTTAATAGGCCGGCACACGACTAAAAGACATTGTTTCCTTCCTTCTGTGGGAGCTGAGAATGCTAGTGAATGTATACAGAGTCGCTGTCAATAGCAAGCACAAAAGGAAACAATGATTATCTAACATTCTAAGAAGTCTGTGTCTGATTAAAGAGCAAAGTGGTTACTGCAGCAAAGTCCACAGTGCAGGGAGGGAGCAAAACTCCAGCTAGATGTCCAGGCCCTCCTGGCACAACCGCATCTTGCTGGGGCGCAAGTGTGTTAAGGGCCTGGTCCTCAGTTGTACCTGCAACTTGATTTTGGATGCTCCCCTGCAGCTTCCCAGGTTTGGAAGGAGCTTTTCTTAACAACCAGCCACTTGCAAACTCCTTGAGGACAGGAATCATGTTTTATCTACCTCTAAATTCTCAATGCCTAGCAAAGTCCTACCTACAACAAGGTTAACAGACTTTTCTGGCAACCTGGATGTTCGTGTGTTCCAGACAGAACACCCATTCCTGCTCTGGAGAAATAGTTCCCTTCCCAGGACCTGGTGGCCTGACCCTGAGGGTTAGTCCAGAGGCTGGGGGCCCCTCAGTTGGGAATAGAAACCACCCCGCTTCCTGCAAGCTCCTCATGCTTTCATTCACCCTGGCCTGGGCCAGTCTCCCACTCATAACACGGCCTCAGGGACTCAGGAAATGCAAGCAGAAACTGAGAAGTGCAGGCAGACTTTTTTTCCCCAGTCAAGTTACTTTGTGGTCTAGCCAAGCCTACTGATACATTCAAACATGCAGTTTCTTAGAAATGGCTTTCAGAGCTAGTCCTGCTCAGCTGCGAAATAGCGATGGGGAATAGCTAATGCCACTGAGGTCAACACACTAGTCAGTTTACCCTACATTACTTCACTCAGAGTTTCAGACAGCAGACCACGCAGCAAGGAGCAGACTCAGCTCCCTTGCAAGTCACAGGGAAGCACTTTGACCAGGAAGGCCATGCTCCTTATATTCACTGATATGTGCTCACTGCCCTGGGGATGAACCGCTGGTTACCGTGACTCGGGGGACAGCAACGCTGTGTAAGGCCTGGTCCATGGCCAGAAATAGTTTAGATTCCAAAAGACCTTGCTGTGTCAGAGCAGCAAGAATGGTTCCTTCTACCTAGACCATCGAGAAACTGAGAGCCAGAAGAGATGTAGTTTAGAAAGATAGTGACAGAACCTAGCCTAGAACAGAGATCTCCTAACAGTCACACGGTTCTTGTTCTGGCCGTTACACTCTCTGCTTCTCGGATCCCATCACCTGACTGGCCCAGAGTCAAGGGCCTGCCACCCACCACAGCAGTTATGAGCCTTCTCCCGGCATTTGTACAGGGTTACAGCTATGTAACTGCAAAAAATCACGTTAGCGCAGCTAGCCATCGAGCGAAGAAATAATGATTACTCCTTCCTGATTCTATCTTTATAATGTGACAAGTTTTAGGGGTGGGAATTCTAATTTGCCATCTATTTTACATTCATTTACATAAATGAGTTCCCAAGCCCCGGAGGAAATGCCATGACTTAATTAGTGGAATCTCTAATAGCCAAATTCAGTTATGCCCATAATGAACACAGGACTTATTACTTTTTTTTTTAGCAATGGATACACTCCAGAACAAGGTGGGGTGTATATAAATAAATATGTTATCCATGCCCCAGTGTAGGAAAGCAGCTATTGTCAGAATTGATATGCGGTACCCTAAATTGATATGCGGTACCTTTGGCTTATTCTGAAATTGAGGTGAGGGAGTGAGAAAGGAATTATATAAAGGGGAGACTTCCTTTTAAAAAAGAGTGAGACAGAAAAAGGACAGCCTGATTTCTAATCGTTCATTCATTGAGAAAATATTGCTTCAGTCCCTTCTATGTGCCAGGCTTGGCATGAGAGAGCAATAGAACATCCAGTAAGACCCAGGAGCCCATACTTTGAAAAGAGTCTGATGTAACTGCACACAGTGAAGAGCCAACACGTAAGAAGATGATGCCGCTGTGTATGGAAGTGGCCCTTAACTGGAAGTCCAAACACCTGACCTCAGCCAAAGCTTTGCCACTAACCTGCTGTGTGACTTTGGGCAAATTGCCTCCCCTCTCTGTGTCACAGTACCCTTCGCTGTGGATTGAGAGGTAGGAAGAACTTGCAGAAGAAATGCAGCACATATAAGGACCCCACAATTCCTCAGTATTTTTCAGTCTATGGTCGTCTTGCTCTCCACAGAGACCAACTCAAACCTTCTCCACTCTGCTTGGATCCTCACATCTCTTTCGATTCTCTTCTCTCTTAGCAATTGACCTTGCTCCCTACTGTCTTAAGAAAATAGAAATCTCTGATGGGAATTGCCTCCACCTCCTAACTATGTTCTTTCATGTCCCTTATGGACATGCAGGATGTTTCTTTCCTCATCACTATTTAAATTAAACATGTTCCGGCCATTCCCGTCATAAAAAGCTATATATATATATATATATATATATATATATATATATATATATATATATACATATATATATATATATATATATATATATATATATGTATATATATATAAACCTCCCTCTGGTTGCTAATGTATCTTTTTGCTTCCTTCCCAAAGTTCTTGACAGTTGGCCACACTCCCTTTCATACATTGCCTCTCTTTTCAGTCATTCTTCAGCAGCCTCCAGTTTGGTTCTCCCTCCCCGCACCGTTCCGTCCCCACCCCTCCCACTCTACCACAGCTGCGTTTGTTAGGGTCACCTGGGATCTCTGTCACCTGAGGAACGCTCTCACACCTCCTTTACTTTGACCTCTCTCTGAGCAGAATGCCACCGCAGTTAGTTGGCTCCTTCCTCCTTCCTGAAGCACTCTTATTTTCTTGGTCTTCAGACACCAAACACTCCTGATTCCTATCTGGCCACTTCTCAGCCTTCTTTGCTCAGTTCTCCCTATCAGACTATTAAGTGTAGAGGGAGTAAGACCTGCTCCTGGGCCCATTCTCCTCTCACTCGACACTTTCTCCCTAAGCGGTCTCCTTTATTCTCGGGTTTATGAATAAATCAGGGATCAATCCCTTGCTCTCCTGCCCATAGCATTTATGAGCATCTAAAATATGCCAGGTTCTGTGAGTTTTAGGTACAGAGCCCTTAGACTTTTCTAGACAGATAAGGAATCTTTTTTGTTTACATGGTTTTAAAAACAATCTCTCCTCCTGTATGCGTATGTGCTGACTTTACTTAATTTTAGCTAAAATGCATTGAGTGTTTACTCTGCCAGAATCTATTCTAACAGCTCTACAAGAATAAAGTCGTTTAACTTTCACAGTGACCCAGTGAGGTAGAGACATTTTTAAAAGTAAAACTTAATTTTTTTAGAGCGGTTTTAGGTTCACAGCAAAACTGAGCAGAAAGTACAGAGAGTACCCATGTACCCCCTGTCTCCACACACTCACAACCTCCTCACTATAGACACCCAGTACTAGAGTTGTCCACTTGTCACAACTGATGAACTTAACACTGGCATAGCCAAGCCCATAGTTTCCATTAGGGTTCACTCTTGGTGTTGTACATGCAACGGGTTTGGACAAATGTACTTGTATAATGACATGTATCCACCATTATAGTAATATACAGAGCAGTTTCACTGTAAAAATCTTCTGTGCTTTGCCTATTCATGCCTCCTGCCCCTTAACCCCCGGCCACCACTCATCTTTTTACTGTCTCCATAGTTTTGTCTTTCCAGAAAGTCATGTAGTTGGCCATATGTTGCCTTTTGTTGCCTATGTTGCCTTTTCAAATTGGCTTCTTTCAGTTAGTAATATGTATTTAAGATTTTCCCCAGATCTTTTCATGGCTTGATAGCTCATTTCTTTTCAGCGCTAAATAATATTCCATTGTCTGGATGTACCACAGTTTCTTTATCCATCACCTACTGAAAGAGATCTTGTTTGCTTCCAAGTTTGGGCAGTTATGAAGAATCTGCTATAAACATCTGTGTGTGGGTTTTTGTGTGGGCATAAGTTTTGGATTCATTTGGGTAAATACCAAGGAGCACAATTATTGGATGGTATGGTGTTATAGACTGAATGTTTGTGTCCCTCCAAATTCATATGTTAAAGCCCTAATACCCTAGCATGACTATATTTGGAGATGTGACCTCTAAGGAAGTAATTAAATGAGGTTATAAGTATGGGGCCCTGATGGAATAGGATTAATGTCTTTATTAAAAGAGAACTTATAGTAGTGCGCCTCTCTCTCTCTCTCTCTCTCTCTTTCTCTCTTTCTCTCTCTCTCTCTCCCTCTCTCTCTCTCTCTCTCTCTGCGTGTGTGTGTGTGTGTGTGTGGAGAGGCCATGTGAGGACAGAGTCATCTAGATTTTCCTCTCTGAGCCAGGAAGAGAGCCCAATAAGAAACCAAATCATCGAGAACCTTGATCTTGGAACTTCCAGTCTCCAAAACTGTGAGAAAATAAATTTCTATTGCCACCCAGTCAATAGTAATTTGTTATGGCAGCCTGAGCTAACTAAAACATATGGTTAGAGTGGGTTTAGTATTCTAAGAAACTGTCAAACTGTCTTCCAAGGTGTTTTTTTCCAATTTGTATTCCCACCAGCAATGAATAAGAATTCCTATTGCTCCACATTCTTGCCAGCACCTGGTGTCGTTACTCTTTTGGATGTTGGCCATTCTAATAGGTGTGTGGTGGTATCACACTGTTTCTGTAATTTCCAATTCCTTAATAACATGTTTTGCTGGGCATCTTTTCATATGCCTATTTGCCATCTCTAGATCTTATTCAGTGAGGTTCATGTTGTTGGACGTCTTATTGTTGAGTTTTAGAAGTCCTTTCTATGTTTTGGATAGTAGTTCTTTATCAAATGTGTCCTTTGGAATTATTTTCTCTCAGTCTGTGGCTTGTCATCTCATTGTATTATCTTTCACAGAGCAGAAGTTTTTAATTTTAATGAAATCCAGCTTTTATATCTTTCATGGATTGTGCCTTTGGTGTTGTAGCTAACAAGTTATGGTCATGCCCAAAGTCATCTAGATTTTCTCCTACGGTATCCTCTAATAATTTTACAGTTTTGTGTTTTCCATTTAGATCTCTCATCCATCTTGAGTTAATTTTTGTGACAGGTATTAGGTCTGTGTCTCGCATTTTTGCATGTGGATGTCCAGTTATTCCAGCACCATGTGTTTAAAAGTCTATCTTTTTTCCATAGAATTGGCTTGGACACTATTGTTATGCACATTTTACAGAAGAAAACAGTTAAGAAACTTTCTCCAGGATCACGCAGCAAGTAAGTGGCAGATGAAATCCAGCTCAGGTCTTCTGCTCGTGAACTTATGCTCTTATCCATCGCTCTCTGTGGCTTCTCTATTTCGTGCCCCTCTGCGTATTAATGAAAAAACACCTGTTCATTGTAGAAATAAACAAATAGGCCGAAAGAAGTACACTAATATTAGCCATACTTCCATTACCCAGAGATAACCACTGTTAATATTTTGACATGTACCCTTCCAGGTTTTATCCTCTGTATATATTTACGGCAGGTTTTTTATTATAAAAATTGGATGATAACATACTCTGTTTTGTAACCTGAACTATTTTCATTTAATAATATACTGTGAACATTTTTCCATGCCCATAAATGTGGCCTTTAGAATGTAATTTTTATTGGATGTACATACAGTCCACCCTCCTCACATAGATTTACCCCGATTTTTCAGCTTATCCTTTCTGGTGGGCCTGTAGTTTGCTCCTATTTTTTCCCTGTGGTTAAATCTTTACCAGCATGCTTGATTACTCTTTAGGATGACTTCCTAGCAAGAGAATTGTTGAGTCAAAGAGGGGTGGGGGTACACCTCTCTAAGTCTGTGCTTGAGTAGCTGCCTTGATTTAGTGTCTGGCCACCACCCTCTGGAACCACAGTGGGAGGGCATTTGATGTGACCAATGCCCAGGCTATGTGCCAGGTTTTTTTTCTTTGTTTTTGAAGATATAAAATTTCATCATTTTTTTTGGAGCCCTCATATGGGAAATTAGGAGAAATTACAATGGGAGCTGCTCACCTGGTACCATTTCGAATTAGCAGTCTTCTTTAATTTGATTCTGTGAAGGTGCTCAAACCCCTGCCAGGTGACTGTCACCAGAATTAATTTGCCCTTAAAGAGCTCAGCTTCCTGTATGCATGGGCATTGAGGGGGAGGACAGAGACAGAAGCCCACACAGCTAGCTCGAGTACCATGCAGACAGTGGCAAGTGATATTATAAAGTGTTCTGACACCTCAAAGAACAACATAATTTATGCTTTGGGAAAATGGAGTTGAGAACCAAGGGACAAGGGAAAGACCTGGACAAAGACCCAGAGATGTGGGGAGACTTTGGGGGTAGCGAGCTTCTAGCCACAGTGAATCGGATGTCAGAACAAGTGTGTGCATGTGCACACACACAGGGGATGTGGAAGAGGATATGGTTTACTATTGTGGAAAGTATATATGGTGTGAGGCTTTCAATGAGAGGCCACCAAGGTTAGACCCTGCACTACAGGCAACAGGAAACTAGGGAAGGACTTTTAAAAATAATACATAACCCGAGCAGGATAGTCAGGAACAAAAACAGACTATTATATTAGGCTGTTCATTGGTCCCAGTGCTGGTCTCTTCCCCGCCCCTCTCTCCACCCTGGTGATTAGGAGAGCAGAGCTGAAGAGACAAAGGGGCAGCCTGCCCGTTCCCTCAGCCTAAGTGCCTGATCTCAGAAGGCTGACGAACTTTCAACTGGTCTTCACTCTTGATTCAGACAATATTTCACCATACCGAGTCTATTGGGTGGTAAGCCTCCAAATCTAGTCATCCTGTCTTGTACGGCAGTGGTAAAGATTTCAGGAGTTTGGTACTCTAAGGGCAGGGGTGGGGGCAGTGAAGAGAGGGAAGGGAAAGGTCCAAGGACAGTTCCTGAAATGCATGGAGTCCTAGCTTGGGTGCCCAGAGAAGTCAGAGAATCAATAGTGCCAATAGAATCAGAGAATTAGTTGCCAGGTGAAGGAAGGGCACTCAACCGGCAGAGGATCACGATGGTGGGAGCAGTTTAGGAAGTTTTTCTGGGGTGTAAAAATTGCTAGTTCCTTTTGTGGCTGCTCCTAACATAGCAGTCTGCTGTTCTCCCCTCTAATCTCCCTGTGGCCACCATGACCTTCCAATGATTGCTGCATCCAAATGGTTGATATAAATTACAGTTGAAATGCAGCACGAACAAAAAGACACACCCAGCAACACCACACGTTTTGCTGAACATTGCAGTCTGGAATCCTCTTCCAACAAGTCAAGTTCTAATAAGTGAAGGCTTTCATGCAGTTCTCTTCAACTTGAAAAATTTTCTGCCCCTGGTTGGAGTGTTAGTCCTGAAGCCTGAGAAAACACTGGAAAGGCATGTGCTGAGGGCTTCACCACAAGGCTGGTCTCTGTTTCCTTCACAGAAAGAAAAAAGAAACCCCTGGGTGCACCCTCTCCCCCCAGAGCTCAGGACTGGACACTGCAATTATACTTTGAATGAGGATGACAAAGACTGCAGAAATTCACTTGGAGAAATGCAGTCTGCAGGCTCCCTGCAGAGCACAGGGCCTGGGGAAGCCCTGGGGACCAATTTCCTCCAGTCTGAATTTGTGGCTGAAAGTATATAAGTTCTAATTTATGACCCCCTTTTTGTTTTCACGACACCAAGAAACTGGAAGAAACCCTAATTCAATCAGAATACATTTCCATTTAACTCATCAACAATCCTCTGCCTAGCTTGGTACAAGAGGCTATCATTCTGGTACAGCAGTCCCCCCCTTATTTGCAAGGGATACATTCCAAGACCCCTAGTGGGTGCCTGATGCCATGGATAGTACTCGGCCTTACATATACTATGTTTTTTCCTAGACGTACATACTTATGATAAAGTTTAATTTATAAGTTAGGCACAGTAAGAGATTAAAAATAAATAAAAACAAAAGAACAATTATAATAATCTACTGTAATTAAAGTTATATGGTTTTTCTCTCGGAATATCTTATTGCACTGTACTCACCCTTCTTGCGATGATATAAGGTAATCAGTCACACAATTTCATGCTACTCAAAACGGCATGCAATTTAAATCTTATGAATTGTTTATTCACGGAGTTTTTAATTGACTATTTCTGGAGCGTGGTTGAAAGTGGACAGCTAAAATCATGGAAAGTGAAACCACAGGTCAAGGGGGCACTACTGTAATCAAGAAGGACTACTTTCAGCACTAATTGGTAGGAAAGTCCTGCTAATTATTTTCAAAACACATTTTTCAGATTTTTCTCTTCTCATTCAGCAACCTCTTCTGAAAAATGTCTCAGAGTCAAATGTCAAAGCATGTTTGCTGGTTCTTTCTCATCTTTCAGGCCTCTGGTGGAGAGGCCCAGGGATCCTTCCTCGGGCCTCTTCTAATCTCTCTGTCTACCCACTCCCTCAGTCACCTGATCCCTCAGTCCTCAGGCTGCTGTCTCGGCACGTGCTCAGGACTCCCAGTGCCTGTTCAGATTCAGGTTTTCAAGTTCCGTGACATCTGTAGCCACGTGGCTGTTCAATCAGCATCTCCCGCCTCACATTTCACACATCCTCCCTTCCCCAAAGACTTTTCTTTTTTCATGTCCTTCATTATTTCCGTAAATTAAAACTCTCGTATTTCCAATTGCCTGAGCTGGAATTCGTCTTACATTCCTTTCTCCTTCATTTCATAGATAAACCATCAGCAAATCCTGCTTCCTCTACCTTCAAAATAGATTCAGAATCCCTCTCACCCCCTCTCTCTTTATGATCCTAGAGCAAGACATCATTATCTCACTTGTGGAATATTCTAGAAGCCTCCTAACTAACCTCCTACAGTCAATAGAGATCCTTACAAGGTGAGTCAGATCAGGTCAAAACCCTCCCGGGCTTCTTTTCCAGTGGTCCCTCTCCCCCTCTCTCTGCTCTGTTCTCCTGCCCCTGACTCTGGCTCACTCTGCTCCAGCCACTCTGGCCGCTTCCTTGAACAAACACTTTATAGCCTCAGCAGAGTTCACTCCTCCCCCAGATATCTGTGTGGCTTCATCCCTTCACTTTCTTTCTTAAATGTCTCTAGTAAAATATCTCCTTATTAGAGACGCTTCCCCTGACCACTTCATCTAAAATGACATTCCCACCCTTTGGTGTTCTTGTCTCCTTATCCTGCTTTGTTTTTCTTCATTGCACTTATGCCCATTCAACATTTTCTCTATTCATTTCTTTATTTATTGTCCTCACCTTCCCCCTAACACACACACACACACACAAACACACACACACACACACACACACACACCAGAACACAAACTCAGTGAAGGCAAGGTCTTTGTTTGTTTGCTCCTAAATCCCCAGTGCTGGGCACCTAGTGCTCAATTAATTCACGTTACTTGGGGGAATTAAAAGGCTCTTACAGTTCATTTAGTGCAAATGTATCGTTTTACTCATAAAAATATGATGGCCAGAGAGGACAACTGTCTAGAGGAGGCCACTTAGAAGATTAATGGCTGTGCTGGAACAAGTGCCCTGACACCCAGCCAACTCTACTACCTGAGGCCCACAGCCAAGTGTATTCTACTCAACACCCAGCACACATGTTGGTCTGCATGTGTTATCCAATACTTAACTTCATTATGTGTAATATACCCTGATGCTTATATTCAATTCTAACTCTATTTCATTTTTGGGGAAACATTGACCATATTCCATTAAATTAATTTCATGACCTATTAATGGGTGGTGACCCACAGTTTAAAACCAGTACACTATACTACAGAGTAAAAAAAAAAAAAAAAAAAAGAAACCAAAACACTTTCTATATCTTTTTCCTTTTTCAATAGTACCAAAAAGCACAGCCAAATGCACGAGCATGTTTATTTAAAGACTTTTAAAAATGCCAGAGGGAAATAATCTATGGACTGTAATTCTATAGTGAACTTGGCTATGTAGAGAAATAAAAGAAATACCCAAGGTCTGCTTTCTTGGCCCTCATAACTTGTGTATATTAATCTTAAAATGTCATCTTATTTCAGATTCCATCCCTGTCTCCCTGTTTACAGTTCTGAAATTCATGCTATGCCATGTCACATTCATTTTCTTGGTTTTGTGTCTTGTTTTCTGCACCAACTCATGCTTATAAATTGCTGCTTTGTACTTGCATTTAGAACAGTGCATTCTAAAAGGAGGCAGGAGGAATGGTGAGGGTTTTCACATAGCTGACTTTGTTTTGACAGTGATGGTATCTAATGGAGTGGGAACTGATTATAGCCCAACACCCAGTCTCACTGTACACACCAACTATTCATAGCTTCAGGGGGCGGGAGATACATATAAGCATGGGGTGAGAGACTGAGAAGCTGATCAAACTGAGCATAGGGAATATGTGGCTATGCAAGGCATAGAGGTCAAGGTCATGTTAAAAACCAAGTATTTAAAATATTGGCTTCAGCACAATAAACTCGGGTCTAAATTTATCGCACTCTTCCAACTCTCACAGGACTGATGGAGCAGCTAGTGTTACCACTCAGGTAAAAGGTGAAACAGGGTCCAAATCTTTATCGAAAAGAAATCTTAAGTGAAAGATGCAGAGAACTTGACCTGGCTCCTTCAGATGCTGTGAAAGATGTAACTGGATATTATTGTAGGAGAACATGGTCACATAAACAAGATAATGTCACCATCTTCATTGTTATTGCTGTCCACCCACGTGGCTGGGAATTTCATTGGGACTGTACCACCCAGTTCAAGCCGTTCAAACTCTTCTCACAGACATGGAGAGCAAGAGCAGGTGACTGAGTGAGACCTGGTGCCTCCGCCAGCCATCCCTGCCCTGCTCTGTGCCCTCTGCAACACCAGGCTCCCTGTTCCTTCACTTCCTCTTGGCCAATGGGAGGCATTAGTGAGAAATTCTAGGATGACCTATTTATTTCCCTCTCCGTCCTACCCCATCTGGGCTGCCTTGCTCTTGCTTTACTGTGCTGTGGCAGAGGTGACCTTCCCCTGGGGCCCTGGCTTCTGTGGGAGGCGCTGTCATGTAGGGTCTCTGGTCCCGCTCCCCGCACAAGAACGCAAGATATGGTGAGGCCAAAAAAGAACACCCACGGAGCCATAGATCGGGGGTTCATACTACTATAGTCTCGCTGGTGGCTCAGTTGGAGATACACGAAGTAGGAGCCACACTATCCACAATCTGCCTGTCCGCTTCTCCACCAACAAACCAACTCACTTGCTAGCTGCAATCTGCCCTTGCTAGCTCAGCCACAGCGGTTATATCAGTGGCCAATGGCTAACAGGTTACAGCTGATGGCCAATCAGTCACAGCTGATGACCATCTACTACCCTAGCCAGCACCTTTCCACATGAGGCCGAGAGCCTGGAAACTGCTGTCTGGGACTCTGTCCCCACAGGTCACTTTCTCACTAACTCTAGCTTTTACAGACTCCAGCCACGTTTTCTCCCCTTGCCCTTTAGGCCTGGCCATAGATCCTGGGTGCCTCACCGTTCTGTGTCGGTTCCTGAACTCTGGCCACACCTCTGTAAACAGTCCCTCCATTAAGTCCCTTATTCTACTCCCTTCCCCACCTGATCACTTCTGAGTGTGCGTCTGCTCTGTGCTGTGACCTGGACGGATGTACTTGGTCTCACGTCTCTGGGTGCTCTAGGCCTTGCTCACACCTGGGTCTCACAGAGGTCCTGGCAGGCAGAACACTTTGCTGCCTTGAAATCTGACCTCGGGTCCTGGCACTGGCCCTTGGGACTCTCCCTCTACCCATTCAGATCCTGCTTTGTTTGGACAGTTGCCAGTTACTGAATGCCAGCAGCTGGCTGGCTGAAGGAGGCCCTGAGTTCCTTATGCAATTTTGGGCAGGATCAGGTAGTTCCAATACTCACAGCAGTAACTCCAGGTTTTTTAGTCCTCATTCCTTTCCAAGGGCTCAGGAGAGGCAGAAACGGGCTGGTTCAAGCTAGTCCCTAAGGGGAAATAGATTTTCAGGCCTGGCAAGAACATTAAAGGCCATCTGGGCCAACCACTCCCTTTGCAGCAGGGGAAACCAAGGCCCAGGAAGACACGCCTTCCCTGAGATCGAGGTACTGGTAGAAACAGGGCGAGAATCCAAAGATCTGGAATATTCATCACCAAGGAGTGCTGCAAGGAGTACTAAAGGTTGCACAGCCTGACCACAGTAAATAGCAAAGTACAGGGCTCTGCCATTTGCAAGGAGAGATTGCCAGAGCCATAATGGCCCCAGATGACTTCCAAACCTAACCCTAACCAAGGACAGTCCAAACAGTGCAGCAAGATGTGATTTGGAGAGAGGAGGCACCGAGGACTCTCCTTTGTACTCAGGATCACCAACAGCTCACCACTCCTAACAGGACAAGCTCCCTGCCCGCAGGCCCGTTCCCTGTGCACCCACACAGGTGTGGGTGGCATGGCCTTCCCTGTGGCAGAGTGCTGGCTGTGTCCCGTGGGCAGGTTCACTTCTTGGGCCTACGGCTGAACTAGGTTTCCCAGCACCCGGAAGCTAGATAGGGCCATGTGACTAACCCTCCCCAGGAGAAGCAAGTGAAAGTAATGGGTCATTTCCAGTTCATGGTGGTAAAGACAAAGTTTTACTTTCTTTTCTGTCCATCTGGTTGGAAGCAAAGGATTCTAAGATGGTGAAGTTACTACATGTGTGTGGGAGCACTGCCCCACCAGCACCATCCACATCTTACTTTAATGGGTGAGACATAAATAAGAAATTTATCGTGCTGAACACTGAGAAGAGGGGTAGAGGAGGGTGGGCAGCAGCTAGTGCTAATAATCCCGATTAATTACAGAAATTGAATAACTTTCCAGATAACCCCACATTCCTCCAAGCCCTCAGGCTTGAATATTCAGCGACATTGTCCTGCAGGAGACCCTGCTCGCTGCGCCGTTTGTTGTGCTGGGCGGCTTGCAGGGCCCGCTTCCCACATAAGAACGCAGGACATGGTGAGGCCCAAAAGGAACACCCACGGAGCCATAGATAGGGGAGTCATACCGCTATAGTCTCGCTGGCGGCCGGGTGAGACACACACAGTAGTAGCCACACCATCTGAAGTCCACCATTCACTTCTCTGCCTGCCAACCAACCAATCAACGCAGTCCTGCAGTTACATCAGCAGCCAACTGGCTAACTGGTTACAGCTGATGGCCAACCAATCACAGTTGATGGTCATTCACCACCGGAGCCAGCACCTCCCCACGCGAGGCCCAGAGCCTGGAAACTGCTCTCTGGGACTCTGTCCCCACAGACATCTTCAAGCCCTCCTTTCTGCTCTGTTGTGACAGTCTGATTACACAGGGTCTCCCACTCCTCTGCTTTCCTCACCCTCTCTCCTGCCATGTACTTCCTGAATGGCTCAAATAGCCTCCTAGAGAGTGGGGTTTCTCCCCCTAGATGTGCGCCTCCCACTCTACAAGAACCGTTTCTTGAAAGGGCCCTCTGACCCTTTTCAGTCCTCAAACAACACACCTAACCCTGTCCCTGGAATTGCCACAATTCCAACAGTCGGTGCTGGGTCACTTTTCTTAAAGCTGCTGGCGAACAACCATATTCCCTTTGGGCTTGCAAATGCACTCAGAAGTCTCGGTTATCTCCTTTATTGTTCTAAAGGGACAATAATTTAAGGGCACTATTTACAAGTTTTTGATAACAACAACAATAATAGCAATGACAGACATGATAACCCCACCTTTTTTTTCTATTGTAGAAACTTCCAGCCATTCACCCTATCAATCCCTTAAAATAGAGTCCTTCCTATCTTGACTCTTCCCTTTTGGGACATGACCTAGGTTTCAATGTCTAATCTCCAGGATCCTGGGGTGGTACCCACATAGAGATTTATTTATTTTTTTTAATTTCTTCAGGCCATAGGGGATTTTTCTGCTGAGAAGACAATGAAATTTGTGCTTTTTCCCACCCTGCTGGAGGAAGAAAGATTTCAGGGGGCACTACATCTAAACATCCTAGGCATTTCCAGCAAATCTCAGCAGATGATGAGATGGGTCAGGGAAAACATTGCAGCAAAGGCCTATATTACTTATGGTAGTTTTTTTCTGTTGTTGTTTTGTTTTGTTTTTTTAATCAGTGGAGGTGGTGGGTTCACTTAGGTCGGCCTACCTAGTCTTTCAGCAGTTTCTCTCAACTTGCTTTTGGGTTCTTAATCAGTAAAAATTTTCTGTGAGATAATTGTATATGATTATGAGACGGTGCCTTAGTGAGTGAGTGAATTATTGAGGGATCGAGTGAATGGATATTGTAATCTATTAGCCTCATGACCACGTGAGGCCATGAAAGCTGGCTCACTGGACTCAAGAGACCTGGGCCCTAGCTGTGGCCCTGTCGTGAACACAGCCATGGTCACATGCAAGTCACTTCTGCAGGCTGACATTTGGTTGTATCACTTGTAAAATAATGAGACCAGTGCTTCTCGCACTTCCGTGCGGACATCGATCACCGGGGGATGTTGTGAAACACAGATTCTGGCTCTGGAGGTGTGGGGTGGGGGACAAGATTCTTCACATCTAACAAGCTCCACCTAACAAAGTGATGCCAGTGCTTCTGGTCCAGGCGTCACACTTTGAGTAGCAAGAGTCTCGCTAGTTCTCCGAGGTCCCTTTCCTAATCTTCAGTGGTTCTATTTTTGATAGATTAGAATAGTCAGTTTATTTCCCATTCACCAGTCAGACTGCTTATAAAAGGTACGTTTGACCCTTGGTGGCTTCCCATATCACTCAGAATAACATCCAATTTTTACTGCATCGTCCTGCAAAGCCCTACGTGATTTGTTCCTCCCATTCCAGTACTTCTCTGACACCATTTCCTACCATGTCTTCCCCTTGCTTATATGCTCTAGCCACATTGATCTCTTTGCTGTTCTAGGCATGTTCTAGTCTCATAGCCTTTTCATGTGCTGTTCCCTTCACCTGGAATACTTTCCCTCCCAGATATCTGTATAGTTTGGTCTTTGTTCAAATGCCACCTTACCAGGAAGACCTTCCCTGCTCACCCTATCACAATGGTTCCCACTTCCACTCCATCATGCTTTGACCCCTTACCCTGTTTAATTTTCATCCATACCAAATATTGCCATCTAATATCTTGCATATAGGCTTCATCAATTAGTAATTGCCTTATTTATTTAGTGGTGTATTTGTTTTGATTATTGTGTATTTATTTGATTATATGTATAGTATTGTTATCCCCTACTAGAATGTGAGTTCCATGAAAGAAGGAATTTCATTTATTTTACTTACTTCTGTCTCTCCAGGACCTGATCCATGCTCAACCATCATTTGATAAGTTGAATAAGTGAATAAATAAATAAAAAGGTGATATATGATTAGGCTATTAAAAAATATAGGGCCCTATATTGTCATTTGACCTATCTACACCCTCTGTATCTTCAAGAAAAGCTGTGAGTCCCGAAGCGTCTAGAGACTGAGAGATAGGAGAAGGAAATCTGTGAGGAGAAGGGCTTGGGCTTCACCACAGCCACAGATTCTGTCCTTACAACTCACCTGACTTCCCTTTCCAACCAATGTCACCTGAGAGGTGTTTGTCACCCTGGTGGGGAGTGGATGCATCAGACCACCATCCAGGTCACCAAACTAACTCTCCTCCCTCTATTCTAGGGCCACCATTAGCCTTCTCGTTGAGATTTGGCTTCCCACCGTGAGAAAGGACAAGCTGGTCAGGCTGACCCAAATGCCCGCTGTACCTGGCATTTATACATCTCATTATAAATTAATCATTTGGCATTTTGCTTTATCCCCTCCGGTCTCCTCTGAGTGAGTCAGCTTTCCGAGTCCCATTAACTTTGAGGCCCTGATGGGATCAAATTTCTAAATCTTCAAGACCAGACCTTGGACAGCAGCTACTTCTAGAATGTGTTGCTACCCTGTGAATGTTCTCAGCAGTTGACCAGCTGGTCCTTCCCAGGCGCCACCCAGCATTCCTGCAAGATTTGTTTAGCATTTTCCCCACAGACCCAGCAATTCCATTTACAGGAGTTTATATTAAGGAGAAAATTGGATAAATGTGTAAAGACATACTAGGAAGGCGCTCATTACTGCATTGGCGTTTCCCCTCGTCCTGGTCCCCTCGCCCCTTCAGCTGGAGGTGGTGGTGGCAGTACTTTTGTATCCCATGCTGTTCGCAGAGTGTGGGTAGATGCTAGAGAGCCCTAGGCCCCTCATATAATACCCATGCGAATTAATCCAGGGTGCTGTTTCTTACTGTACGTGTGAGGGGAAGTACTGGTTACAGAGTAGCAGTTGGTTAAGCAATCTGTACCCAGAACACAGAAGTAAATGCAGCTCTCATTTCATTTAGTGAACAAGGAACTAGGTAGCCATGTCTCTGGTTGGGGCCAGGCGTGGAGTCCCCTGGGTGGCCTGGGTGAGCTGGGTCCTGGGCCAGTAACTGGGTCAGTCCTCCATTCTGGCTATTGCTGTGGGCACTGCAGGGCCAGGCTGGCAAGCTGACCTGGAAGTCAGCCAAGGTCAGATGGGCTCCCGTCACTGACCTCTCCTTAAAAACCTCCCCATGGAATATTTTCTCCAAAAAACCAAAAGTCCCTTTTATACACCCTTTCCCGGAGGAGACTGTCATGCCTCTCACCCACCTGCTCACTTTGAAGCGAACCTTCGCCCTACCATCACCCCCCCCCCCCATCACTTTGGAGGAAGTGAGTTACTTTTAGTTTCCAGAGATGGTTCACCCTTCAAGGGTGATGAAGATGACCTCTCTCTCTGAAGCAAGAAATAACCCCCGAATTTAGCAAAAAACTGGGAAAAGCTAATCCATCAGACAGGGTCTGGCTCACTACAGCATATTAAGGTTTATCATGCAACCATTAAATGTAGATCTATACAAATAGTTACGTGAAAAGAAGAATGTGACAAAACTGCTCTTATAATGTGGTCCTGATTTTACAAAAATATGGACGTCCTAATTTAAACATACATGTATAGAGAAATAATTGAATGACATTCATCAAGTTAAATGATAGTCATTATCTCTGGGTGGTGAAATTTCTCATCTGTTTTATATTTCTTTGTATTATTTGAAACTTTACAATAAGCATGTTTATTTTATAATTAGGAAGAAAACTATTTTCAGGTTGAAAGAAAAAAGTTCCACTCAATTTGGTATACTTTAATGGGCAGACTGGTACAGTGTACCATGGAAATACAGGGTTGAGAGTGGCATTAAGTGGCCAACACACACAGGATTTGTGTGCCCTGGATCAGGTGACCCCTTTGGTAGGTCTTCAAACGATTTGAAGACGCCAAACAGTATCTCTAGATCAAAACTATTTATAAGAATCATTTCCTTCATGATGAGTTGGAACTTCCACTAACTGCTTGTGTGTTTAGATGACATCATCTCTGAGATTTATGTGAAATGACTCCTTTTCCTTGATGTTATCAGCAGTTGAGTCCCTTATATTTCTATGTGTTTAAATGATATCTGAAGAAGCTGTCATTTGTCAAGGTTTAATTGTTTCCATTATTCTTTTCCTGGTAAGTTTCCAGACATTTCTGCACAGATTTGATAATGATTCCAGCAAAGAGGTTGAGAGATGGAACATGCCTACAAGTTCCAGGTTCAAGCCCAGATCTTCCACTTTTTAGCTGTGTGACTTTGGGTTAGTCGCATCTCTCTAGGCCTTACTTTTAAAATTTGTATAAAAAGGGGAGAGGAGGAAAGTTAGACATGATGTTTTTAAAGATCCAGTCTAGCTCTGACTCCCTATGATGAGTTTTAAATCTGAGATTATAATATAGTATCTCATAGTCCTGCACCCAAATATTCTTAATGTTATCTCAGTATCTAAGTCTTTCAATAATTAGGGAATTATATTCTTGAATAGTGCTCAGAACTCTCTGTTTTGAATCCCTCCTACACCAGCCCTACTAGGTGGTCACCATGTATCAACTAATACCCACAAGTGCAAGATGCTCACTTCTCCCAAAGCCATCCATTTCCCTTTAGTTGGAAAGAACAATTACAAGCTATTTCTTGGCAGAACTGAAATCTGCCACCCTGTAACTTCTACCCTGTATTCCACACTCTGGTTCACTTTGCAAAGGACATGCAAAAGGCACTTTCCTTTTGTCCCCGTTCACTGCTCACTTGGCAGACCCAATAAAGATTTTTCCAATTCCTGACCCTGATCTTGGAGGAGGGACCCTCCCTCCCTCTTCCTATTTTAGACTTTAGAACCCAAATTGGGGTAAACAGCTCCTTACTCAAAGCTCCAGTGATGAATGTGAACCATAGAGTCAGAGTGTAGGAAGTCAGACATTGAGTCCCTTTTCTCAGATTTGTCCTTTTGCCCTGAGCGAACATCTGAAGCCCTAGTGCCCTGCCTGTGACCCTTCCTTTCCTAACATTAGCCCTTCTTTCCCTTCTCATATTTCCTCTTTTTTTTTAACCTCCCTGGTGTCCCTGCATCTCCCTATCCTATTTTCCTGAATTACCAACACTCTTCTCTCTCCACTTTCTGCCACTGGGTACAGAGAAGAGGTGCTTCTGAAACTCTACAATGGAAATAAAGGACATCCAAGATAAAGGGGACTCTTGTTTTAGAGCATAGTTTGCTTTCCCCCGAATATGTTAGAAAGAAAAATCAAACACATCTTGCACCTCAATGATCACAAGCTTGCAACTAGCAGATAAATACATCCTGGACACTTAATGCACAGAGTAGTGGTTATAATCAACAATACTGTATTATATACTTCAAAGTTGCTAAGAGACTAGATTTTCATTGTTCTCACCACAAAAAAATATCATGTGACAGGATTGAGGTATTAGCTAACACTATGGTGGTTATCATGTTGCAATATAGAAATGTATCAAATCAATACCTTAAACTTACACAGTTATATGTCAATTTTATCTCAATTAAAAAACAACAGAAAGAAAAAAAGACTAGTTAACCTTCAATGGGTCTACATAAGTAAGTACTTCATATTCCTTTTGTCAACAGAATTTTACTCTTTCATTTTGTAGAGCAACAGAAATCCCTCTGCCTTCCCCATCCTAGGTTTTCATTACAATGTTCTCTTCCATTTACTTGAGAAAATTATGCCCACATGGTTCTGCCTGATTCTTTGGTTTTTCTATTGAATGGGAAGGAGGGAAATGGGAGGGGCTTTGGAGAGAGGGGTTTCTAATGTCTCTATCAGTCAGGATTCAACTCAAGAAGAGCAAGTAGGAGGTAAATATTAATACATTAAGAGATTCATTGCAAGGCATTGGCTTATGCAATTGTGGAGGCTGGCTAGGTAAGTCTGAAATCCATCCGGCAGACGGATAGGAAAGGTAGCCTGGAACTCTCAGGTGGATTTCTTCTTCTTCAGAGAGGCCTCAACTCTGCTTTTAAGACCTTTCAACTGATTGAAACAATAAGTTATCTAGGATAGTCTCCCTTACTTAAAGTCAATTGATTAAGGACTTTAATCATATCTATAAAATACATTCACAGCAACATCTAGATTAATGTTTGATTGAATAACTGGGGACTTTAGTCTAGCCAATTTGACACATAAAAAAAAAAAAATCCCTCTGCCTTCCCCAAATACCCTATCCCTCAAATACCATCACATCCCTCAAATACCTATGTTGGAACTTTGAAATTGACCCATTCCATATATGTGCTTATTTCTTTTTTCTATTCTTTTTATAACAAGAACTGCCTTTATGTACCCAATTTATTTAGAAATGTCCACATCCTTTGCCCAGGACAGTTATCCCCTTCTTTGTCTGTTAATAAAAGGGTATGTGGAACCCCAGTTGCCTGAGTGGCAGTCTGAAGGTCCAGTTTGAAGGAATAATTGTCTCCTGGCAGAAGCATTTTTCTCTTGGAGACTAAGACTTCTAGCCTAAAGTCACAGGAAAAGAAAGCAGAAATTTGGCTAGGGAATCACTGCAAGTAATAAGTGTTTGGAGCCACTTCCATTTCCACCCCTTGATCCTGAACCCATGAATGCTAGCTATGGGAGAAACAGCACCATATATTGGATACTGGTTTCGAGAAAACACAGCATCTTAGAGGAGATTGCCCTACACCCACAAGATATTACTGAGTCTTCAAAAGGCCGTTGCACCCTGCTATCAAGCCAGCTGATTCAGGATAATGGGGAACATGGTAAGACTAGTGATTCTCATGAACATTCAGTGCTGCACTTCATTGGCTATAAAGTGAGTTCCTTGATCAGAAGCAGTGCTCTGTGGGGTACTGTGATGGTGTATAAAGTATTCTATAAGTCCACATATGGTAGTTTTGGCACAATCATTGTGTGTAGGGACAGCAAATCCATATGCAGATTAAGTGGCTATTCCACTAACAACAAAGTGCTGGCCTTTCCAGGATGGAAATGGTCGAATGTAATCAATTTGCCATTAAGTAACTAGCTGATTATCCCAGAGTCAAATAGGGATCTCAGTATCTATCTCTGCTGCTGGCAGATTGGGCACTCAGCACTGGTTGTAGCTAGGTCAGCAGTGGTGAGTGGAAACTCACGCATAACCTCCATCCCTGCCACCATTCCCACTTGGTTCTGTTTCTCCAGAGAATCTTGACTAATACAGAAGGGGAAAATGAGAGGGACATTAAGAAGAAAGAATAAATAAGTCCTGGCAACTAATAAAATACAGATTTGGAAGGCAGGGGAAAGAGACAAGAATAATTCCAAGGTTTTGCCTTGGAGACCCAAACAGGGGATAGTGTGCTTAATTGGGATAAGGAGATCAGGAGGATGAGAAGGTTTGGAGGAGAAGAGAGGGCCTCTGATTCAGCCAGCCTGAATTTGAGAGGCATGGGATTCATCCAAGGGCAGATGTATAGGTTCCAGGAGGGAACTTGGGACTAGCTCTTGGAAAATAGATCTAGTTGTGAGAAAACAATAGAAGTTATCTCTACAGGGAGAGTTGAAATGTTAGAGTGGATGAGACCATGTAGTTGATTTCAAAGGTCCCGTCCATCTTTGACTCTTTATGATGAGTTTGAATTCTGGGATTATAATAGTCCTGGTTCCAAATACCCTGTTACCTTGGTCCCTAAGTCGTTAAATAATCACAGATTTATATTGTTGAGTAGTGCCTCAGGGACTATGGCTAGAATCTCTCTCACACCAGCCCTGCTGGATGGTCACCCTGTGTTTACTAACACACCTACAGGGACAGGAAGTTCATTCTCTCCCAAGACAGCCTATTTCTCTTTAGTCATAAATACAAAAATGCTGATTTTTCAGAGAAGTCGGGGATAAAAGGGGGTAGAAGGGGAAGTTTTGCCAGTAAAATAAAAGAATCAGTAGGAGGACCAAAGAGAAAGAAAGGGAGGTTGGTATCAGGGAAGTCAAAGGAATGGTAGATCAAGAAAATACAGGAGAATTAGAACTTAGGCTCCTGGAATAGAGATGAGGAGGCACCTGATGATTGAGGAGAGGATGACGCCAAACGAGTGATAGAGACCAAAGTCAGACTCCCACAAGCTAAGACAGTTTCGGTGGGAGGAGCAGGGAGTGTTGACTGTTTGGTCAAGTGAGGGCTCCTTTAGTGGACTTTGTATGAACTCCTCCATTAACAAGGTGAATTTGAGCCCTCTTTGGTACTTGCAGGTGGAAGACCCACATCTGTTACGAGTACTCAAGACTACTGAATGCAATTTAGAAGGTAGGTGTAGAAGAATCCAGCTTTGAATTATTGCTTTATAAAGTGGGATGGGCTTTGCAGATACAATTTTGTGATGGCTCATATCCGTATGCACCTATAGATGGCGCGGGCCATCTACAGCTGCGTTACAAATTACCCCTGTAACTTAGGGGTAGAAAACAACAATAACCACTTATTACCTCATTATTTTTGTGGATCAGGAATTCAGACAGGAAAGAGCTTATGTCCATGAGGTCTGTCTGAGGCCTCAGCTGAAGACTCAAACATTGAGGAGCTAGAATCCTCTGAAGGCTTTATTGAGACTGGAGGATCTGTCCCCATACATAGTTGATTCATGTGCCTGACAAATTCATACCGGAAATTGGTTCCTCCCCACATGGTCTCTCCACAGTGTTGCTTGAATGTCCTCAAAATATGGCAGCTGGCATCCCTAAGTGAGCACTTCAAGGGCCCAAGGTGGAAGCTGAATTTTTGTTAATGATCTCGCCTGGGAAGTCACTCACCAGCAGGTCTGCAGTATCCTATTGGTCACATGGATTGGCCCTCTTCATTGTGCGAGGGGACTACACAAGGTGTGAAACCAAGAGCTGAGGGTCATTAGGGCTCACATTGGAGGCTGGCTGCCACACTTGGCATGACACAGGTCATTAAAGCCAGATGGGAGCAGTATTGACGATGCTGAAGGGCAGGTAACTGGCAGAGGTCCAAGCCTCACTGAGGTGGTTCACTGTCTTGGCTACTCCAGCCAAGGGGTCTATAGGTCTCTCAGAGTTTTCATCAGCTCAAATAACCTTCCTGGATGCAGAGTATATAGTTTCCCTGAGAGGGAAGCATCACCTGGGGACTTCAAAACCAAGCCACACAAAGCCTTCTTTGCTTGCTTGGACAAACTCTTCACTTGCTACATGCCTGTGGGGTGCCCCGTTTCCGGATGCACATTCTCTGTGGCTGCTGATGAATTCAGAGCAAAGAGGGACGGCCTAGTGAAGCAATAACCAGGCTCCAGAAAGGATTCTCCTCCGAGTGAAGCTCAAGAGAAATCGGCATGACATAATGGATTTGGATGAAAACAGTCTTCTCTCTTTGTAAACAGAAAGCCATGAGTACACATGTGTGGGTGACATGCAGCACTCTCTAGGGGCCAGCAGGAGTTTCCACTGTGGCACCCTGTCATGCGGGGTGTCAGGCGGGCTCTCTGGTTCCACTCCTCACATAAGAACGCAGGATATGGTGAGGCCAAAAAGGAACACCCACGGAGCCACAGATAGTCATACCACTATAGTCTCGCTGGCAGCCGGATGAGACACAGGAAGTAGGATCCTCATGATCCGCAATCCGCAGTCCACTTCCCTGCCAACCAACTAACCAACCGACGCAGTCACTGCAGTTATATCAGTGGCTAATAGGCTAACTGGCTACAGCTGACGGCCATCTTCTATCCGAGCCAGCACCTCTCCACGTGAGGCTGAGAGCCTGGAAACTGCTCTCTGTCCCCACACACCCTATCGTTTAATGCAGCTCTGCAGTTGTTCTCCTCACCCACAGGACAACTGCAAGCCTAACATTTTTCCTTCTCATCACCTTCTCCACCCCCAGCTGGGAGCTTTCCTGATATTTTCCCTTTCCGGATAGAATGGTACAGCTGGGGAGAGCCAAGATAGCTTGTGCTTGAACACAAGGGCAGGAAAAACCAGTGGGACAAGAGGTGACAGGACCCGGTAAACACGTGAGAGATACTGAGGTGCCAAAAGCATAGCTGCAGAGCTGCCCCACTACAGAAGTGTTGCCTGGAACGGGCTCTGTCTTCTTGCTGGGATGTTGAGAGGGCAGGAACACCTCACACAGGCGTACCCCCTCTTCTCAGTGGAGCTCACTGTGGCTCAGACCTGCTGCTTCTGAGCAGCTGAGTCACGGTGAAAAGGAAGGGATTTTCCTCCAGGAAAAGAAGGGCTTCTGTTTCCATGACACACACAGTCCCTGCTATTATTGTGCTGTGTGGCCGGGGCAAGTCGCAACCTTTCTACCTGTAGTTTCTTCATCTGTGAATATTCATAACCTGCTTCTCTTGGGCTCGGGCACCTAGATATTACGTGCAGAAGGAATGAGTAGATATTCACCAAACTCTAAAGCACATTTAGGTGAAAGCCTTATATGGAGAACTTTGGGCAAAACTGTTATTTTGCTCTCCCGTAGTTACCCTGGCCTCTCCCAGCACTGTGTGGCATTAAGACAAGGCCACTGGCCTGGGGACTGAAGGCCTGGACATCTGCTTGCCCTGCCTTGCTGTGTGCCTGGAATCCATTACTCCCGAACGGGCCTGCCACTTTACAATAAGGGACTGGACCATGGCTACTATGCAGTGCTGTCTGCTCTGGTCTTTCACGGCCTTGCATCTAAAGGATGGAGTGGCCACATGGTGCGTCATAGAATGTGGACCAGCACACCTGAGCTCTGGCCCATCCCTTCAGGAGAGCTCAGAGATGAACCCATCCTGTTTCTCCACCTTGACTATAGACTACCACCCCTGAAGGAGCTTGTAAAATATACTACTCCCCTGTCTTACTCAGACCAATTGAACAAGTATCTGAGGGTGGGGCTCCTGTTTGGGTTTCTTTAGAAAGCTCTCCAGGCGATTCAAATGTGCATTCAAGGCTGAAATCATTTAACCCTTCATGATTTACAGCTCAGCAAGGAGAGGCTGAGGTCTGGGCCCTGGCCCAAATACCCTGTGAGCTGGCAGCATAGCCAGGACTGGACCTCAAAGGTTGTGAATCCCAATCCTTGAAAAGAATTTAGAAGTGGCTTATGGAAATCCCTCCTCCTCATTTATGGAAACTCTTGGTTTTCCTTAATAAAAATCATCCCTCATTCTAAAGGCAGCAGTGGAGGGACATCTCCCCATGGGGAGGGCGGTTGGACCACACACCGACTTATTTTCTGAGTTACCCTCCCCTTGGCAAGCTCACTAATCATAGGTGCTACTGTCATGCTGGACAGAGGATCCGTAATTCCCAACTAAACACAGCTTTGCTAAAAGCTGAGCGACCACTAATGGAAAGTAGCCACAAAAAGTCACGTCTACCAAGAAAATCGGCTTCCACTTCAGCACACTTGTCTTCTGAAATGGATGTGTGTCAGTTGCCTCCCTGCCCAGCGTCAGCCCATGCAAACAAGGCCATTCTCTTTCAGCTTTAAAATGGGACTCTAGAACCCTGCCCTGCCGATCTCTTAGGGTTGTGACAAAAATCAATCTCATTACTGTACATGAAAGGTTTTTGTAAGCTGTAGACTGCTTGAGTGAAGGCCTTTATTATTAGGGAATTGAGGCTTGGATGGGAGTACAAATACTCAAAAGGATTGATTTTTTTCAGAGAATTGGAATGTTCTGCCCGAACAACTTTGGAGTTGGAAATAGCTTCAAGGGATCCTTGCCTAGGTGTGCAGTGGAGAATTCCTGGTATTTATGAGTTCCTGGAGTACATACAATGAGGCTTACCGAGGGAGGCTTTAGCACAGGCCCTTTCTTCTCCTGGGAGCAGAAGCTGTCCCAGAGTCAATGGCTCCATACGGAAGACCACATGCACCTGTGCTGTTGCCAAGACAATGGGATTACTTTCACTACTATCATTTATTGTGCCTGGTATGTGAAAGATGCTCATAGTATTTATTGTGGAATTGATTCCATCATAAAGAATTACCCATACTAATCACATACTCTCTTGAGATCTGCAACTTGTCAGGGCAGAAGTAATAGATATTAGTGAGGATTAAATTAATTGGGGGGAAAAAAGAAATAACCAAACAAACCTCTCCAATTATAGGGTAATACATATATATATTCATTGTAGCTAAGGAGTAGATATGACAACAAAAAGAATTAAGAACACAATTCATTTTCATAAAATTTTACAAGTAACTAGTGTTAATATGTGCCCAAAATCATGCTGGGCATTGCTCCAGGGAGGGTATAGAAAGAAATCACCCATAGTGCTACAATTAAGGTGAAAGATTGGATGGTGATGGAAGGCGGGGATCAGGAAGGATTTGTGGAAGAGGTGGCATTTGATGCAGTTAGAGAAGGGGAACTGGAAGAATAATCAATCCAAGCATGGAAACGTGTGACTAAATGGAAATTCTAGGGCCGGGGTGTCCAAACTGCGGCCCACGGGCCAACTGCGGCCCACGATCCATTGTTAATTGGCCCACAGCAAATTCCAAAAATATATTTAGTTTACTTAAACAAACCAGGTGAGGCAATACGTACTTCACCTCGAGTGAGTGGCCCGGCTGTTTGTGTATTTACCGCATATGGCCCTTGGTGAAAACCGTTGAAAAAAGTTTGGACGCCCCTGGTGTAGGGTATAGAGTCACAGCAGCTGCTGGTTAGTGAGCATTTGCTGCGTGCGGGGGACGAGGCTAAATGCTTTGCGTACACTATCCCAGTGGCTCCTCATGATGAGTCCATGAGGTGTTTTCAGTCCCATTCTGTATAAGAAGAGACCGGAGTTCAGATGGTCACAAAGCTAATAAATGGCAGGAACAGAATTCAGACACTGGTCTGACCCCCACCCCCAGTCTTTGCTCTTATGCAGTCCAATGTGAATGGAATTAATTGCTCGAGTTGCAATACAATGGATACTTAGGTGTCTTTATTTAACTTGGTGGTGGGGGCACACAGAACATTTTAAGGAGGGGGGAAAACATGATTAGAATTGTGCATTTCGGCCACTCCAGTGGCCATAGGGAGGGTAGACTAGAGATCAGTCACGCGGCTGTGGTCATGATCCAGGCTTGGGGTGAGAGAATCACTGTTTGTCATTAAGCTTTGCTACTGAAGTGTGGTCCTGGGCCAGCAACCTGGACACCCCCTCGAGCTTGTCAGATACACGGATTCTTGAACCCAGCCAGTAATACTGAATCATTTTAACACGATACCCAGCTCATTCTAATGCACATTGAAATTTGAGCAGTATTTCCATAAAGGACAGGAGAGATGCCTGGGGATGGGGGTGCGGGTGGGGGAAGACACTCCCAGAGGGGCACATCTTTTTTGTGCCCTTTTTTGAGCAGATCCCTTTGAGAATCAGAGGAAAGCCCAGGACCCTTGCCCCAGAAAAAATTGCAGACGCATCCCAACATAAGCCTACAACTTTAGGGGCTTCACCAAGCCCTGAAGAGGACCACTGCTGTGTCTGTGAGAAAATCCCAAATTTTAATTCATTAGTCGTTTAGTTGAGGAGGAGTGGTGAGTTTACCGTTAAAAAAAAATCAAGTCTGAAGCCAGGGGCTGTCATTTTAGAGACTTTTGAGAGGCTCGACAGGCTCACATCACTGCAGTCAGGGCCAAGACTTGGTTCCCATCTCCCCCTCCTCTCTTGTATTGTTCTCCAAATCCCTAGTGATCTAAGCAGATACCCTGGAGTAACAAAACCAGGCCCACCCTGGCTTCCTCGAGCTGGACAGGGCCTGCCTGCCTGCTTTTCTTCAGTCCCAGAAAAGCCAAAATTAGCCTCACTTTTGTTTCTTTTCTCAGGAGTCTCTACATTGTATGTCAGGAAAGGATTATTGTGCTCTTGGGACCCTATCTTATCGTGGGGTGGGGGAGGTGATGAGTGAAAGGAAAATGGTCTTTGACAAATTGGTTCAATTTGAACAATCACATGACTTTCCAGTAATTGCCCACCACTGCTTCAGTAAGGCTATTGTTTCAGCTCCCAAATATTTAGCCAAGTGGGAGGCAGGGAAAGGTTGGGGAGCGGTCAGAGGTTTGAGAGCATGATAATGTGGGGAAAGGACTATTTTGATCTCACATGTTGGAAATCTGATACCCAGGAGGCTCCGGCTCCACGATCTGAGTTCTTTATCACTGAGTTCTTTGGAGGTAAGGAGACACCTTAGGGTCACTGACAGAATGCAGAAAGGTGGGAGAGAGTCCTTCTGAGATGTGGGTTCTCTGGAGGAGGTCGCAGTTAAGCCTAGACTGATCCAGCAATTACCAACTTTTTGGCTGGACAGGCTGCTGGGCTGACTCCCCTGGGGAGCGATGGAAACATTCTTTTACCTCTCACAGTGAACACTGCTCGGAGAAACAAAACCATGTGCCGTGAGCAAGGGGCGAATGTGACTCCAGCTGTCGGAGCTAAAGGTTTCACACAAAGAATTCGAGGCATGATCAGGCAGTTGCCCTTATGCAACTTTTAAAAATTCCTGTGTCTCCAGGGAGAGAGCTCCCGCTGAACTCATTCAGGCTTACTCAGCCTGACATCACTGGATGTGGGGCTGATGAGGATGGTGGCGGCAGCAGCACGTGAGAATGTGTGTTATCGATGGGGAACACTTTTCCCCTGGGCTCATGCGGTCATCTGTCTGATATGCCTGTGGGTGGAGGTGGGCAGAGGGGAAGGGAGTGTCCAGTCACCGGCGACAGAAAAGAGCCATGAGGTCATCGGAGCCCACGACTTTCCTTGCTGACCACTGGCAGCAATTGTCTTCCTGGCTTGCATTCCCAGGGGTTCACCTCCGCTCCCACGGAGAGCTCTGATATTGGAATTCCTGCTTTGGACACACATTTTCTTCCATCTGAAAATATGCCCCAATAGCCAGATAGGGGAATATATTATTTGGCAAGAGATTTGAGATTTAACTTTGAGCACTGAATTTTGTGTCCAGCTTCTGATGACAACGCCCTCACATCTGATCCTACCTGAGGTGCCATCCTTGCCTCTCATAACTCCCTGTTTGGGCATGACTGTGTGGGAAGCCCCCCACCCACTTTGTCAACACCCTCCCCTCTCATGACATCTCACCAGGGTTTGGGATCCACCCATTCACCCCCAGACCTACTGAATCAGCAAAACTCAAAAATCTGTATGATAAGCAGACCACGCAGGATTCTGTGGCACACTGAGTTTGGAAATCACCTGAGCCAGCTGACTCTAAAGACAGATTTAGCTCCAATGTTCTAGGATCAAAATGTTCTGAGGGCTGGCAGCCTCCAGGGAATAAGCCCAGCCTCCCACTTGCACAGGTGAGTTATAATAACCAGTAGGTCTCGGTCTTCTTACTTCAGGGATTCTCTACCTTGGCTGGATATGAGAATCATATATGGGGTTTTAAAAAAATTATGGTTTTCAAGCAGAGATTAGATGTGTGGGTTTCCCCCCTCTTTTCTAAGAAGCAAAAAAAATCACCTTAGAATTACTGGCAGAGGTTCCACCAGAAGGGTACATGTTGGCACCTGGTAACCTTTTGGGGAATCTCCTTAATGAAGGTCAATCGCTTGGCATCACAGAAGACAGAGAGCCCTCTCTCTAAACAAAGTGGTAGGGACCCCAGGACTTATTCTGGTAACTTCCTTTAAAAGAGTACCGTCACTGGAGAAAGGGATGTACTCACATCATTTAGGCTCCAAGATGGCCCAAGAAAAGCTGCATATGTACAGTGGCTCTTTGAGGGGAAGAAGGTGGGAGAGTGGAGATTCTGGTTCCGCCAGTTAGAACCAGGGGCTGGAACTGCGTCTGACTCAGCATGGCAGGGCCAGCTGCCATCCTGGGCGGAGGCTATGTAGGTGAACTACTCTGTTAGGAGACTCAGCTGGAGTATTCTTAGCCACAGTTAGCAAAGTGGGCAGTGGGAGGCCTTTCTCAAAGGGCTACAGCTGGGCCTGAAAGGCTGCTAGAAACAGCTGGTGGGCACCAGCTGAGGACAGGGTAGGACCAGTGTCCAACAGTGACACCATGAGGCAATGGGAGGTCACAGCAGAAGTAATGATAACGGCTAATATTTCTTTGGTGTTTGCCCAGCATGATGTTAAGTGACTTGCATTTATTCATTCATTTAATAACAGTTCTGTGTGGGAGTCATTATCACCTCTATTGTACAGAGAAAGAAACTGAGGCACCGAGGTTATAGAATCACAGTCAGGCTGTGAGTAAGGCTGTCTGGCTCCAGGGCCCACACCCCTAACCACAAGGCAGGCTTTGCTGCCTCCATAACAATAGCCATCATTTTCGGAGCATTTACTATGTGATATTGTGTGCTCGGTGCTCTTTAAGTCTTCACCACTATCTTAACACGTGAGAGCTGGTTTTATTCCCACTTCACAGATGAGGAAAATGGGGCACAAGGAAGATAAGTAGTAGACTGCTCGTCTGTTTTCTCCGTCTGGGAATGGAGTCCAGAGTAATCCCACCTAACTGCATCACAACTTCTTCACTTTTTGGAACTTGTAAGCTTTCAGGGTTCTCAGAAAACTGAAGATAGGTGGGAACCTATGGGATACTGGGCTTCCTGCAATGAAACATGTGCAGTCTTTAGTGAGGACCTGGGAAAACAAAGACGATGTAACTACTTCTACCTTCAAATTTGTGAGAGCAGATCATGCCAATTTCAGGGGCCCGTCGCAGGTTTAGTGAATCAGAACACAGGAAGGGTGAGGCCAGGAAATCTGAATTAAAACAAAACCAAAGACAAAGCACAGGTGATTCTGCTATACAGCCTGCGTTGAGAATTGGTACCTTTATTTCACAGTGATAGTTTACAGCCCGCAATGAGCAGGCAACAGTACTTCCAGGGACTTTTTCTAGTTTTCAAATCCTCTTGCTTAGAAAGAAGCTGCGTGTGGGAGCCAACCAGCGGAAAGGAGCTGGGTGAGGGCTGGGGCTGGGATGCCAAGTCCACAGGGCCCATGCACTTTGTTCATGCCCTCTCCTTGCCCTTTTTACTTAGAAAATCATGGTCTGTTCTTCAAAGACAGGCTCAGACCTCATTTTTGGTGAATACCTCCACTGTCTGGCCTCCATTCCTCCAGCTTTGCACACACTTCCCTGAGAGCACCGCTCACCTCCTATCCTCTCTGTGCTCTCCCCGCACCAGCCAAGACGCATTTGCTGGACTAGGTGTTATTTATGCATCGCTCTGGCCCAGCAGGGTGTCCGGGACTTAGTAACCGCTCAGAAGGAGCTACCGTGCTTCCCCGAAAATAAGACCTAGCCGGACAGTCAGCTCTAATGCGTCTTTTGGAGCATAAATCAATATAAGACCCGGTCTTATTTTACTATAAGACAAAATGCTAGACAAAAACTAGCTCAGATTCTTAAGGTTGGAAGGGTCCTGGTATATCATCTGATCCATCTCTCTGGTCACTGGGGCATCTTCCCCAAAATGTCTTGGAGGAGGGGTGATGGAACTGTGTGGAAACAGGTCTCATGCTGGGGAGCTCCCAGCAAGCACTGCACCTTGGGCATGGCAAAATGAAAGCTCTCTCCTGCACCGAGTTAAATCCTTTCTCTGGAGGACCACTCGTTCAGTCCTCTCCTCCTGAAGACCAAAGGCTCTGCTCCCTGTCCACTCTGTCAGGACAGCGTGGACAGAGTGTCTGTCTGCTCGAAGGCTGCCATCCAGACTGAGATGAGGCCTGCTCCCCGTCCCTTGCAGCACTCAGGCAGAGGACTGCCTGGGCTCCCTCAGCTAGGACACTGACTCCCTCACACAGGTGGGTGAGTCACCGCTTCCCTGTGGGGATCTATTTCCCAGGTAAGGTATATCACATCCTCGGCCACTCTCTGCTTGCTCAGGCAGAAGTGGAGCCTCTCCAAGGAGCTCAGTCCTGCTTCCTCAGAAGTCCAAAGGGTTCTACTCATACAGCCTCCTCACAAAAATATACTCAGGACCTAAAAGACATCCAGGGGAATTGGCCCTAAAACTGAGGCAAACTACAAAATGAAGTGCTTCATGCCTAGGAAATAATGATAACAACTGATATCTTGATGGCCTTTAGGAGTTGAAAATACCCTTTCATAGTTTGTTTTCAGGTTTGGCAGCCCATTCATAAGGTGGGCAGGAGAGGAGTATACTATTTTTGTGTGACACCAAAAAAAGGGATCAGTCTCTAAGCTGGAGAGTGGTGGGATCAGGATTTGCCCCCAGGCCTTCTGGGTCTGAGGGCAATGACTTTGCCCCGTGTGTGGCGGCCATAGCAAGCCCTCTAGAGACTACCCAGCGCTGACAGCTCAGGCCTGAGTGCTGGCTGCTCCCATTGGGATTGGTGACAGCACATCTGAGCCTGGCTTTTTGTTGTGTACTATCTTATCTCAATAGGAAAAGGCAATTCAGTGGAAGAATTTCCTTGTCACAGTGCTCCAGGCTTTCCATTGTCTAGCTTTCTTAGCCCGGGTTCATCCTCTTGGTCTGGCCATTACTCACATCCATGGAGGTACCTTATCAGGGCTGTCTAAGATAGAGGGCCTATTTTTTTCTCAGTATCAAACAAACTGGAATCTGTCCACCCTTTGTGGCCTGACATACTCCCACAATTAACGGAATCCAGCCACATTGGGAAGCTGTTTTAAAAGCAGTCCCTAGTAATCCAGCTGTTTCCTTCGCAAGGCCCTGGATTTCACGTACTCCTTGGCAAGTGTGACTGAGTCTTTACTGCTGGCCTTTCTCCCCCAACTTTTTTCTCTGAAAACCTTCAAACCTACAGAAAAATTGAACAAATAATATAATGAGCAGGCTCATACTACTCATCTGGGTTCACCACTTGGTCCCATTTTTTCACATCGGTTTAATCTCTTTCTCTCCATATACATACATACCTGAAAAATATACACTCCCTCCTCCCCCCCACCGTTGAACCATTTCAAAGTTACCAAATCATGATGCTTTTCTCCTAAATAGTTTCACTTGTATATCCTAAGAATAGGGCATTCTCCTATCCAACCATAATGCTATTATCACTCTCAAGAAATGAAACAATGTTAACTAATTATACCATACAAATTCAAGTTTCCTTAATTGTCCCAATAATCCCTTATAGCTTCCCACTTCTCCCTCCCTTTAGACACCTTTAAACTATTAGGTTGGTGCAAAAGTAATCGCGGTTTTTGCGATTATTTTTAACCTTTTAAACCGCAATTACTTTTGCACCAACTTAATAGAACAGTTTGCTAGTTTGTTTTCTCTTTCTTTCATGACAATGACATTTTAAAAATCAAAGGTAGTTGTTTTACAGAATGTCCCACAATTTGGATTTATCTGATTGTTTCTTCAAAAATAGATCTCAATTAAAACATTTTGGCAAGAATATTTCATAGCTGATGTTTTATCCTGCTCAGGATATTACATCAGGAGGCACTCATTCTCAATTTATCCCATTTTGGTAATGTACATTTGATTCCTTGGTTAAAATGATATCGTCCAGATTTCATCATTGTAAATAAACGTATTTCTGTTTATAATTAATAAGAGAATCTTTGGGATGATATTTTGAAACTGTGTGACTATCCTATTCCCAATAATCTTTCACCCAATGCCTTTAGCAACTATTGAGGTCATTGCCTGTCAATTATTATAGTGGATCACTTTTTCAGTTTGTTTTTATCTAATTTTAAGAGAAGTACATACTCATTATAGAAAAGTTATAAATTGAAATATATAAAGAAATATAATGTCTACATACACACAGAGAGCAACATAAAAATACATGTACCAATACACAGTACAGTTACTTATGAATTTTTTAAGGTTTATATGAATTTTATCTGGGGGAGCATATATGTATCTATAAATTTCTTTAGTTTGTTCTGTCTAGTTGTATAATAAATGCATACTAATTGAAAAAGTTTATAAAGTACCAAAAACCATTTAAAAGTATAAAATTCATGAACATATCCATAACAAAGTTACTTATATATTTTCTTTTCATATGCCTCTTTTCGTATTCATACTAAAAATTCCAAAAAAAAAGTCTGTCCTTTTAATTTTCCTGTTCTCTTTATTTTTATTTATTTTTTCTGTCCTGCTTTTAAATAGCAACGTGGCTGTCATGTTTCCCTGGGGGCTCTCTTGTGCCTATTTTCCCTGGTTTGGGAGTAGTTTCTATCTGGTCTCCCATTCTCTTTCTCTAATCTTGCAGGACTTGATTGACAACAAGCTGGAACTATACCAGCTGCTTGAGCCAAGGGGTTTCTCTTGTAATAAAGTGTTTATGCTGCAAACTTTAAAAGAAAGGGAATGCAGGGGTAAAATTTTTTAATTTCGGGAAAGTATTTAATTACTTCCACTTTCAAGAAACCACTACAAAAATTCACATAATGCCTTTACAGCAGAAAGTCTTATGTATAATGACTTATAAGACTCTTCTGATCTTATTAGTAAATAATGTTTACTAATAACTGCTAATAGTGGCACACACTGTCTTGTGTTCTACTTTGTTACTTGATATTTTCTTTTGTAGATTTTTTTTTTTTTACCATGTTAGAACTGGGAATTCATGTTGTGAGAAAGCAAGCCACTCACACACTGAACTAAACTATTTCAAGGTAATACAGTTCTGTTCTTCAATCTATGGTTCTATGATCTTTTAGAATCAATGGAAAAATATTTCTTCATTAAAGTACAGATGGGCCGCGACTTACATGATGGTTCAACTCATGGTGGTTCAATTTTACCATGGTATGAAAGCTATAGACATAATAAATTACAGGAGATAGTCAACACTTTATTATAAAAGCGGCTTTGTGTCAGATGATTTTGCCCAACTGTAGGCTGATATAAGTGTCCCGAGGACATTTAAGGTAGGCTAGGCTAAGCTATGATGTTTGGTAGGTTAGATGTATTAAAGCATTTTCAACTTACTATATTTTCAACTTACAGTGGGGTGTATAAGGATATAACCTCAGGGTAAGTCAAGGAGCATCTGTATAATATTTAATCTTTCCCAATATTGGGGTTTTCGAGCTTTATCACTTTTTTTTCCCGATTCTAGATAGTTTTATGACTACATTTTATACAAATGCATTAGCTTAAAAGCTAATTTCCTGAGGGTAGTGTTTCTGGAGGAATGGTCTTGGATCATCTGTAACAGAATCACTTGAAGAGTTTGTTAAGGATTTCTAGGCCCTGGCCTGATCTGGAAATCACCAGGGGTGGAGCCTAAATTTAAACAGGTATCACACATATCAGAGCTTTAGGATAGACATATTCCGCAAAGTTCAATTGCTAGTCAGAAGGAAAGCCCTATGGAATGTCTCTTTTCACATGTGGAACTTCCCAGGAAGTTCCCTGGGAAAATGACTGTGGCAGCTGCGGTGAATGAAGGCCCTTGCTCCAGTTGTGGTTTTGGGAAACTCCTCAGACTTGAATTGGAGATGCTCCAAGTGCTAAGACACCTGCATGAGGAGAGGTAAAAGGATGAAGGGCAAGGTCAAGTCCAGAGCAGAGGAGTGGAACTGGCTAGCCTGCCCTGAAGGCAGTTGTGAGTTGGAAGGAATGAACTCAGAAACTGGATTCTAGCTCAGGAATAACAGCGTGGGCAAGGGGGCCGTGGCATATCTGATTCCATAGCAACCTGAAAGATGTGAAGATAGTTCTTACTACACAGGTCCTACTACACCAGTGGCCCTGTCCTAGGGTCTGTGTCTCATTAGCCTGCACTTAATGGAAGCTAGAGGTAATCCAACTAAGGAAAAAAAATAAAAAAGATAATCTTACAACCTCATAGCTGAAAAGCATGTTTGAAATCAAACCTAAACAGAGAAAACTACCAGAACAAGCAAAACCGTTAAAAAAAAACAACTGGTCCCCTCAAAAAAAAAAAAAAGTTGCCTGAGAAGCAGGACTGTTCCGGGCAGAGGGGAGCAGCAAGGCACTGTTGCTTGTCTTCATAAACCGTTTGCTCCAATGATGATTCTCTTTTTAAAAACCACGTGCCTGCCCTGCATTTATTTCAAAAAACGTCTGTCACGTATTTAAAAACAAAGAAGAGAACGATTTGCACCGTGAAGGATGCTGAGCAGCCTCAAGTACCTTAGGAACGGTGAACTCATCCTGGAACTATCCCTTTAAAACGCAGGGGTGTGAAACGTGCACTAGAAGACGCTGCGGGCTGTTCTCCCAAGGCCCGCGCGCCCCTAAGGCATCCGCGCGGGAGTCTGATTCGCGGAACCCTCGGGGGGGTGGGGGTGGGGGTGGGGGTAGGGGTGGGGGGGGTGGGGGTGGGAGTAGGGGTGGGGGGGTGGGGGGTGTAGGGGTGAGGGGGTGGGGGGGTGGGGGTAGGGGTGGGGGGGTGGGGGTGGGAGTAGGGGTGGGGGGGGGTGTAAGGGTGGGGGGGTGGGGTGGGTGTAAGGGTGGGGGGGTGGGGTGGGTGTAAGGGTGGGGTGGGTGTAAGGGTGGGGGGGTGGGGTGGGTGTAAGGGTGGGGGGGTGGGGTGGGTGTAAGGGTGGGGGGGTGGGGTGGGTGTAAGGGTGGGGGTGGCGGGGTGCGCACGCGCCCGGCTGCGCATTGCCTCCCTTCGCGGAAGTCCCGCGGGGCCGCAAGACGCTGGGCTTCGGCGGCTTCTCGGGGAAAGGTCGGCCTCGGGAGCCAGGATTCACTTCTGAAGGTGCCAACGGTGGGGTCCGGGACCTCGCAGCTTGAGGCGACCACTTACTGCCCCCCACCCCGTGACGACTGTGGATGAACCCCACAGAGGCTGCAGAGAGGGGGGCGCGAGACTAAGCCCCGCTGCGATCGCGGCTGCAGGGCCTGAGGACCCAGGAGAATGGAAGCGGGTTCTCTGCTGCCAATACCGGCAGCTGGTGGGAAATTTCCAGTGCAATCAGCAAAGTGTGCCGAGTTCTCCCAGCGCCAGATGAACTGAAATTAATCTGAAGGCGCTTCAAGGGAACGGCTGCGCTGTTACATGAAGTGTCTGGGCCAAGGTGCAGTGCTGGATGCCTGGGGCCTCGTTGGGCTTTCAGAGTAAGGCGAAGAACAAGCACATCAGCTGTTCTCTAAGTCATTTGACTTAGCACCATTTCTTGAACTTCTCTGAGATCGTCCCTCTCACCTGATGATGACCCTGGGAATAGTGTCGGACAGCCGAGTGTGAACTCGTTGAAGAGATCTTCGTCCACATGACACCAAACGTGGGATGCGTTCAAGGCAGAGCCTCCTCTGACAAAACATACACCTGAACGTTAGGGGGGAAAGACCAAAACAATGTAAAGTCTAAGAGAGTAGAACAGTGCCCACATAGTTGGAAAATGTGGAGAAAAATGATAAAGAAGGGACATGCTCAAGGAAATGAAGTGGAGAGAACCTTGGAAGGGTTGCATAATTAGTCTCGAGACACGGCCAAGACATCTCTGTTCTTTTCCTTAATGATTGATACAGATTCTTTTCCTCGCACTGTGGAACATTTTTTTTTATATGTCCTTCAATCTAAGAAATAGTTTAGCAAGAATGAGGCTTGACCAAAATAAACCGCCAATAATAGAGACTCTCAATGAAGAAAGTGCATGAAGTGACCAGAATCCCCAAGTTTGGAAACAAGGAGTTACAGTTTTTGGTTTTCAGCACTGGAAGGAACGGCAAAATTTGTAAATGTCAAATGCTGTGGTCTCTTCATGTGATAGCAAGCACTGAGTTCTTCATAAAAGGCAAATTTCGTCCTAAACAGATAATCAAACCAAACAGAAAGAAGTATTATGTAACAAAACCTATTTTCAAAGTATATCTGAAATTTGGCTTAAGAGTTTGTTTTTCTTGAGAGTTTATAAAACTCTGTGGGAAACAAAAATTCACTAGTATATTCATAAAAGGGAGAAAAGAAATCTGGCCTAACTTTCATCTTACAGATGAGGAAACTGACCCAGAAAGGGAAATGCCTTGACAAGGATCGTTCTGAATCAGACCTGGGAGCTGGTGCCTGGCCATGCCTCATGCCCGGGGCCTCTCCTTATCCTACAGGAACTCATACCCCATTGTAACAACATGATGTGAGTGGGGCATCAGGTGATACTCATAAATCTAACCTGTATGGTTGTATTAAGCAATGTCACCCCCATAAAGTTAATAAAAGTAAAAAATTCATCATAATGAAGTACTGGCAGGAAATAAGAGGACGGGTTCTTTAGCACCTAGGCAGGAGTTTAAGAAAGTCTTAGTGATGAGAGCTCTCCCTAAATGACACAAATTTCTTTGGGAGCTAAAATGAGTGCAATCTTTTTTTATTAGAAAAGTTTAAACAGGGCCTGGATAATCATTTGTTGGGGTTGTTGTCAAGGGGATTCAAATCACTGAAGTCCTTTCCAACTGTGGGCCTCATTGGTTACTGCCTTCCAGTGCGTTTGTGGCCAGGAAGTATAGGGCGGAAGGAAACTAATCCTGCTTCTGTCTACTTTGAGTCAGGTATTGTGTTACGCATTTCATAGATATTAATTCACTCAGTCTTCACTACAAGCTTTCTAGTTATTCTTCTCAGTCTACCTCAAGAGTTCACGAAGGTTAGGTAACATGCGTGCTCCAAGCCATGCAGATAATAGGCAGCACAACTAAGACTACCTTGTCATCTCTTATCTCCAGATGAGTGGGCAGAAGAGGATTACACATTTGTTCCCCAGCCTCTCGCCAGCGTGGGTAACGCCTTGCACTGCTCAGTTAGTCTTCAGGGCATGTAACTCCCATGATCCTCCTGGCCTGACTAACAGCTAGGGATGAGTCTGCCGCAGAAGCAAAAAAACTCCTACCAGGAGAAAGGCCTTTGGTTGGTACCTCTTCACCAAGGCTCCAGAGTTCCAGAGCTTTGTGCATCACAGGCAGATTCTCATTGAACAACAAGGCCAAACTTTGCTTCCAAAATTCCCAGTTTAATAGTTTTCACCCTGGATGAAGAGGCTTGGGATTCAGCTTTGGAGACAAGCTGGGACCGCAATGCTAGGAACTGGTTTGTGAAGGAAGAGGCGGGGACGATGGGATGTAGGGACACAGGCAACATCTGGAGCTCAAATATTAATAGTTTGTGCTGCTGGAAGCAAGATTCTTTTTTTAAGACTTTATTTTTTTAAAAGCAGTTTTGAATTCACAGCAAAATTGAGAGGAAGGTATAGTGATGTCTCGTATACCTACTGCCCCCACACACAAGATCATTTAATGTTCTTGGATTAATGGCCATTTCCATGAGGAGCCAGCCAATTTCTGGTGCCTCGGGGAGCATGCGCCAGCCTCCCCCTGAAAGAGGGGAATGCGCTAAAGGAAACTACAGAGATGTCATCCTATTCCCATGCCTCTGCCTTTCTAAAGATGAGCCATCCTCCTGCCCTGCTGTTACCACTCAGATTAAACACGTTCCCCATATTTGTACTGTATCTAATGACTGTACATTTCTGCTTCCTGAAAATTTGGGGCCAGAGGGATAAAAACTCACCTATTAGCTGTGGCCTACGTGAGGCATGTCAGCCACCTTCCTACTCTGGTATCTTCTATGGCTACATTAGCCACAGAATTAAGTACCAACTTCCCAGCCTTCACAGTCAGCTTGCTTTCCGGCCTCTTTATCCACTCCCGATAGCACATAACCTATCCTGGTCACATCGGATGCCTCCTGCCTTCCCTGCTTTCAAGCCTCTGTACAGTTTCATCTTCTGGAATTCTCTACACACACACACACACTGCACCCACCCTGCCAATTCATATCTTCCTCTTCCCTCAAAGTACATCTTCAGTGGTTAAGATCACAACGCAAAACTGACTAGCAAAGTCCATTACAAGACAATCAGGGACCAAAGCAGTTGGATAAAGGGGATACATAGGGTGGCTTGAAGTTTACTTCTAGCTCAGAGATCACCCAGGAGATTAGGATCTCTGCAGATATGTGGAGCCAACCTGTTTCCCTAAGGCACCCCCTTCTTCATGCTGCCAGGACTTGCACTACCCCTTAGGAGAAAGCAGGCAGCAGCAGCTGAGTCACACAGGCTGCCGGGGCCAGCCAGGAGCAGGGCTGTTTCTTGGCATTTCTCCCACTTCCTCTTGTGGCAGACTTCTGTGGCTGTGCTGGGATTCAGACCTATCTCTGCTCCACACTCAGGGTTTATTCACTTCAGTCCCTCTACCCTCCCCCTCATCTGTGATCGCAGTATCAAAACAATCCTAAAATGGGATGGCTGTGCTTGAATTTAACACCTCCTGCATGCTTTCAGTTACCTCCTGACACAGACCGTCCCGCTCACCTGCAAGCCGTGTCCCAGCATACACCTTGCCAAGCTGGAACAAGTCCTGGTACCTAGAGAAATTTACTTCGCTTACCCTCACAAACACTTGGTTGACCAAGCAGTTCTATCTCTAACTTCCAGCAGAAAACTCAAGTGGGTGACCAGAGGGCCAGAGCCAGGTCCCATCAGTACCTGTGATCGTGTCCCCCCCACTCCCCAGCATGTGGGCTGACCCCTCTCATCTCCTAGGCTTGGCCAGGTCTTACAGAATGGGGCTCTACTGAGATCCAACCACACACATTAACTATTTGTTAGACGAATTCATTCCTGGCACTTGGCAGATATTCAGAGTATGGCTGAATCGAAAGGGAAAGGGAAAAGAGGGACCAATGTCCTTTAGATGAAGTTTTATATTTCAAAGCAAGGGTGCTCTATAAACTTGTAATTTTCAGAACAAACTCTGGGCATGTCAGGTCCGTCCAGAGGACTCACAGTCTTAGCTCCATGCTGAGCCATGGCACAGGCCAGCCAAGCTGTGACAGCTCCTCGTTCCTCATGTTCTTGGGCAGCCTCGGCAGAAGCTTAAATTCCTCCATGGGTGTCTCTGCCGGTTGATCCTGCCTCGGTTCCTGACAAACACTTGACTTGGGGCTCTGCGCTGTTGAGCTGGCTCCAGGAAGTTACTCCTCAGAGGTCAAGTCCACTGGATTCACAAAGGACCCGTGCAGCTGGCATCTACGCAGCTCCATGTTGCCTTTGTTCCCTTCAAAGTTTACATCTTCAGGGTCCCACTGTGAAGAAAAGACACAAAAGGCACCTTGGTGGAACAGACGCTTCCATCTCCTACAGCCCCCCAACAATAGCTCCAATCCTAGTTCTCATGGCCCGGGCATAGACCAGGACAAACAAGTAACCAGGCCAGTATTTCTAGGACCTACTGGGGCAAACACAATTAAATAAAGGAATTAATGGGCAGCCATCCTGAACATACCAGCCTCATTTCCCTGCCCACCCTCTTTTCCCCTGTTGTCACCAAGTGCTTCTCTAGTGAGACTGAGTCATGTTCCCTTTATCCTGAGAATTTCCACCTCCATGTCTAACTCATTCCCGGAAAAAACCCGGCAAACACAACCCATTCTTTCTGACCCAGGAAAGTACCTCCTCCTCCAGGAAGCCTACCTGACTGCTTATGCCTATTGAGCTCTCACCCCCTTCTTTCTTTGGATTACCTGCAACAGTCATTTGCAGCTGCATTTGGACAGCCCTGACCTTTCTCTGGGCTTCTGCCTTGTCTTCTCAAGCAGATGATGAGCTCCTTAAGAGCAGGGCACTGGTCTGCCCTTGCCCATCTGTTTCCTCACAGTGTTTCCTCTAAACTTGAGGTCAGCATACTTGTCAAAAACAATCACTTAAAACCTAATTCAGAGTGGTGGTCACAGCCAGCGAATACTTCATTGCTCTGACTCAGACAAGTACAGGAAATTGAAATTTGCAGGGATAGGAGTGAAAGCGTAAGAAAAGAGGTGGGCACAAGAGCATGATGAAGCTATTTGCAGAGTCCTCCTATGGCTCTAATACGATGGTTGAGAGAGAGACTTTTGTACATGGGCTCAGAGCAAAGGGAATCCTTAGTGATTCCAGCCGTGGAGGCAAGTGGGGAGTTAGACTCAAGTCATTCGTCCACTAACTTATTTTCTCTTCTCTGGGCCTTGGTTTCTCTATATGTAAGTTGGGATGTTGGATCAGTAACTAGATAATACGATTTCTTTCATTTTTGAGTTTCTATGACTAATAATTCTGAGTCACAGGTCACATTTAACAGTATCAAAAGACCCAGAAAAGAACAAGCAAGGTGGCAGAAGCTGCGTTAGCCCAGGCCAGATAATCTATTTGGGCAAGAGAATAGAGCCAGTCATGGACATGCGCTCCAAACCAAATGAAACAAAACTCCACCAGATGCTCAAATCTGAGCTAAATCAATCAGTCCAGTCCTTAGAGGTCTGGGAGAAGGTGTTGAAGGCTCCCTGAGCTGCTGACAGAGAATGCCCATACCACGCCCGTTATAAAACACAAATCGTAACTTTGTTTTAGATAGAAAGAGCCTAATTCAATGAGTGATGTACTGATAATAACTCAACTGAGTTCTAATACTTAGTGATTAAAAACAGCGTCATGTTAAAAAAGACCCCATTCCCACTAACCCTGCAGGCCAGGGACAAAGCTGACTTGGTTGGTACAACTTAGCCCCTGTACCTGTTCAGGGCTGTGCCAGCCACTTCCAGTGCTAACTTCTCATTTACTTGTGGTTGCAGATTTGGGGGGAAACCTCAAAACAAATCCCTTCCTGACATTATCAACGATCCCACGTAAAAGAGCTCCCCGGCCCTTTATCCTCCATGGCCTGGTTGCCCACTGGCGGAAGTCGGAGCCTGCTCTCCGAGGATGGACAGTGTGCTTTGTGATGAGAGCTGTTTTCCAGCTGAGGCCCACATTCTCGATCACAGCTCTGAGTGTGCTCGGGACCAACCTCATCAGAAAAAAGGCCGATGCTGGCGACACACCCTAGACCCTATCTGTGGGTTGGGTCCTGAGGTTTGGCATTTTAACGAGTTCCTAGGCAGATTCTTAACTGCCCTGATGTTTCAGAACCACTGCTCAAGCTCCTGAAATGGCTCCTTCAGGGTTATTCTTGCTACCCCTGACCAATTCAGCTTCTGGCAAACAGAAACAGCCGGCCACTTTGATCACGTGAACTCTCTGAAATGGGTTAAGTATTCAAAAACATTTTAAAATCTTTCTTCTGATTCCCCAGAATAATGTATTTTAAAACTTCATTTGAGTGGTGGCTGGATGGCTCAGTTGGTTAGAGCGCAAGCTCTAAACAACAGGGTTGCCGGTTCGATTCCCCATGGGCCAGTGAGCTGCACCCTCCACAACTAGATTGAAGACAAGGAGCTGCCACTGAGCTGCCGGTGGGGCGGCCGGATGGCTCAGTTGGTTGGAGCGCGAGCTCTTGATAGCAAGGTTGCCGGTTAGATTCCCACATGGGATGGTGGGCTGTGCCCCCTGCAACTAGATTGGGGGACAGCGACTTGACTTGGAGCTGATGGGTCCTGGAAAAACACACTGTTCTCCAATATTCCCCAATAAAACAACAACAACAACAACAACTTCATTTTAGGTAATAAAAACCATTTGTCCAGGCATAAAGAGAATTTGAGCAAAAGATGATCTACCGTCTTATCAGAAATAATCCTGGGAGATGACAGGCACAGGTGATTGTCATAAAACACGCTCAGCTATCACTTGGAGGTGAGGGTGGCATGGAGACAGCAGCCAGCTGCCTGAGGTCTCAGAACGACAATGTGGGAGAATGTGTATCTCAACTACTGCAGCCACTCTCAGCACCACTCCCCTTAGTAACCTCAGTTATTCTGCTTGTTCATAGACCTCTGTCCCAAACCACGTTTCTTCATTGAGTTACACATCTTCTGAGTCTCTATTAGATGGTTTGGGCAAAGTGGAAAGCACTCTGAACTGAGAGAACCTGGAAAATCCCCTGATCCTCAGGCTCGCCTCTCATTTTCACATTCTTTTTTTCCCCCTATTTGGCGTGGGCCCAGACATCCAAGGAGGGGCTAACAAAAACAGGAACTGAAGTCAAGTCAAAGGAAGTCCCTTCTGGAATAGAGAGAGAGCACAATTGTCCATACCTGCTCCGAGTTTAGGGCTTCCCAATACTTGTGCTGTAGAATAAAAAGAGATAGAAAAGTGTTGGACAGATTTTGCCACCATCACAGAGCAGAGCAGAGCTCAGCACCTGCCCTTGTTTTGCTCAGTGAGCCAGGAGGCAGGCCCTCTGAGCGTCTGAGGGCAAAGGAATAGCTGACTTCAGCAAGCAGAAAGTCAGCAGCGACTAAGCAGCTACAATCTACTTAAATGATCATAGGATAATTGTGATAATTATGAAGAGCTGCAGGTCTTTGGAAGAATTATAACCCATACAGATTTTTAAATTACTATTAGAAATTATTGTTATTAAGTGTCATAGTAATAAATCTTTCATTTATTAACCACATGGCTGAGATGAGTCAACTCAAAAACCACAAAACTAGCAGAGAGAGATGCAAATAAAATCCCCACCTTGAAAATATGGGGTATGTGCTGCCAGCCAAGATTCATTTTTAATCAGCCTTTACTGCATGGTTGGTTCCACCCCAAGCCTCAAATATGTCTGAGTCAGATTCTTGAAGGGTGGCTTCTCGGTCTGTCTTTTTCCTCCGGCACTGTGTGCAGTGCCTGGGAGTGTTTCTGATATAGAGCTATGATTCTACAAATGTCTGTTAAACGGATCTGTGAATGTCTATTAAGCCGAATAGCTGCCAATCTGAACAATCCACAGCATCCGGCATTATTGTCATATTACAAGCAAGCTTCCACTGTTCAATTATTTTATATTTCCATTTTAAACAACTTTTTAAGATTTTCCGTCATACACAAAAAAGAATAATCTTGTGAATATTCATGGACACATCCTATTTTATTTTCCCTAGCTCCCCAATTTTTTTTATCTGCTAAAGTATTTTAAAGTAAACAATTTCATCTGTAAATACTTCAGTATGTACCTCATTGACAAGGACTTTTCCCTTAAATCCTAAGCACATTGCCATTATTATATCTAAAAAAAATAGTGATAATTCCATCGCAGTCATATTTTAATGACATCCCGCTTGGGGGAACATAAACTGAAAAAAAAAAGATTAATTAGAAAAAACACAAAATTACTGAAAATAATGATTCCACATAAAGTACAGCATAGAGAACATAGCCAATAATTTTGTACAACCATGTACAGTGCTGGGTGGGTACTAAACTAATCGAGGGGGCTCACTTCATAAATTATATAAAAGTCCAACTACTATGCTGTATAACTGAAACTCATATGAAATAATATTGAATGTCTACTGTAACTGAAAAAAATAAATAATTTAAAAAATTAATGGTTCCATGCACACTTCAAGACAGAAATGTTGATGACAACATAGGAATTAAAAAAGTTAAATAACTTTTACAAATAAATACAGATGTTCACGCAAAACAGAAATAGCAATCTGTTGTTATTACAGTGAGTGTTTTGTTTGTTTGTTAAAAAATTTACTAAATGCATGGAGTATTAAGCAGCCATAAAGAAGAATGAAATCTTACCATTTGCAACAGTATGGATGGACCTAGAGAACACTATGCTAAGTGAAATAAGTCAGATGGAGAAAGACAAATACTATATGATCTCACTTATATGTGGAATCTAAAGAAAAGAATAACTGAACGAACTAATCAGAAACAGCCTCAGAGATGAAGAAAAACAGGGTTGCTAGATGGGAGGGGGGTGTGGGGATAAGGGGGAAGATGAGGGGATTAGAAAGCACAATCAGTAACCACAAGATTGCCATGGGGATATGAAAGACAGTTTCACGAATATAATCAATAAAGTTGTAAAGATTTTGTAGTGTATCTGATGGACACTTTTCTTATTAGGCAGACCAATTCATGGTCGGTGTAGATGCCTGACCACTACATTGTACACCTGAAGCTGAAGCTGAACAGTAATGAACGTGAACTAAAATTATATATATATATATATATATATATATTTATAAGAAGTGAAGTACAGCATTAGAAATAGAGACAGTGGAAATGTAAAGGCTGTAAGCGATGTCAGAGGGGTAGTAGATCGGGGGAGGGGTGTTACCACTTTGTGAGGGATATAAATGATGTCCAACTATTAAAAAACAACAACAAAAAACAAAAAACAAAACACACACAAAAAATTTACTAAATGCCATGTGATAAAGGGGATTGTATCCTGGAACAGAATAAGAACACTAATGGAAAAACTCGTGAAGTCCAAATGAAGTCTGTAGTTTAGTTAATAGTGCTGAAATAATGTTAATTTGTTAGTGTTAACAAATGTAACATGGTTGTACAAGATGTTAACACTAGGGGAAACTGGGTGGGTAAAGGTATACAGGAACTCTCTGTACTATCTTTGCAATTTTCCTGTAAATCTACAATTATCCCAAAATAAAAAAGTTTATTTAAAGCTGAGCAAACAAACAAAGAAGCTTAAGAGTCCCCCCAACTGGATTGAAATGAAACCTTGAAACTGCCTTTGTAAATCTTCGGCACGCATCACAGGCAGTCGAAAATTTAAGAGTGCCCTCTAGCGGAGGTCGTAGTCAAGATTTCTTTTTTAAGTTACTTTTTAAACGAGTGATGATAATGTGCCTGAAGAGTACAATTACACCAAATCTCTGTAATTGAGGTCTCTCCCCACCCTCTAAAAAAGTGAAAATAAGTCACATCTTAAAGTCTTTTCCCCGTTTCTAGAGCAAAATGTGTTCATTGTTGTATAGAAGTTTTTTTTCAAAAAATAACAAAATAAAAATGGCCCATAATTCTATCTCCAAAAAAGTCTCTATGAAGTTATTGAATAGCCCTCTGAAACACACACACACACACACACACACACACTCACATCAAATTGTAGAAATGACTTTTCTTGCTTAAAATGCAATGAATAGTTTCATACATCCTTAAATTGTCCTTAGGACAGCAATTCTATCACCTTTGTGAACCACGGCATGTAGTATTTCCATTGACCTCATTTCTAAAAGCACTCTTTTTCATGCTTCTGAAACCTGTCCACAGGACATGTGGTAACTTTTCCTTTGTTCCTGAAGATTTTGAGGTGTGTCTTAGCAATTGAAGAAACAGTCACTTTGCATTGTGGGAGCTGGATGGGCCGTCACTGACCATTTGTCCAACTCCCACCTCTTATATTTGGGGAGAAGTGACTTCCCCCAAGATTGAGGAGGTGAGATGGTGCTGGACTCAGGACCGATTATAAAGCTTCTTTTCCCCTTCTGATTATAAAGGATTAAGACTGGACGGATACGTACTAGCTACAGTTCTCTCTTAATTTTATTAAGTAGATTTCCTTTTGACCTGATACCTTACAGACTTTTAAACATTCTACCAGATGCTTCAAAATCTCATCCTTTTTCTTTCTTTCTTTCTTTTTTTAATCCACACACTAGCTAATTAAGCAGTTCTTTGACACTTTGGATCAAGCACCATTTCACCTCCCATACTTTTTTCCTCCTCTCTAACTGCCCAAGTTCCCCGCACTGCTCTTGCTTCCTGGGCTGCTGTGAGAGAAACAGGATGTGAGATGAGAATAGGCGTCACAGGCTGAGGTGCTCTATGCAAGGCCCACCGCGTACCAGATCAGCAAGAGAGAAGTTCTGACCCACAATGTGATTTCCTTTATAAAGATGACACACAGTTTCACTACAGGGACATCCCAAGGTTGGAACAAAAGGGCCAAGATGGAGAAGCCATATGTGTTAAAACAGTGGGCACCAAGGGTTGGGAGCAAGCACTGTTCTAGGCCAAGTCCCAAGATACCTCGTAGGAAAGGACTTGGCCACCTTGGCTCCTGTTCCTGACTTTTAAAGATCATTTTCTTCTATTTTATTGAGATATAATTGACATACAACATTGTATGCTCCTGATTTTTTAGAAGAAACTTTGTTGCTCAAAAGAACTGAAGAAGTGATCTAGGGAAGGGCCAGAAGTTGGCAAGTTTGATTCAGAAGCAGGGTTGCCAGATAAAACACAGGACGCCCAGTGAAATCCGAATTTTGGATAAATAATGTTTTGGTGTAGGTATGTTCATCTGAAATTAAAATTTCATTGACGTCCTGTATTTTTTGCCTGTTAAATCTAGCACCTTACCAGGAACACCAGGAAGACTTCCTGAAGGAAGCAGGATTTCGCCAGGACTTTGAAGGTCAGAAAGAGAAGACTGAAATAAGCAGAGGAACCCAGAGAAGGGCAAGCTGCCTGGATGTGCTGAGAAAATCCTGGCGAGTTGGCCCAGGGCCAGACCACTAAGTGTCCTGGAGGTCAGGTTAAGGGGTTCGGACTTAAACTGTAAGTAGTAAAGAGCCGCAGAAGGCTTGAGAGCAGGGAGGCCATGGGGCTGGGATCGAGTATTGGGAAGATCCTGGGTAGGACAGAAATGGAAGGAGAGATGGAGGCAGGGGCCCAGTCAGGAGTGCCTGCTCTGGTTCCAGCGGAAGTAGTAAGGCTCTTCCCTGGATTGGGGGCAATGGACTTGGAAATGCTTCTAGACACTGAGGTGGCCAGAGGAGGTATTCTGAGAGTGGCATCTGGGCAGACCCAGCGGCCTGAGCTGCGGTGCTGTGAAGGGCATTAACGCGTTTGGCTGGTGGTTGATCCTTTCATTTTCTAAATGGAAGCCTTTCTACTTCTAAGAATTGACTCAGTGTGACTGACCTCCGTCTACCTCTTTCAACAACACACTGACACTTAGGGTCACATTGCTAAGTCAGACACCCAGTCCAAAACGGGGCTTTCAGAATGAGCATTTAGGGGACCAGTGCTCTCCTGCATCAAAGCTCCTTTACATTCTGATCTTGGTGGAGCTTCAGTATCTTCCCTGAGCTCACTACCTCCACCTTCAGAGCAGGTCCGGAGAACTGAATGGGCATGGCCTGTTTCCAAGGCTAAAAGTGCCGGAGTGAGGACTGGAGTCCACTTCTAGCCCATATTCCAGTGCACGGCATATCACGCCTTCGATTGTCTTGCAAAACCCCAGCAGCACCCACATTTGATCCTCATATTCCCTCTGTAATACAGGCAGGGCTGGTCTCACGATGTCTATTCACAGAGGGAGAAACAAAAACTCAAGAAGTCCAGTGCAAGTGCAGTGCAGGGCAGCAGGAACCCTGACAAGTGCCTGTGTCTGCCCGAATCCTGGTCAGTCCTTTCTCCTGCATAGCCGGTGCCCTGTGGGGGCCCTGTGGAGCATCTGTCCTCACCCACAGGGAACCCGCTGACTGCCTCACACGTTTTAGGATGCATTATCTTTCATTGTCTCATGGCAGGGTGAACCCACATCCTCAACTTCATTTCTGGCCTTTGGTGCCTACTGGAATATTCTGGCCTCTTTCTTCTTACTTAAATGTATGTATTTTCTTTTAAAATGAGCACTGCGTGTGTGTGTGTGTGTGTGTGTGTGTGTGTGTGTGTGTGTGAGTGATTTATTTATTCCTTAAAAGAATGATTTGGCTTTAAGAATGGCAAACATCCATGGGACTGTGTCCTAATCTGCTGGTGCTGGAAGCAGGGTTTGGAGTGGGAACAAGCAGTCCCAGTAGTCAAGCGCCTGAGGCACAGAATTAACGGGACACACAGGCCTGGGATCTGACCCTCTATCAGACAGAGCAATCTGGTGTTTGGCTCCGTGCTCATCCCCCTCCTGCCCTCCCCCTCCTGCCTCCCCACACCCCCCCCCACAGCGCGCACACACAACTGCACCAGCTCCAGTCACAGTCATTCTCCAACATGCAGACTTTGTTCCAATGACAGAAACGTCCTCCTTGTACGATTCCTACGAAGCTTCTTATGCCAGGTCTATGGCATTGCTAGGAAGCACAGAAGAAAAAAAAATGACGAAATGCTCTTTTGTCACAAAACTGTACTTAATCTTTTCTTGCATGCCAGGGGCTAAAAAAAATAAAACTTTTAAAAGACAGAGGAACAGTTTCAATGCTGGGGGAAAGTCAACCCTGCACTCATAAACAGGAAAGTGAGAAGGCTACGCCCAAAAGCCTTGCTCTGTCTGGCCTCGGCCCCCACCTCTGGACCATGGGGGCAGTCATCCTTACTCAACATCTGTCCAGTACGCCCTCCGGATGACGGTGCCAGGACTGGGTCTACCTTGTGTGAAATGGGTAAGTGAGTGAGCGAATGAATGAGTGGATCCACAGTCTCTGTGGAGTGTGCCATCTCTTGTGGAGATGTCTGGAAATCTGCACAGCCCAAGCAAATGGCTTCTCTAAAAGGTCATGGGTCACATTGAGGCTCCAAGGTCATTCACCTGGTGCCCCGACCAGCCCAGCCAGTGGACACTTGAGGAAATGTGAAAATAATCCAAATTCTCCCTCCATAAGAGCTCCCACAGACTAAATCTGTCTCTGTCTCACCCCTTTGCCTGTTCTGCCATCATTGGAATTACTTGCAAATCCCAATGTTTTATCCTGTCTATTACAGACGGCACTCCCAGAAAACCCAGGCAGAGCACGGGTGAGTGGAAAGTGTCCTGGGGAGTCAGTTTTCTCATCTCTAAAATGGGAATGATAGTTGATAGATCTGGTCCTGCACACCTCCCTGGGTACCAGTTCCTGCTAAAGCAGTGGTTACAACAGGGATTTCAGAGCCGGACAGAGCTGGTTTCCAATTCCAGGTCTGTCACCTATCATTGTTGTTGTTGTTGACCATTTACTTAAATTCACTGAGTCCCAGTCCCCTCTTCTGGAAAACAAGAATAACAAAGGTACCTTCTCAGGGCTGTTGGCAGGATTATGCTTGTAAAGAATAGACTATGCAGTGTGTGGTTCCTGACATGTACACAGTCGCTGCTAGCAGTGAGCACTGTTATTCTTCTTAATGGATTTAAAAGCACTTAGCGAGTCAGAGTGCTGTGGCTATAGTGTATTGTGGAGGCAGCACTCTTTTTCTTTTTCTCTACCTTCCCCAGCGCTGCAGGAAGTATTTGAAATAGTTGGCATGTGCCCCAAAGACATGGACATAAAACCACCATCCGAGAGTTGAGTTATAAAATCACGAAGGACCACAGAAGAGAGACACACATTATCTTAATGACACACAGTGGCCCCCAGGCTCACAGGCCTCCACGGTGGGGGCTGGACAGCATTCACTTACGGACCCATGGGGCCAAGCAGAAGCAGAAGCAAGGTTGGTTGGCAACAGACACAGACCAGGAGAGGTGGTTGAGGGCACCGAACCCCCCTTAGCAGACCCAGGGGAGACAGGTGGGGGTGGCGGGCATCCCAAGAGAGGGGAAAGGAGCCCAAAGTCTCAACCCAATGTCACGAGATATTTAAATTGTGAAATCCTGGGAGTAAGAGAAGCTACACCCCAGAGGAAGTGACGACCTGGGGCCCCAGCATTGATCCATATGCGTTTGTCCCTTAGGAGTGTGGTCTGGACAAGTAAGGCAAAGATCAGACTCTCGGCCATAACCAACTGACCAAGTACCTTCCACCCTATGAGAGGGGTTTGGGACAGTCCATGTCCTCACGCACTTTTCTGTTAAATTCCACCCTGAGAAAATGTGTGCTATGAAACGGACAGGTCATATACTGGGTTACACTCATCTGTTCAAAGACACCTTCTGGCTCACATTCAGCCACAAAGGAACCAGGATCTTTAAGGAACATTGCTCTGAAAAACAGGGCAGGCTATCAGGCCTGCACAATCCCTCCATCCAGTGGCAGCCATTTGTTGGCAAGCTTGTGGATTAATTTTAATTTCCTTCTTTATATTTTCCAAATTTTCTATAATAAATATGTATTACTTTTAAAAACAGAAAATGTAGATTACCAGTGGCCCAATGGATCACAAACCTGAGAAAAGCTTCACTGTGTCCTGCTCATATATTAAACTTTTGTATTGGCACTAACATTTGACCTGTTAGTGTATATGTCTAGTGAAATTCTAAGGTGTTTCTTTACAGAACTCTGTAGCTTTGTCATTCATAGTGTATGCAGGTATGTTTTAGGGAGTGACACAGGAGGACTGAGCTGGGGGTTATGGGAGTGTGGGTTGGGGTAGCTGCACTTCTTAAATACATTGCTTACATGAGCAAAAACATTCATTTCCATTTGCCTAATTTAAGTGTGACCTTGTCCCCTTCGGATTTATATAGTTAAAAAAAAAGTCTAAAAAGAGAGAGATAATAGAGTAGGAGAAGAATAAGGAGTGCCAAACAGAAATGACCCACACTAGCCACAAAGACAAATGTCCGAATTTCTCAAGGTCACTGTCCAGTCCTTACCTCTAATTGCGGGTGAGCGACAAATGTGCCCTTGTTTCCACAGAGTGAAAGCTGCTTCCCGCTTTCCCCAGCCCATCCCTGACTTGCTGACTTAACTGTCCCTTCTCCTCACTGAACATACTTTGTTGTCAGGCTCATTCTTTCCCTGTTAAGTCTTTAGATCTCTGCCCAGACTGCTGGCTCCAGGCTGACAAGCCATGTGTCTTGGGGGACTGGATCCAAGAAATAAACAACACTGCACGACGCTGGGATACACGGACCCCAAATGGTCCTTGTTCTGGTGCAGAATTCCTCACTCAAAACCCAGCTCTCCATGACCAGCTGTGCTGAGGGATAGAAAAAGATGCAGGCGGCCCTGGCCCTCCACCTACAAACTCCTGCACAGCCTGGCAAGGGAGACAGGCCCACACAGCTCACCTGCTATACAGCAAACAATGGAAGTTGTGTGAGAGAGGTATATGCGCTGGGCACTCAAGGGAAGGACTTTACAACGTGTGTGTGTTTGTATGTGTGTGCGTGTAGGGCGGAGGGTGGGTTAGTTTCACATAACAGGTGGCATCTGGGTAGGATTCTGACACATGGAAATTGGGTCAGAGAAAACCCCAGGTAGAAAGGCCCAGAGGCTGGGAATGGGGAAACATGCCACAGACACGGCCAACGTGGACATCTAGGTGAGGGCAGGGGAGGAGCACAAAGCTGGGGGGCAGGTGCGAAAGGTCTGGAACCTCACACTAAGGAATCTGGACTTTATCCCACAGATCAATGGCTCTGAGTCTTTAGGATTTCAGGGTCCACTATGAGTTCAAGAAATTTGGGGGACTTACTTAGAACAACTAATGGATTATTTTGCCAAATAAAGCCCAAAACAAAAAAACTCAATGGCAACTACCACTATCATCACTTCATAAAAGGGCATTTTAACATAGTAGAACACAAATCCAGAATGAAAGACAGTCCTTCCACCCCCAAAATACAGTTGACACCTTCCTGCTGACAGCAGCTGTCCACTACACTGCCCTTGTTCTCCTTTTCCACAAAGGGAAACTTCCCCATAAATAGGGCTGGAAGCCACAGGTGTGGGGCTGAGAGTTACAGGACAGCTCAGACGAGAGGGTTACACCCATGTGCAATATCCGAAATGTGATGTTTTGTTTACGGATCCAAAAATTCAAAATGAGGCAAAGTTTGTGAAAGTGCCAGGCTTGTATGAGGTCAGACAATTAAGCTCGCAAACTCATCCTAGAAAAAGTGCTACCTACCTCATTGCTGAATATCACTATCATCACCTTAGAAGTACTCCCCTTGGGAAGCTATGCACTGATGCCAGTGCCTAGTCCACCCTTCAAAGCAATTTTGGAACTCTTTTTCTGGAATGGCCATCAGAGCTGTTGTCATATTACCCTTGATGTCCTGAATGTCATCAAAATGTCTTCCTTTCAATATTTCCTTTATCTTCAGGTAAAGAAAGAAGTCATTGGGGGCCAGATCAGGTGAGTAGGGAGGGTGTTCCAGTACAGCTATTTGTTTACTGGCTAAAAACTCCCTCACAGACAGTGCTGTGTGAGCTGGTGCACTGCCCTGATGCAGGAGCCATGCAGTGTTGGCGAAAAGTTCAGGTTGTCTAACTTTTTCACGCAGCCTTTTCAGCACTTTTACATAGCAAACTTGGTTAACTGTCCAGTTGGTACAAATTCAGAATGAATAATCCCTCTGATATCAAAAAAGGTTAGCAACATTGTTGCAACAAGTTCGCCAATTTAATTGTCAGACCTCTATGACACCGCCCCCTCCCCCCCCCCTCCCCCGGCCCCCTCCCCGCCGTAACCCTGATGGCACCATAGGATTCTGCTGCTCCTGGGATGGAGGGGAAGCTTCCATGGTCAGATGAGTTGGGAAACACTGAGACCCTTTCAAAGTTTATTATTCGTGCATTTATTTGCCTAAGACTTGAATGTGCAAGTGATTCTTGGAGACCACGCTGCACTACGCAATGTTTCCCTGACTCATCTGCCTGTGGAAAGCCCTTCTCAGCACTGACAGTGTGGGAAACTCCTCACACAGAAGCCAGCAGAGGCTTATTCCGTATTTAGCATGCGTGAGGTTAGCGTGGGTGGATTTCACAACCGCAGCACAAGCACTCAGGAGGCACTGGTAAGGGTTGGTGAAGGAGGGCAACCATGCACCCCTCCGCAAGCAACCGCGTGTACCTCAAGGTCGGAGTTGATGGAGGGGACCTCGGAGGAGCTGCTGGAAGACACGCGGGCCCGGATGACCTGAACGGGAGGGTAGAAGGGGGGCTCCTGCAGGGATGCAGCTCCGGTGTTTGTTTGTCCGTCGCCAGGCAGCCTGGTGGCGCTGCAGCCTGCCTGCAAGGTGTGTGGGGAAGGGCGGGCAGGAAGCTGACTTCTTTTCTTTACTTTTGAATTGTAAAAGCACGCACATACTCCAGTATTCAAAAGGTAGGAAAGGGTGTAGAGTGCAACGCCTACCTCCACCCTCCTCCACCAGCCACCTAGTCCTCCCAGAGGCAGCCAGAGCTCACTTTCCTGTGTATCCTTCCAGACAGTCGAAACACGTGATCAAATGCATATATATGCACATACATGTATATATTTCCACAAATGGTAGCATGTTCCACACTCTCTCATGCAGCTTGCTGTTTTAAAAACTTAGTATGTCGTA